>NC_138303.1:87087500-88287500 GCF_965601325.2 Salmo salar
ACATGTAACACTATCTCTTGCGCTTTTGACCATGATTTCACATGGGGCCTATTTCACAATATACCTGTAATGTAGGATCTTAATTTGATCACTCTTTTGTTTCTGAGAATATCCCTGCATTTCAAACTTGTAGGGTATTCAAGGTTTAAAAATGATTCTAAAGTGTGTTATTTCCACTTTAAAATGACAGACTTGATTTGTCCTAGCGAAAAATGTATCAACCCTTACCAAAAGAATCCATTAATTATAATGTACATAATTATTTTCCTTCGGTAGTAAACTGTCTCAAATTAAGATCCTACTTCTGTTAATACTTATAACCACTAGGCTAATAAAAAACCATATTTTGCTTTCCATGATTTTATTACCTACAGCATGTTATTTCAAGTTATCTCTTTGGAGCGCAACATCATGTTGTTAAAAACGATGCCTAAATTGGGCTTGCCTATAAGTTCGGCAGTTGAAAGCATCTAGCTGGCTTATGTTACCTTTGATTGTGTTGATGAAAATGATAGACCTTTCAAACGTTGTATGCAATGTTGTTTGCAACATTATTGGCAAATGACTTGATGCCTACTGTGCCAAAGTGATTTAGAGTTGTTAAACGGGAGTGACGAGTGTGTTGATATAACGGTAATGTTGTCAAAATGCAGCTATTATTAAAAAAAGGTTATGGTTGCCAACATATTAGGCAATCATTAAGAGTAAGCAAAGTGTTTGTGTCAGGCGAAAATGATATAAAACATTTTACCATTGCAACATTTGATGTACAGTCACAGTCACCGTGGTTATCTGAAGCGTGCAATAGAGTTCACAGCTGGTGAAGCCTCATCATGATTGGTTATTCCCCATTATTTGCAACAATATCAATGCGCGTCATCACTATCTTTCCTTTGCGGTACCTCAAACTGTCGTGATTACCATCTGAGATAAACTTTTATGAGTTGATTTTACTCCTGGCTCAGAGTTTGTCTGGGCAGTGAATTAACATCAAACCTAAACCCTATTTTGAGCTGGGAGTTTTTTGTGTGTTTTAAAACAGGGTTTTAACAAGATTCCTAGGACCTTTTCTGAGATGCTTTTGTGGATGCAGGCCCTGTTTGTACTTTAGTCAACTCCTTTGTTCTGTTCATTATCATGCCATAGATGTTGTCCTAGGCATGAGAATGAAGTCAGAGGAGTTGGCCAAAGCACTATATAGCCTATACGGTCAAACAATAGAGAAAGGTCTCTAATAACCATTAGATTTTAATTGAATTGCTATGATGGCGATGTGTCCTAACCTCTACTTATCCTACTTGAATGCTGATAATTGACAACCCCCTCTGCATGTCTCTGTCTGTCACTGTCTCTGCAGTCTCCAGCTGACCAGTGCAAGAAGATCCATGCGGGAGACGAGGTTATTCAGGTCAACCACCAGACAGTGGTGAGTCCAGACTGAATGTTCCACTGTAAAGCACTGAGTACAGCTCTGAGTACTGCACTGTCATTTAGTCCTACAGGATCTCTCTCAGGGTCTGGGGGAAAGACACTCTGTTCAGTCTGGGTCAGGAAAGGTCAGCCATCATGAATGAGAAACGGGTGCTTTCCTAGACTCTGTACTCCTCCAGCCCAGCCTGTCTGGGCACAAAACGCTTTGTCTTTGGAAGCCAAGAACAAGGTGCTTATTTAGTGCTGCCTAGTACCTAATTAGTCCTCAATTAATCATTTAGTATCTGGTAGTTTAGGGGCATTGTACTTGTAAAAATACAGGGGACTGGTTAGTCATTCATTGATAATGAGGTTTTAGTTCCCAAAGTAACCAAGTTCGTTCAATTAACCCACAGGGGGTTGACAGCAGTGGGCAATCCATTTAATCTGATCTGGGCCGGTATCCACAAAGCCTCTCAGAGTAGAAGTGCTGATCTAGGATCTAGTTTTTCCTTTGAGATCATAATGAATACTATTATATGGACAGATGGGGACCTGATCCTACATCAGCACTTCTACTCTGAGACGCTTAGTGGATACGGGTCCTGATCTCACTTTTAACAGCAAAGTTCAGTGGAGGACACAGTCAAATCAATCCTCCATATTCACCAATAGATACCCTATTTATGGTTATTCTACATCAGGGGTTCCCAAAATGTTTCACTCAGCCCCACTTTCTAGCATTGGAGAACATCCCGCGCACCATGTCTATTTCTATGGGCACAAGCACTGTTCATGACACAAACTGTTCACACCCCTCTCGTTGGCGGAGAGAAAACCATTGTTCTACATCAATCCTATCTACATAAATGTTTTCTCCTCTTTAGTAGAAAGAGCATTCGTTCCAATACTATTTTTTTGTCAGAAGTACACATTTGTTTATCCTCATTGTAACATTTGTTTGGGACTGTGGCCTATTTGCTTTCCCATTGTGTGCACCTGTACCATGCTAACTCTGAGCACACATGTACAGTACCTACCCCCAAGCCATAAGAATGCTGAACAGTTAGTCAAATGGCTACCCAGACTATTTGCATTGACCCCCTTCTTTTTGCACTGACTCTTTTGCACTTGCTCTATGCACACTCACTGGACCCTACCCACACACTCACACATGCTACACTGACACTCCAACACACACACACACACCACACACACACACACACACACACACACACACACACACACACACACACACACACACACACACACACACACACACACACACACACACACACACACACACACACACACACACACATTACATGCGCTCACACACACTCACACATAGACACACTTTCACACTCTTTCACACTCTTCACATACGCTGCTGCTACTCTGTTTATTATCTATCTTGATTGCCTAGTCATTTTTACCCCTACCTGTACATATTACCTCAATTATCTCAACAACCTCATACCCCTGCACATTGACTCGATACCGGGGCTCCATGTATATAGCCTCGTTATTGTTACTTTATTGTGTTAATATAAAAAAATATATATTTTGCTCGTAAGTAAGCATTTAACGGTAAAGTCTGCACCTGTTGTATTTGGCACATGTGACAAATAACATTTGATTTGATTTGATCCATTGGCAGCTTTAGATGGCCAACAGTGGCCGCTTTAGAGGTGTTTGTGTCACCTTGCATTGCGTGAGGTCTGTGTATGTTTCTACTTGTTGTTGCTATAGAGGCCCCCTTGGCCCATTTACAGTGCATTCGGAAAGTATTCAGACCCCTTCACTTTTTCTACATTTTGTTACGTTACAGCCTTATTCTAAAATTGATTAAATAAAATTGTTCCTCCACACAATACCCCATAATGACAAAGCGAAAACAGGTTTTTAGATTTTTTTGCTAATTAATAAAAATAAAAATAAACCATAAAAACCTTATTTACATAAGTAATCAGACCCTTTGCTATGAGACTCAGAATTGAGCTCAGGTGCATCCTGTTTCCATTGATCATCCTTGAGATGTTTCTACAACTTGAGACACAGCATTCCCAGTGGCTCAGTTGGTAGAGCATGGTGTGTGCAACGCCAGGGTTGTGGGTTCGATTCCCACGGGGGGGCCAGTACAAAAATGAAATGAGATGTATGCATTCACTACTGTAAGTCGCTCTGGATAAGAGCGTCTGCTAAATGACTAAAATGTAAAATGTGGAGTCAACCTGTGGTAAATTAAATTGATTGTACATTATTTGGAAAGGCACACACCTGTCTATATAAGTTCCCACAGTTAACAGTGCATGTCAGAGCAAAAACCAAGCCATAAGGTGGAAGGAATTGTCTGTAGAGCTCCGAGACAGGATTGTATTGGGGAACGGTACCAAAAAAATGTCTGCAGCAAGAACACCATCATTCTTAAATCAAAGAAGTTTGGAACCACTAAGGTCAGGGAGGTGACCAAGAACCCAATGGTCACTGACAGAGCTCCAGAGTTCCTCTTTGGAGATAGGAGAACCTTCCAGAAGGACAACCATCTCTGCAGCACTCTACCAATCAGGCCTTTATGGTATAGTGGCCAGACGGAAGCCACTCCTCAGTAAAAGACACATGACAGCCCGCTTGGAGTTTGCAAAAAGGCACCTAAAGGACTCTCAGACCATGAGAAACAAGATTCTCTTGTACTCTTTGGCCTGAATGTCAAGCGTCACATCTGGAGGAAACCAGGCAACGCTCCTCATCTGGCCAGTACCATCCCTACGGTGAAGCATGGTGGTGGCAGCATCATGCTGTGGGGATGTTTTTCATCGGCAGGGACAGGGAGACTAGTCAGGATCGAGGGAAAGATGAACGGAGCAAAGTACAGAGAGATCCTTGGTGAAAACCTGCTCCAGAGCGCTCAGGACCTCAGACTAGGGCTAAGGTTCACCTTCCAACAGGACAACGACCCTAAGCACACAGCCAAGACAACACAGGAGTGGCTTCGCGACAAGACTCTGAATGTACTTGAGTGGCCCAGCCAGAACCCGGACTTGAGCCCGATCAAACATCTCTGGAGAGACCTGAAAATAAAGTTGAAGTCGGAAGTTTACATACACCTTAGCCAAATACATTTAAACTCAGTTTTTCACAATTCCTGACATTTAATCCTAGTAAAAATTCACTGTCTTAAGTCGGTTACGATCACCACTTTATTTTAAGAATGTGAAATGTCAGAATAATAGTAGAGTGAATTATTTATTTCAGCTTTTATTTCTTTCATCACATTCCCAGTGGGTCAGAAGTTTACATACACTCAATTAGTATTAGGTAGCATTGCCTTTAAATTGTTTAACTTGGGTCAAACATTTTGGGTAGCCTTCCACAAGCCCCCCACAATAAGTTGGGTGAATTTTGGCCCATTCCTCCTGACAGAGCTGGTGTAACTGAGTCAGGTTTGTAGGCCTCCTTGCTCGCACACGCTTTTTCAGTTCTGCCCACTAATTTTCTATAGGATTGAGGTCAGGGCTTTGTGATGGCCATTCCAATACCTTGACTTTGTTGCCATTTTGCCACAACTTTGGAAGTATGCTTGGGGTCATTGTCCATTTGGAAGACCCATTTGCGACCAAGCTTTAACTTCCTGACTGATGTCTTGAGATGTTGCTTCAATATATCCACATAATTTTCCTGCCTCATGATGCCATCTATTTTGTGAAGTGCACCAGTCCCTCCTGCAGCAAAGCACCCCCACAACATGATGCTGCCACCCCCGTGCTTCACGGTTAGGATGGTGTTCTTCGGCTTGCAAGCCTCCCCCTTTTTCCTCCAAACATAATGATGGTCATTATGGCCAAACAGTTCTATTTTTGTTTCATCAGACCAGAGGACATTTCTCCAAAAGTCCGATCTTTGTCCCCATGTGCAGTTGCAAGCCGTAGTCTGTCTTTTTTATGGCAGTTTTGTAGCAGTGGCTTCTTCCTTGCTGAGCAGCCTTTCAGGTTATGTCGACATAGGGCTCGTTTTACTGTGGATATAGATACTTTTGTACCTGTTTCCTCCAGCATTTTCACAAGGTCCTTTGCTGTTGATTTTCACTTTTCGCACCAAAGTACGTTCATCTCTAGGAGACAGAACGCGTCTCCTTCCTGAGCGGTATGACGGCTGCGTGGTCCCATGGTGTTTATACTTGCGTACCATTGTTTGTACAGATGAACGTGGTACCTTCAGGCATTTGGAAATTGCTCCCAAGGATGAACCAGGTCTACAATTTTATTTCTGAGATCTTGGCTGATTTATTTTGATTTTCCCATGATGTCAAGCAAAGAGGCACTGAGTTTGAAGTTAGGCCTCGAAATCCATCCACAGGTACAAGTCCAATTGACTCAAATGATGTCAATTAGCCTCTCAGAAGCTTCTAAAGCCATGACAACATTTTCTGGAATTTTCCAAGCTGTTTAAAGGCACAGTCAACTTAGTGTATGTAAACTTCTGACCTACTGGAATTGTGATACAGTGAGTTATAAGTGAAATAATCTGTCTGTAAACAATTGTTGGAAAAGTTACTTGTGTCATGCACAAAGTAGATGTCCTAACCGACTTGCCAAAACTATAGTTTGTTAACAATACATTTGTGGAGTGGTTGAAAAATGAGTTTTAATGACTCCAACCTAAGTGTTCAACTGTAGCTGTGCAGCGACGCTCCCTATCCAATCTGACAGAGTTTGAGAGGATCTGCATTGAAGAATGGGAGAAACTCCCCAAATACAGGTGTGCAAAGCACAAGGGGTGGTCGGCGGAGCCGAGGAGTGAACCAGAGCCAGTCTGGGAGAAGGGGGAGAAACTGGAGGAGAGTGAACGGAGAGAATCAGAGACCGTCAGTGAGTTGAGGGAGAATTTGGAGGAGAGAGAAATGAGAGAGTTATTGAATTGGTGGAGGATGCACGACATTTGCCCTAAGGAGCGTGTTATCGGTTTAATGCCACCTGAGTCAGCTCTCCGTACTCGTCCTGAGGAGTGTGCTATTAGTCTGGTGAAAGTTGTGCCGGCTCCACGCACCAGGTCTCCAGTACGCCTTCCCAGCCCTATACGTCCTGTGCTCGCTCTCCACACTCGCCTTGCGGAGCGTGTCATTGAACCGGTACCATTGATGCCGGTTCTACGCACCAAGTCTCCAGTGCGCCTCCACAGCCCAGTACGTCCTGTGCCAGCTCCTCGCACTCACCGTGCGAAGTGTGTCATTGTTCCGGTACAATTGATGCCGGCTATACGCACCAGGTCTCCAGTACGCCTTCACAGCCCAGTACGTTCTGTGCCAGCTACTTGCAATTGCCGTGTGAGGTGTGTCATCGAACCGGTACCATTGATGCCGGCTATACGCACTAGGTCTCCAGTAAGTCTCCACAGCCCAGTACATCCTGTGCCAGCTCCACGCACCAGGTCTCCAGTGCGCCTCCCCAGTCCGGTACGTCATGTGCCGGCCCCATGCATCAGGCCTCGAGTGCGCCTTCACAGTCCAGAGCTTCCGGCGACAGTTCCCAGTCCAGAGCTTCCGGCGACGGTTACCAGTCCAGAGCTTCCGGAGACGGTTCCCAGTCCAGAGCTTCCGGCGACAGTTTCCAGTCCAGAGCTTCCGTTGACGTTTCACAGTCCGGAACCTCCAACAACGGTCCACAGTCCGGAACCGCCAACGACGGTCCACAGTCCGAAACCTCCAACGACGGTCCACAGTCCGGAACCTCCAGAGACAGTCCACAGTCCGGAATCTCCTGAGACGGTCTACAGTCTGGAACCTCCTGAGACGGTCTACAGTCTGGAACCTCCTGAGACGGTCTACAGTCCGGAACCTCCTGAGACGGTCTACAGTCCGGAACCTCCTGAGACGGTCCACAGCCCGGAACCTCCTGAGATGGTCCACAGTCCGGAACCTCCTGAGACGGTCCACAACCCGGAACCTCCAGCGACGGTCAACGGTCCGGAACCTTCAGGGAGGGTCAACAGGAGCTCTCCTCTGCGCCGATGCCCAGTCCAGATACGGCGTCCAGTCCCGCTCCATGGCAGGAGTCTTCTTCTGCGCCGGTGCTCAGACCAGATACGGCGTCCAGTCCCGCTCCATGGCAGGAGACTTCATTGGCACCGAGGTCCAGGCCAGGGCTGGTGTCCAGTCCTGCTCCATGGCAGGAGCCTTCCTTGACATCGAGGTCCAGTCCAGGCACAGTGTTCAGCCCGGGTCCATGGCTGGATCCGCGGGATGAGCGGGTTCTTCGGCCCGCACCAGAGCCGCCACCAAAGCTGGTGGATCCACGAGCTGAGCAGGTTCTTCATCCCGCACCAGAGCCGCCACCGATGTTGGCGGATCCGCGAGCTGAGTGGGTACTTCGCCACGCACCGGAGCCGCCACCGACACTAATCACCCCCCCCCTACCCTCCCCATTTGGTTTCAGGTTTTGCGGCCAGAGTCCGCACCTTTGGGGGGGGGGGGGGGGGGTACTGTCACGCCCTGACCATAGAGAGCCATTGTTTCTCTATGGTGTAGTAGGTCAGGGCGTGACTAGGGGGTGATCTAGTATATCTATGTCTATGTTGTGTTCTAGTTTCTTTTTCTATGTTGGTGTTTTGTATGATTCTCAATTAGAGGCAGCTGATAATCGTTGTCTCTAATTGGGGATCATATTTAAGTAGTTATTTTTCCCACCTGTGTTTGTGGGATCTTGTTTCTGTGTAGTTGCCTATGAGCACTGCTTGAGCTTCACGTATCGTTTGATCATTTATTGTTTTGTGCGTTTCACTTAAATAAAATATGTGGAACCCAGATCACGCTGCACGTTGGTCGAAGTATGTTTCCAGTTCGTACGACGAGTGTGACATCGAGGCTGTAATCACTGGCAAAGGTGCTTCAACAAAGTACTGAGTAAAGGGTCTGAATACTTATGTAAATGTGATAAAGTTTTTTATTTTTTAATACATTTACAAACATAAAAAAGAAACTGTTTTTGCTTTGTCATAATGGGGTATTTTGTGTAGATTGATGACGGAAAAAACTATTTAATCCATTTTAGAATAAGGCCGTAACGTAACAAAATATGGAAAAAGTGAAAGGGTCTGAATACTTTCCGAATGCACTGTATAGTCCAGTCAATATGATTCTGGTGGAAATGGAGATTTAGTATAAAAACATCAGGCAGGAGGTTATAAACTAACAACTACTATAATCAATGGACTGGGAGGACTGGGGCTATTGCTGTAAATTATTTAGGTTTGTGTCACCATGGTGGATGCATTAATCAGGTCACTTGTGATGTTGTCATACTGAGCAGGGGCAGTGTCCTAGCTCGGTAGGGGACAATTTGTAGTAGGCCTAATTTCACATTTGTGATGTATATTTAAAGAAAAAGGGCACTATAGCTCCTCCTGCCCAGACAAAGACATACTAATAAGGTGTGGTTGCAGTAGCCTGTCTTACTGCAGGATATAAAACAACTAGTTTACTCTATGATCAACCAATCACAGAGATTACACATTTTATGATGCTGTGTTCAGAAACATGAGACAGTGGATGTGCCAATGAACTGTCATATGCCTGGGCGAACTTCCAATAGAAGGTTGCAACTGACACACCAGGGGGCCAGAGACTAGCTAGCTTATTACCTGCTAGTGTGATCTGCCACTGCAGTTTCCAGTAAGCACAGAAGCTGGTGTGAACACAGAGACAGTGTCTCGGACAAACAGAAATGTGTGTGTGTGTGTGTGTGTGTGTGTGTGTGTGTGTGTGTGTGTGTGTGTGTGTGTGTGTGTGTGTGTGTGTGTGTGTGTGTGTGTGTGTGTGTGTGTGTGTGTGTGTGTGTGTGTGTGTGTGTGTAGAGGGATCTGTTGGTCTTTTTATAGTTTGACTATGTTGCCATGCCAGTCCCTGACTTGAATAATATAACCTGTTTACAGATAAGTTACATTATTAACATTGGCACTCTACAGTGCACGGGGGAGTTGAGGGGAACTGAACAAAGCAAAGAGGAAGAGAGAGGTGCTCTGCTCAGCGTAGCATAGAGAGGGAGGGAGGAAGGGAGAGAGGGAGGGAGGGGGACGTGACCTGCTTTCTCTGCTCCCCTGCCTCTACTGGAACCTGCCTGGGAGCACACTGCCATCAGCAGAACCAAGCTCACTGTAGCACAGCTGCACACTGTCTGTCTGCTGCGGGACAGAGCCCAGTTGAGCATGGTGCTGATGCTTTGTGACGCATTATAGGTCAGCACGAGGTGCAACACTATCTGTTAAACGTTGTATAATGTTGTAACAACAGATAGGACAGAATTCTGAAAATTGTTATGCTCAGTCAAGAAAGGAAATAATTGGAACAATATTTTGTCTGCATTGTATGAAACACTTCCCAGCACATACTGTTTAGCTAACCGTTTTTGTGCCAGACGCCATTATTTTCCAAGCACTGTAATTTGTGGGAATGGACTATTGAGTATTGGAATGAAAGTGCAGTTGTTTTCACCGTCATTATCTCCGGTGTTTTACCTCAGACATGGTTGGTAGAGGAGATGTTCAGAACTACAGTAACTAGCTACGACAATTTACTAGTTCATGATTGGTTGAGTATTTCATCAGCCTTACTGAGTGTGTTGTATTGTCTCTCTCCACTGTGGCGTATTTGTGCAGGTGGGCTGGCAGCTGAAGAACCTGGTGAACGCCCTTAGAGAAGACCCCAACGGAGTCATCCTCACACTGAAGAAGAGACCTCAGAACACTCTCACGTCTGCCCCTGCCCTGCTCAAGAATGTACGGTGGAAACCCCTTGCACTCCAGGTAATTATGTTATAATGTGATATTGAGAATGGGGTTCCTAAAGGTGTTTGGATATCTGTTTAGGATTCCTTCTGGTAGATAAGAATAGCGTTTTTTTCACCAATTCACCTGGGAGCTGTGTAATTTGAGCGATAAGAAACATAGCGCTCATTATTGATAATGACCAACTGGCTTAGTAGTTCCTTATGGGTGCCGCATTGTGAATAGATGCGATTATGATACATGATGAATTTAAGGGTAATTATCTGCAAGTTAGCACTTAACTTGTACCCCATACCTGGCCACCCTTTAATTGAGTTCTAATGGATTACGTGGAGCATCAGTGAATGGAGTTAGTGAACCTATTGTGCTGCTCAGTGTGGATGGAGTACAGACAGTACAGTATGTGGGACTGGCTGGGGGAAACAGGGACTGCCTGAAGAGGAGGAACAAAGACAGAACACTAGCTGGGGAGGATGATGGTAGAGGGGGGTTGGGGGTTTACATCATAACTGCCTGGATGTTTTTTTCTTCGGGAGCCCTTAGTGCAGAGCTATTTTTAGCTCTGCACTAAGCTCACTCATTTTCATGCTGCATGGGTTGCCTTGATGACGCCCAGGAACGTTTCTGTGGTTACGTGTCTTTGGCATCTGCAGTGAAATCAGTTAATGTGTTCAGATAATCAGCACCTTATCCTCATATCTCAACATGTGAAGCCAGAATGGCACAAGGCAAGTGTCACGGTCGTCGTAAGAACTGGACCAAGGCGCAGCGTACGTAGCGTTCCACATCTTTATTATAAAGTGAAACTACAGCACAAACAAAACAATAAAGAACAAACGAAACGTGACGTTCTGGAGTGCTCACAGGCAACTACACAAAAACAAAACAAGATCCCACCAAAACACAGTGGGGAAATGGCTGCCTAAATATGATCCCCAATCAGAGACAATGATAAATGGCAGCCTCTGATTGGGAACCATACCAGGCCAACATAGAAATAAAACAACTTAGATTACCCACCCTAATCACACCCCGACCTAACCAACATAGAGAATAAAAGGCTCTCTATGGTCAGGGCATGACAGTACCCTCCCCCAAAGGTGCGGACTCCGACTGCAAAACCTGACTCAATAGGTGAGGGTTCAGGTGGGCATCTAGCATTGGTGGCGGCTCCGGTGCAGGTCATAACCCCCGCCCAGACCCCGGATCCGGCCATGGCGCCGGGCTTAACGTCATGCCTGGACTGGGCACTGGCGTAGAAGAGGGCTCCGGCCATGGAGCTGGGTTGGACGCCATGCCTGGACTGGGCATCGGCGCAGAGGAAGGCTCCGGCCATGGAGCTGGGTTGAACGCCGCGCCCGGACTGGGCACCGGCGCAGAGGAAGGCTCCGGTCTTGGAGCTGGGCTGGTCGCCGTGCCTGGACTGGGCACCGGCGCAAAGGAAGGCTCCGGCCCTGGAGCGGGACTGGACGCTGTGCCTGGACATCGGCGCAGAGGAAGGCTCCTGCCATGGATCGGGACTGGACGCCGTGCCTGGACTGGGCACCGGCGCAGAGGAAGGCTCCGGCCTTGGAGCTGGACTGGACGCCGTGGCTGGACTGGGCACCGGCGCAAAGGAGAGCTCCGGCCTGTGGACTGTGGACCGTCGTAGGAGGTTCCGGACTGTGGACCGTTGCCGGAAGCTCTGGACTGGGGACCGTTGCCGGAAGCTCTGGACTGTTGATGTGCATTGGAGGCCTAGTGCGTGGAGCTGGTACAGGTGGCACCGGACTGGTGACACGCACTTCAGGGCGAGTGCGGGGAGCAGGCACAGGACATGCCGGACTGGGGAGGAGCACTGGAGGCCTGATGCGTGGGACCGGCACAGGTTGCACCGGGTTGGTGACACGCTCTTCAGGGTGAGTGCAAGGAGCAGGCACAGGACATGCCGGACTGGGGGGGCACACTGGAGACCTGGTGCGTAGGGCCGGCACAAATCGTACCGGAACAATGACACACTTCGCATGGCGAGTGCGGGGAGCTGGCACAAGACGTACTGGGCTGTGGAGGCACACTGGAGACTTGGTACGTAGAGCCGGCACAAATTGCACCGGAACGATGACACATTTCGCTCGGCGAGTGTGGGGAGCTGGCACAGGACGTACTGGGCTGTGAAGGCGTACTGGAGACTTGGTGCGTAGAGCCGGCACACATGGTACCGGACAAATGATACGCTCCTCAAGGCGAGTGCGGAGAGCTGGCACAGGACGTACAGGGCTGTGGAGGCGTACTGGAGACCTGGTGCGTGGAGCTGGCACAGTTTTTACCAGACTGCTAGCACGCTCCTCAGGACGAGTACGGAGATCTGACTCAGGTGGCATCAAACAGATAATACGCTCCTTAGGGCGAATGTCGTGCATCATACACCAACACAACAACTCTCTAATTTCTCTCTCCTCCAATTTCTCCATCAACTCACTGACGGTCTCTGACTCTCTCCGTTCACTCTCCTCCAATTTCTCCCTCTTCTCCCAGATTCGCTCTGGTTCACTCCTCGGCTCCGCCGACCACCCCATGTGCCCCCCCCCCCATTTTTTGGGGGGGGCTTTCCTTACGTCCGCGAACATCAGCGTCGTCGCTGTCCTCCCTTATCTCCTTGCGTCTGCTTCCAAGGAAGGCTTTCGTGTCCCTCCATGATTTCCTCCCATGTCCAGGATATCTTCTGCTCCTTGATCTCCTTCCAAGCCCAGGATACCTTCTCCTCCTTGGCACGCTGCTTGGTCCTGATGTGGTGGGATCTTCTGTCAAGGTCGTCGTAAGAACTGGACCAAGGCGCAGCATACGTAGCGTTCCACATCTTTATTATAAAGTGAAACTTCAGCAGAAACAAAACAATAAAGAACAAACGAAACGTGACGTTCTGGAGTGCTCACAGGCAACTACACAAAAACAAAACAAGATCCCACCAAAACACAGTGGGGAAATGGCTGCCTAAATATGATCCCCAATCAGAGACAACGATAAACGGCTGCCTCTGATTGGGAACCATACCATGCCAACATAGAAATAAAACAACCTAGATTACCCACCCTAGTCACACCCCGACCTAACCAACATAGAGAATAAAAGGCTCTCTATGGTCAGGGCATGACAGTGAGACCCAAATGCAGACACAGGAGGCAGATGGTTGGAGTCTTACATTGTTTATTAATCCAAAGGGGTAGGCAAGAGAATGGTCGTGGACAGACAAAATGGTCAAAACCAGATCAGAGTCGAGGAGGTACTTGGTGGCAGACAGGCTCGTGGTCAAGGCAGGCAGAATGGTCAGGCAGGCAGGTGCAAAGTCCAGAAACAGGCAAGGGTCAAAACCGGGAGGACTAGAAAAAGGAGAATGCAAAAAGCAGGAGAACGGGAAAACCGCTGGTTGACTTGGAAACATACAAGACGAACTGGCACAGAGAGACAGGAAACAGAGGGATAAGTACACTGGGCACCTGGAGGGGGTGGAGACAATCACAAGGACAGGTGAACCAGATCAGGGCGTGAAAGAAGTCATGTCAGGGAAATAATTATGTATTGATTATTTTGCACGGTGGCATGTTTTTCAGTTTGAAATAAACAGGGTTCTGCTTGAGTTATGCTTCATTATTGTGGCTGAATAGAATTGGAGAAAGAAATTAGTATTGGATTGCCCTCCGTGGAGGATATTGTGATGGTCCATCTTTTACTTTTTTTTTGCCATAATTTGGGGATTCTCACAAACTTTTATTGATAGAAGGGTCCTTTGGAGGAACTATTGTTGACATATATTTGACCTTTATATGTTAAAGCATAATTGAGGAATAATTAATTGAATTTGGAATATTTGAGACATTTTGGCCTTACCCAGGCCTCTTTTAGTACTCTATGATGTTTCATCTGTAGGCGCTACAAGCAAAAGTTGGTTTCATATGAAGCTTTACTGCTTGCTCTGTAATATGAGTAGTATTTTGATTTTTATAACACATTTACATTTATTAATATTGAAAAATATAAAAATGGAAGTTGAAAAATATAAACATGTGCAATGCCTTCAGAAAGTATTTACACCCCTTGACTTTTTCCATATTTTGTTGTGTTACAGCCTGAATCAAAAATGTTTTTAAATTGAGATTTTGGGTCACTGGCCTACCCACAATACCCCATAATGTCAAAGTGAAATTATGTTTTTAGACATTTTTACAAATTAATTAAAAATTAAACGCTGAAATGTCTAGAGTCAATAAGTATTTAGCCTCTTCAGGGCAAGCCTAAATAAGTTCAGGAGTAAAAATGTGCATAACAAGTCACATAATAAGTTGCATGGACAAAATCTGAGTGCAATAATAATGTTTAACATGATTTTTGAGTGACTACCTCATCTCTGTACCCCACACTGTAAGGTCCCTCAGTCGAGCAGTGAATTTCAAACACAGATTCAACCACAAAGACCATGGAGGTTTTCCAATGCCTCGCAAAAAAGGGCACATATTGGTAGATGGGTAAAAAAAAAGAAGCATATTGAAATCCTTTGAGCATGGTAAAGTTGTTAATTACACTTTGGATGGTGTATCAATACACCCAGTTACTACAAAGATACAGGCATCCTTCCTAACTCAGTTGCCGGAGAGGAAGGAATCTGCTCTGGGATTTCACCAGGCCAATGGTGACTTTAAAACAGTTACAGAGTTTAATGGCTGTGATAGGAGAAACTAAGGATGGATCAGTGGCGATTTTAGCATGTAATTCTTGGTGGGGCAAGAAATAAATAAAGTGGGATGCATGCCAGCAAAGCCACTACACAACACAACACTAAACAATACATTAATTGCACTATAACGGTGACAAACGGTACCCACAAACTGTTAGGGCCTACATAAAGCTGTCCCGATAAAAATCCCGACAGTTTACCACTGCTACACCTGGATATCAGCGGAGTCTTGTCTGGCAGCGAAACAGTTAATTCATCTTAATTTACTGCCTTTTAAAAAAAACATACAGTAGCTGATATGGCTGACTTGCTTAAACAAATGTGGTTTCTACTGACAATTGAGATGTACAAACTATGGCATAAGGGGACGACAAGCCGATAAGAGGCAATCTGTAATTTCGATTAAGACATTAATGTGCGAGCTAGGACGGACGTAGTCAATAGCACTTTTGAAATGTACAGTGACAGAATTCAGAACATGGGCCATTCTTAAAGTGTTCCCCCCGTACACCAAGTCAGAACCGTAGGATAAATAAAGGGGGCATATAAGCAGACAATGAAAGCTCTTACAATATTCAATGATTACATTTTTCTAAAACAGGTTATAGGCTACATGTGCACCACCAAGTCAGAACAGTAGGCAAAATTAAGAGGGGTAAATAGACCACATTATTAGGGTGAGGCACATGGGCTACTAAATCTTACTACACAACATACACTTAGTATTACTTTCTTAGCTCCAGTATACATATCTCCCTGGCATATTAAATAATTTATGCAGCAGCATATAATAGATTTTTGGACTCCCCTTGTTGTGCTGTGCTCACTTGAACAGGAAGGTGGCGCGGAGGTCCTTTGTGGGAACATTTTGTGATTAAAGTCTGGCATTCTCGGGATTTATGGTGCTTTCAAAACAACTGGGAACTTTGAAAACAAACAAGGTCGAATCCAGTCGGAGCTTGTTTATTCCCGACTTCCCAGCTGTCTTGAACTCAGTGAAGTCAAGTTTTTGCAGTTCCGAGTTAACAGTTGTTTTGAGCGCAGCACAAATCATGCTTCATTGACAGCATGGCCAATGTTGAACTGCAGGGAAAGAGAGGAGGAGAAGACAAACTCCACCTAATGTATGGAATCACTTGGGATTGTTTTTATTTTAGGTAAACAGCCCTTTTAAGTGGGTTAAAATCTTCCTGGAGAGTGTGTATGGAGGGACATGTCTTTATTCATATAAAAATTCTGATTTATTGAATTCTCCATGTGGTCTATATTAAAAGGCACTTCAATTGAATATACAGGCTTTTAAAATTCAATATTGGTGCACAATTTCTACTTAAAATCAAATGAAGCGAAAGGCACTCATTTTGTGGAACGACCCAGCATCTACAGATGAAATATTATGTAATCTTCAATTAATCCAACTTCAATTCATTATTTCTCAATTATTCTTTAAGAAAAAAATCCTTCCTCATAAGGACCCTTCTATGGAAAAAATTTCAGGAAATTCCCACAATTCATGGTCCTTTTTTGTTCTAGTTGCATGAGGAATCAGGCATTGTTGGCAGTCTTACAAGTAACACAAACAAATACACACAAAGGTTACCAATCAGTCACAAACACTGTTTGGTTAATGAAGCACCTCAGAGTTAAATGACAGCATTCCAGGTGGCTGTAGGAGCCATTAACATATGGTACGAACACTGTTAGGGTGATTTTGTCTCCCAGGACTGTTTATGATGGATGTTTCAGTCAGAAAGAGTCAAACCACGACAGCTCAACACGGCTTGGAGAATGGGTAGGCATGTTCTATTATTAAATCAATTCTTTACGAATCATATGATGACAGAGAAGCATATGCAAAATCCAGGTAGTTGAGGACAAATATATTGAAATGAGTCTTCAGTGAACTATCAAGCACTCAGTGTTTCCCATAGTGAATAAGTCAATGAAGAGTGAACCTAGCCATCTGTTCATCCAGTATACAGCAGTGGTTCCCAAACTGTGGGGCGTGAGAGGTCCGAACTCAGTCTGGCTTTCAACTTACTCTTGAAAGTTGTAATAGTAGAATGCACAAGGTACAATTTCGAAATTGGGTAGTGCATCATCAGTTCTTCTTGTCATGTCAGTCATTGCGTACCTTAGAGAGCTATTTATAACTTGTCAGAAATGTCCAGGTCAACTAACCCATGTCAGCTAATGTTTTTTTAGCTAGATTTTTTAGCACATAGATTTTGTTCTAATGTTTTAGTCACTCAAATATTTGAGTCAAGCTTCCAATTGGCTCATTCATCCCCCCTCCTCTCCCCTGTAACTATTCCCCAGGTCGTTGCTGTAAATGAGAATGTGTTCTCAGTCAACTTACCTGGTTAAATAAGGGTTAAAATAACAATTTAAATAAAAAATATCACACGAATACACATTAGACATGGCAAAATGTATAGAACTGCAACATTTTCTCCACCACAAGAGGGGTGTGAACAATGCTTGTGCCCATAGAAATAGACATGGCGCACACACACAGGAGGGGTGCGGGATGTTCCCCAATGCTGGAAGGGGGGCCTGAGTGAAAAAGTTTGAGAATCCCTGATATACAGGAGAACCCTCAGCTGCCGTGGTCAGACTGATAGGACACAGACATAGTGGGAGGACTACCAGCTTTAATCATTATTTGGTACGGTAGTGTCTTTTTATCTCTTGTTTTGTTCCTTGACCCATTCCTAACCCACTGCTTCATATTTAATTATTTTTGTTTTATCTTGCTTTGGTCTGAGAGACATGAACAATCTAACAGTTGGGGTCTTTTCTTTTGACAGCACTGAGCCAACACATTTAGGCCATCTTTTTTACTTTTCTTGTAGAAATGTATTAATAATGAAGAAGAACATAAAATGGATTCTATTTTGATTTTCTTGTAGAATGGTATTTATTATTAATTACAGAAGTCCCGTAGAAGGTGTCACGACTTCCTCTGAAGTCGGTCCCTCTCCTTGTTCGGGCGGCGGTCGACGTCACCGGTCTTATAGCCATCTCAGTTCCACCTTTCATTTTCCATTTGTTTTGTCTTGTCTTCCCACACACCTGGTTTCAATTCCATCAATTACATGTTGTGTATTTAATCCTCTGTTCCCCCCATGTCCTTGTCCGGTATTGTTTATTGTAAGTGTTTGTGCACGGTATGTCTGGTGTGCGTCGGGTTTTGTACCCATTTATTGATTGTTCTGTTTTACGGTAGTTTTTATTATTAAACCTTACAGAAGGAGTACGCTCTAGATGTTCTGAAGCCTCCATTTTATGGACGTAGTCGTAAAGATTTGTCATTTAACTTTTAAAATCTATTATCTTTTATTGTGGCATAAGTTTTCATCTGATTGTCAAACAATCACTTCAAAGGGCTCCTTTACTAGGCTACCCGTGCATGTTAATTCACTCGCAACATACACTACATGGCCAAAGGTATGTGGACACTCCTTGAAATTAGTGGATTGAATATTGCAGCCACACCCGTTGCTGACAGGTATATAAAATCGAGCACACAGCCATGCAATTTCCATAGACAAACATTGTCATTAAAATGGCCTTTACTGAAGAGCTCATTGACTTTCAACCTGGCACCGTCATAGGATGCCACCTTTCCAACAAGTCAGTTCATCAAATTTTTGCCCTGCTAGAGCTGCCCCGGTCAACAGTGCTGTTATTGTGAAGTGGAAATTTCTAGGAGCAACAACGGCTCAGCTGCGAAGTGGTAGGCTACACAAGCTCACAGAACAGGACCGCCGAGTGCTGAAGTGCGTAGCGCATAAAAATAATATGTCCTCGGTTGCAACACTCACTACCAGTGGTGGAAAAAGTATCCAATTGTCATAAAAGTAAAGATACCTTAATAGAAAATGACTCAAGTAGCAGTGAAAGTCACCCAGCAAAATACTACTTCATTAAAAGTCCAAAAGTAATTGGTTTTAAATATACTTAAGTATCAAAAGTAAATGTAATTGCTAAAATATACTAAAGTATCAAAAGTAAAAGTTCTTTACAAGTTCTTTACATTCTTTATATTAAGCAAAGCAGACAGCACAATTTTCTTGTATTTTTTAATTTGTGGATAGACGGGCACACTCCAACACTCAGACATCATTTACAAATGAAGCGTTTTTGTTTAGTGAGTCCACCATATCAGAGGCAGAAGGAATGACAAGGGATGTTCTCTTGATAAGTGTGTGAATTGGACCATTTTCCTGTCATGCTAAGCATTTGAAATATAACAAGTACTTTTTGGTGTTAGGGAAAATGTATGGAGTAAAAAGTACATTATTTTCTTTAGGAATGTAGGGTAAGGAATTTGGTGTAAAGCTCGCCAGGCCTAATCACCCAACATCAGTGCCCGACCTCACTAATGCTCGTGGCTGAATGGAAGCAAGTCCCCACAGCAATGTTCCAACATCTAGTAAAAGTTGTTATAAATAGTAAAGAGATAGCTCAAAAAACTACTTAAGTAGTATTTTAAAGTATTTTTACTTCAGTAATTTACACCACTGCTCACTACCAAGTTTCAAACGGCCTCTGAAAGCAGCCACACTCAAGCCTAATATCACTATGCGCAATGCCAAGTGTCGGGTGGAGTGGTGTAAAGCTCGCCGCCATTGGACTCTGGAGCAGTGGAAACGCGTTCTCTGGAGTGATGAATCAAGCATCACCGTCTGGCAGTTCAATGGACGAACCTGGGTTTGGCGGATGCCAGGAGAACGCTACCTGCCCGAATGCATAGTGCCAACTGTAAGATTGGTTGAGGAGGAATAATGGTCTGGGGCTGTGTTTCATGGTTTGGGCTAGGCCCCTTAGTTCCAGTGAAGGGAAATCTTAATGCTACAGCATACAATGACATTCTAGACTATTCTGTGCTTCCAACTTTGTGGCAATAGTTTGAGGATGGCACTTTTCTGTTTCAGCATGACAAAGCGAGGTCCATACAGAAATGGTTTGTTGAGATCGGTGTGGAATAACTTGACTGGTCTGCACAGAGCCCAGACCTCAACCCCATGGAACACCTTAGGGATGAATTGGAACGCCGACTGCGAGCCAGGCCTAATCGCTCAACATCAGTGCCCTGACCTCGCTAATGCTCTTGTGGCTGAATGGAAGCAAGTCCCTGCAGCAATGTTCCAACAACTAGTGGGAAGCCTTCCCAGAAGAGTGGAGGCTGTTAAAATAGCAAAGGGAGGACCAACTCCATGTTAATGCCCATGATTTTGGATTGAGATGTTTTATGAGCAGGTGTCCACATCTTTTTGGCCATGTAGTGTATTTCCAGCCTCCAAACAGTGGTGAATGGAAAGAGACATCTGTTACACAAAAAAACAAAAAGTGTAATGACATTTGGTGATTGTCATTAGGCCAGAATGTATCAGTCCACTGCTGTCCGCGCACGTCTCGGTGTCGGCCACTCATCTCTGCTTTGGGAAAATGTCTGTGTTCTCGTCGAACCACATCGCATTTTGGAGAATAAGCTATACCACCCGCTTTCAAGTTCATTCGCTCATGTTTCATGCCTCTGATATGCGCTAATGATAAAAAAGTGGTGTAACAGCCTCCAGTTTTCTTGACGTTTTGTTTAAATTATTGCAATAAGTTGATGTTTTACCGGTACAGCGTACCCCAACTACTTATTTTGCCGGGATGCTGTACCGGACCATACCGCCTTACTTTCACCCTATTAACATCAACGGGGCTGTAGTGGAGTGGGTCGAGAGGTTCCAAGTTCTTTGGTGTCCACATCACCAACTAACTATCATGGGGCCAAGCTTCCTGCCATCCAGGACCTATAAACTAGGAGTTGTTAGAGGAAGGTCCAAAAAAATTGTCAAAGACTCAGTCACTCAGGTTATAGACTGTTCTCTCTGCTACCGCCCGGCAAGGGGTACCGGAGCGTCAAGTCTAGGACCCAAAGGCTCCTTAACAGCTTCTACCCCGAAGCCATAAGACTGCTGAACAATTAATCAAATTGTTCAGCAGTTGTATTTTTATTTTACTTTAGTAAATATTATATTTCTTGAACTGCATTGTTGGTTAAGGGCTTGTAACTAAGAATTTCAAAGTAAGTTCTACACCTGTTGTATTCAGCGCATGTGACAAATAAAATGTGATTTGATTCATCTTAGAAGTAGACTCGAAAGAGGAAAAGGAAAATATATGAAAATAGTTGTTCACATCAGAAGGTGATGGTCACAGGACCTTTACCAATCAGATGTTGTTGGTCAAAGGGTTTAGTCATCACAGTAGGTTACACTTCATAGTGCATCTCCTGGGGAGAGATGGCTCATGCTCACCACACTTGACACATCTTGACATTAATGATGTATAGTCGTTATCACAGAATCCCTTGTTGCTAGGGGTCTTGTTGCTATCTCCTCCATAGTTTCCAACAGACCTCTCTCAAGAATTTCTTGGTTGCTATGGATGAGATCGCTGTTGCTAATACAAGCCACTTCACATCCTCTCCCTGTCTCAATAACTTCATTCAACAAAGCATCCTATCCTTTTCACAAGCATAGTGTTTATTGTGTGCCACTGTGTTAAGTGAACTGTGTGACATTGCACCACAATCCTCTATTAGCTCAAACATGGAGTACGCTATTCTATAGGATTTTACTCATGAATCTTGACATACTATGCCATGAATGAAAAATTATTACATTTAGGAAATGTTCTCATACTACTACAGTCCTGCTGTCTACATGACTCCACCCTTGTCCCTACAGCCCATCCCCACCAGTCCCAACAGTGACTCCAACACCCCGCCCAACAGCATGGGGACCATGGGGATGTCCTCTACGCTGGACAGTGGCCATGATGTCTTCATCTTGTCCCCAGTCTCTGGCCTTTATGGACACAGGTGAGCCTAGAAAATCACATACAATACAGTTGAAGTCGGAAGTTTACATACACTTAGGTTGGAGTCATTAGAACTCGTTTTTCAACCACTCCACAAATTTCTTGTTAACAAACTATAGTTTTGGCAAGTTGGTTAGGACATCTACTTTGTGCATGACACAAGTAACTTTTCCAACAATTGTTTACAGACAGATTATTTCACTTATAATTCACTGTATCACAATGTCAGTGGGTCAGAAGTTTACATACACTAAGTTGACTGTGCCTTTAAACAGCTTGGAAAATTCCAGAAAATGATGTCATGGCTTTAGAAGCTTCTGATAGGTAATTGTCATTTGAATCACTTGGAGGTGTACCTGTGGATGCATTTCAAGGCCTACCTTCAAACTCAGTGCCTCTTTGCTTGACATCATGGGAAAATCAAAAGAAATCAGCCAAGACCTCAGAAATAAAATTGTAGACCTCCACAAGTCTGGTTCATTCTTGGGAGCAATTTCCACATGCCTGAAGGTACCCCGTTCATCTGTACAAACAATGGTACACAAGTATAAACACCATGGGACCACGCAGCCGTCATACCGCTGAGGAAGGAGACGCGTTCTGTCTCTTAGAGATGAACGTACTTTGGTGCGAAAAGTGCAAATCAATTCCAGAACAACAGCAAAGGACCTTGTGAAGATGCTGGAGGAAACAGGTACAAAAGTATCTATATCCACAGTAAAACGAGTCCTATATTGACATACCCGGAAAGGCCGCTCAGCAAGGAAGAAGCCACTGCTCCAAAACCGCCATAAAAAAGACAGACTACGGTTTGCAACTGCACATGGGGGCAAAGATCGTACTTTTTGTAGAAATGTCCTCTGGTCTGATGAAACAAAAATAGAACTGTTTGGCCATAATGACCATGGTTATGTTTGGAGGAAAAAGGGGGAGGCTTGCAAGCCGAAGAACAATCGTGAAGCACGGGGGTGGCAGCATCATGTTGTGGGGGTGCTTTGCTGCAGGAGGGACTGGTGAACTTCACAAAATAGATGGCATCATGAGGTAGAAAAATTATGTGGATATATTGAAGCAACATCTCAAGACATCAGTCAGGAAGTTAAAGCTTGGTCGCAAATGGGTCTTCCAAATGGACAATGATTCCAAGCATACTTCCAAAGTTGTGGCAAAATGGCTTAAGGACAACAAGGTCAATGTATTGGAGTGGCCATCACAAAGCCCTGACGTCAATCCCATAGAAAATGTGTGGGCAGATCTGAAAAAGCGTGTGCGAGCAAGGAGGCCTACAAACCTGACTCAGTTACACCAGCTCTATCAGGAGGAATGGGCCAAAATTCACCCAACTTATTGTGGGAAGCTTGTGGAAGGCTACCCGAATCGTTTGACCCAAGTTAAACAATTTAAAGGCAATGCTACCAAATACTAATTGAGAGTATGTAAACGTCTGACCCACTGGGAATGTGATGAAAGAAATAAAAGCTGAAATAAATCATTCTCTCTACTATTATTCTGACATTTCACATTCTTAAAATAAAGTGGTGATCCTAACTGACCTAAGACAGTGAATTTTTACTAGGATTAAATGTCAGGAATTGTGAAAAACTGAGTTTAAATGTATTTGGCTGAGGTGTATGTAAACTTCCGACTTCAACTGTACAGCTAATGTTCACTTCATTGTTTAGTCCTTTAGCACCTGACTGATCTTCTCCATAACCATACCTGTCAATCACAGAGAAGAGATAGGTATCATGTCCTGCGATGACATCAACAAGTACAGTCTGGAGAAGATGGGTATGAAAGGCTCGGAGTCTCCAAGCTTCTACCTGGACCATGATGGGGGCAAGTACTTCACATTAGTGGAGGAGGACTGTCTGGCCCTGGGGCAGGAGTACGAGACCAGGGGCCGCCCCACAGGGGTCAGGCGGAGGGACAGGACACCCACCCATGGTGAGTTACCCAGCCCAGATATGTAGCACTACCAACCAACCAGCCTTTTCAATCTGGGCGGTAGTTTAATGTTAGAGGAGCATTGAAGGGTGGAATGCCAGGCGAGGTGGGTAGCTTCCCTCTCCTGCCTTCATACAGTGTACCCAGCTGTGAATGGCACGTGGAGAATGTACAGTAAAGCCCCATGGCAATTACTATGCATAGAAGAGATTATTATTATGCACCCCAGCGTATTTATGTTTCACATAAACCTCTCCCTTTTACAGTCCAGCCCCACCCCCACAGTCAGACATCCCCTTCCCCTGTCATTGCCCCTTCATCATCAGCAGCGCTGCAGCTGTCGGATGGCCAGCAGCAGGATGAATATTCTACATGCCACCTCTGTCTGCACTTCACATAATGAGCTCATTCACATTACTGCACAGGATGACTCCGGAATCTTTAGTGAGTGACACACTGTCTGCCAACACTGAGACAAGGAAAGGAGGTCTTTGAAAGCCGTTGATAATGTACAGTATTCTATCCGTCCATCTGACAGAGAGATGGCGATGCATTGTTTCAGCCCTCTCCTGGCTGTTGAGGATCTGTTGAGGCTCTGTTGAGGCTCAGTTTGTTGTGTATTGTACAGTGTGTAGTGGTGCAGGGATAAATCCCTTTGGCTCTGCCAGACGGAGTGTTTTTCATGTTTAACAGCCTGCCAGGGAAGTGAGGGTGGATTGCTTCCAAGCTCATAATGGCTCCAGGCAGGGTACGCTCCGCTCATCCCAGTCTGTGGAGGCACCATGTGCCATGACATGGCTCCATCACGGTCTCTCATGCTCACACATTCACACACGTGCAACAAGCCTACCGTTTTCCCTTCACTCTAAAGATGACTTATTTTCAACTGGATTCCCATGCTATAACCTACTTCTCTTATACCCCTTACTGCCCTGCCTGCACTTTAACCTCTGTCATGCAGACATCCACCCACGCACAGCCACTCCTCTTTCACCATCTCTCTCAACCACCCTCTCCTATCCCTCTCAGTGAGACAGCCCCCCCCCCCCCCCCCGTCTTCCCTCAACTCCTAGCTCTCTCTCCACTCACACCTTAGCTGACATGCTACTTGGACTTCTTTCCAGGTGACCTCAGGCCAGTTTCCATGCCAACGGATTACAACTGGATGGCAGAGACAAAGGAGCCAAATATGTACAAGAGAGGTAGCAGAGGTGGGTCCTTCAGTTCAGGTAGTCTCCCCAGTCCCCTTAAATGCTTTGACTTAGAGAAGGAAATAGCTTTGGCTTCACTGAGTCTGCAAAGTACAGACGCCTAATGAGGACCAATCACCGTCCCCACTTTCAACAACACATAACTAATCGTCTGCTTCTTTCATTAATTTCACTGGAACTGCCACACATACACTGGTTTCTTTTGACATTACCACTGAATCTTGA
Organism: Salmo salar; assembly: GCF_965601325.2. Classification (NCBI taxonomy): domain Eukaryota; kingdom Metazoa; phylum Chordata; class Actinopteri; order Salmoniformes; family Salmonidae; genus Salmo; species Salmo salar. The sequence goes on from NC_138303.1 coordinate 87,112,662, forward strand.
CAGAAACATGATTGCGCATTTAGAACTCTTTTCAAACTGCACTGTATAGAGATGAAGCTATCACAAGAAGCTCAACCAATTTTATTGAAAAAAAGGAGATTCAGTCAGCTAAATATAGACAACATCTTCATGTCACGCATTAATTAAGTTGAAAACCTAATCTTTGTTTTGCACGTGGCTGATTTCAGTGTTGTTTAGTTTCGTGAGACTATGTACTGCAGTTATGTTGAGCGGGCTGTAGTGATAGCATCGCACTCCCATGACTTGTGTTATAAATAGCGAGTGCAAAAACATATCTGCCTCCCTCTGCTCTGAAACCACACAGTGTTGGGGCTTGCCCTCACTGATAGGAGGTCACGTAACAGAGGTTGGTTTCTGTGGAAACATGCTGGTCTGTGAGAATGGGAAACATTACCTCAGGACTGCTCTCACTTTGACTTTCTTTTCCATTCCAAATGTTGTTTCACTAAACCCTTGGTAAGAGTTTGTTTTGCCATCAAGCATTTAATGCGATAGGCACTCTGGGCCTCCTAATGAACAAATAATTACCTCTCTAGGCTTCCAAATGACACAACTTTGCTCCCCTCTTTCCCTCCCTCCCTGACCTGTGCTAGACTCAGACAACTCCCTGCTGCGTTACCTGAATGACGATAAGATCCTAGTAATCCAGGAGGAGCCGGACGTGTCCAGGGAATGCAAGCGGGACACTGGGCGGCGTACCCGCAAGAAGAGCCACAACCCCAGCAGCCCCAGCTATCCCATCAGCCCATCCCTGCTGGCCCCGCCTGTCAGACTGGACTCAGGACCGCCAGAAGGCCTGCCCTTCTCACTGCCTGAGAGCAACACTGTGCCAATGTACCACGTGAGTCAGCACAGCTACTATTTATTGTTTATCAATCTGAACCAGTTCAAGAAGGATATTATAGCTTAACACTCAGACATAGGGGCATAATGGTCTGACAATACAGATTCAACCTATTTGTGTCACAGAGCAGTGCCATTGTTCTGTTGTTTAGGCTTTTTTGAGGTGACAATCAATATTAAATAAAAAGTGAGTCAGAAGAGTGCCACCCATACCACCTCTATTTCCACAACCCCAGACACCCCATGGTTTCTGCCTGGGCCCAGGGACTCTACCTTCCCCTGATCTACTGATCTGCCTTCCTGGTCACAACAGGAAACAAAAGCCACGCTCTGAGATAACAGTGTGCTGTGATCTCTCTCTCTCTCTCTTTCTGTGATGCGCTAATCTGCTCTTTACCTTTCCACAGAGAGCTGGAGACACACTGAGAGCTGACACTGACAGGTGAGTGAGCATTTCTTCTCCATGGGGATCAACAGGACAGGCCAACTCAATGGCCAGAGAATATTGCCATCGTTTTGTGAGGAACATGGATTTATTTGCTGATTCAGAAATTGATGTGTGGGAGTTTTTTTGCTTAAGCTATGGAGGCAAGTTGTGCTAATTTGAAATTGATTGGTATAATTTCCTCTGAAGTAAATTGAGAGCTTTTCATAAACTATCAAAATGTAATTGATAGATAATTTATCTTGTGAATGCTTTGTATTAGTTACCTACTTCTGCTTCTTGTGAGTGAAGTAAATTTCCGTCATCCTTCCATACCATCATATTCATTATTCTAGTAGAGAGGACTTTTTACCTTCAGTGTGTTGTTACAATGTATTAACTTAAAGATGCAGTGTGGGATCTCACGCACTTACAAATTCCTAACATATTGTACGAATTGGAATTTGTAACATATCATTCGAATTGCTTAAAATTGCGGGATGAAACATATCATACGAAACGGATGATGTACTACATAATTATGGAACATTTTTGGGGACCAGTTACGGCTCATGAGCACTACTTGCAAAACTACTGGCTGAAATTATACAAAAGCTATGGAGCATCTCTTTAATTGAATTGGCCAATAGGCCTCAAGAGAAGGAGATTTTAACAAATCATGAGGGTTGCCAAGCAGAACATATTTCCTTTACCTTTCATTGACCTAAATCTTATTTCATGATTCTATTTAAAAAAACAATGTGCTTTGTTTCAATTTATGCTACAATCCTACCCAATTCAACACCTTATCCATAGTCAGTGTTCAGTGGGTGCTCCAACCATGTAGGTTTAAAATGGGGTCTGGCAGTAGAGAATTCCTCAGTGATGAGTGCTAATAAGGTCATCATAGATAGCCAGCATGAGTAGCACATCCCCTGAGTGGTTTATGTTGCGTCGTGCTGAGCTCTACTGAGACACAGAAACTGTCTGAACCTGATTTCCTGCCACCTGCTCTGTGGTTTAGGTTGCTTCTTTCACTTACTGGAGGCAATACATTATTTTTCCAAGTGTATCAAGCTTTAGATCATTCTCATTGGTAGAATGGATGCACCAGCACTCCGTTTTACACAGAGTTTCTGGATAGGTGAAGGCCTCACTCAGTGTTAGAGTAATTATGTTAAAACCAAGGTGTCAATATGATGGAAAGCTGCTATGTGTTTCACATACAGTCCACTGCATGCTACACATACTTGCTTTACCTAATACACTGACATCCAGTAGAAAATCTACATCTAGTATATCACAAAAGTAAGTAGTGAAACTTAGATTGAGAATGATATGTGATGTCCATTTCTTCAGTCAGTGTCCATGTTCCAGTACCACGCATGGTACCATCTGTCAGTAGAGCCATGTCCAGATGGGAATTCAGGCCAGCCCTGGGGAGGATAATGATGCTGAAATGGGGACTAAGTTCTTTGGGACGAATTCTAGCATGAGATACACTCAGACAAATCAATGTTTCATGTATGTAACTCATGCATTCATGTCAATGGAATATATGCTTTAGTATTTTACTCACATAGATATGAAGTTATAATTCTACCCTTTATTTATGAATAGTATCATTACATTGATAGCAGTACAGGATCAGCTTATCCCCAGATAAAGAGGGTTAGCCTCCATTTTGTTGCATGCTTACTCACCTGATCTTCCCTTTCCCCAGGTATGCTAGTTTTGGCATCGAGAGACAAGGAGGCTCATCCATGAGGAAGGTAAAGCAAATGATATGAAACAGTTAATACTACTGTTACTCCCCTAATATGAGTACTGTACTGTACTTTAGACACCTCTTCTAATCAAACCCTCTCTTCTTCCCTCTCCTTGCAGTCATTTCACTATGCGTCTTTAAGGACTAAGACCAAAAAAAGAACCAAAGGTAAGACATGAGGGATAAACCCATTCACTGTGAGGTTTCTTTTGGTGAACCTTTGTGAATAGTTTTCTTTTATATTAGGATTTGTGATGGGGTTGGAATGATGTTAGGAATTAAGGATACAGTATCATCCAGGGAGTGTTTAGTGTGTCCATGAGTCTATAAGAATTTCCTGTGATATCCTGCTCTCCACCCAGGTTCTCTGACTAGCGCTAGCCGTAGGCGTATCTCCTGTAAGGACCTGGGCCATGGGGACTGTGAGGGCTGGCTGTGGAAGAAGAAGGATGCCAAGGGCTACTTCACCCAGAAGTGGAAGAAGTACTGGTTCATCCTCAAGGACTCCTCGCTCTACTGGTACACCAACCAGAATGTAAGCTGCTCTCTGACAGTACAATACATCCATCAAACATTACTTTATTTTCTCTTATCCACAACAGGCTTGCTGTTTACCAACACGATCTGCAGATTTGTCAGATATAGCAACACTACAGGCCATATTCCAGATACTGAACCATTTACAGTGCCTTCAGAAAATATTCATAACCCTTGCCTTATTCCACATTTTGATGTGTTACAGCCTGAATTCAAAATGGATGTTTCCTTACCAATTTACACACAATACCTCAAAATGACAAAGTGAAAAGATGATTTTAGAAATGTTAGCAAATTGATTGAAAATGAAATACATAAATATCTAATTTACACAAGTAGTCAACAACCCTTGAGTCAATACATGTTAAAATCACCTTTGGCAGCGATTACAGCTGTGAGTATTTCTGGGCAAGTCTCTAAGAGCTTTGCACACCTGGATTGTACAATATTTGCACATTATAATTTTTTTAATTCTTCAAGCTCTGTCAAGTTGGTTGTTGATCATTGCTAGACAGCCATTTTCAAGTCTTGCCAAAGATTTTCAAGCCGATTTAAGTCAAAACTGTAACTATGCCACTCAGGAACATTCAATGTCATCTTGGTAAGCAACTCCAGTGTATATTTGGCCTTGTGCTCAAGGTTATTGTCCTGCTCGCTGGCTCTGGCTTGCTGTGTGGCCTTATTTGTCCCACTATTGTTTGTGGAGATATGCTCTGATGAAGGTCAACTGACCGAAAGCTCAGCTATATTAAAATACATTTGCGTATGACTGGAAGTGTGCAGAGATTGTTTTCCTGTTTCTCCAGTTTTGCCTTTTGCCTCCAGCACCTTCTCAAATCAGCTTTGGGTGTGCAGTAGATTATGCCTATTATCTATAGGTTATTGCTCTGCTGAAAGGTGAATTTATCTCCCAGTGTCTGTTGGAAAGCAGAGTGAACCAGGTTTTCCTCTAGGATTTTGCCTGTGCTTAGCTCTATTCCGCTTCTTTTTATCATTAAAAACTCCCTAGTCCTTGCCGATGACAAGCATACCCATAACATGATGCAGCCACCACCATGCTTGAAAATATGAAGAGTGGTACTCAGTGATGTGTTGTGTTGGAATTTCCCCCAGCATAACACTTTGTATTCAGGGCATAAAGTTAATTTCTTTGCCACATTGTCTGCACTTTTACTTTAGTGCCTTATTGCAAACAGAAAGCATGTTTTGGAATATTTGTATTCTGTACAGGCTTCCTTCTTTTCACTATGTAATTTAGGTTAGTACTGTGGAGTAACTACAATGTTGAGCCATCCTTAGTTTTCTCCTATCATAGCCATTAAACTCTGTAACTGTTTTAAAGTCACTATTGGCCTCATGGTGAAGTCATGCGTTAGGAAGGATGTCGGTATCTTTGTAGTAACTGGTGGTATTGATACACCATCCAAAGTCCAATGAATAACTTCATCATGCTGAAAGGGATATTCAATGTCTGCTTTTTTGTATTTTTAGCAATAGGTGCCCTGCTTTGCGAGGCATTGGAAAACCTCCCCGGTCATTGTAATTGAATCTGAGTTTGAAATTCATTGCTTGTGTCACGAATCCCACCGAAGGTGGCTCCCCTGCCTGCTCGAGCGGCGCTCGGGGGTCGTCGTCGCCGGCCTACTAGCCACCGCTGATCCCTTTTTCCTTTTCTGTTTGTTTAGTCTTATTGGTTGCACCTGTTCCCTATTGTGTTCTTGATTTGTGTTTATTTAAGCCTGTTTAGCCCGCCCAGGTTTGTGCGGGATTACGTTTACTGTTGTGTGTATTTTTGGATGTGCTGGCTTACGCCTTGTATTCTCTCTCCGGACTGTTTTGCCCGTTGTACTGGGTTGATAATTTGTTTTACGCGCCCGTTGGTTTTGGCGTTGACCGTTTTGTGCCGGGAAGAATAAAGGTCGTTATACTTCACCTCTGCTCTCTGCGCCTGACTCTACCACCACTCCTAGTATCCCGTGACAGCTTGACTGATCGACCTTACAGATAATTGTATGTGTGGTGTACAGAGATGAAAAAATCATGTTAAACACTATTATTGCACACAGAGTGAGTCCATGCAACTTATTATTTGCCTTATTAAGCACATTTTTACTCCTGAACTTATTTAGGCTTGCCATAACAAAAGGGTTGAATACTTATTGACTCAACATTTCAGCTTTTAATTTATTTGTTAACATTTCTAAAAACATAATCCCACTTTGACATTATGGGGTATTGTGTGTACACCAGTGACACAAAATCTCAATTTAATCCATTATAAATTCAGGATGTAATACAACAAAATGTGGGAAATGTCAAGGGTTTGATAACTTTCTGAAGGCACTGTATGTTGAAGTAACATGTAGTGTACAGCATATTCCAGTATGTCTGGTATACTTAATGAGGTGTGTCATCTCTACAGGCATATGGCAATGTATTGCTTCTTATTTCCCTTACCTCTCCTTTCCTAGGACGAGAAGGCTGAAGGTTTCATCAGCCTACCTGAGTTCCGAATAGATCGAGCGATTGAATGCAGAAGGAAACAGTGAGTGTTTTTGGGATTCATGTTTTATTTTGTCTCTCAAACTTTTAGTGAACCTGGGGATTTAAAAGAAAACACAAAGCCTAAATGAAACACAGAGACAAGCACATCATACATTATTTCCAGCACGAGTGCTTCTGTTTGGCTTCAAAAGGACAACACAGAAACAGATGATGCTGTTGCGTGGCATGACTATTTTATTTCATAACAAGAGCTTTAAATAGCCATGGCACAAAGTAGTAGAAGTAATAGGTGTCTGTTTCCACCTGAGAAGCTGATTGGGTCACATAGGGATCAGCGGGGGGTCAACTGGCTAGGTGTGGCATGTGCCAGCCAGCCAGGCCTCATGTCCACTATTACAGAGACTACAGCGGTGATAAGCACATCGCATATACAGTACACTTATTTGGCCATTACCAAATGCTCTGAAGCTCGCATTGTACCACGTGGTCTGGATCTAAGGCTAATGGAATGGAATTATGCAAAATGGAGATGTTTAAGCATCAGATGAACTACAACATTACACAGACTAAATGGATCTTTTTTTCTGCTTCCGTTACAGTGCCTTCAAAGCCTGCCATCCCAAAATCAAGAGTTTCTTCTTTGCCACAGACTGTTTGGAGGAGATGAACAGGTAAGACCAGTGCTCTGATGGTAGGGTTAGTTAGTGTGCTTATTTCATAAAATGCTCTCTTGCAACAGAATGTACAGTAGGTGAACAGCTTATTTTCTTAGGCGTATTATCTGTTTCAGAGCATTCACAGCTGGAGCTGTGACATTGTTCTCCGTACATTCTCAATCAGGAGGAATATGAAAATATACTTTAGACTGTAGTTGTGTTCTACTGAAATGTTATTTTTCTTTGTTTTCTACTGAGATGAAAAAGAGCAGGAAGTATCTTGTTTCAAGGAACCCTCTGGGTCATCAGATACTGCTTTGTTCATCAGAAACAGTTTCATCTTTCCCTTGTGTTGTGATTGATTCACTTGTTATCATCTCTGGCTCTTTGCTTTGCAATTATGTGGCAGTGTTGATCACAAATTCCCTTTATTGATTGAGTACCACTAACAAAAGAAAGGATGTGAGAGGATTCAGAGATTGCATATCATGCCATCGATATACATTATTTTCTTCAATGCAGACTGTTAAAGGTCAAATGCAGCCGTTTTTTATGTCAATATCAAATCATTTCTGGGTAACAATTAAGTACCTTAAAATGGTCCGAAATCAACAACAAAAAAGCATATTAGAGAAGAGCAATTTCTCAAGCAAGAATGTTGCTAGGATTGTCTGGGAGTGGCCTGAGTGGGAAGGGGAAAACTGAAAACTAGCTGTTATTGGCAGAGGGGTTTAGAAACTTTTCAAACAACTCTTACACTAAAAGGGCATTATCATAATTTTCATAATTTCACAGTATTATTCCAACCTCATAGTCGATATCCTCGCTTATAAACCCAGGATTGTTACACAACTCCCTCCTTTCAAAGAGCGCATCCTCGCGCTAGCTTGCGACTCAACGTCTTATAGGAACGCACTCACTGGCCAAGCACACACACGTTCGTGGATGCAAGGTCCGATCACTTCTGACACCAATGTAATGAAACAGGCATCAGCGCACTATCGACTGTGCCCCAAAAGCATGCTCGAGCGGCAGAGTCGATATTCGCGCTTATAAACCCAGGGTTGTTACAATATATACATTGCATGCACAATTATTAGGCAAATTGTATTCCTCGGGATTCATTTTATTGTTGAACAAACACAATGCTCTCAGTCAATCCAAAATGTTATTGAACCTCAAACCTGAATGTTTAACAAAGGAAAAGTGAGTTTTGTCTTTCTCAGGGAAATATATAAGTGTGCACAATTATTAGGCAACTATTAGTGTGCAGAATTATTAGTCAACTAAATTACAAAAATAAATTCTCCCAACTCACTTGTTTATTCTCCATATTTTGAGTAAGTGTAACAGATAAGTAACACAAAATGACAATTATATAACATTTTTGGCCTTTCAAAAATATTCAGTGACCAATATAGCCACCCTTATTTTCAATAACTGCCATGAGCCTTCCATCCATGGAGTCTGTCAATTTCTTGATCTGTTCACGATCAATTTTCACTGAAGCAGCAACCACAGCCTCCCAAATGCTGTTCAAAAAGGTGTATTGTCTTCCATCACTGTAAATCTCATGTTTGAGAAGGGCCCACAAGTTCTCAATAGGATTTAATTCAGGTGAGGAAGGGGGCCAGGTCATTATTCAGGCATCTTTGAGGCCCTTGCTGGCTAGCCAAGCAGTGGAGTACTTGGATGCATGTGATGGAGCATTGTCCTGCATAAAGATCATGGTCTTCTAGAATGCTGAGGACTTCTTCCTGTACCACTGTTTGACGAAAGAATCTTCCAGAAACTGGCGGTAGGTTTGGGAGTTGAGTTTCAGTCCATCTTCAACCCAAAAAGGTCCAACTACCTCATCCTCAATGATAGCAGCCCATACCAGTACCCCTCCTTCACCTTGCTGGCACCTGACTCAAAGTGGTGCCCTGTGTCCATTACTGATCCAGCCACGGGCCGATCCATTTGGTCCATCAAGAGTCACTTTCATTTCATCTGTCCATAAAACCTTTGAAAAATCTGTCTTCAGGTATTTCTTTGCCCAATCTTGACGCTTCAACTTGTGAATCTTATTCAGTGGTGGTCTTGTTTCAGTCTTCTTGACCTTGGCCATGTCTCTGAGCACTTGACACCTTGTACTTTTGAACCCTCCAGGTAGGTTGCAGTTCTGGAATACGGTGGCACTGGAGGATAATGGGTTCCTGGTAGTTTGACATTTAATTCTTCTCAAGTCTTTTGCAGTTCATTTGCGCCTTTTCTTCCCCATTAGTTTTTTGCGCCCCAGTTGACTATTCGCAACAAAACGTTTGAATGTCCGGTGGTCACACCTCAATAGTTTAGCTATTTAAAGAGTGTCGCATCCGTCTGAAAGGCATTTTCCATTTTTGGTTTTTCAGTGTCAGTTAAATGTCTTTTTTGGCCCATTTTACCTGAGGTAATGAGGCTGCCTAACAATTTTGCACACCTTGATATAAGGTGTTATTCACTTTCGCCACACCCTCCCTCATTACACAAATACATATCACCTGAAAAAGATTAAATCCAATAAGCATTCAAGTTTATATGGTTTGGAGTTCGAAAATGTGAATAGAAACAATGATAAGATCAGAATACTCACTTGCCTAATAGTTGTGCACGCAGTGTATAAAACACAGAAAAATCTATTTTTTTACTGGACTGGGTCTTTAGTTATGAATATTCTTAAGAAATATAGACTATAGTGCAACATACAAGGCCGGCGTTAAAGGGGCCTGACCCGCCCTACCGTACCTCCTTGCCCGTCAAAATTAAATATTTTAATATTGACCGAGACATGCGCCGACAGAAAGACGCATCAATCTCAGTTAAAGCATCCGAGCGAGTGAAACAGCACTCCTCTGTCTCAGTATGGGTAGACCATGTATCTGATGCTGTCTGGACCAAAAGAATATGGCATGTCATACGATTTCTGGCCAGACAGCATCAGATACATGGTCTACCAATACTGAGACATAATGGCTACATATAGAGGGGTGCTGTTTCGCTCGCTCGGGTGCTCTCTACAGTGATATAGTTTCAGCAGAGGAAGAGGCAAAGCAAGAGGGCTCTCTTGCCAAAATCTGTCCAGTATAAATAAGACCAATGCGTTTCTATGGGGAATAATATGCAGACCTAAACTTGTCGCCTGCCTTCCCGCCTTTGGGACAAAGACTCCCATTGTTAGGGCGGAGACATGAGCATCTCATCATTATATGCAGATCTCTAGTTTCAGCCTCTTGCGAATTAGAAAGGAAAGATGGCGGGTGCACAGTTATGGAGACAGATAGCTGCCAAAAGGTTGAATGTATGTATCATTAGGATCGTAAGAAAATCCATACGTAAATTGTTAGGATCGTAAGAAAAGCCATGCGTGAAACATGAAACAAACTGTTAAATTTGATCTGTAAACGTACAAACCCAATGTTACGACTATGAATGAACATTTACACGTTCAATTCTTACTTTATGTCTCCCTTAACTCGGTTACAGATCTTTTTTATACGTACAAACTTTTGTCAGGAATGTGGCATCTGTAAAGGACGAACTGAATGTAGCTAGTCAATCAAGCAACTCCAGCCCAGACGTTACAGTTGCTTTGCAGCTTCCGGTTTCATTTCCAAAATAAATGTTGAGCTTGTTTTAGAACGGCATTCAATAGCAACGTAATACAACTAGATGGCGTAGTATAGGCTTGGGCTTCAGCAAATGACTTGTGTGAGAATGATACTATCAAGATACAGAAGAGCTTTGTCCAGAATAACCGCCTGAGCTGCAAAATAGGAAGTAAATATGATTTAGGCTCGGCCTATTCCACTATCTAAATATGCCATGCTGCTGTGTGTTATTTAATGGCCATATAATTGCATAATTCATTTTTATAGCCGTGTGGGGCTACTGTGGTGATCATGTAACCTAATGAATCACACTTTTTCCAGGATTTGGCCTTATATTAGGCATTTTGACTGTTGTATTAGTGAATTCCACTCTGTATGCAGGCTTGTTATAGCCATTTGCATTGCACAACCCCATCATGCAGAGGCTATATCCATATCAATAAATGAGACATAACAAAATATTGATTAACCTCTCTAGGGTCGGCGGGACGAAATCGTCCCACCTACGTAACAGCCAGTGGAATCCTGTGGCGCGTTATTCAAATACCTTAGAAATGCTATTACTTCAATTTCTCAAACATATGACTATTTTACACCATTTTAAAGACAAGACTCTCATTAATCTAACCACACCGTCCGATTTCAAAAAGGCTTTACAATGAAAGCAAAACATTAGATTATGTCAGCAGAGTACCCAGCCAGAAATAATCAGACACCCATTTTTCAAGCTAGCATATAATGTCACAAAAACCCAGAAGACAGCTAAATGCAGCACTAACCTTTGATGATCTTCATCAGATGACAACCCTAGGACATTATGTTATACAATACATGCATGTTTTGTTCAATCAAGTTCATATTTATATCAAAAAACAGCTTTTTACATTAGCATGTGACGTTCAGAACTAGCATACCCCCCGCAAACTTCCGGTGAATTTACAAAAAATGTACTAAATTACTCACGATAAACGTTCACAAAAAGCATAATAATTATTTTAAGAATTATAGATACAGAACTCCTCTATGCACTCGATATGTCCGATTTTGAAATAGCTTTTCGGTGAAAGCACATTTTGCAATATTCTCAGTAGATAGCCCGGCATCACAGAGCTAGCTATTTAGACACCCAGCAAGTTTAGCCTTCACCAAACTCCGATTTACTATTAGAAAAGTTTGATTACCTTTGGGGTTCTTCGTCAGAATGCACTCCCAGGACTTCTACTTCAATAACAAATGTTGGTTTGGTCCCAAGTAATCCATAGTTATATCCAAACAGCGGCGTTTTGTTCGTGCGTTCAAGACACTATCCGAAAGGGTAAAGAAGGGTGACGAGCACGACGCATTTCGTGACAAAAAAATTATAAATATCCCATTACCGTACTTCGAAGCATGTCAACCGCTGTTTAAAATCAATTTTTATGCCATTTTTCTCGTAAAAAAGCGATAATATTCCGACCGGGAAAGAAAGAAAGAAAATAAAGCACGGGGTCGACTCATGCACGCGCCTAAGCCCATTGTCCTCTGATCGGCCACTTGCCAAAAGCGCAAATGTGTATCAGCCAGGGGCTGCCTCGATATCATTCAGCTTTTTCCCAGGCTCTGAGAGCCTATGGGAGCCGTGGGAAGTGTCACGTTACAGCAAAGATCCTCAGTCTTCAATAAACAGAGACAAGAAGAACAAGATCTTGTCAGAGAGGGCACTTCCTGTAAGGAATCTTCTCAGGTTTTTGCCTGCCATATGAGTTCTGTTATACTCACAGACACCATTCAAACAGTTTTAGAAACTTTAGGGTGTTTTCTATCCAAAGCCAATAATTATATGCATATTCTAGTTACTGGGCAGGAGTAGTAACCAGATTAAATCGGGTACGTTTTTTATCCGGCTGTGTCAATACTGCCCCCTACCCCCAACAGGTTAAGTCTTGGCTATAACTGGTCCTGAGCAAAATAGCCAAGAGGTCCCACATGTTCAAGACTATCTATAGCCTATTCTTATTGCCAGATCTGTTTTCCCTATCAGCCACTGCATGTGCTTCTTCAACTATTTTGTTTCAAATGTATTTAGAGGCTATATTTAGAAGCCTGGGAGCTAGGGTCTCTTTTTAAGGGGAGGCCTATAATAAAAAGTTATAAAACACAAATAGAGTTCTTAAATTATTCCGCAAGACACCAGTACCCAAAATGATAGCCTAAATTGCAATGCCTATAAGTTGAAGGCCTATTTTTGTATTTGGATAAGCCTAAATTAAACATTGAATTATTAAAGTCATAGGCTAAATAACTTTGGAGAATTTAGACCATTGTGAATACACACATGGATTTCAATAAACAAGTGGATAAGACTGTTCTATTCTCTTTGATTTAGTTCCTATTGTAACTCAGACAAATGATAGAATGGATGACATACTGACTGACTGAACTGAATAAAAGATGAATTAAACGTTCAAATATGTTGGAATGACGAGTTGCACGTATCATGCATGCTCTGCGTTTTATTTGGCTAGTAGGCAAATAGGCCTACATTAGAGTATAATGACTCTATGGCTGCATGCCTCCAGAAGGGAATCTTCTGAGGCTGAGTGGTTCTTTTCCGAATGCGCATGGTGCTGTGGTGCTGCATGGAGATCACAAGCTCTTCAACTGGGCAGCAGTGTCGCTATGGAGGGAATAACCTGTATGGAGACTACCTAAGACCACTGCAACAGAGTTATTGTAAAGTGTGAGAATAAGCTTATGCCAGATTTAGCCTACATTTAACGTCTCCCTTGTTAATTTCAAAGTCCATATGTTCATGACCCGATTAATATGAATGATGTCAAATTATTTACAATTATTTTTAACCCCTCCTACATAATATGCTTTGGCAAGATTTTGAGTGATAAATAAATGTCAAAATATTCTATAAAAATATATTTTCCATGGCAAAGTCTCCAGTGGTCATACATAATTCATAGATTCAACAAACATCTATTATTATTCTATGTTTCATTATTCCTGGTTGATACTACTGGTTATGATTGCAGACAGAGCCCAGAGAATGGGATGGTGCAATATTGAATTAGTCATAAGGTGCATGCATGGGGATGCCCGTGCTGTATATACTGTACACCTAGCAGACTGAAACTTCACTTTTGTAGGCATAATACAGCTAGTGCTATCTAGACTTGCGCTGGCAAACAAATCCATTACATTAGCTACCTACATGTGAAGTAAACTCATCTGAGTAATAGAGAATGGAGACTTTTAACTTGAAAACGTGCAGGATACCTCTTTCCAGTTTCCCTGACTTCCGTGTTTTTTATACTGTGTTATGCTTGTTCGTGTAGCACTCCTCACAGGCCGTTTGGTGTACATTTTTTTTGTTGGTGAGATGAAACTGCCAAAACTCTGAAAGTTATTATTGTACATCAGAATTGCAACACAAGACTTGTTCAAGCCTAAAACGTTTGTCTGTAATCGCAACATGGTGTTTGTATGTTCACAGATGAAATTTCACACTTACATTTCATGTTTCACGCATGGCTTTTCTTATGACCCTAATGATACGTACATTCAACCTTTTGGCAGCTATCTAGTTCCATAAACAGTGCACTGTTAGGATGCTGGATTTCCCTAAAATAAATGGATGTTTAGCCAAAATTATATAATTAATCCTGTCTACACAAAATCATTCAAAATACTTCACCGGGGAGCATGACTTATCCACAGAGGATCATTAGCTTCTTTAAAATAATGGCTGTGGATTGTTTGGGAAGCCCGCAATTTGATTAGTGCGCGTGGTAATAGGTCTAGCTGATTGAGTTGCGGCTGTCAGTGAAAAGCATCTGTAATATATGTGAAGATAATGTGTCTTTAGTATAATTTAAAATGTTGCATCAAGAAGGGGAGAAGGTGTGGCGAAGATATGGTTTGTCTCTTTTCAGAATACATGCATATGTAAGAAGGGCCCATTTGCCAATGTCTGATTTCTGATTGTCTTAACTGACCACGTACACCACTCATTTTTTTCTTCGCCTCACACAAGTCAACAGTCTTTTTTTTTAACATCCATTGCGCATGATAGTTCCCCAGTCTTTGAAAAATCTTTCCAACACTCCCGTTCTCTGTGTGAAAAGAGCAAAATATAGTGGAAACGTCATAAAAACTGCTTTCTGTCCCGGGCTCACTGGAGCAGGAAACTTTAAGGGCCTGGAATAGGCAAGTTGATACACTGTTGCAAGTTTGTTAACGACAGCTTCGGACTGAACCCTCTGATGATTTGATGCAATGTTGAACTTCACTGGCAATAGCTCAAGTCAAGACAGAAAGAAAGGGAGGCAGAGATGCGGAGAAGAGAGATGAATGTGATTGAAAGAACCAGAATTTTCATTTGGATATTTTCTACTGTTCTTATTTGTCAGCTTTAGGCCTATGTATTTTACTTAGTTGTTGTTGGACGTTATAGGCCTATTCAGTGGCGATTTTAGCATGTAAATCTTGGTGTGGCAAACAATTATTTATTTTTGATGCATGCCAGCAAAGCCACTACACAACACAACACAACACTAAACAATACATTCATTGCACTATAACGGTGACCAACCGTGCCCACAACCTGTTAGGGTCTACGTATTCACCATGGAGTGAATCCTTACCACAGCTACACCTGGCTATCAGCGGACCCTTGTCTGGCAGCGAAACAGTTCATTCAGCCTCATTTACAGGCTTTTTAAAAAACATAGCTGATATGGCTGACTTGTTAAACAAATGTGGTTTCTACTAGTGAGATGTGATATGTACAAACTATGGCATAGGGGAACAATGAGCGGATAAGAGGCAATCCATAATTTCAATTAAGACATTAATGAGCGAGCTAGGACGGAGGTAGTCAATATAACTATTTGTTCAGCACTTTTGAAATGTACAGCGACAGAATTCAGAAAATCGTCCATTCTTTAAGTATTCTCCCTGTACACCAAGTCAGAACCGTAGCATAAGTAAAGGGGGCAAATAAGCAGACAATGAAAGCTCTTACAATATTCAGTGATTACATTTCTCTAAAACAGGCTATAGGCTGTTTTAGAGCACCATCAAGTTTATATGTGCACCATAAAGTCAGAACAGTAGGCTAAATTATGAGGAAGGAAATTGACCAAATTAATAGGGTGAGGCACATAACAGCTTACTTCACAACATACACTTGGTATTACTTTCTTGGCTACAGTATACTTATCTCCCTGGCATATTACATTGTTTATGCAGCAGCATACAAGACATTTGGACTCACCTTGTTGTGCTGTGCTCACTTCAACAGGAAGGTGGCGCGGCGGTCCTTCTTGTGGGCTCTAGAAAGAGGCCCGAGATCCCGACTTGGAATGCCGAGTTGGATGACCGTTCAAAATTATTTTCCGTATTTTCAGAGTTGCAGCTAGTTTTATCTGAGTTCCCAGTTGTCTTGAACTCAATGAAGTCTGAGATTTCTCAGTTCCAAGTTTCCAGTTGTTTTGAACGTGGCAGAAGTCATGCTGGATTGACAGCATGGCAAGTGTATTCAAACTTTTCTGGCCCATGGCGTTACACCCAAACAAGGGCACTGCGTTCATCCACCTCTGGCCTGCTGGCCCCCCTACCTCTGCGGAAGCACAGTTCCCGCTCAGTCCAGTCAAAACTGTTTGCTGCTCTGGCACCCCAATGGTGGAACAAGCTCCCTCACAACGCCAGGACAGCGGAGTCAATCACCACCTTCCGGAGACACCTGAAACCCCACCTCTTTAAGGAATACCTGGATATAGATGTACTATTGTAAAGTGGTTGTTCCACTGGATATCATAAGGTGAATGCACCAATTTGTAAGTCACTCTGGATAAGAGCGTCTGCTAAATGACGTAAATGTAAATGTTACCTGCTTTTTTGTGATATCCAATTGGTAGTTACGATCTTGTCTCATTGATGCAACTCCCCTACGGACTCGGTGAAGGTCGAGAGCAAGGCCGCACTGCTTCTTGACACACTGCTCGCTTAACCCGGAAGCCAGCCGCACCAATGTGTCAGAGGAAACATTGTCGAACTGACAACCGAAGTCAGCTTGCAGGTGACCGGCCCACCACAAGGAGTTGCTAGAGCACGATGAGGGCCTGCCAAACCCTCCCCTAACCCTAACGACGCTGGGCCAATTGTGGACCGCCTCATGGGCCCGCCTCGTCCGCCGGCGGTCACAGCCGGCTGTGACACAGCCTGGGATCGAACCTGGGACTGCAGTGGCGCCTTAGCACTCATTATTGAATTTGCAATTTCCAACTTGTTGTGTAATGTTTATGTCCAATGGCTGATGAGCACCGATATGTTTTTATCTATAATTTCTCTTCATATGACAAGGATTGAAAGGGATTTGCCAGTAGATTGACGACTTGATGCATGACGATGACTGCTAGCTTGTTAGCTAAGATTTTGAAAGTATCATGTTGACATGATCAGTCCAATCAAAGCTACGGTAGATATAACGTGATTTGACGTCATTTTATCTTTGGCCAATGACCTTGAGACTTCTTGGATGGGCACTTCTAATGTAAGTCTATGGCAGCACCCAAGGGGCTTAAATTTCCGAGCTGTACCCGTAGATTTTGTGGTGACGTAGTGTCCCCATCAGTGACAGAACACTGAGCCAATCACGGCGCAACTAGAGAACATTACCAACCCCAACGCTCCGTATTTTCAGCTGGCTGCCCCACCACCACAGAAAGCACTGAGCTAGGCTGAAAAAACCTGCATTTTGGAGCTGTCTTACTCAAGAAAGCAAAACAGAGAACATGTTTGTATGCGGCTTTATTAACTCATAAAAAATATATAATTACATTGGTATGTGACACGTATTAATGCCAAAGTAACATGCAAAACAGAAGAAAAACAAAATATATATATATATACAGTTGAAGTTGGAAGTTTAAATCAAATCAAATCAAATGTATTTACATAGCCCTTACATCAGCTGATATATCAAAGTGCTGTACAGAAACCCAGCCTAAAACCCCAAACAGCAAGCAATGCAGGTGTAGAAGCAAGTTGGCTAGGAAAGACTCCCTAGAAAGGCCAAAACCTAGGAAGAAACCTAGAGAGGATCCAGGCTATGAGGGGTGGCCAGTACTCTTCTGGCTGTGCTGGGTGGAGATTATAACAGAACATGGCCAAGATGTTCAAATGTTCATAAATGACCAGCATGGTCAAATAATAGTAATCACAGTGAACAGATCAAGTTTACATACACTTAGGTTGGAGTCATTAAAACTCGTTTTTCAACCACTCAACCACAGTTTTGGCAAGCCGGTTAGGACATCTAATTTGTGCATGACACACACAAGTAATTTTTCCAACAATTGTTTACAGACAGATTATTTCACTTATAATTCACTGTATCACAATTCCAGTGGGTCAGAAGTTACATACACTAAGTTGACTGTGCCTTTAAACAGCTTGTAAAATTCCAGAAAATTATGTCATGGCTTTAGAAGCTTCTCATAGGCTAATTGACAACATTTGAGTCAATTGGAGGTGTCCCTGTGGATATATTTCAAGGCCTTCTTTCAAACTCAAACTTGCTTGACATCATGGGAAAATCAAAAGAAATCAGCCAAGACATCTGGTTCATCCTTGGGAGCAAGTCTGGTTCATCCTTGGGGTTCATCCTCCCAAGGATGAACAAGTCTGGTTCATCCTTGGGAGCAATTTCCAAACGGCTGAAGGTACCATGTTCATCTGTACAAACAATAGTACACAAGTATAAACACCATGGGACCATGCAGCCGTCATACCGCTCAGGAAGGAGACACATTCTGTCTCCTAGAGATGAACGTACCTTGGTGTGAAAAGTGCAAATCAATCCCAGAACAACAGCAAAGGACCTTGTGAAGATGCTGGAGGAAACAGGTACAAAAGTATCTATATACACAGTAAAACGAGTCCTATATCGACATAACCTGAAAAGCCGCTCAGGAAGGAAGAAGCCACTGCTCCAAAACCACCATAAAAAAGCCAGACTACGGTTTGCAACTGTACACGAGGACAAAGATCGTACTTTTTGGAGAAATGTCCTCTGGTCTGATGAAACAAAGATAGAACTGTTTGGCCATAATTACCATCGTTATGTTTGGAGGAAAAAGGGGGAGGCTTGCAAGCTGAAGAACACTATGGGGGTGGCAGCATCATGCTGTGGGGGTGCTTTGCTGCAGGAGGGACTGGTGCACTTCACAAAATAGATGGCATCATGAGGTAGAAAAATTATGTGGATATATTGAAGCAACATCTCAAGACATCAGTCAGGAAGTTAAAGCTTGGTCGCAAATGGGTCTTCCAAAGGGACAATGACCCCAAGCATACTTCCAAAGTTGTGGCAAAATGGCTTAATGACAACAAAGTCAAGATATTGGAATGGCCATCACAAAGCCCTGACCTCAATCCCATAGAAAATTTGTGGGCAGAACTGAAAAAGCACATGCGAGCAAGGAGGCCTAGAAACCTGACTCAGTTACACCAGCTCTGTCAGGAGGAATGGGCCAAAATTCACCAAAATTATTGTGGGAAGCTTGTGGAAGGCTACCCGAAACGTCTGACCTAAGTTAAACAATTTAAAGGCAATGCTACCAAATACTATTTGAGTGTTTGTAAACTTCTGACCCACTGGGAATGTGATGAAAGAAATAAAAGCTGAAATATTTCATTCTCTCTACTATTATTCTGACATTTCACATTCTTAAAATAAAGTGGTGATCCTAACTGACCTAAAACAAGGAATGTTTACTAGGATTAAATGTCAGGAATTGTGAAAAACGGAGTTTAAATGTATTTGGCTAAGGTGTATGTAAACTTCTGACTTCAACTGTATTTTTTAGCTAAATGCAGCCTACAGCTGCATTGGCCTGTAGGCTATC
Source organism: Salmo salar (assembly GCF_965601325.2). Taxonomy (NCBI): domain Eukaryota; kingdom Metazoa; phylum Chordata; class Actinopteri; order Salmoniformes; family Salmonidae; genus Salmo; species Salmo salar. The sequence goes on from NC_138303.1 coordinate 87,131,945, forward strand.
TACATTTACATTTTAGTAATTTAGCAGACGCTCTTATCCAGAGCGACTTACAGTAGTGAATGCATACATTTTTTCCGTACTGGTCCCCCGTGGGAATTGAACCCACAACCCTGGCGTTGCAAACACCATGCTCTACCAACCTATCTCTGAGTTCTATGCTCTCATTTCTTTAGTCACTAATGGTTCACAGTGTATCAGTGTATCTATGACAGAGGCTAGTGCTCTCGCCATAGTTTTAGATTTGTATCATTTAAGGCCTACTTCGGATTTTTATGATTAACCATTTTTTAAATGAAACTGTTCCTGAAAATGTGCATTTAAAAATAATCATAACTGGCACGCAGATCGGTAGAAATGGTAGGATGAATTGTAAACTTCCCCAAACTTGAAATTCACCAGTTGCCTATGGTCTTTACTATTACACCCATTTAAAAAATGTATGCAAGTGCGTGCACACATAGGAGGTCGCATGAAAAAATGGGCCGCCTATGGAAATCAAAGGCCCCTCCAACTGATTTGTTCAGGCGGCGAGTCTGGCAACATAACACATTTCAAACTTCCTACCACTCCCTGTATGGTATCAGTTAGTCGATTAACCATCTCATGTTGTGAATCTGCACCCTGTCTTCTTACCCATTTTAGATGGATGAACCGGCTGGGGCTGGCGGCGATTGGCTACACACCCGACGATAAAGTTTCTCGCCCTGATGAAGGTAGGACAATCTGACTAGATGTTTAGTGACATCAGACAACATCCTGTTGTGATGTGGAAATTAAATGATTTTAGGACATTGACGTAAAATGTTACATGAGTGTGTTAGATCAATACCTATTGTACTGTAGTGCAATACTGACAGTATTGGCATGGATGAGGTCACCCAAGCTGTTTATCTTATTGATGTTCAACTTTGATGTGTGTTTCAGATTACTGGAGTGAGAGTGACCAGGATGAGATTGATGGTTCTATGACCCTGAAACAAGAGGGCATGTCATCACGCTGTGATACCTACCACCGCACCCCGTCTGTGAGTGCAGGCATCTGGTCCACATTCTGGAACACACACACACACACACACACACACACACACACACACACACACACACACACACACACACACACACACACACACACACACACACACACACACACACACACACACACACACACATACACACCAGTGGCGGTCGGTGCTATTTAAGATGAGGGAGGGCAATTTTTTTTTTTCACAAGCATGGCCTTATTTCTATTATAGCATATTGGATGACTGTCATTCATATTCCATTCACTCAGTTCAATGTAACATTGATAGGTTTAAGCTACAGTACTACATGATACTCTAATTTCCCTATACCCATCATGAGTTTGCTACAGGTAGAGAGAAAAGACACTGACACATGGACAGACAGTGACACATTCAAAACCACCTTGCACCCTCTTGCCTGCGTCTAGCTGATCTAGGGTGTAATCATTAGTCCAACAGTTGCAAACGAGAGTTTCTATTGGACAAATTCAGATATGTTTATTCCCATTTTCGTTCCGTTTGCTTCTGTTTATGAAATGTTTTTCGACAGAATCAGCTAAATGAATGCACCCCTGATCACACGTAAACACAGTTAACTTTCATAGCGGCCACGTTGTATTCTTTCTCGCATCTATGCGCTCTCCCCCTCTCACCTTTTCCCTTCGTATGTGGACTTCAATGCACAACAAATCAGCTGTCTGTGACCAGGCGAAAAAACCTTTTTAAGCCAAACCGTATCATAACCGCTACACACAGCCTACATCATTGTCACTATATTAGCTAAAGTAACGTCATAGACAACATAGCTTATAGAACTAATGTGTTAGTAAACCAACTACAATCATGCAGTAACGTTACGGTGTATAGTCAGTAAGCAGTTTAGCAGTTACACCGACAGATCCTGGTGGCAATAAATTAGTGAAACCAAAAGCTTACCTTGACTTGGAAGAGTTCCAGTGTTGTGTTGGATAGTCATAACCAGCTAGCTAACATAGCATCCTTCTGTTTGAGCAGGGTGTTTGAGTAGGCCAAACTAGCTAGCTGCATTTGTGAAACAAAGTGTTTTTTTATTTTTCTGAAATGTATATTGTCTTTCTCTCTCCTTGAGTCTCTCCTAGCTGTAGCTTATGCTTTCAGTAATATATTAATTGTCTGATCCTTTGATTGGGTGACACCATGTCAGTTCATGCTGCAAGAGCTCTGATAAGTTGGAGGTTGTCCTCTGGAAGTTGTCATGATTACTGGAAGGGGGTGAGAACCATTTGAAGTCAATGTACCCTGAGGAGGACGGAAGCTAGCTGTCCTCCGGCTACACCATGGTGCTACCCTACAGAGTGCTGCTGAGGCTACTGTAGACCTTCATTGCAAAACCGTGTGTTTTAATCAATTATTTGGTGACATATGAATATATTTAGTATAGTTTTATCTGAAAAGGATAACTTTTTAAATGTTTCAAAACATTTTTTTAAATGAAATTCACTGAGGAGGATTGTCCTCCTCTTCCTCCTCTGAGGAGCCTCCACTGATACGCACACTTATGCTTACACTCATACAATACATAATGACCCTATCATTAAATACCTCTGTCCACTGGTGCCCTTCCAGGTGAACTCCTCCAGTCCATTCCCTGAGCGCCACTTCTCCAGTGAGTCCACGTACTCCCACTCCTCTGCTGAGGATTCCCGTCCGGACTTCCCCGTGAGCACCCACTCCTCCGGCTGCCGCCCCACCCTCCGTGACACCCAACGCCGCTCCTGGCAGGACCTAATCGAGACGCCTCTCACCAGCTCGGGCCTCCACTTCCTGCAGACGGTGCCGGGGGAGGGTGACAGGGGCGACGGAGGCTACGGCAGCGGCCACATGGGAATGGGTCAGCTGCTCATGTCCCCTGAGCGCCGGCGTCAGGCCACGCTTCCCGCCCAGAGGCGGCGGCAACCTGACAGAGATGGGCCCTTCCCATTGGTGGACATAGAGGAGCGCGAGCAGCGCCTCCACCACTGTACCCATAAGCAGCGCAGCCAGAGCCTGCCCCGGAACAGAGACGTGCAGGGCATCAAGGGCAGCCTGCGCCCAGCAGGACCCTCAGAGGAGAGGAGTGAGGACGATGAGGTGCCATTCAGAAAGCACAACTCCAAAAAAAAACAAGGTACTTCCTGCTCTCACCAGGCTTCTCTTTAGGACTCCTCAGATTTCAAGTTACTGTTTAAAAAATACACATATACCTGTTTATGCCTTGATTATATACTCATTTGATGACATGGTTAGGGTTGCAAAATTCTGTGAACTTAATAAATTCCCTGGTTTTCCCGAAATCCCAGTTGGAAGATTCCTGGAATTAGGAGTATGTAGAAAACCTGGATCCTCCAACCACTATTTCTGGAAAACCAGGGAATTTATTGAAAGTTCACAGAATTTTGCAACCCTAGACAAGGTACTTTGTAAAGCTTTTATCCAAGTTAAAATGGTTGAATAAGGTTTAGTACAGAGCTTAGAAATCCTGTCCTAATTTCCCCGCTCAGATTCTCGGTCTAAAGAGCGAGGCCATGATCATGAGGGAGTGGATGGCTTTCATGAGCTGTACCGCTCCATAGAGCAGGCCAGCCTGTCTGCCCTGGGGGAGCAGAGGCCCTCCACCAAACAGGAGTTCAGACGCTCCTTCGTCAAGCGCTGCAATGACCCTGTCATCAACGACAAGCTGCACCGCATTCGTGCCCTGCGCAGCACGCTCAAGGTACGGAGAGGAAGGGACACATCCACAGGGCAGGCTGTGGGGCAGTCATAGGCAGTGTTTTCCCCAAGTATATGGAGTAGCCAGTCAAATATGAAAAGTAGCCAGCCAGGGAGTTTCGGACTTTGGGGTTCCGGAGGTGCTTTCCCTCCTGGAATTTTTTTTTTTCAGAACAAGCTCTATTTTGGTGGCCTCTGGTACATTTTAATGCCTTGATTCCATCCAAAATACACAGCAAACAAACAAATCAAATAGTATTGGTCACATACACATATTTAGCAGATGTTATTGCGTGTGTAGCGAAATGCTTGTATGACTTTACATTCCAGATTGGTTATATGAGTTGTGGTACTGAGTAGAAAGACATGACTTAGCAATTAAAATGACTGAAAATGTATGAATTCAGTGTGTTGTTAGTTGTATTGGATATCATCTAGGCCTAGGTAAAATAAGCTTATTTTTTCAACCTTTAACCTGTCTTCTCTTGAGATTAAAGTCATATTTATAGTTTTGCTGCAAGATATGAATTGCCACAATGATGTTTGTTCTTCAAATTATGTATTTTATTGGCTCTGTGGCTGTGGACACTAAGGGTAAGGAAACCAGTGTGTAATTTTGTAATTTGGGGGAACTATCCCTTTAACAGTTTGGCCTGTCAATCATTCACTGTGGGTGGGATTGTCAGTGGAGGGGGCTGGATGTTTCAGAGTTGGTGGGGTTTTAGACCTGTCAATCATTCACTGGGGGTTGGACTTAGAGGGAAGGCGGTAGCTTAGTAATATAGTCAGAAAAACTAGTCGAGTCAACACTTTCAATTTAGTATATTGTGGCAAGTTTCGACATGGGCTTCAAGTCCTAGGAAAATACAAACAAGATATTTGGTTTACTTGTTCCGATGAGATACCATGGACATGTAACTACATTGTATGATTTATGAATAGCAAAGTATATTGGAGATTGACTTTATTCAGTCAGTTCGACACCTTTTATAAACTAGTCAACACTTGCTGTTCGATCTTCAATCAAAGCACAGGAAATAGCCTGTGCCCCGACTCCGTGGCTGGCTATATAAAATACACAAAAGAAAATAGTTGAATGTGCCACAAAACAATAATTAAGTGGATTTCAAGTCATCATTACCAGTTACATTACATGGGGCGTGTAAATTCACTCACAGGAGACGATGAAGAAGCATGTACCGAGAGTTGGGACAGACAGCAGACTGACAAACCAGCAGTGTTTCCCTGTCATCGCTCGCTTTATGACTGACAGGCACCTTTCCTACCAATAGGTCACTAGAAGATGCATATCGTTTATTCTAGGGGGAGAAGGCTATACTGACTTTTCTGACTAGCGAATTTAAACTTTTAAATGAAAAGAAGCCTAGTTCATTTATGAAGTGGAAAAAGTTGCCGGACAATAATCAGTCTGTTATCGACTGGTTAGCCGACGGCCAGCGCTTAGGGAAAACACTGCAAAGGGCAAATATGAATGGTATAGGATGTTACAGGTCCAACAGGTGGCTGTCTATAGCGATGCGAGGGGGGTGGCATATGAGTGGGGTCATTTAGGTGGTATGTAAGCCAAACACTAACTGATGTGTTCCCACAGGCCAAAGAGGGTGATCTGGCCATTATCAGCCAAGTGCTGGACGACCCCAGTCTAAACTCCCAGAAGTTCCAGGAGTGGAAGCAGCAACACCATGAGCTTTTTGTGGACATCTGTGAGTTTAGCTCTGCCCCGACAGAGTCTCACCCTGAGGGTTCCGACCTCTCTCCCCTGTCTCCACCTCTGATGATGCACACCCATTCCTTCATCGAAACTCATGTTTGAGTGCTCAGATACAGAGTAACAGGAAGACACTGTGGAATCATGCAATCATCTCTTTCCCCCCAATCGTCGATGCAGCCAGGGTCTACCGTCACCATTCACAGCAAATGAACTGACAAACCAATCACTGTAATATGTGTACATACTGCACTGAGGTCAAACAGAAGAGAGTTACGGTCGGTGTATATACTGTATATTGGATAAAATAAGGCTCCCACGGGGTGCCATTTTGCATGTGTGGAGAAACTATCCTTCTTCATTATTATCTTCAAAACAGAAAATGCAACAGATGATAGATTGAAAGAGAACTTAACAACAAAAAGAAGACGAGAACTGTTTTTGGCTGATGCAGTGCATTTTTTTCTTCGATTGTCATTTTTGTTATTTATTTCCTTGCTTAAGAGGAAGCAAGCTTTGATTTTATTTCATTTTTTATTTCCCCTTTAATGCTGCTTGAAGAGAGAGCTATGTAGCGACGGGCTATAGGCATCATTCTGATTACAACAATGCACCCCCCTACTGGGCCAACATGTTACTGTGTGACCCTGAGCCCCCAGAAAGAAAGACCCAATCTGTGTAAAAGTGTGTGCACTGTATGTTTGTATAAGTGTGGAGAGGAGAGGGGTGTATGAGGAAGAGAGAGTGAGAGAAAGAGATGGAGGTATTTGGGCTTTTAGTGTATGAAGCTCAGTAGGGTTTTATTACACATTTTTGTTGTATGTACGGATGTTGCATGTTTAACATGTATGTATAATTATGTACATTTTGTTTGACATTTAAACAAAGTAGTTTAGCCAAACACAGCTCACCGGAATGACACTTTTTACATTTATTGATATGTCTCTTTGTAGCTATTTTGATTTTGCCAATCATTATAGCATTTGTTGGTGAGATTTATTTTTGAAATCAAACATCTGCATGGTAGTAAACATGTACATGTGGCCATTGGGGTTGAGAAATGTGTTAAAGAAAAATATTATATTGTTTGCATAGCAGCACCCTCTATTTAAAACTGTGAACTATATACTTGTGAATGCAATCTTTAGATTCTGTGACGACAGAATCTTTTTACTTATATTTTTCTTAGAAAAAGTATATAAAAGACAAAAAGCATTGCGTCTCCTGAATGACTGTTTTTGCTTCACTCCACCTGTCACAGAAGTTATCTCCTGATCTTCAGGGTTGATTCAGGTCCTGAGTTTTGCTCATGTATTCTGTTCCCTTTCTGTGTCTCTGTTGATTTTATGTGAATGTACTGGCTTATTTTCAAAAGATCCCAGAAATTGTGTCGATGATTTGTATTTGCTTAAGTTGTTTATTTCTACAGGTTAAGAAGTAGTACTGCAGTACTTCAATGTGTTTGCATTCCTTCTGCGCAAAATACATGATCAACAACTCATAACACATTTTTCATTTTTAAAGTTTGACATACTTGGTTGTTTCTTTTTAGGCCTATTTTCTGGACTTTCTTTTACCTGTGATGGAATATGTCATTTCTATCAAATTTTAATTATAATGTTTTTCTTTGTGCTGCTTAATACATGTTCCCTTATTCCTGGCAGGATATTGACATTTCTTCAATTCACCTCCAGTTATCATCCAGTGTTGTGTCCTGATACTTAAAATGCCTTTAGGTGTCAGTACATTTGTTATACAGTATAATCTACTTCAAATTATACAGTATGAATACACAGGCCCTGCATTGTTTGGCTACATGTCATATTAGACATTTAGGCTACTAACATTTATAAAACGTGTCAGCAGTTACTCTCAAGTTGTTGCTCGCAACTTTCAAATTTTATGAATAGCAGTACATGTATTGTAGAATGTATTTCATTTAACCAGAATGTAATTGTTCTCACAATGTTTTAAAACATTGTACATGAAATCTGCCCAATCTGTCCAGGGTTCCACTGTGTTATTTTTGGAGGTGTGCACCTCATAGTACAACTGCGCAGGTGTGTAGCTAAGATGTAAGTTGCACTGCGACATTAAAAAAAGGAACATATTGCTCTTTTTTGGAAGTATATTATTATCTGTTTATCTGTACATTAACTGATTAAAAAAGTGTTATCAAGAAAGAGAAATACATTTATTCTTCCTATGAATCAAAAGTAGCCTTTTTGTTTCTCAGAAATATATACAGTACGAGGTTGTAAAACTGAAGTTGTAAAACCAATAAACTGAATTACTGCACAAATAAATGCATTCATGTCTATTTATTTCGATAACAAAAACGGTACTCTGAACTAAAGTAGATATTCAACCCTGCTCTTAGGGACCCACATAATGGGCAGGCTTTTTCAGGAATGAAGAACAATACTCTAAATAAAGAAAACTGATTAACATTGCTATGTGTATGTCATTGTTATAGTGGTCATTATTCACTGCCCAGTAAACAGTGCTTAACTTGGGCAGAAGCTCACTGGAGCTGATACCGCCACCACAAAGGTTCAACAGCTTGAGCTCCTGTTCTACTTATCCAATATTAGCTCAAAAGTATTGTGGAGCTCTTGCATCCAAATGTAAATAGTACCGGTGTTGTGCCGAACATCTCCCCCCTGCCAGAATTCTCCCCCCCCCCCCCCCCCCCCTTCGCATTCTTCATTGCTGCGACTTGCTTGCTAGTTGAGATTTCTGCTCTTCACTCCTTTGTCAGTTTAGCCTACATTTCACTGATCTTAGTAGCAGAAAGCATTTTTGTCTGCAGTTTTCGGTTTGGCTATTTGTTTCAAGTGTATGTGGCGGTTCTAGATTGTATGGCCCGGTGGCGGCAATCTTAGTAGCAGAAAGTCCTGGGCGGCTGCCCATGTCGCCCGTACCTAAATCCGCCCCTGATTTTTATTAGTCTATAAATACATATCTTTGCCAAAATTCGTCATCTCTCCCATGTCTTATTCGACTAGTATCTTTGAAAGTGTAAGGATAATAATTCAGCCATAGTTGTTGTGAAATGTTTATTGCTTGCCAACATTTTACTCCCTCCTCTGTTAAATATAATACACATACATTCATTATTAATTTTGGTTGTCTATCCTGAAGTGAAGTTTGTTCTATAGAAAGTATTTGACTCTGATGTGTGCCACAGAAAGTATTTGACCCTAGCCACAAAATTAAGGAAATTATAAAAGGTGTGTGTGTGTGGGGGGGGGGTTCTGTTAGGGGGAGATTTTCGGCACAACACCGGAACCCAGTCCAATCAATGATGGAAGAACAAGGAGAGATGTTTCACCGAATATATAAATGTGAAGCATCCGCTTGGCGTTTCCACTCACAACTAAACATTGTTTTCCTTGAGCCTAGTGGCTGGCAGTGGGAGAAGATGAAAGGAGATTGATTTTGGTCAACATTCCGCACATTTTGTCATTGATTAAACATTTTATCTCAAAACAGTTTTCTGTTCCCAATACTAAAATCTGTTATGAACAGTGTGGACTAAGTTTTGTAGACTTTACCTTTTGCCAAAGTTGTAAAATATTGCGTTGTTTGGAAGGAGTGCAAAGGCGTACTCCACAGAGTAGGCGTTCACTAACGCAAATATGTAATACAGCTAGAACGAGCCAATAGGAACTCGCTAACTGGTGCTTGGCTCTGTCCATCTCTTTGCTTGTTCTGCCCACTAATGACGAATTTGTTCCCTTGGAAAAGACGGGCTGTGGTCTATCTGGGTTTAGTTACACAAATCTTTGATGTAACGATAGCACAGTGCCATCGAGGGCACGAAAGTGGTTACAGATTAACAGGATTTAACGCGTTTTCCTATGATAAAGTTGGTCCCTTGTCGCCACCGGTAGGACACTGAGGGGCGGTACCATAATGGCTCCAGTAAGTATTTGTCCAGTGCAAGTCTTTCCTAAGCAATGTTTTCCTTGAGTTTGAACTGGGACTCTAAGGTTGTTTTAAAAAGGTCGAATAATGTATCCGTTTACATGTGTGTATTTATGTGCCAACACATCGACCAGAATTGCGTGAATACAACATTGTTTTCTACACGCACCTTTTAGAACATGTTGTAGCTACAAACGCAAATTGCTGTGGTCTGACTCTAAATTCTATATAGTTAACGTTAGCTACGAATGTGGATTTTAAAGTAGATATAGAATGGATGTAGCCAAGTGTTTCCCTGTATATTTCAGGATTAGCATAGATAGCCTACTCTTTCAATGTGAAAGAGGTCACCTCTTCTTAATCTGTCCTAAATGTATCTTTATTTTATCCATTTAATTATTTTAATCTAGAAGAGCCCTGCTCAACAAGTTCAATGTCTTATCTCTTTGATCAGTATCGCATTGATATTGCATTCTTAGTTTAAAAACAATGTTGAAACCGTGGTTTCATGAAGTAAAGTACTGTTCTGATAATTGTAATACTATGCATAACAGTATTATAATTTCCATTAGAATATTTATAATTAGGCCTATCATTTTCATCATCAGTTACAGTAGAATATTGTCCAATTATAGGTCCATAGTATTAGCACTAGATGGCACAAAACGGGTGTTGGCCTGTATTGTATTAGATTCAACTGTGCCTCTTCAATAACTGATGAGATGTGAATATAAGACAGGAAAACTATGGATTACTTTAGGACTATCTTGACAAAAGTCTGTGGTTTGTGTGTCTGCAGGTAGTGAAGCTGGCGGCGATCTCCGCAGCAATGGGAATGGCCTCGTTTCAAGTTTATGCCATGAGTGAGGACAAAACAGAAACCGTGCGGCTCTCCCCTAGAGAGGTAATCAAATGACCAAGATGATGTTCAATTTACTCAAGAACCGGGATGTACTTGACTATTACCACCATGCTTCTTGCTGTATGCATTTGACGATCAATTGATGATGATCTATTGTACTATTCTTAGTTGTCCATCTATGCTCCAGACCCTCCAGCAAATCACTACATGGATGAGCAGCCTAGAGATCTGCAGAGTGGGCTGGGTGTGGTCCGAGTGGGGCTGCAGCCATATGTTAGAGCCGTTAAGGTATACTTACACTATATGGCTCTGATGGCCTCTTATCACTGCTGACTGTTGGTTGTATTAGCTCATTTGAATATTCATCAATATGGGTTTTTAAGAATGACATGCTGGAAGTTTTGGAGTGGCTCTTTAGTTCAGTTATAGTAATTGTCTATTTTTACTGAGAACTCTCATTTTGTGTTAGAGATGCCATGAGATCAATAGACGGTGAGGGAGTTTCTGAAAATGGCAGCTTTTGTGATCCTGTAATAGCTCTGTTGGCTTGTTTTGCAAACAAGTTTTATTTTGTACTCATTTCTGACCATTGTTTTCCAGAATGCTTATACCTCTGTCAAGGTTGGAGCTGTAACAGTCTATACTGCTGGACACGGTGAGGAGTGGGGGAGTTCTGTTGACACATCAGTAGGTCTGTTCTAGTATCTCAATCTCTAACAACTTTGTTTTTCATGTCTATTTTCCCTAGATACATATGAGTTCCTGAGAGATCCTCCTCCTGGTTTCTTCCTGAGGGTTAGTGGGTTAGTGTGATCACAGTCTCTGGGTTAGCTGGTCTGATCCTGGCAAGGAAAGGTAATTATGAGTTGCTGCATTACATCACTGAATACTCCCCAGATTATTGACCAGCAGTTTATTATATAGTGCATATACAAAGTCTACACCCCCTTGAACTTTTTGCATATTTTGTTGCGTTACAAAGTAGGATTGAAATAGGGCATGTAAACAAATTTGTGTACACAATTTGAGAGAAATAAGCTTTTTGTGCATATGGAAAATGTATGGGATTATTTATTTCAGCTCATGAAACAGAACCAACACTTTACATGTTGTGTTTATGTTTGTTCAGTGAACAAAGACCAGGGAGCTTTTCGAAGACCTCAAAGAATGGCAGTGATGGGTAGCAATAACAAATCAGACATTGAATATCTCTTTTAAGCTTGGTCAAGTTAATACTTATGCTGTGGATGATGCATTAAACTACCCAGACACATTAAAGATGCAGTAGAATTTATGAACTAAGCTGCAGGACAGGGAGGAAACTGCTTAGGGATGTCACCATGAGGCCATTAGTGATTTTTTAAAAATATATATATATATATTTTTTTTTTTATTGGAGTTTCACAATTTTCACCCATATTAAGAGATACAACAACAAAGACAAGGCAACAAAAAAAACTGCCCTCACTTACACATATCCGTATGTATGCACGCACGTACACACACACACACACCATTTTCCTCTCCCCGCTCAGCGCTTCTCTCACCCCATCCCCCTCATTGCGTCTCTCAATACATACATTTTAAACAAACATAAACAGAAAAAAATAAAATACAAATAATAAATAAATAAAAAGCTCAGTTTAAACCAAGAAGTTGGGTTCCCCAGATGGACCGTACAGTGTAATTCTGAAATACATAGATCACCATTCTAAGAGAATCCTTGCAGCATAATAGCTGATACTTCAGGCTCTAGGTAACCATTAGTGATTTTTAAAACCGCTACAGAGTTCAATGGCTGTGATTGAACTGAGAACTGAGGATGGATCAACAACATTGCAGTGACTCCACAATAATGACAGTGAAAAGAAGAACAATATACAGAATACAATAATTTCAAAATGTGCGTATGTCTGCAACAAGTCACTAAAGTAAGACTGCAGAAAAATATGGCAACGGAATAAACTTTTTGGCCTATGTTTGGGGCAAATCCAACAAAACACTGATTAACTGCCTCCTTATTTTCAAGCATGGTGGTGGCTGCATCATGGTATGGGTATGCTTGACTTTGGCAAAGACTGGGGAATTTTTTTAGGATAAAAAAAACAGGATGGAGTTAAGCACAGGCAAAATCCTAGAGGAAAACCTACTTCAGTCGGCTTTACAGCAGAGACTGGGAGAGGAATTCACCTTTCAACAGGGCAATAACCTAAAACACAAAGAAACATCTACACTGGAGTTGCATATCAAGAAGACAGTGAATGTTCCTGAGTGGCCAATTTACAGTTTTGACATAAATATGCTTGAAAATCTATGGCAAGACTTGAAAATTGCTGTCATGATCCCCAACACCTTGACAGAGCTCGAAGATTTTTGAAAAGAATAATGGGCAAATATGCACAATACAGGTGTGCAAAGCTCTTATGAAACTTACCCAAGAAGTCTCACAGCTGTAATCGCTACCAAAGGTGTTTCTAACATGTATTGACTCAGCGGGGTGTGAAGATTTATCTAATCAATCTATATTAGTGTTTTATTTTTCATTAATCTTTAAAAATGGTAATTTCTTCCACTTTGACAGAGTATTTTGTGTAGATCATGACAAAAAATGACAATGAAATCTATTTTAATCCCACATTGTAATGCTACAAAATCTGCACAAAGTTCAAGGGGGTGTAGACTAATTATAGGCACTGTAGATAATCCAAAATGTACCCTTCGCAGTAGAATGGTTGAATAAGCAGGTTGCCAAATGTCTCTTTGTTATCATGTTCCACCATGTAGAGTAGCTGACTTGTTTTCCCCTGCAGGGCCACATCTGATGACGTTGGGGGTTCCTCTGGGTATGGTCACTGTTGGGATGGCCGTGTGCTACCCCACTCAGACAGTGGCTGTTGTAAAGGTACATATTAATGTACAGGAAAAAATAAAACAATTCCACGGCTTCCTTTCGACTGTCACTAAGGCCTTTTTACACAATATTATATAAATGTCATAAGATGCAATACTTTGGACTGTTAAAACACATTTTGTATTATGGCACAATATCTAGTTTTCTGTTATGTCAATTTGTTTTGTAACGTCCATGTGCATATGAGCTAAAATTAAAAGCAGAAACTGGATTTCTTGTGATATGCCATAGGGACATTCAGATATAAGATCTTTAATTTGAGCCAGTTTGCTACAGCAGGAAAAGAATCCTGCAGCACAGGATATGCAAATTATTATGTTGCTTATAATTAGTGGACATTTTTATAGGGGTTGATACCTTTTTTGTTAGGGCAACTGAAGTCTGATATTTCAAAGTGGAAATTTTGTAAAACTAAAATACAGTACAAGTTTCCATTTCCTGCACATTCTCGGCAACAAAAGAGTGATCAAATTAAGATCCTATATCTGTAACAATGTGTGGCTTTTCTTCTGCAGATGACTGGGCAGAAGATGTATGCAGCCAACCAGTACACCACCTCATATGTGGCATCAACCTTTAAATCAAAGCCCAAAGAAGTAACTCCCCCAACTGTCAGTCTTGAGGTACAACAGACTATTGACATTATAGATGCTATTTTTCATCTACTCTATGTTCTCAAATTGATTTCACTGTGGAAAAAATGCATTTAGCAGTGTTCTATACTGAACAAAAATATAAATGCAACATACAATTTAAAAGATTTTACTGAGTTATGAGGAAATCGTCAATTTAAATAAATTCATTAGGCCCTAATCTATGGATTTCACATGACTGGGAATACAGATATGCATCTGTTGGTCAAAGATACCTGACCAAAACTGAGCCTCAGGGTCTCATCTTGGTATTCAAATTGCCATCGATAAAATGCAGTTGTTCGTTGTCTGTAGTTTATGCCTGTCCATACCATAACCCCACAGCCACCGTGGCACTCTGTTCACAACGTTGGCATCAGCAAACTGCTCGGCCACACGACCATACACGTGGTCTGCGGTTGTGAGGCCGGTTGGTCGTACTAACAAATTCTCTAAAACGGATGCGGCTTATGGTAGAGAAATGAACATTCAGTTATATGGGAACAGCTCTGGTGGACATTCCTTGAGTCAGCATGCTAATTGTACACTCCCTCAACTTGAGACATCTGTGGTATTGTATTGTGTGACAAAACGGCACATTTTAGTGGCATTTCATTGTCCCCAGCACAAGGTGCACCTGTGTAATGATCATGCTGTTTAATCAGCTTTTTGATATGCCACTCCTGTCAGGTGGATGGATTATCTTGGCAAAGGATAAATGCTCACTAACAGAGATGTAAACACATTTGTGCACAAAATTAGAAAGAAATCAGATTTTTGTGCATATGGAAAATTTCTGGGCTCTTTTATTTCAGCTCATGAAACATGGGAACAACACTTTACATGTACATGCATTTATACAGTCTTTTTGTTCAGTGTAGCTAGGTCAATGATTAATAAATCTAACAAGCCGTTTTAAAGCTCTCTCAGGAGTTGAAAAGCATATTTTTATGGATTAAACACAACTTGACCAATGTTTTCCTGTTTAGAAGCAGCAAGCCCCACCAGCTCCAATCCCTGAGACAGAAATACCTGAGGCAAAGCCCCTCCCTGAAGCTGGATCCTCTGAACCAGTCGTGCCTGCTGTTGACGAGGCTCCTCCCTCTGAACCTGGCTCTGCCCCAGTCCCCATAGAGGAGGGTGTTCCATCTGAGGCTGAACCTGCCCCTCAGCCCACCACAGAGGTGGCCCCTGCAGAGGATTCTATTGACACTGAGCCTGATGCAGCCGCAGTGGTGTTGCAAGAGGCTGTTGAGACGGCCCTTGTGCCTTCTGTTGAGACGGCCCTTGTGCCTTCTGTTGAGACGGCCCTTGTGCCTTCTGTTGAGACGGCCCTTGTGCCTTCTGTTGAAGAGATTCCTCCACCTGCCCCTGTTGAGGAGGAAGCTGCTTCTGTACCCCATACAGCTGAAGAGGCTGTCCCTGCACCTGTAGAGGAGGTTGCTGCCCCACCTCCTATAGCTGAAGAGATGGCATCTGCTCCTGCTGAGGAGGCTGCTCCTCCAGCTCCAACAGAGGAGGAGCCATCTGTGATTGTAATAGTAACTGCTGGTGAGTCACACAAATCAATGTGAAGATATTTTAATCTAAGCGGTTGGCTTCATCTTCTTTTAATATCAGATATTGACGTTGACTATAAAGAAATAAACAAATATTTTGGGTATTTCCAGGGAAACCCAAATTTGCACCCGACCCCAAGCTAGTTGACGTGGGCCAGGTCAGCCCTGAGGATGAAGACCTGTACAACATGCGTGGATGAAGAACGACAGGAGGAGAAGGGGGGGGGGGGGGAAGAATGTGGAAAGACGTGGGAGGGACGGAAAGGATAAGGGAAAACCACAGAAATGGGGAAAATAATGTGATGTGTTAAAGCAACTATAGTTTTTCAGGTGCCTATTTCTCTCTTTACCTCAATGATTCAGAACAGTTAGTCACAGGATGTGTCCTGATTCTCCACCTTTCTCCCCAAGTGTGTACTTGCACACTTCCCGTCATGGATTTACCAATGGTGGAAACTCCCGCCTCCGGCCAATATTTTCACCAATCCGATTTGAATCCATTACACGGAGAAGGATGGAGAATCAGGACTCACCCATACTGTATTTGAACTCTAGTGTCATTTGTGTTTCTTTGCAGAGGAGCTTGCAGTTTACATAGACACCCACAGGGAGCAGGGTGCAGGCCATCATCTGCATCCACCAGAACAAACAGCCATCTTTACACTCTTCTTCCAGAGCCACAACACACAGTTTATTTACCAGCACTTACACAGAGTGTACAAAACATTAAGAACACCCTTTGCCCTCAGAACAGCCTGAATTTGTGGAGTCCACAAATTATGTTACTAACCAAACTGGACCATTACACTAAATATTTATTTTTTTAACTAGGGACTTTACTTGGGTCACTGCTATGCTGTCGCTTTTTTTGTCAGCCACGTTCATGTGGCGAATGCCTGTTATTAGTCCGGTCAGTCTATGCAAATATTTTCCATGTGGCATTTTGTAAACAAGTGAGCCGTTTTAACACATATCAATGTTTTTATAGCATTTGTAAGACTTTATAGCACCATAGAACTACTGAGTTGAACCTTTTTGTGAAAACCCAATGTTTATGGATGTGTGCAGCTCTTGCACAAGTTAGACACTCACAAATAAGCCCACATAGAGGCACCTGGAGGTCATGTTACATTATGAACTGGCCAGTTTGATATGTGTGTTTGGATCATTGGAATAATGTCCCTGTACTTGATGTCAGTTAGTATTTTCAAAAGGAAATGTGTCAAACAGTTTTGTTTGTATTTTAATAGAACTGTCAACATATTTAAACTTATATATATATATATATATATATATATAAGTTTAAATATGCTATGTTAGAGTACAGCCAAGAGGACATATTTTACATGTTTTATCACTCCCTATTTTTTTCTTTTTTTATAAATGAAAATCACTTCATGAATTGACTGCCTTCAATTTGAAATCACAGCCCTGATCTTCACAATGATAATCATGTTTCAGATGTGTTGTGTGCAATAGAATTGCCAAATAGGCAATAAAGGCATTGTCCTTTTTTTGTAATTTTAATCAGAGCAGAGAAAAAGTGCAAATGGTAAAGTATTGTGATAGTCATGCAAAGTAATTGTGGATGATGAGTATTTGATTTCAAACACTAGAGGGCGATAGTGTTAATATCTGCCATTCGGACAAAACCAGAATTTGTATGAACCAAGTCCATGTTTAGGGGAAATACGTTATTTAAAAAAAGGACTTATGGGAATGAGGGACACTTGATTATTTCAAATTCAGAGAGGAGTTCCCAGATAATGATAAGCTCATATCAAAACAATAATGAATGGTTTGGAAGGAATCAGTGACTAACTGTAAATTTCACAAAGCAAGCTCTCTTTTCCAAGCTTAAAAGGATTAACATTCACTTGCACACATCATAGGCCAGAGAAGGTTGAATACATTGGCCATGCTGTCAATCCAGCATGACTTCTGCCGCATCCAAAGCTGGGAACTGGGAAATCTCAGACTTCAGTGAGTTCAAGACAACTGGGAACTGGGAAAAAATTTAGTTCCGACTGGAAAAATACATTTTGAAAGGTCATCTCATTTGGAATTGTAAGTCGGGAACTCGGGCCTCTTTCTAGAGTTGCGACCTGAAGATCACCGACGTCATGATTCAACCTTGTTTTTTTCCCAGAGTTGCCAGTTGTCTTGACAGCACCATCAATCCAGAGAATGCTAGACTTTGATTGCAAAGTTTGACAAAATTTGCCCACAAGAAGGACCGCCGCGCCACTTTCCTGTTCAAGTGAGCACAGCACAAGGTGAGTCCAAAAATGTCTTGAATGCTGCTGCATAAATTATGTAATATGCTATGGAGATATGTATGCTGTAGCTAAGAAAGTAACTAAGTGTATGTTGTGTAGTAAGTCGAATATTGTAAGAGCTTTCATTGTCTGCTTATATGCCCCCTTTATTTATCCTACGGTTCTGACTTGGTGTACAGGGAGAATACTGTAAGAACGGCCAATGTTCTGAATTCTGTCATTGTACATTTCAAAAGTGCTGAACAAATGGTTATATCGACTACGTCATCATTGCTCGCTCATTAATGTCTTAATCAAAATTGAGGATTGACTCTTATCTGCTCGTCGTTCCCTTATGCCATAGTTTGTACATCTCAATTGTCATTGGAAACCACATTTGTTTAAGCAAGTCAGCCATAACAGCTATGTTTTTTTTAAAGGCAGTAAATGAGGCTGAATGAACTGTTTCGCTGCCAGACAAGGCTCCGCTGTTAGCCATGTTTAGTGGTGGATTCACTCCATGGTGCTGAAAAGAAAGCTCTGCTGTTGGGACAGCTTTACGGATAAAGTACTAAATAAACTTCAGTTAGTGCTAAACACGGCTGCTAGAATCTTGACTAGAACCCCAAAATTGGATCATATTACTCCAGTGCTAGCCTTCCTGTTAAGGCTAGAGCTGATTTCAAGGTTGTACTGCTAACCTACAAAGCATTACAAGGGCTTGCTCCTACCTATCGTTCCGATTTGGTCCTGCCGTACATACGTACGCTACGGTCACAAGACGCAGGCCTCCTTATTGTCCCTAGAATTTCTAAGCAAACAGTTGGAGGCAGGGCTTTCTCCTATAGTGCTCAATTTTTATGGAATGGTCTGCCTATCCATGTGAGAGACGCAGACTCGGTCTCGACCTTTAAGTCTTTATTGAAGACTCATCTCTTCAGTAGGTCCTATAATTGAGTGTAGTCTGGCCCAGGGGTGTGAAAATGAACAGAAAGGCACTGGAGCGATGAACCGCCCTTGCTGTCTGCCTGGCCGGTTCCCCTCTCTCCACCGGGATTCTCTGCCTCTAACCCTATTCTCTGCCTCTAACCCTCTCCCCTCCCGGAGGACCTGAGCCTTGGGACCATGCCTCAGTACTACCTGGCCTGATGACTCTTTGCTGTCCCCAGTCCACCTGGTCGTACTGCTGCTCCAGTTTCAACTGTTCTGCCTGCGGCTATGGAACCCTGTCCTGTTCACCGGACGTGCTACCTTGTCCCTGACCTGCTGTTTTCGACTCTCTCTCTCTACCGCACCTGCTGTCTCTAACTCTGAATTCTCGGCTATGAAAAGCCAACTGACATTTACTCCTGAGGTGCTGACCTGTTGCGCACTCTACAACCACTGTGATTATTATTATTATTTGACCCTGCTGGTCATCTATGAACGTTTGAACATCTTGGCCATGTACTGTTATAAACTCAACCCGACACAGCCAGAAGAGGACTGGACACCCCCCAGAGCCTGGTTCCCCTCTAGGTTTCTTCCTAGGTTCCTGCCTTTCTAGGGAGTTTTTCTTAGCCGCTGTGTTTCTACATCTGCATTGCTTGCTGTTTGGGGTTTTAGGCTGGGTTTCTGTATAGCACTTTGTGACATCGGCTGATGTAAAAAGGGCTTTATAAATACATTTGATTGATTGATGTAGGCCCTAACAGTTTGTGGGCACTGTTGGTCACCGTTATAGTGCAATTCATGTATCGTTGAGTGTAGTGGCTTTGCTGGCATGTACCAAGATTTACATGCTAACATCTCCACTGCTACTACATAATACATTCATTTTCCCTATAACCATCATGAAGTTGCTACAACCTAGCCTATGAATGAAAGTTTACAATGTAGGTGCACACAGGTCGAGAGAGAAATTTGAGATGACAGACAGTCACACATTCAATACCACCTTGCACACTCTTGCCTGCATCTAGCTGATATAGGGTGCAATCATTAGTCCAACAGTTGCAAATGAGAGTTTCTATTGGACAAATTCAGGTATGTTGATCCACGTTTTGTTCAGTTTTATAAACCTGCTACAATCATACAGTAACGTTACAGTTTGCAGTGGCTAATTTGGTAGAGTGTGGCGCTTGCCAAGGTTGTGTGTTCAATTCCCACGGGGGACAGTACAAAACAAAATATGAAAATGTATCATCTCACTACTCTAATTCGCTCTGGATAAATGTGTCTGCTAAATGACAATGTACAGTCATTCTGCAGTTTAGCACTTACACTGGCGGGCCCCGGTGGCAATAAATGAGTAAAACCAAAATCTAACCTTGACTTGAAAGAGTTCCAGTGTTGGCTAGTCATAGCTAGCTAGCTAACATAGCATCCCTCTGTTTGAGTAGGCTAAACTAGCTAGCTGCATTTGCTAGTTTAATTTTGGAATAAATTTATTTGTTAACTGTTCAACTATTGTCTTTCTCTCTCTTTGAGTCAACTACTCACCACATTTTATGCACTGCAGTGCTAGCTAGCTGTATCTTATGCTTTCAGTACTAGATTCATTCTCTGATCCTTTGATTGGGTGGACAACATGTCAGTTCATGCTGCAAGAGCTCTGATAGTTTGGAGGACATCCTCCAGAAGTTGTCTTAATTACTGTGTAAGTCTATGGAAGGGGGTGAGAACCATGAGCATCCTATGTTTTGTATTGAAGTCAATGTACCCAGAGGAGGACGGAAGCTAGCTGTCCTCTGGCTACACCATGGTGCTACGCTACAGATTGCTGCTGAGGCTACTGTAGACCTTCATTGCAAAATAGTATGTTTTAATCAATTATTTGGTGATGTGATTATATTTAGTATAGTTTTATCTAAAAAGGATAACTAAATGACTATTGCCCCATAGCACTCACTTCTGTCATCATTTACTACTTTGGGAGGCTAGTTAATATCACTTCCACATTACCTGACACACAAGGCCCACTTCAAGTTGCATACCGCCCCAATAGATCCCGAGACGATGCAATCGCCATCGAACTGCCCTATCCCATCTGGACGAGGAATACCTATGTAAGAATGCTGTTCATTGACTATAGCTCAGCCTTCAACACCATAGTACCCTCCAAGCTCACCATTAAGCTTGGAGCACTGGTTCTGAACCCCGCCCTATGCAACTGGGTTCTGGACTTCCTGAAAGGCCGCCCCCAGGTGGTGAAGGTAGGAAACAACACCTCTACTACGCTGAGCCTCAACAAAGGGGACCCACAAGGGTGTATGCTCAGCCCCCTCCTGTACTCTCTGTTCACCCATGAATGCATGGCCAAGCATGCCTCCAACTCAATCATCAAGTTTGCAGACGACACAACAATAGTAGACCTGATTACCAATAATGACGAGACAGCCTACAGGGAGGAGGTGAGGGCCCTGGCGGAGTGGTGCCAGGAAAATAAGCTCTACCTCAACGTCAACAAAATGAAGG
Organism: Salmo salar; assembly: GCF_965601325.2. Classification (NCBI taxonomy): domain Eukaryota; kingdom Metazoa; phylum Chordata; class Actinopteri; order Salmoniformes; family Salmonidae; genus Salmo; species Salmo salar. The sequence goes on from NC_138303.1 coordinate 87,153,031, forward strand.
AACTGATTGTGAACTTCAGGAGACAGCAGAGCGAGCACGCCCCCATCCACATTGACGGGGCTGTAGTGGATAAGGTGAAAAACTTCAAATTCCTCTGTGTACACATCACTGACAATCTGAAATGGTCCACCAACACAGACAGTGTGGTGAAGAAGGAGCAAGAAATTCGGCTTGGCCCCAAGACCCTCGCAAACATTTACAGATGCACCTTTGAGAGCATCCTGCAACTGCAGGGCTCTCCAGGGGGTGGTGTGGTCTGCCCAATGCATCATCGGGGGCACACTGCCTGCCCTGCAGGACACCTACAGCACCCGATGTCACAGGAAGGCAAAAAAGATCATCAACGATGCGAGCCACGGCCTGTTCACTCAACCAGAAGGCGAGGTGAGTACAGGTGCATCAAAGCTGGGACCAAGAGTCTGAAAAACAGCTGTTTCATCAGACTGTTAAATAGCCATCACTAGCTGGCCTCCACCCAGTACCCTGCCGTGAACTCAGTCACTGTCACTAACCAGCTACCACCCGGTTACTCAACCTTGCACCTTAGAGGCTGCGCTGCTGCCCTATGTACATAGACATGGAATCACTGGTCACTTTAATAATGTTTATATTCTGTTTTACTCATTTCATATGTGTACACTGTATTCTAGTCGATGCCATCCTATTCAACTATTGCTGTATATATACTATTCTATCCTATGTAGCCTTCTTCTCCCCAATTTCGTGGTATCCAATTGGTAGTTACGTCTTGTCCCATCGCTGCAACTCCCATATGGACTCGGGAGAGGCGAAGGTCAATAGCCGTGCATCCTCCGAAACACATCCCAGCCAAGCCGCACTGCTTCTTGACACAATGCCCGCTTAACCCGGAAGCCAGCCGCACCAATGTGTCGGAGGAAACACTGTACACCTGACGACCATGTCAGCATGCATTGCACCTGGCCCGTCACAAGAGTTACTAGTGTGCGATGGGACAATAATATCCCTACCGGCTAAACCCTCTCCTAACCCGAACGACGCTGGGCCAATTGTGCGCCGCCCCATGGGTCTCCCGGTCGCGGGTGGCTGCGACAGAGCCTGGACTCGAACCAGGATCTCTACCTTCAGGCTCTGATCAGGCCCTACACCCAAACAAGGGCACTGCGTTCATCCACCTCTGGCCTGCTGGCCCCCCTACCTCTGAGGAAGCACAGTTCCCGCTCAGCCCAGTCAAAATTGTTCGCTGCTCTGGCACCCCAATGGTGGAACAAGCTCCCTCACGACGCCAGGACAGCGGAGTCAATCACCACCTTCCGGAGACACCTGAAACCCCACCTCTTTAAGGAATACCTAGGATAGGATAAAGTAATCCTTCTAAACCCCCCCCCCCCCCTTAAAAGATTTAGATGCACTATTGTAAAGTGGTTGTTCCACTGGATATCATAAGGTGAATGCACCAATTTGTAAGTCGCTCTGGATAAGAGCGTCTGCTAAATGACTTAAATGTAAATGTAGTGGCACATCTAGCACTGTGATGCAGTGCCTTAGACTACTCCACCACTCGGGAGGCCCTATCCTATGTACACTGCTCAAAAAAATAAAGGGAACATTTAAACAACACAATGTAACTCCAAGTCAATCACACTTCTGTGAAATCAAACTGTCCACTTAGGAAGCAACACTGATTGACAATACATTTCACATGCTGTTGTGCAAATGGAATAGACAACAGGTGGAAATTATAGGCAATTAGCAAGACACCCCCAATAAAGGAGTGGTTCTGCAGGTGGGGACCATAGACCACTTCTCAGTTCCTATGCTTCCTGGCTGATGTTTTGGTCACTATTGAATGCTGGCGGTGCTTTCATTCTAGTGGTAGCATGAGACGGAGTCTACAACCCACACAAGTGGCTCAGGTAGTGCAGCTCATCCAGGATGGCACATCAATACGAGCTGTGGCAAGAAGGTTTGCTGTGTCTGTCAGCGTAGTGTCCAGAGCATGGAGGCGCTACCAGGAGACAGGCCAGTACATCAGGAGACGTGGAGGTGGCCGTAGGAGGGCAACAACCCAGCAGCAGGACCGCTACCTCCGCCTTTGTGCAAGGAGGAGCAGGAGAAGCACTGCCAGAGCCCTGAAAAATGATCTCCAGCAGGCCACAAATGTGCATGTGTCTGCTCAAATGGTCAGAAACAGACTCCATGAGGGTGGTATGAGGGCCCGACGTCCACAGGTGGGGGTTGTGCTTACAGCCCAACCAGAGAACACCAAGATTGGCAAATTCGCCACTGGCGCCCTGTGCTCTTCACAGATGAAAGCAGGTTCACACTGAGCATGTGACAGAGTCTGGAGACGCCGTGGAGAACGTTCTGCTGCCTGCAACATCCTCCAGCATGACCGGTTTGGCGGTGGGTCAGTCGTGGGGTGGCATTTCTTTGGGGGACCGCATAGCCCTCCATGTACGTTTCTCCCCCTTCTTCTGGTCTTTGCTAGGTTGAACCCAGCCTCATCTATAAAGATGAACTCATGTGGGATTGCATGAGCATCCATTTCCAGTACTCCCTGAAAACAAAGAACTAAAGCAGTCAATATGGTGTTATCCAGTACACTGGGAAACAATGATGCGTGTAGTGTACTGCAGTCAATATTGTACTTACATCCACATATGCTCGTCTGACCTCTTTGTTTCTTTGAGAGTTTCTCTCAAACGGCACCTTTATAAAGTTGTTTCATTCTGATTTGGTTTTGCTTGAGAATGCGAGCCAATGTGGACAGACTGACTCGTTGAATGTTGTTGAATATGGTGTTGTCTTGGATGATGTGGCTTTGAATTTCTCGTAATCTGATTTCATTATTTTCCAAAACCAAGTTTACAATGGCAGCTTCCTGTACCCCGGTGAACATTTGGCCCCTTCCTCCACCATGGTTGCGTCTCTGTCCTTTAGAAAAACAAAAAAACAAAAATATAGTGCTTGGACAATGCAGCCTAAAGATATTTCCCCCACAGTAGAGTAAATTCTACAGGAAATTTGTGCAGTTAGTGTATGACACCAGCCATTCATGAAGTAAACAGGTGTCACCCAACTGATACACTATGACATGGGGTGTACTACATAGTGTGAACGAAATTTTGGTTACATATCTGTATTCCAGTCTAAATGTCCGGATGTCACAGGCGACAGTAAAACGGCTCAAGTTGGGCTGCACTCTCTGTCCAGCCTCTCGCATTGTCAGCCCATGGTTGATGACATGATCAACTAAGGTTGCTCTGATTTCATTTGAAAGTTGTCTTCTTTGGCCATTAACTTTTCTACCAGCTCTACCCCTACCTCTCACTCTTCCTCCCCCTCTCATTCTCACCCTCCCTCTTCCTCTTCCTCTCTCTGCAACGGCTTCCATTGTTGTTGTAAAACAAAACGTGCTCACCTGTGGTCTTTTCATAGTGCTTATGAAACAGTGTAGGTTCCGTCCCTCTCTTCCCCCCAACCCGGGCTCGAACCAGGGACCCTTGCACACATCAACAACTGACACCCACAGGCTGCACACATACATTCAACAAATAATTCCAACATCCAAACTTTGCACCATGCCATTTGATGAAAGAGACATCCATTACAAAATACCAAAAAGTTTCATGAAATTCAGAGATTGTGACAGACATGTAGTTGTTTAAAATTTGTTTGGTTTCATTTCAGAGAGATGTCGTGGAAATTACCACCAGTGACAACTGAAGTCAATATTAAATTAATGATTCTTTATTATCAGCAAGCTGAAGAGGTTCCAACAAAATTAATGCACCAAGTAGTACATTCATCATTATCGTTTGGTTCATGCACGTCACCGACTAATACCTCACAAGGCTTCTTCTCTCCAAGAACCTTTAAACTGAGATATCCCTTTCTGTTCTCAAAACAAGGTTCTGGGCATAGTGCCAAATTGCTTATCCTCCCAGGCACGATCAATCAGTCACTTGCATGAACCCAGTCAAATTGGTTATTAGAAAAGCAATAACATAAAATGTTCCTTCACATTCCCTCCTTTTATCCAACTTTGATAATTATCATTACATTTTAAGGTAAGCATTAGATTATAGCTTCTATCAAAAGGTTCTATACTTCTACTAAAGTAAGCGAAATCAACAGTGAATCAACAAAATTCAAAAGGCACTCGCACATCTGAGCAATCTTGTTGCAGGTGGATGGCAACAGTTGAAACAGGATGAAAGAAAAAAGGAAACCGCACACTGCTCTTGATAGTATCACTGATATTTAACAAGCTTACTTATCGGCCTAACGGCCTTCGTCAGAGCTTTTGTGAATTTTCTGAAAACAGCACCTCTATGTAGACCTAGCCCCACCCACATCCGTTCCACGCATGGAAAGGGGTTGGAGGCAAAGGAAAAATAAATAAGTGCTACCAAACATAACAATATGCATTTCACAAATACTACAAAAGTGTATAAATAAGACGCAATGAATACGTCCATAAAACCACAATGAGGACATAGCAAGTTTTCATTAATCATTGGGTACATCATACGAAAAACATCAGAGTAATCTTAAATAGGGACATATTTCAAATTCACAACATAACATACATAGGCATTTCATCATTAAGTCCTTTAGGAAATAATGTCTGGAGGGTGAAAATCCAAAAACATTCTCTTTTACTCAGAGTATTATTAATATCACCTCCCCTGTCTGATATCTTGACTTTCTCTATACCACAAAATCTAAAGGTAGAAATGTCATGCTTCAGGTCATTAAAATGTACTGCGACTGGATAATCCCTGTCGTTTCTCCTGATTGAACTTTTATGTTCACTAATTCTCTGTTTGAGAGAGCGGGAGGTCTTACCGACATAGCAGAGCCCACATGGACATTTAATAATGTAAATAACATGGGTGGTGGTACACGTAATGATATTGTTTATTTGAAACCGTTTTCCTGTGTGGGGGTGGCAGAAATATTCACACTTCATCATATTGTTGCACTGTGCGCATCCTCTGCATTTATAGCTACCATTTGGTAGAGGGCGTAAAAGAGCCTGGCTGATTTTCTTTCGTGGCTGGCAGTTGGCATGAACCAATTTATCGCGTAAATTGTGACCTCTCCCTATACACAATAAGTGGTGGATTTTTAAATTCAGCCGGCAAAACTGGGTCCGATGATAAAATATGCCAGTGTTTCTTGACCACACCTCCCACTTTCCGCGAATTCAAAGTATATGTGGTTGTGAACATTACGGAGTGTTCTTTTGCTTTAGCGGGTCTTTTTTGTAACAATTCATCTAGTGTTTTTCCCAATGCCAAATGAAGAGCTTCATCCACACATTGTGGCGAATAGCCTCTTCTTAGAAACCTACTGCGCATCTCCGCTGCTTTTTCTAGATAATCATCTGTGGAGTGGCATATACGGCGCAGTCTGAAAAACTGGTTTCTAGGAAGTCCTCTTTTTAATGGCTCAGGGTGGAAGCTGTCCCCCTGTAATAGAGTATTCCTGTCTGTTTCTTTTCTATACAGAGTTGTAAACAGGGTTCCATTTGATTTCTCAATCCACATATCGAGGTAATGAACGCGTTGAGTGTCACATTCAATAGTGAATGAGATTGACCCCAATGTCATTGAGTAGTGCCATAAATTCTGACAGCTCTTGTTCAGTTCCTTCCCATATGCAAAAAATGTCGTGACTATATCGATACCACTTCACGATTTTATTCAAAAATGGGTTTTTGTTATTGACAAAACGTTCTTCAAATAGACCCACATAAAGGTTAGCATAGCTCGGAGCGAATGTGGAGCCCATCGATGTTCCATTCGTTTGGAGGTAGTATTCATCATCAAACCTAAAAGTTTTTTTTTTTTCTCTCAGCAGCATGAGAGAAGTTTGGACGGGATCTCTTGCGGGGGGGGGGGGGGGGAAGAGACAAAGCTGCATGTGAGCTCCTGCATTTTTTTATCAGTTAAAAAAAAAATATAGATTTAGAGTTAGATAAACTTGGATTTTTCGGCGAGGACAAATACAAGATACTACCCTCCACAACATAACCTTCACTCCAAATCAAAACTCCAAACCTACAACCTGATTTTGGACAAAATTACCTGAAAGGATTCCTACATCCAGGCCTTTGAAGCCCCCTCCTGATATCTATCCTTACTAAGGACATAAACTTTGCGATGACGTAGTGTCCACGTAAGTGACAGATCACTGAGCCAATCACGGCGCAATACTCCTATTTTTTGCTATCCTGCCCCACCACCACAGAAAGCACTGAGCTAGGCTGAAACACCTGCACTTTGGAGCTGCCTTACTCAAGAAAACAAAAAAGATACCATGTGTGTATTCGGCTTTATTAACTCAATGATGTTTATGAATAATTGCTAGCATTTCATCATTCCATCCCCGTACCGTTTATTGCAACACGGAGACATTTCTGTTTCATGGTTTCATGTTTGATTGGTCTACGATACATCTTCATTTAACCAACCATTTTTTACCCTTCTCTGAGTGGGCGCAATGTTTATTGTGCTCATGCACGTTCGCAAGACTCATGAGGTAGAAGTTCTGTTATTTAATTCAATGTATTGTTTCCTTTGTTCATCTTTCCCGGGTTATGTCGGGTAACGTGTGTCTGTGTCTCTGTCATTCTGGTTGTGCGTTATAGGAGCATGCGTGTCTCCGTGTGCATAGAAATAGGCTACGTGGCCTGCGCTCCATGCTTTGCAGTCAGAACGTTGAATAAGATACAATTATTGTTCCATGTATGGTGTTGAAATATCATTAATATTCATTAGGTCTGATTTAAGACGAATGTAACAATGGATGTGGAAATTGCCTTTTACAGGGCAGAACCAGTTTATAGGTTGTAATTCCCAGTTGGATAATTGTATGGTCCTGGGGGCCAAGTGCTTATTATGTAGGTCTACCTGTTTGAGCTCCTGTAGGCCTGGGGAACTCGTCCTCGGGGCCTGATTGGTGAGTGTTACGTTCCCAAGTTTCTGTGTTGTAGTTTGTGTATTTGTGAGTGTTTCAGGTAATGGCTTCCTGAAGTTCTCCAAGCAGCTGATTGGTCGGCCCCATTGCTGATTGAAGAGCTGACCCCGCCCCCTCGTCAGGACGCAGCTGTCTCCAATTAACAACCCCACCTAAAGCTATATAAGCCAGTGTTCTGTTGTACAGAGAGAGATATTTGCTGAGAGAGGAGGCTAACGGCTGAGGGTTATAGCATGTTGGTTGTTGTTAGTACATTTGGTATGTACTGTGTTCGTTGTTGCTGATTGGTTGTCTGTGTGTCAATAGGACACAGTGTTTGGATTATTGAATTTACATTTGTGTAAGGGAGTGCTTAGGCAAGAGGCCCGCGGGCATACATTAGCCGTAGTAGTTTGTCTATGCACACTAGGAAAGACCTGGGCGGACCATCCCCTGTATTTTGTTTAGTGTACCAGGTGGTGTTAAGTAGTGGGTAGGCAGGTAAGGTAGGAGAGGGGGCTTTGATATTTACTCTCTTTGCTTTGGTTCCGTCCAGTCCCTTTTCCCCAAACTTACCGTGCGAAAGGAATAAGTTCCCTGTAAACGGTATTCTCTGCCTTTGTCATCCTTACTCACACTTACAGTCCATACCTCTTTCACACCACGGAGCTTTGAGTTGTAGCAGGGTGTTGCGTTCCCTCTTCCGAGAGGCGTGCGTAACATTGAGTTCGCTTCAATTTGGTTTCTCAAAAGGAGGCTGTATAGTCTTGCTGTCTGTTTTCGTTCATATAGGACAGGTTAAGCCTGATACAGAATTTATTTCTTTTGGGCTATTGCCTTTGTATATTTTTTATGATATGGTGCTTTCACTATTGGATCACCAAGACGTAAATAAATCTATACATATCCGACTTTCATTCTGTTATGACTGCTACGAGGTCCCTATTTTACAATTACATAGGCTTTAAAAAATATGTTGTAGACATAATGAAAAGAGTTGTCTGGTAGCCTCAATAAACAGACAGATTTGTAGTTGACTTTAGACTCGGACCTTGTGACTTGAATAATAGTTACTTGGTCCCACCTCTGGCTAGAGTTACGCTAACTCGATTGCAATCCCTTTAGCATTGCCTGCTAGCTTGCTGGCTAGCTACAGAGGTTAGCTGGCTAGTTAGCTACAGTAGTTAGCTACTGCCATCAGTTGTTTTTGTGTTATCATATTTTTCTTATTCCACTGTTTTGTATACCGTGGGAGAAGGGAATCCGGACACACTGTGGACACGGTAGACACATAGGTGTAGACGAATGACATGTTCGGAATTACATGAGAACTCTATGGCTGTGTCTTGACAGTTCAAGTCACACCTACATTTACATGTCAACAGTTGTCCAGATTCCCCTTTTCCGGCGCTATATTCAAAAGCCAGTATGCATTCTACAAACGGTGGAATAGGCAAAATATGATAACACAACAACTGATGGCAGTAGCTAACTAGCCGACTAACCTCTGTGGCTAGCAAGCAACCGTAAAGGGATTGCAAACGAGTTTGCATAACTCTAGCCAAGCAATTTTTTAAATTCTAAATATTAGTAAGCTGGGTTCATTTATGAGGCCAGCAAACACGTTCCTCACCGTATTTCCTCCAGCATTACAATGAAAAGGTTTATCTCGATCCCAAAACACGTTTTCTGGAGACTTGACTATTCCTTATGAACTGTAACTCAGTAAAATCTTTGAAATGATTGTATGTTGCGTTTTTATATTTTTGTTCATTAGAAATATATTGCATACCTGTACAATACTTTCAGATTGAATCAAGGTAATGCAAATCAATCAAATCCACCGTATCATTACTGTTTCTCTACAATTTTTATATTTTCAAACACAAAATAGTTATTTTGTAATAAGGAAGACCTTAAAATATCTCCTGAGAGATTGCAGCAGCCAGTTGTTCACAATGCTATGTTATGTAATGCTCATTACTTTGCTATACAGCATGCGCTTCTGGTTGTATAGGCCAGCCCCTGTAGGGGAGTTTATCATGCACAGGGACCCTGGAGGGGGGAATATGGCCAACCCCAGAACCCCCAGAGCCCTCTAAAATAACCAACCACATGTTCTCCTCTGTCTCCTCCTTCATAACACTATTCAGATGGACTCCAGCCTGGAGCCTGCACAGAGGAGGACTATCCAATACATATTCTCAAAACAAAAAGGAATTCTCAAATGGGCCGTACAAATGTATTTCTTTTTTTACATTAGGCTGGCCCGGTGTTCACGCTCCAGGACAAAGCGACATAATGAAACGTGATTCTTACATCTGCTGTAGAGGGTTTGAAAAAAAAGAAAGTAAAAAAATACATACAGAAGGAAGACTGAGCTGTTTCACACACAGCTGTTATCACTAAAAGATTTAGCTGTCATCAGTGTCACGACTTCCACCGAAGGTGGCTCCTCTCCCTGTTCGGGCGGTGCTCGGCGGTCGTCGTCGCCGGCCTACTAGCTGCCACCGATCCCGTTTTCCTTTTCATTTAGTTCTGTTTGGTTTTACACACCTGTGTCTTGTTTTTCTGATTTCGGTGGGTTTATATTTCCCCGCTGCAGGTTAGGCTGTGTGCGGGATTATTTTGCTGTAGGCTACATGTAAGGAGTGCGTGCCTGCACCACGGGTGTTGTTTGTTTTTTGTACGGTATGTGTGTCGTTGTGCTTTCGGAACCGCCAAAATAAATCGTGGATTTTCCTGGAACCCTTCTGCTCTCCTGCTCCTGATTCCACACACCCCCTTCCATCGAGAGGCTTTGTTACAATCAGAATGTAATAAATTCAGTAGGCAAAATATTTAGTGGACTGAGAACACATCATTCTTCAGTTACCACATCCTCCCTGTGTCTCCTAACACCCTGCCCAGACCGGACGTGCGCCATCATACACAAATATATTTTTCCCCCCCACACCAAATGCGATCACGACACGCAGGTTGAAATATCAAAATAAACTCAACCAATTATATTAATTTGGGGACAGGTCGAAAAGCATTAAACATTTATGGCAATTTAGCTAGCTAGCTTTCAGTTGCTAGCTAATTTGTCCTGGGATATACATGAAAACGTGCTTACCTGAAATGCACAATGTCCTCTACTCCGACAATTAATCCACACATGAAACGGTTAACCGAATCATTTCTAGTCATCTCTCCTCCTTCCAGGCTTTTTCTTCTTTGGACTTTATATGGCGATTGGCATCTAACTTTCATAGGTGTATTACCAAGACCGACCAACATCAGTTCATCTTTCAATCACCCACGTGGGTATAACCAATGAGGAGATGGCACGTGGGTATCTGCTTCTATAAACCAATGAGGAGATGGGAGAGGCAGGACTTGCACCGTGTTCAGCGTCACAAATAGAACTGACTTCTATTTTAGCGCTTGGCAACGCAGACGCTCACTGGCGTGCACGAGCAGTGTGGTGCAATGATTGAATAACATGTATGTGTAAATTTATTTTGCAACGCTCACGCACATGACTCGAGTGGTGTGGTCAGCATGTAACATTAAGCAATTTATTACCATGCTTTCCAAAACAACTGTCTTGTTGTATTTTACAGTTACGGACTTATTGCAACTCTCTCATTTAAAATATTGCTGATTTTACATGATCTTCTTACAGGCCTTAGTGGGAGTTAGCTGTAAAAGCAATCACGGACCGAAAGTCCCCTGGCAACAACACTCTCTAACCTCTCAATGGCTACCAACTCATCGAAAGTGCCAATGAACAATTCTTCTTCCTGTGATTCCATCTCCCTCTCTCTGCATCAGAACAAGCTGATCCCAACCATCTTCAGTGTCATCTTTGACTTTGGTTTTGTGGGCAATGTCTTGGTGGTGTTCGTGTTGTGTCAAAAGTTCAACCGTAAAACAGTGGCCAACACCTACAGTGGGGGAAAAAATTATTTGATCCCCTGCTGATTTTGTATGTTTGCCCACTGACAAAGAAATGATCAGTCTATAATTTGAATGGTAGGTTGGTCCTGCCGTACATACCTACACGTACGCTACGGTCACAAGACGCAGGCCTCCTAATTGTCCCTAGAATTTCTAAGCAAATGGCTGGAGGTAGGGCTTTCTCCTATAGAGCTCTATTTTTATGGAATGGTCTGCCTACCAATGTGAGAGACGCAGACTCAGTCTCAACCTTTAAGTCTTTACTGAAGACCTATCTCTTCAGTAGGTCCTATGATTAAGTATAGTCTGGCCCAGGAGTGTGAAGGTGAACGGAAAGGCTGGAGCAACGAACCGCCCTTGCTGTCTCTGCCTTGCCGGTTCCCCTCTTTCCACTGGGATTCTCTGCCTCTAACCCTATTACAGGGGCTGAGTCACTGGCTTACTAGTGTTCTTCCATGCCGTCCATGGGAAGGGTGCGTCACTTGAGTGGGTTGAGTCACTGACGTGGTCTTCCTGTCTGGGTTGGCGCCCCCCCCCTTGGGTTGTGCCATGGCGGAGATCGTTGTGGGCTATACTCGGCCTTGTCTTAGGACGGTAAGTTGGTGGTTGGAGACATCCCTCTAGTGGTGTGGGGGCTGTGCTTTGGCAAAGTGGGTGGGGTTATATCCTACCTGTTTGGCCCTGTCCGGGGGTATCATCGGATGGGGCCACAGTGTCTTCTGATCCCTCCTGTCTCAGCCTCCAGTATTTATGCTGCAGTAGTTTGTGTCGGGGGGCTAGGGTCAGTCTGTTACATTTGGAGTATTTATCTTGTCTTATCCGGTGTCCTGTGTGAATTTAAATATGCTCTCTCTAATTCTCGCTTTCTGTCTTTCTCTCGGAGGACCTGAGCCCTAGGACCATGCCTCAGGACTACCTGGCATGATGACTCCTTGCTGTCCCCAGTCCACCTGGCCGTGCTGCTGCTCCAGTTTCAACTGTTCTGCCTGCGGCTATGGAACCCTGACCTGTTCACCGGACGTGCTTGTTGCACCCTCGACAACTACTATGATTATTATTATTTGACCATGCTGGTCATTTATTAACATTTTAACATCTTGACCATGTTCTGTTATAATATCCACCCTGCACAGCCAGAAGAGGACTGGCCACCCCTCATAGCCTGGTTCCTCTCTAGGTTTCTTCCTAGGTTTTTGGCATTTCTAGGGAGTTTTTCCTAGGGAGTTTTTCCTAGCCACCGTGCTTCTTTCACATGCATTGCTTGCTGTTTGGGGTTTTAGGCTGGGTTTCTGTACAGCACTTTGAGATATCAGCTGATGTACGAAGGGCTATATAAATAAATTTGATTTGATTTGGTTTATTTGAACAGTGAGAGACAGAATAACAACAAAAAAATCCAGAAAAACGCATGTCAAAAATGTTATGAAATGATTTGCATTTTAATGAGGGAAATAAGTATTTGACCCCTCTGCAAAACATGACTTAGTACTTGGTGGCAAAACCCTTGTTGGTAATCACAGAGGTCAGATGTTTCTTGTAGTTGGCCACCAGGTTTGCACACATCTCAGGAGGGATTTTGTCCCACTCCTCTTTGCAGATCTTCTTCAAGTCATTAAGGTTTCGAGGCTGACGTTCGGCAACGCGAACCTTCGGCTCCCACCACAGATTTTCTATGGTATTAAGGTCTGGAGACTGGCTAGGCCACTCCAGGACCTTAATGTGCTTCTTCTTGAGCCACTCCTTTGTTGCCTTGGCCGTGTGTTTTGGGTCATTGTCATGCTGGAATACCCATCCACGACCCATTTTCAATGCCCTGGCTGAGGGAAGGAGGTTCTCACCCAAGATTTGATGGTACATGGCCCCGTCCATCGTCCCTTTGATGCGGTGAAGTTGTCCTGTCCCCTTAGCAGAAAAACACCCCCAAAGCATAATGTTTCCACCTCCATGTTTGACGGTGGAGATGTTGTTCTTGGGGTCATAGGCAGCATTCCTCCTCCTCCAAACACGGCAAGTTGAGTTGACGCCAAAGAGCTCCATTTTGCTCTCATCTCACCACAACACTTTCACCAGTTGTCCTCTGAATCATTCAGATGTTCATTAGCAAACTTCAGACGGGCATGTATATGTATTCTTGAGCAGGGGGAACTTGCGGGCGCTGCAGGATTTCAGTCCCTCACGGCGTAGTGTGTTACCAATTGTTTTCTTGGTGACTATGGTCCCAGCTGCCTTGAGATCATTGACAAGATCCTCCCGTGTAGTTCTAATCATCCTCACCGTTCTCATGATCATTGCAACCCCACGAGGTGAGATCTTGCATGGAGCCCCAGGCCGAGGGAGATTGACAGTTCTTTTGTGTTTCTTCCATTTGCGAATAATCGCACCAAATGTTGTCACCTTCTCACCAAGCTGCTTGGCGATGGTCTTGTAGCCCATTCCAGCCTTGTGTAGGTGTACAATCTTGTCCCTGACATCCTTGGAGAGCTCTTTGGTCTTGGCCATGGTGGAGAGTTTGGAATCTGATTGATTAATTGCTTCTGTGGACAGGTGTCTTTTTTACAGGTAACAAGCTGCGGTTAGGAGCACTCCCTTTAAGAGTGTGCTCCTAATCTCAGCTCGTTACCTGTATAAAAGACACCTGGGAGCCATAAATCTTTCTGATTGAGAGGGGGTCAAATTCTTATTTCCCTCATTAAAATGTAAATCAATTTATAACATTTTTGACATGCGTTTTTCTGGATATTTTTTATGTTATTCTGTCTCTCACTGTTCAAGTAAACCTACCATTAAAATTATAGATTGATACTTTCTTTGTCAGTGGGCAAACCCACAAAATCAGCAGGGGATCAAATACTTTTTTCCCCCACTGTACATTGTAAACTTGGCTCTCTCAGATCTTTTGTTCCTGATCAGCCTGCCTTTCTGGGCAGTCTACTACTCCGTTGACTACAACTCGGTGTTTGGTGGGCTGATGTGTAAGCTGTGTGGCAGCCTCCTCTCTCTGAACATCTACGCCAGCATTTACTTCATCACCTGTATAAGTGTGGACCGCTACAGAGCCATTGTCTATTCCCTCCAGTCTCAGTGCAGCAGGAACCTGTGTCGGGCTCGAGTGGTCAGCTGTGTGATCTGGACCATTGCTGGCCTCATGACCATCCCTACCATGGCCTTCAGAGACACCTACCACCTGGAGGACCTGGGGGTCACGGCATGTGCCCTCATAGATCCACCTACCCAGACAAACTGGTTCCCTGGCCTGGCCCTGACAAAGAACATCCTGGCCTTCTTGGTGCCCTTCACAGTCATCGCCAGCTATTACTGCTGCATCGGGAAGCACCTCCTGGGGGCACAGCCCAGCCTGGAAAAGAGCTCCAGCAACCTGGACCATGTGATGAAGATGGTAGTGGCTGTGGTGCTGGTCTTCTTTGTCTGCTGGTTCCCCTTGCACTTTCTGACCTTCATGGACGTCCTGAGCACCCTGGGGGTGATGCACAGCTGTTGGGTGCACCAGGCTATCATCACCCTGATGCCCTTCACCCTCTGCCTGGGCTTCTTCAACAGCGCCATCAACCCTGTACTCTACTGCTTTGTGGGGATCCACTTTCGGGAGCAGCTGTGGCGGCTGTACGAGGAGAAGGCTCCCAGGCTGTGTCAGAAGAGAGAGTCCATCAGGACCAGGCTTAGCTCCTTCTCCAGCAACATCAAAGATACAGGGCCACTGGAGACTCTGGGATAACACAGTAGGGACCCTAGTGGATCACCTGGCAGGACTATGAGAGGACTCTGCCTGTCAGATGTGCAACAGTTGACCCCAGACATCCAAGATCACCCCCAGGCCTAGTCTCCAGGGGACGTTGACCCCCCCTCGTCTACTCCTAATCAGGGACACCCTGTAGGCTGGACAGAGGGCATCTAAACATATATTTAAATGTAAATTTCACATCCCATGTGACCATGAAGCTCATGTTAGGGTGAAGGGATATTTCATTACAATCTACAGTATATGTGCTGGATAAACTGGCCAGGTTTTCTGAGATTCATAGGCCAGTGTGATACTAAGTGTGTGTGTGAAATAAACAACTATGTCCTTTTGTCCTAGTAAAAATAATGTGATGTGTATGTTATTTTATTGTATATACATAACAAAACTATATATGTCAATCAACACAGAGCCTTTGTCATGTTCGTCAAAAGGAGTACCAAGGCGCAGCGTGCGTAGAGTTCCACGTTTTAATAAATGAAACTCACCAAAACAAATACAGAAGCAAACGAAACGTGAAGTAATGGTGTGCTCACAGGCACAACCCAAAAACAAGATCCCACAACTAAAGGTTAGAAAAAAGGGCTGCCTAAGTATGATTCCTAATCAGAGACAACGATAGACAGCTGCCTCTGATTAGGAACCATACTCGGCTCAACACAAAGACATATAAACCATAGAAAGCCCACCCCACACCCTGACCTAACAACCTAGAGAAATAAACCGTCTCTCTCAGGTCAGGGCGTGACAGTACCCCCCCCCCCCAAAGGTGCGGACTCCCGGCCGGAAACCTGAACCTATAGGGGAGGGTCCGGGTGGGCATCTATACTTGGCGGCGGCTCTGGTTCGGGACGTAGCCCCCACACCGCCCGCTGATCCCCCCCGCTTCTGTGTCGCCGGAGGAACCAGACCGTGGATCATCGCCGGAGGCTCTGAACTGCCGACCGCCGCTGAAGACTCCGGGCTGCGGGCCGCCGCTGAAGACTCCGGGCCATGGATTATCACTGGAGGCTTTGTGCCATGGATCATCACTGGAGGCTTCCTACGTGGAGCTGGAACCGGTCTCACCGGACTGGGGAGACGCACAGGAGACTGGGTACGTAAAGCAGGCACAGGGTATACTGGGCCGTGGAAGCGCACTGGAGGTCTGGAGCTTAGGGCTGGCACACCCCGTCCTGGCTGGATGGTTATTTTAGCCCAGCAAGGGTGGAGCGCTGGCACAGGACGAACTGGGCTGTGCTGGTGAACGGGGGGTACTGTGCGTAGAGCTGGCGCAGGATAACCTGGGCTGAAGAGACGCACTGGAGACCAGGAACGCTGAGCCGGCACACTTCTTCCTGGCTGACGGCCAACTCTAGCACGGCAACGGTGAAGAGCTTGCACCGAGCGCACCGGGCTGTGAGTGCGCACTGGCAACACAGTGCACATCACCGCATAACACGGTGCTTGCTCGGTCACTCGCTCCCCACTGTAAGCACGGAGAGTTGGCTCAGGTCTCAACCCCGACTTAGCCAATCTCCCCGTGTGCCCCCCCCAAAAAATATTTTTGGCGCTGCCTCTCGGGCTTCCGTTGTTGGGCTAGCTCCTCATAGCATCGCCGTTCCGCTTGCGCCGTCTCCACCTGCTTCCATGGCAGGGTCTTGTCCCCTGCCATTACCTCCTCCCAGGTCCAGAACTTCCTCCACTCTCTCTTCTCCCTAGCCCAGGATCCCTGCTCCTCCTGGGCACGCTGCTTGGTCCTTTGGTGGTGGGATCTTCTGTCACGTTCGTCAAAAGGAGTAGACCAAGGCGCAGCGTGCGTAGAGTTCCACATGTTTTAATAAATGAATCTCACCAAAACAAATACAGACGCAAACGAAACGTGAAGTAATGGTGTGCTCACAGGCACAACCCAAAAACAAGATCCCACAACTAAAGGTTAGAAAAAAGGGCTGCCTAAGTATGATTCCTAATCAGAGACAACGATAGACAGCTGCCTCTGATTAGGAACCATACTCGGCTCAACACAAAGACATATAAACCATAGAAAGCCCACCCCACACCCTGACCTAACAACCTAGAGAAATAAACCGTCTCTCTCAGGTCAGGGCGTGACAGCCTTCTAAACGGCAAGAAAAGTTACATGCAAACATCTACTGTAAACTGTATAATTTGTCTATCTTGAACCATAATTAACATTGTATTGTGTCAAATGTATAACCCTTATCTGGATACGCTATGAGTTATGTGTTCCAGACACTCTTCATTTGAATTTCATTGGGCTGTGACGATTATATAATTTTGTGTAACAATTAATTATCATGCAAATGATCATGATTCTTGTCATAAAACATTTTTTGGGACCTTGTTATGTATCATAACGCATCTTTGAAAAAAATATTGTAACACAGCTTTGGTGACCCCCGTCTCAAAAATGAATGGTTTTGACCACTCTGAACTTTTGGGTATGAAGCTTTCCCTCTTCATGTAAAAATGGAAAACTTCTATTGTGTAAACTATATCTACTTGAAAATGAAGTTGCATCCCCCTTCCCCTCTTAAAATAAATGTATGAAGATGATTATGGAGATTATTTATTTCTTTCACAGTTATTGTCCATAAATGTCAGTTACATGATTATACAGTGATTGTGCCAGCCCTAATAAGAATACAATGATTCATAATGATATAACTGTCTGGCTATCTTCTTGGTGTGAAAACGAAACCCCCGTTCAATTATTTAAAGCCATGCTCAAGTTGAACATACATGGGAAAGCCAGGGACTAGAGTTTGTATCACAGTGTAGCAATTTTAACATGCATTTCATTGTTTTCCATACAATCAAAACTAACCACTTTTTTCTCCTGACATTTGTTTTTGCAACCATCATAGAGACAATGAAGACACTGAGTAACAAGCATTGATATAGGCTCTGTTTTACTGCCACTCTGTGGCTGGGTTTGAGAAGCGCAGATGCAATGGAATTGTCTTCGATGATAATTCCATAGTTTTTGCTTCAAATTGTTATTTTAGTTATTAAAACTCATCCAGACCCATCATATCATCAGATAATATGAACATTATATGAAGATTACAATAAACAGAAAAGTTCAATGCAAATTAAGGTGACATGTAGGCATAACCTTAAAGGGATAGTTCACCCAAATTACAAAATGCAATCCATACTTTGGTTTAGTTTCCCTGGCAGTATCTATCAAGGGACAGATATTAGCATTTTTCTTGAATCATGTCCAAATCATCTGAAAGTATCTAAAATTGATTGTAAAGCTCAAAGTCACAGTAGATGATTTGAACATGATGTGTAAAAAATGATAATATCGGTCCCATGACTTGATTGGGATTGGTGCCACAATGCTAACAATTGCCAGGGAAACTAAACCAAAGCCTGGACTGTCATACTTTGTCCATTGACTGCTTACAGAGCAAGTTAACCAATATGTAATTTGGGTGAAGTATCCCTTTTAATATGACAACAGGCTGTGTGATCTTTTCTTTCCTCTCAGGAAATGATGATTTCCTATAGATGCTACCACACCATAAATACTACCATACTGAATATGTGTCAGTGCTATTGAAAGAGATGTCAAGTTTCAGTATCATAGAGCATGTTTCTGTTTACCACGGGGCTATCAGCAAGGCCACTACTGAGAGGATCCTGGGTGCAGTGGGGAGAGATGGGAGTTATCTACTCCGAGACAGTGAGAGTATGCCCAACACCTACTGCCTATGTGTTCTGTGAGTACCTCAACAGTATTGTTGATCCATTGTATGTTTTTGACCTAACATCATGTGACCATAAATATTTTAAACATGTAGGTTT
Organism: Salmo salar; assembly: GCF_965601325.2. Classification (NCBI taxonomy): domain Eukaryota; kingdom Metazoa; phylum Chordata; class Actinopteri; order Salmoniformes; family Salmonidae; genus Salmo; species Salmo salar. The sequence continues at coordinate 87,171,500 of NC_138303.1, forward strand.
AGTTATTGCCATTTTGATTGACTTATGCTATGAATTCACATTTGCATCAATGCTGTTTTGATGGAAATGTACTTAGAATACAAATTTCTCAGCAAGGCGGTGGATAACAATGTTACAGAATGAATCATCAGATGGATGATATGACATGCATATTTGTATGACACACACCTGTGTTTCCATCTTTCTGATTCATGCTCATACAGACTGGTTGTTCCATTTCATTTGTCTCCAATTTACACAGACTATAGAATACCATAAATACTGGACTGTAATGTACAGTACGATTAAACAAAAAATAACTCCGCATTGAAATGCTGTAATCATGTTTTTCTGCTATTTTCACGGAAAGATGCAAAGGTGTTGTCTATACCTACAGAGTTTTCCAAATCAATGAGGGGTCCTGGACAGTTGAGGTGAGTAAAGAGAAGAAACAGTAATGTTATCAATATCCATTGATTAATAGTAGATTACCGCATGGACACACATGAATTGCTACAATATACTGCACATTCACACACATTTTCTTACATTCTAATTATAGAAAGCACTTCCCTTAAGAAATGTGGCCTCAAAACACTAGATACAAAATTATAAAATGGTATTGTATTATTGATATTTAGTAGACCAACCAACCAGGAAAAAGTGCTTGCTTTTAATTGATTTAATTGATTTTTACTTGTTACAGGCTCTCATACATGCTAGATCAAACAATGATGCAATGATAAACAAAGTTAGGCCAGATGCTTGTGGCCCGGCCTACACCTAACGACTTAAAAAAAAAATACAGTACTAGTCAAAAGTTTGGACACGCCTACTCATTCAAGGGTTTTTCTTTATTTGTACTATTTTCTACATTGTAGAATAATAGTGAAGACATCAAAACTATGAAATAACACATATGGAATCATGTAGTAACCAAAAAAGTGTGCCAAAGAATGCCAAGAGTGTGCAAAGTTGTCATCAAGGCAAAGGGAGGCAACTTTGAAGAATCTCAAATATAAAATATATTTTGATTTGTTTAAAAATGTTTTGGTTACTACATGATTCCATATGTGTTATTTCATAGTTTTGATGTCTTCACTATTATTCTACAATGTAGAAAACAGTAAAAATAAAGAAAAACCATTGAATGAGTAGGTGTGTCCAAACTTTTGACTGGTACTGTATGAGCAAAAAATATGACATTTTATTTAGAATGGTAAGCCAGACAAAATTAAACGGGCCTATTTATATAATGAATATGAATTCGGAGGGCAGACATTATTAAATATTAAAGTATTAGACCTCTCTAAAGGCTTCAGTCATACAAAAGCTATACTTAAAACCAAACTGGTGCTCTAGCAGAATGGCTCACCCCGTGTTCAAGAATGGCCTTTTGCCCTTCGAGTGGCACAGTGGTCTAAGACACTGCATCTCAGTGCAAGAGGCGCCCTTCGAGTGGCACAGTGGTCTAAGACACTGCACCTCAGTGCAAGGGAGTCCCATAGTGCGGTGCACAATTGGCCCAGCGTCACCCGGGTAGGCAGTCATTGTAAATAAGAATTTGTTCTTAACTGACTTGCCTAGTTAAATAAAGGTAAAATATATTTATTTTTTATGATATTACAGCCTCTCACTTTCGGTTATTTGAAAATGAAATCTCCAAAATATCACTATTTTTTTTAAAAGCCATAGAAAGTTGCTTGCAATTTCAGTTTAATCCACCAGAAAAGACAGAATAAATATTACAACAAATATTATGGTTAAACTCAAATATACAAATTGATTAAAAAAAAACAGTACAGATTATAAAAATGTTCAGGCCTACTGTACATCTTACTGTAGAAAGTATTGTTGAAAAAAAGTCTAGGTTGGAACTATTGCTATTACAAGAAAATAAATACATTTTATTTTGAACTGGAATAAACTGATTAATCACATCACACAGATGTAGACCAGAACACACACACACACACACACACACACACACACACACACACACACACACACACACACACACTATTCTGGGCTCAGTTTTTGACAGTGCAACCCTGTTTCTGTACTTGTTTTTTAAGTATGCCAGATCTGAGAACTCTGACTCTGATAGGTTTGTGGTGCCAAACTGGATCAGAACATCTACTGCTTTCTCAGTCATGCAGGAGACAGCTTCCTGCTGTAGATGAGCAACCCAGAATTGTGAGTGTCAATTTATTCCAGAATAATAATTATTACTTGTATTTTAACAGCAACAGTTCCAACCTAGACTTGTTTTTAACAGTAATTTCTACAGTAAGATGTACAGTAGGCCTGATAATGTTATATCTTCATCTGTACTGTTACTTAGGGTTGCACTATCAGTACAGTATCTAACTTGCTTTGGCTAACGTTAGCTAGCTATTAGCTGTGTACAAGGGGAATGTTTAAAAGAGAAAATCACATCTAGTCCTATGAGCGATAGTACTCCCTTATTTCTGACAACAATGCCTTGCTAGCTGACTTACTTTTCCACTGTCGAAGCACTGTTTCCTGAATCATTGTGCCCTGTTCTGAAATAACTCCCTGGGTTTACCGTCATGCTGTGGATGTTTGGTCAGGATTTGTCGTTTTAATTTGTTCGTTTTGAGAGACTCATTCCTAAGCACTTCCCTGCACCAAACACATTGTTGGCACTCGTTATTTCTCAAAGTTTGTATGAAACCAAGAGAGATAAAATCAAATATCACTGTATGAGTTCAGTCAGAACTGGTGGCTAGCTTGAGTCCATTTGTTGACAGCGGTGAGTGATGGCAGTTGAGTGAGTGGCTGACAGCGCTTCAGCGTGTGGGTTGCCGAGTGATCTTCAATAAAACTGAAGAAAAAATATGAGGTAAAACGCGAAGCACACGGGCATCTCCCTCCCACTTGCGCAGCAGCCAAACTGAGCTCAGACACCGCTGCTAAGCAGGTCCGCGACCCACTTTGCCATACAGATCGCAAAATAGTTGGGAAGAGATTTTCTATGTACCGATTCCATGACACATGGAATGAACTGATACACAAAATGACGCGCTCTTCAAAACGTAGTTTTTCAATTTAAATGATACAACATTTTTGCAATCAATAGAATATTATATATATTTATCAGTTTATATATCAGTTTTTCACAATTCTTTCATCACATTCCCATTGGGTCAGAAGTTTACATACACTCAATTAGTATTTGGTAGCATTGCCTTTAAATTGTTTAACTTGGGTCAAACGTTTCGGGTAGCCTTCCACAAGCTTCCCACAATAAGTTGGGTGAATTTTGGCCCATTCCTCCTGACAGAGCCGGCTGGTGTAACTGAGTCAGGTTTGTAGGCCTCCTGCTCGCACACACACTTTTTCAGTTCTGCCCACAAATGTTCTATAGGGTTGAGGTCAGGGCTTTGTGATGGCCACTCCAGTACCTTGACTTTGTTGTACTTAAGCCATTTTGCCACAACTTTGGAAGTATGCTTGGGGTCATTGTCCATTTGGAAGACCGATTTGCGACCAAGCTTTAACTTCCTGACTGATGTCTTAAGATGTTGCTTCAATATATCCACATCATTTTCCTTCTTCATGCTGCCATCTATTTTGTGAAGTGCACCAGTCTCTCCTGCAGCAAAGCACCCCCACAACATGATGCTGCCACCCCCGTGCTTCACGGTTGGGATGGTGTTCTTCGGCTTGCAAGCCTCCCCCTTTTTCCTCCAAACATAACAATGGTCATTATGGGCAAACAGTTCTATTTTTGTTTCATCAGACCAGAGGACATTTCTCCAAAAAGTATGATCTTTGTCCCATGTGCAGTTGCAAACCGTAGTCTGGCTTTTTTATGGTGGTTTTGGAGCAGTGGCTTCTTCCTTGCTGAGCGGCCTTTCAGGTTATGTCGATATAGGACTCGTTTTACTGTGGATATAGATACTTTTGTACCTGTTTCCTCCAGCATCTTCACAAGGTCCTTTGTTGTTGTTCTGGGATTGATTTGTGAAACAGTGTAGGTTCCGTCCCTCTCTTCGCCCCAACCCGGGCTCGAACCAGGGACTCTTGCACACATCAACAACTGACACCCACGAAGCATCGTTACCCATCGCGCCACAAAAGCCGCGGCCCTTGCAACGCAAGGGGAAACCCTACTTCAAGTCTCAGAGCGAGTGACGTCACTGATTGAAATGCTATTAGCGCGCACCACCGCTAACTAACTAGCCATTTCACATCGGTTACATTTGCACTTTTTGCACCAAAGTACTTTCATCTCTAGGAGACAGAACGTGTCTCCTTCCTGAGCGGTATGATGGCTGCGTGGTCCCATGGTGTTTATACTTGCGTACCATTGTTTGTACAGATGAATGTGGTACCTTCAGGCGTTTGGAAATTGCTCCCAAGGATGAACCAGACTTGTGGAGGTATACCATTTTTATTCTGAGGTCTTGGCTAATTTCTTTTGATTTTCCCATGATGTCAAGCAAAGAGGCATTGAGTTAGAAGGTAGGCCTTGAAATACATCCACAGGTACACCTCCAATTGACTCAAATTATGTCAATTAGCCTATCAGAAGCTTCTAAAGCCAGGACATAATTTTCTGGAATTTTACAAGCTGTTTAAAGGCACAGTCAACTTAGTGTATGTAAACTTCTGACCCACTGGAATTGTGATACAGTGAATTATAAGTGAAATAATCTGTCTGTAAACAATTGTTGGAAAAATTATTTGTGTCATGCCCAAAGTAGATGTCCTAACCGAATTGCTAAAACTATAGTTTGTTAACAAGAAATTTGTGGAGTAGTTCAAAAACAAGTTTTAATGACTCCAACCTAAGTGTATGTAAACTTCCAACTTCAACTGTATATGACAGGTAAACAATTACAAATCATGTTCAATCTACTGAATTTACCACAGGTGAACTCCAAGTTGTAGAAACATCTCAAGGATGATCAATGGATACAGGATGCACCTGAATTTTGTGTCTCATAGCAAAGGGTCTGAATACTTATGTTAATAAAGTATTCCTGTTTTTTATTTTTAATACATTTGCAAACATTTTTAAAAACCTGTTTTTGACTTTGTCATTATAGGGTATTGTATGTAGATTGAGAATTTGTAACAAAATGTGGAAAAAGTAAAAAAGTTAAGGGGTCAGAATACTTTCCGAATGCGATGTAGGTTCAGAACTTTTGTGAAACTTTACAGCATAGTTGAAAATATATGACAAATAGAAATATAAACTGAGATGGGAGGGGTTGAGGGTAGTTGAAGGATGGGACTAAAAACAAACAAAGATAACTAATGTAAACTATATTGTGTCTGTAAAATGTATATAGTATATATAAGCTGGAAGTTGAAGCCTAAGTGTTGTTTTCCATTAGTTTACTCCAATTAGGGGAGGGGTGGTAGGGTTAGGGGAAAATAATAAAGGAAATATATATTTTAAATAATGTATTTATAAAAAGAATATGGGGGATTGGAAATTTTGCTGACAATTGGATTAATCTATTTGCAATATTAAAGCTGATCCACCCCTAAAAAAAAAGTTATGCCGGATAACCTGTTAGATTTGGATTTTGAAGCCTATTTTCAATGGCTTCAAGGTGAAATCTGGTGAAAATGGGCATAATGGAAATGATAGGTCAAATAAACTGACACTCTCAACAGAAAATGAGTGGATTATCAAACATAAACACTAAGACTATGGAATGGATGCATTAATAGTTACTTTTCAGAGTTAGTATGCAGTTGTGGCTTGTAGAACCACCATGGGCCCTTCTCAGATGACGTAGACACGCTGAGAAAACTACAGGAGACCCCACTGAACCAGGAGAGCTTTACCTCGTAAGAAACTGACTTTCTGGGCCAGTGATATTGAAACTGAAATGTAATTTTTAAGCAGCCAAATAGGATAGATTCTGACCAAATTTACTGAATATAAATATATTACTAATTCCATTATGTAAAAATGTAAATAATACGTAGCACGTTATCCAGCCTAACTATATGAATCACCCCATTGCATACCACCCTGCATCCCACTGCTGGCTTGCTTCTGAAGCTAAGCAGGGTTGGTCCTGGTCAGGCCCTGGATGGGAGACCAGATGCTGCTGGAAGTGGTGTTGGAGGGCCAGTAGGGGGCACTCTTTCCTTAGGTCTAAAAAAAAAAAAAATACCCCAGGGCAGTGATTGGGACACTACCCTGTGTAGGGTGCTGTCTTTCAGATGGGATGTTAAATGGGTGTTCTGACTCTCTGAGGACATTAAAGATCCCATGGCACTTATTGTAAGAGTAGGTGTGTTAACCCTGGTGTCCTGTCTAAATTCCCAATCTGGCCCTCATACATTTCTACATTTTAGTCATTTAGCAGACGCTCTTATCCAGAGCCACTTACAGTAGTGAATGCATACATTTCATACATTTTTTTCCCCCCGTACCATCATGGTCACCTAATAATCCCCATCTTACAATTGGCTCTTTCATCCCCCTCCTCTCCCCTGTAACTATTCCCCAGGTCGTTGCTGTAAATGAGAACATGTTCTCGGTAAAATAAAAATAAATTGTAGTTTGATCTAGCATGGATGACAGCATGTAGCAGCAAGCACCTTTTCCAGGTCGGCTGGTCTACTAATTACCTTATAGTTATTTTGGAAATAGGAAACTCTATCCTGACTTGACCTGAATGAACAGATAAGGCGTTTCTGTGTTTCAGACAAACCCTGGAGTACAGACACGATTATTCAGGAAGATAAGGAATCTGATAGCTGCCTTTGGTAATCCAAACCAGGGCCTGGAGATGCCCCTCCTCTATCCAGTTGAAAACCAACACACTGACCTGCAGTAGCAATGAGATGATGGCTCCTCTTCAAAGATACAAACTTTGACAACAATATATTTGAAGAACTGTGAAAAGATTCCAATTAAATAATTGATGTGTATTTGTATTTTGTTTAAATCACATTGTTTGATTAACTATTTTTTGCATTATGTCCAGTTCAATTTAAACCAGTGGTACTCATATTATTTCATGATACAATGAAATAAACATCAAAACATACGGACAAAGAATTTGCACATTTATTTATTAAAAGTCAAACCTTCAAAGTACCTTGTTTTGAACATGAACTTTCCACACCCAATATATTAATTTCTCATTATTTACACCCACTTCCTGGAGCACTCGCAGAAAATACATGCCTCTTGGTCAAAGCCCAGAGTAGAAAATGCAGTCAAGCAATAGTGTTTTCATACCATCAGTCTACATAGTATACCGTATATCACAAATGTATCTTGGCAATCTCATCATCTTCGCTCTCAGACTCTGTTACCCGACTAAGACAGTATCATCAATTTGACCACCAATGGGCAGAGCATTATCAATTATAGGGAGTACTATCAATTAATTTACCCAAAATATGTTATATATTATATCATATAGCCTACGTTTTATACAATTGATTTTTTTGCAATACATCCCAATGAGAATTAAAGTAAAAAACAACAGATAAGGTTGCACAGAATTACATATTGATGAACTTCACAGTATTAAAGTGAATATCAGAATATAGGGTGTTTGGCTTCGTCCAACAGCACTTCATGCTTTTGGTTCAGACTTTTCCACAGTGCTAAATGTTTCATTTCCATATGGGAAGCTTAGAAAACAAATGTCAGCACACAAACCATACACATCCCAATTACAAAATTACTTGACAACAATACAACCAAATTGTGTGTGTGGGTAATGCGTGAGGGTGGATGGCTGGACAACATTTTACTTTTTAAACCCCTCTTTTTCGGTTCCAAACATGTCATACTCTGATCAAAATAAATTAAATAATTAAAATGAATTCCCAGACTTGAAAGTCAGTCTTAGGAAATAAGGAGGTTTCTTAGATCTTTCAAAGGACTGAATAAACTATTGCTTTACTAAGGCTTGTTTAATTGGGGCTGTATTGAAAATATTTTAGCTGTTGTGAAGAAGGGGTAGCGGATGTCGAAGTTCCTCAGATCATTTCTGTGGAATACTCGACACAGAGGCATATAGCACTACTTACAGTCTTTCCACAGAGGAATAGGAATGACTAATACTGCAACACAATGTGACTTTGTTGCAGTAAATTAAGCACAGAAAAAAATTAAATGTGTAAATATTGAAACATTGTTTCCAATTCGTTTTATTTGTGGGAAACAGCTACTCTCTGTGTGCATTTCTTTTTGAAAAGTCCTCCCCCATATCCACTATATTTGACCTGTAACTGGTACACACTTAGGCTCTTGTAAGCCACCTAATGTGAATTTGTCCTCTTCTCTTGCTGCTTTTCAGCCTGTTATGATTTCCTGCTCCTGATGTAAAGTCTATATTTCTATCCACTATGTAAACTTGAAGTGTGCCTTGTCCTACATGTATGGACATTTTTTTTACAAGCTTATCACCTTTTTTTAACATGCAAACCATTGATTCTTACTAATTCATGACGTTTGGATTTCTCAGTGCCAATTTTTATTTATTTAAAGTTTATTTAACCAGGTAGGTCGTATTTAACCAATTGACTTGCTAGCTCAGATATTTCTATTACTGGGACACTTCTGTCTATCTAAACAGGGTATGGTAAGGATTGCCTTGTAATGGCATCAGAATAATTAAGGTACAATTAATGTAATACCTGTGAATTACAATATGATGAGGTATTTGCAGCATTTACACTATGATTTAGCACTTTGTATAGGCCACTATAGTCTGCCCTGCAAGCTCCACTCCATAAGGATTCTAGTCCAGTAGATCAATTATACAAATAATAACACTTTTCATGGTATGGAAAGATGCTTTTTGAATTGTCATCCTTCAAAGTTTTTTTAAGAGCAGAAAGGCACAAGCTCCACCCAGATAATACATTATATTTTACAATAAGCAATTTGTAAAAAATAAAATAATAATAATGTAAACTATACAGGTTTTCAGCATGAATACTTTTTCCCGTTGCTCTGTGTAACTCCAGTGATCACTTCTATTGATAGGATTAACAATTAATAATCAGTAACAACACATCAAGTTAAGCACTTGTATCTCGCTAAAGCACTTGCTATATACAATTTAATGTGTCTAAACACACACAATCTACTTCATTGTACCACCAGAGCTTCAAATACGCAGGAAGCAGCAATCCCCGATGCCAGTGAGTCTCGTAGTCACAAAAGAAGACTGTAGCTGTCACTACCATTTTCAAAAGATCAGAGAGATATGTACTGTATAAACTGAAATGAGAGAAATTCACAACACTGTTATACATACTATATGTATAAAGATGAATTATATGGTAATGAACTTGATATAGCGTCTCATCTCAGATTCAGCATATCTAACAGTTTACAAAGTAGGTCAAATTACAGAAGCTAGCTAAATCACTCAATGAAAGACAGTCAAGAGTTTCAAATGATCAACTCATTCTCAGAAAAAACTAAACAATCAAAACACAGGTGAAACAAAATACCATCATTTGTCACTTTTAATTGTCACTTTTAAAGGCAGTTGTCTTTTTCTTATTTTATCGTCATCATTCTAGAAAAAACGGTACAACAAATCATTGTATGTCTAAAAACAGACTGTCTTTGGTGAAGGGGAACCCACGGCAGTAGTGAAGCACGATGCCGCTGTTACCTCCTCCCTATTTCACTTTGCCTCATGAAGTGAATGTTGTTGGCACTGTCAGAGAGCTCCAGGTACTGCTCCACGGAGAGCACGAAGTAGCCATCGTAGCCGGGCACCTGTCCAGTGGAGAGCAGCTGCTGCCTCTCCCCCTCTGTCCAGAGCCTGGAGCCCTGCTCTCCTTCCTCCAGCCTCCTCTGCTCGATGACCCAGGCCTGCTCCACCGCCCTCTGCCGGGCCACCTCCAGAACATGCTCCCGCTCCTCTTCCTCTGTGGCACCGTAGCGGATGTTGAAGCACAGAGTCCCGTGCTGCATCTGGATGTCAGCGAAGCGCCTAGTCCTCCCACCCACCACTGTCGTCATCTGGGACACGGTCATGTTGATGCCGTTTTCCAGGACGCGACCCACTCCGGTGTGGCCGACCACTCCCAGGTCCCCCTCCAACAGGCCAGGCTTGATAAAGTAGTGAGTGTCCAGACCGCCCACCGTGAAGTGCAGGCCGGAGAGGTAGACCGCGTGGTTTAGGATTGCTGCCACACGTCGGCTGTCCTCGCTCGCCACCCCAATGATTTCGGTGGTGACGACATTATCTCTGATGGCAAACTTGACGCCCTTACCAAAGATGGAGGAGATGGCAGAGAAGCGGGGCCTCCGGCCATGCCACGCCCCCAGCTGGCCACTCACCTTACTCATAGGCAGCCGGTCCAGAGAGATGAAGTTCTTCAGGTGTTTCTGCAACTCACACTGGATACCCAACAGAACCTGGCAGACAAACACACATGGGGTGGTTATCTAATGATATTAAGGATTATGAGGAGGTTATGTAATATCTAAGGATCATACTGGAAATTAGGCTCGGTCTAGGCCTAGTCTAGGTTTAGCTCACCTTACTAGGGTCCCAGTCTTGTGTTTTGGTTTGAGTCCTCATCATTTCATAGGTTTGCTCCATGCTCTCTACCTCCGGCTTGGGGTAACCAGGAACAACGTTGTGGAGCTGGAACCCAAACAGTTGCAACCAGCTGCTAATGTCTGGAAACAGAAGGTATTGAGGTGTCAATGACAGGGCATAGAATTTTAGATTTTGTCATGAAACACAATTGAGAGTCCTATTTTCTATAGTTTAAATGCCTGTCTTCAGGAAGTAGACATATAGTTTACCTGTAGTGAACTTGGTGACATCCTGTAACTCTCCAACCGGGTAGTTGTTTTTGAAGGAGTAGAGGTTGAAAGGCTTGGGGTTGATGCTGAGCTCCATCCACAGGTTATGGTTGGGAGTGGTCCACCTCCCAGCCACCACATCATAGTCCCTCCTCCCCAGGTGGACCAGCTTGGTCAGCGCGTCATATAGACCACCCTGGAACCCGATGATCAGCTGAAAGGATGGGTTTGAGTCTTGGTAGATGTCTCCGTAAGGGGTGTAAAGCATCTCCTTGACGATGTGTCCTCGGCTACTGAAGATGGCCAGTGGCGTGCCAGAGTTATCACAGGCTACGTAGTACTCCTCCCCGCTGCTCAGCTCCATGGCGATGAGGTGTCCCTGCAGGTCATAGTACAGGGAGGTGATCTCAGAGCTGGAGTGGTTGTACATGTGGGTCACCCTGGTGGGTTTGGTCAGGTCAGCATAGAAGAACTGCAGCTGCTGGCCGTCACTGGTCCTGCTGGCCACCCGCCTGCCCAGGCCATCGTAGCGGTAGTGAACACTCCTCTCTGACACTTTGTCAAAAGCTTTAGCAAGCAGCCCGTTGGAGTTGTAATCAAACATGACATTGCCCCGCAGGTGAAGAAAGCCATCTTCATCCATTTTGTACTGAATTTCTCCGAGTCTTGTTATGCGGTCTCGTAAGTCATAGCGCAGCGGCGTCAGTCTAGCACTGTTGCCATGACTCAGTAAATTAATGTTGCCATTGAGGTCGTAACTATAGCGCCACTGTGGCCTATCATTCACCGACACAGCCTGGAGCTGACTATCAGCATCATACTCGTATGAGTAGCGTGTGATGTTGTTATCCACACCAATTCTGATGTCACAGATAGTGATGCGGCCCATGTTGTCATACTGCACTGTCATCCAGTAGGCAATAGACTTCAGGATCTCGTACTGGACCTCGATCACTTGTCCGTTGGCATTAAATATCTTAGTGTGCTTCATGATGTGTGTAGTGATCACTTGATTGAGGTCGTAGTTTATGACACTGAATTTCCCAAACTGTTCAATCCTTCCTGACACGTCAACATAACGGTAAAGGTCAATGGGAAGAGGAGTTTCATTGATCATGGCCTGCATGCTGGTGACCCGGAAGTTATTATAGCTGTAGTCAAATCTGGCATTCACCAGGCCCTCCACACTAAACCTATAGATCTGTCTCCCAACCAGAGGACCTGTGGGGAGAAGGATGAGGTAATGAAAGTTAGATTTCTCAACATTTATAAGATGAATCACAATTTCATCTTTTAAAAAACTCAGGCATAAATGAAACAATCTGTTATAATGAAGTACATTTGCATGACTCTAGCAGCTCTTCAAAGTTTGAAGACATACTTATTGTATCATCAATAGCAGAGCAGAGATGCCCAGAAGACTAATACTAATCCAGTACCTCAAACAGTCTTGTTCACACCCATATGGATTGCACATTATAAAACAGAGGCAAAGTATTTGTATGTCTGCCTAAACTAACGAACTAAAGCAGAATTAAATACTTGTACATTTTAATCACTTCTGTCCTTAGATATGAAAATTGCATTGAGATGGTTGCGTGATATCATGTGACTGCAAATTAAGTTGGAGGCTGCTGACCTGTGATGCTTGAAATTGCAGGGGTGTGATACATTCAAAGCAATTGAATGGCAGTTAATTAATGTGGGCTTATTCACTCTCCCATTCAGCTCTGTAAAGGCCTCTAACAACATATTCAATACCTTCATTTGGGCTCAAACCAGCTGAGGAACTCAGAGCAAAAAGGCAGAGACCTCACTAAAAAGACTGCCTAGCCTACAGTATGATACTTAGTGTACTGTAGGTGTGAGAAAAGGTTAATTAATTTGACATCTACACTACTGAAGTGATAAAGTGTGTAATAGACAGTGGTATAAACTAAGTAAAATACTTTGAAGTACTACTTTAGTAGTATCTGCACTTTACTGCTTATATTTTTTACTTGACTTCATTGCTTTTTTTATTAGATTACTTTTTACCCAATTGGTAGTTACAGTCTTGTCCCATCGCTGCAACTCACATACGGACTCAGGAGAGGCAAAGGTTGACATTGACACAATGCCCGCTTAACCCAGAAGCCAGCCACACCAACGTGTCAGAGGAAACACAGTACACCGTGTCAGCGTGCATGCGCTCAGCCCACCACAGGAGTCGCTAGAGCGCGATGGGACAAGGACATCCCAGCCAGCCAAGCCCTCCTCTAACCCAGACGACGCTGGGCCAATTGTGCACCGCCCCATGGGTCTCCCGGTCACCTGCAACAGAGCCTGGGTGACCACCAGGATCTCTAGTGGCACAGCTAGCACTGCGATGCAGTGCCTTAGACCACTGCACCAGTCAGGAGGTCACTTCATTCCTAAAGAAATGATGTACTTTTTACTCCCATACATTTTCCCTGACAACTAAAAGTACTCATTACATTTTGAATGCTCAGGCAGGACAGCAATATAGTCGAATTCACGCACCTCTATCAATATAACCCGTTGTAATACCTACTGCCTCTGATCTGGTGGACTCACTAAACACATAAATACTGTGTTTGTAAATTATGTCTGAGTGTTGGTGTACCCCTGGCTCTCCGTAAAAAAATAAAAATACATTTTGGGGACGCCTGGTTTACTTAATATAAGGAATTTGATGTATGGCATTTACTTTTATGTTGTACTTTTACAGAAGTATCCTGTAGCCTATCTGACGTGTAATGCTCGACCCGTTCAGTTTAACACCACAAGAAAATGGCCAAAAAGAGTAGAACCAGCTAACCTGCTGTTACTCTATGATTTGACTATTAGATGTTTCTTTTGAAAAACAAAATATTAAAAAAGGAATAGTTTCACCATATTAAAACGAGAGTTCAGTTCACGTAACAGGGTTGACCTTAAAATGAGGGACAGATGTAAATGAATCACTAATCACATAAAATAAATCATCTTCAAAAGCAACAAAATAACAATGATGGTGAAATTTTGGGATTAAGTTGGTTAATGTCTTCCTGGAAGTGACAGCGTTGACAGAGAGATGTTGAAATGCTGAATTTTGGCCCTATTGCAAACCTTTATTCATATTTAATTCTCCATGTGGTCTATATTAAAAATTGCAGTTCATTTAATAGAACAGGCTTTTAAAATTCAATATTCAAATATCAAAGGGATGCAAAAGGCACTCATTTCGTGGAATGACCCAGCTACATTTTTCTAGTAATATATCCTGGCTTATCATTGAGCCAGCCAAATCCACCGGCCAGGCTATATAATACATTCTTAAGTATTCTCATCCATGCTCTCGCCTACCATCATCCCTCTCTCTGCTGTTCCTGATTGCTTATTTGCTTCAAATCAGACTTATTGTGGCCCAGCCAGTGGAGGACCTGGGATACTATTAAGTACAGGTTCATGTCAATTCGTTAGGAGGAAATCGAGGTGTATCTGTGCATGGAGACCAGGAGAGACCAGCAGAGTATGGTGACCCCCAACAGCGAGGCATGCATGTCTCAAAAGGACAGAATACAAGTCTGTGAAGCTGAGGAAATTGCTCATCAGTGCACAGCAGCACTCCCAATCTCCAACTATCCAGAATGGGTTCTGATTTGGTGCCCTATATAATCAGTGTGCAATTCCATATTGGCTTTATAGGGATTTTAAATCCCAACAAAGTTTCGGAGTCATCCATGGATTTAGGTTCCAAAAATAGATTTCAACTTAGCAGGATGAATAGGATATATAAATTCTCATGGGTGAATTATTGGGGCCATACACCTGAGGATATATTTCAAGAGGTGCTAATAGAGTACTTCATGATGGTATGCTCAATCTCTCAAAGCAGACTTATATGTCAAACTTTAAGTCTTGTCTGACATAAAACATTATCAGAATTGCTTATAGTGATAAGAACTCACAATAAAGGATCATCCTCAGCTATGCCTAAAGGCCTCCTCATCTCATATAGCTTATTGTATTATACTCCTGCAGAGGCACAGCCAGTTGTGGTTTGGTTTCTTACATTAACCTGTCATAATACATTCCATTATAAAAATCAATAAGTTACTTTATGGCATGCCATTCATTTTGAATCTATATTATCTTCTTGTCATTATGTGAGGATCATGCGTCATTACTGAAGTTTAACCGGCTTGTCTTCGTTTGTAACGTTCTTGAGTGCTATTCCTCATTAAGTTAGCTAGAAGGTTGGTCTGTATTGTGGTACCTGTCTGTCTGTAGCGGATGGTGCACATGAAACCCTGGTTCATGAGGTGGATGGTCTTCACCCCCCCAGAGGCCTCTTCATAGGTGTAGGTGACCAGGGTGGTGTCGTACAGGATCTCTGCCAGGCGGGACTGGCGGGTGTAGTGGTAGAGGATACGGCGGCCCGTGCCCAGGTACAGAGTCTGGAGCAGGCGGCCATCATGGCTGTAGTCCTGGATCACAGAGGCTCCACTACTGTCTGGAGGGCTGTAGGTGTTCCTGTAGTAACCCACTGACAGCATGGACTGCAGACTGTGACGCACCATACTGGGCATGGTCACAGATATCAGGTAGTCTGTGTGGTCATACTCAAAGGTGTACCGCCGCTGGCTGTGCAACAGCAGCATGACCGACTGAAGAACACACAAACAAAAGTAGATTAATACTCTGAGCTACAGACTGCCACCTAATTCATATACATATACAGAACAAACTAAAATCCATATGGATTGGACTCTTTCTGGATCCATCACAACATGTCTAGCAAATTACTGAATACCTTCTCCAGGAAAGTGTAGCTCCATATCTTCCCATTGGTCCAGGTTCTGGAAACCACCTTCCCGTTCTCATACTCCAGTTTCTCTGACCAGTTACCCCTCTGGATGCTGGTTACCAGGCCTGCTGGAGAATAGGTCACATTCACCTCATTGTACTTGCTGCTGGGAGACCAGACGATGGGACGACCCATCTGGTCATAGAGGATCCGCAGGGTGAACTTGCGGTGGTCGTCATAGATCTTGCCCACTCGTGTGGCTTGGTTAAAGTCTATGGACAGCACATTTCTGTTGTGAGCCTGAGGTTGGTGAGAGACAAGAATGACACTTGAGTGAGTGGTACAGCCATTCCTCTGACTAATACTAGAGCTATTGACTATTTCTCCCAAAAGTTTGCTGTTTTATCAAGATAACAATGAGAAAAATGTTTCAAAAACAAATCCACTGTGCCGATTTGAAATGGAGGCTTTTAAAGACTTCAGTGTGATGGTAAATGAGTGTTTCACCATCAATAGCGATTCAGACAGGCAGTAATGGAGCTGAATGTTCCCTCTCTGCCTCAGCTCAACTAGAAATGGGCCCTAAATGCTTTTATTTCATTTAATCCTAATTTGGAGGAGGAATAAGTCAAACATTCTGCTCCCTTTTCCCCCTCATTATCCTCCTCTCTCTGACAGAGTCATCATCGTCTGGGTTACAATTGATTTCCCATTTTCACTGTCTGAATCTAAAAATATTCCACTAAAAAGTTCTAGGGTTCCATAATATTTGAGCAAGTCATGTGTAAATGTGACTCGTTTCAGTAAACTAGGCGTATGTTGCGCATCACTACTTCACAGGAGAGGCATTTGAATGTAAACTTTTTTGCTTCAAATGTGTGTTTTGGCAGAAATGCCTTCTGGAACATGTGAACTTTCATGTGCCTTAATAACAAACTTGCATGCCATCTGTAAATAGGAATAAAATAGTTAAATTTCGAGTTGGTTTAGCCACAGAAAAAGACAGGAACCTTCCCGCTAGCCAAGATTGGCTGAGATAATGGAAGGGCTGGACATGCCAAGAGATGAGTTTGGATTGGTCTGCCATGTAGCACGCTTCTGTCTATAACATAAGTTGCTCAGTATGTGTAGGTAATCCTTTCTAACACAGCTTTTTTTAAAGATATCACAAACAACTGAAAAAGTATTGCTAATGCTCTCCATTTTCTGGAGGACCGAGTTTTGAAATCAGTGGAATGTCCGGTGGATGCAGAGTATGATAACTATTGCAAATATGCAGTCTCAAAGAGAACACTCAAGGCTGCTGTATAAAACACCTGTCTCCGGGTTGCATTTTAAAAACGAAGGGCAACTGTGGCATCCATGACTTAGAGGGAGAAACGTTCATCCATGTATACGAGTAAGAGAGTCTAGCTAGCTACATTTTCAGATATTATACGTGTCAGAAAGTCATTTTCATTGCAAGTTATTGTGTACTGTTAGCTAGCTAGCTAACATTAGCTGGCTGGTTCACTAGCTAACGTTACATGTATGATCTGTGTAGTAATATTATTCGTATCTCAGAGCCATTTGCATTGCTAGTTATAGTCTAATGTTAGCTAGCTAGCTAATATTGAACCTAGTTGGTTAGTTTTAGCTACCAGCAGATTCATGCAGGGTAGTAACATTATGAGTTGGGATTATGGTTCATTGTTAGGATAGCTACATTTTTAAACAAAAGACTCCACTATGCAAGTAACCGTTTCACTGTACCAGTTACACCTTCTGTATCCTGTGAATGTTACAAATAAACTTTGATTTTATTTGATACAGTGTGCATTTACCAGAGACGGTAATGTGAAGAACAACATGACCTGCACCAAAGTCAAATTATTATACAACGTTAGGCCAATGAGACAGTGTCCAAGTTCTGAAATTCTCCAGTAGAATGCCCCACTTTTGTTTCACACTCAAAACCGTAAGGTATTTTCTGTAATAAGCTCGCAATTAACTTGTAAATAATGATCTTGTTGTGAGTTGATTTTCCTGTAATAATGAATACAAATGAGCTAAATTTAAGACATTGTCAGCTATAAGATATGGTCATTATTATTATTTGAACAAGATAGAAACATTGTTTAGAAAGTTGCTTTTAGTTGCCTGGTTGGCTAGATTGACATATACTAAATACATTTTTAAACAGATGGGTTTATTGGTGTTAAAATCTAAGGCGGTCTAAGGCACTGCATCTCAGTGCAAGAGGCGTCACTACAGTCCCTGGTTTGAATCCAGGCTGAATCACATCCGACCGTTATTGGGAGTCCCATAGGGTGGCGCACAATTGGCCCAGCGTCGTCTGGGTTTGGCCATGGTATGCCGTCATTGTAAATAAGAATTTGTTCTTAACTGACTTGCCTAAAAATGAATGACGTCACTTCGACAACTGTCTACAGACATAGTATAAACCAGCCTTTAGTCTTGAAATCTTTGGTTGTTTAGTACACTACCATACTCACTCTGTTTAGCACATGGCCTCACATGTGAATCCTTAAAGAGATGGGTAGGGCTAAGGCTTAAGAGGGTGTGAACAATCTTGAATGGGTGAAGAGAAAGAAGAGCTCTCCGGTATGTGTACCAAAACATTCATGGGCCATTTTCTCAAAAGTGGGGTTACAAGTTTATCAACTTTCAAAGCAGAATTACTTTCCCACTGTTCCTCAACTGTAGTATACGATATACAATTTTCTAGCTCTGAGTCGCTACTTTTATCCAATCTAAAAAACACTTTCAAATTTTGCTACATAAGACCAAATTGAGCAGGTCAGTCACACACCTATTTAACATGACCTACAGTGTTATGGAAGAGTCATCAAACTCCCATAGGGCGACATTAGGTCTGTTATAAGTACGCTGACATATTGTACCATATGTAGACATTCCTCCCACACACAACATATGGTGAGGGGTATTGTGTTCACGCTGTCTGT
The DNA here is from genome assembly GCF_965601325.2 of Salmo salar. Classification (NCBI taxonomy): domain Eukaryota; kingdom Metazoa; phylum Chordata; class Actinopteri; order Salmoniformes; family Salmonidae; genus Salmo; species Salmo salar. The sequence goes on from NC_138303.1 coordinate 87,190,029, forward strand.
TCTGCATCTTCCTCACCCTGAGCCTGCGTTCATAGGTCGTATAGTTCCCTTTAGCCTGGTCTCTTCTCTGCCTCCACTCGATGACGCTGTGAGCATGCTCGCCTGGCAGGGTGATGTTACACTTGCCCACCGTGGGGTTGACCACACCTGCCGAGATGTGGGGTTCTGTGTTCAGGGTCACCTCCATGCCACTGGCGAATGTCACCCACAGAGAGCCGTCCGAACTCACACGGTACGTGTTCTGAGCATGCTCTGTGTGGGGCCATGGGACAAAGAGAGAGAGCGTAACAGAGAGCATTAGTGTGTGTGAAAGAGAGAATTAGTGTGAGAGAGAATTAGTGAGTGAAAAAAATAGAGAATTAGTGAGTGTGAGAAAAAGAGAGAGGGAGACAGCGAGAGAGAGAGAGAAAGAGAGAGATTAAACTCATTCAGTATTACCACAGGGACAACAGGGACAACTCATATTGCAACAGAAGACTGGTTCAACTGTAGACTACATACCGTACATGGCAGTTATAGCAATCAGGGCATCCAGTAATACCATTGTCATCTCTTCAATAAAATGCATGAATTATATTCTTCACAGATTTTATTGTAGAGATAACAGAATGGTATATTATTGCACGTGCCATGTGACATTTCATTGGTATCTCCTTGAGTAACTGTATTTCTACAAACCAAACTTGATGAGACACTGGCTCTATATGTGAGAACAGAGGTGTGACTTTGTGAAAGAAGACTACTCCTCATTTCTTTCCTGTTTACTTCCTCAACAACTCTACACTTTTGTCAGACCTGCCATCTCAAAGTTATTTTAAGGCTCTATAAAATTGCTGTTGGGCCGTTATTAAAATGGTTCACCTCATAAAGACATGCATGTGAACAATGTGTTGAGGACACCGAAATAACAGATACAGGGAGGAATATATTTGCTTCATCATTGGTAGTGAGCAGACAACATAAAAAGCTACGGCATGATAATGAAAAATAACGAGATGAGAAAATGACGCGAAACCTTACTACTACCTTGGCGTAATGTATAGATAGTGCTGGCAGCAGAGAAGTTTGTGGCTGTGATGAATTTCTCCCGATTTGAAGTGTCTGCTTCCACCCGCACTGATTTCTCCATATTGCCGTGGAAACTGCTGACCTCTCCCGTTGGAAAGGTGACATTGATGAGATGACCGTCATAATTATACCTGGTCAAGGAAACACTCAGTCAAATAACATCCTACCAATGTCTGAAATGTGGATCTTACATCATTGTGACAACTTTGTGTAGTAAAATGGTAATATTTCAGTGGATTCCAGAATATTCCTTTTCTGAAAGGTGTAGTTCCCCAGCTTCACCACTGGGAGGCAGTATAATGATACTGCTGGAACAAAGGAGCCAATGAGGTATGACCTCCAAAGGCAGTCTTACCGCAGGACACTGAGGACAGTCTGAGAATGGGGTTTCGGTGGATTTAGGATTTTTCATAGAGACACAATAAAGGAGAGGGTTTTACTGCCGATCAAACAAAATTAAGAGGCAGTGAAAAGGATTCTTTGCCCCTGACATCCGAACGGATTTTAAACCCAAAGCACCCCTGAACAAATCCCTAAAAATGCCTATGCAAACATTTTATATAATCACACTATTCCCAGTTCTTTGAGGCTTTGAATCGCCAACAAAAAGAAGACAATTTCTGCAGGCCAGCGTATGGATTTGCCCCAATTACAGAAAAACATAATTTTGGAAATAATCTATTAGAAATTACAATTATATTACATTTTTTCAGACAATGTAATTTATACATACTTTTCAGATTTCACACATTCCCAACTGAAAAAACTGCAGCAAAATTCTGCAGCAAAATGTTACCATATAATGCGAGTGTAGGTGGTGAAGCACTTACAGCTTCACACAGGCAGACAGGAACAAGAATATGGCTATGATCTGAAGGGTGCTAATAGAGGATATTATCAAGCAGAATGAAATTGACATGAATAGAGAGGAAGGAGCGTGGTGGAAAACTCACTCATATACTGTTGTCCAGGCGTTCTCATTGCTCATGGTTGCCAGGAGACCCGAGTTGCCATGGTAGCTGATCTGCGCCAGGTCATGCGCCAGGGCGGAGACTTTCTTGAGGACGCCCCCATTGCTGATCGTGAGCCAATAGACCTGACCCCCGGGAACCAGTAGCCAGAGGGGGACGCCGTTGGCATCGCGGCGCACATGGACCATGGTCCCGTCACTGGTGACCACGGCGCTCACATCGCCCTCTCCTGAGTAGGTGAAGTTATAGACGTAGTCTCCGGTGACCAGGCTGCGGGTGTGGAGGTGGGTGCCATTGACACTGAACAGATAGAGCTCCTGGTCCACCACAGAGGTGATCTCATACATGCTGTTCTGGTTGAGCTGGGGCCTGTTGGGGGACAGGGCCCTGATACGGATGTTCCCCAGGTCAGAGATGTACAGAGTCCCGTTAGGGGAAACAGCCAGGGAGGAGGGAGCCTTCAGCTTGGCATCACGGGCATATCCACCATCTCCTGTGGGAACAGGACAATGAAGAAATTAAGTACTTAACTAGCTAAGGTAGAATACATTGAATCAAATGAGAGTCAATAATAAACAACTATTTATGTATTCATACTTTACTGAATAATAATGTGGTGTTTGACAAGTTGCAATGTCAAATAAAGTTGTTATGAATAATACATCCGAGAAAATAAAGTGAGGAGTGTTGTGTGAAAGGGAAATAAACTCGCTGTTCATCCCACCACTCCACTGAGCTATTTCACACGTTAAAGCTTGTTTGTTTTGTCAAGCTAGACCGATGCAACCATAAACATTGGGCGGGTTATAATAGTTCCAAATCATTGCTTCAGAGCATGTCCATCCAGAGAGCCTCTCCGCAGGCCTTTGATAGACTGCTGAATTGAGTCTGAGGCATAATGGCGTGCTCAGCAGGGGACCCACCGGAAAAGCAGTCACAGTTGGGGTCGATCTTGCAGTCACACTCAGTGGGCGCCCCGGCCACCACAGAGATCTCCCCGTTGGTGGTGACCTGCTGGATGCGGTTGATCTTCCTCTCGTCCGTCTCGGCGATGTAGAGCGTGCCTTGGTGGGACACGGTGATGGCCTTGGCTGCCTCCAGGGTGGAGTGGACGGCTGCCTTGCTGACCAGGTAGTGGTCGATCCCAGGGACCTGGCAGTGGATGGGCCGGCCCGCCACGATCCTCACCTGGCTGCTCTCTGACACCTGCATCACTATGTTGTTGTCCAGGATATACAGGGAGTTGTCCATCGGGTTGACAGCCAGGTAGGTGGGCCATTCTAGACGAACCTAGAGCAGGGAAAACACAGTTTAACAAGCATATACACTGAGTGTACAAAAAGTTAGGAACATCTTCCTATTGAGTTGCATCCCCTTTTGCCTTAAGAACTGCCTCAATTCATCGGGGCAAGGACTACAAGGTGTCGAAAGTGTTCCACAGAGATGCTGGCCCATGTTGACTCCAATGCTTCCCACAGTTGTGTCAAGTTGGTTGGATGTCCTTTGGGTGGTGGACCATTCTTGATACACATGGGAAAGTGTTGAGCTTGAAAAATCCAGCAGCGTTGCAGTTCTTGACACAATCAAACCGGTGCGCCAGGCACCTACTACCATGCCCCATTCAAAGGCACTTAAATATTTTGTCTTGCCCATTCACCCTCTGAATGGCACACACACAATCCATGTCTTAATTGTCTCAAGGCTTACAAATCCTTCTTTAACGGTCTCCTTCTGTTCATCTGCACTGATTGAAGTGGATTTAACAGGTGACAACAATAAGTGATCATAGCTTTCACCTGGATTTACCTGGTCAGTCTGTCATGGAAAGAGCTGTTGTCCTAATGTTTTGTACTCTCAGTGTACTTGTCATATAGATGGATGTCACAAAGTTTCTCCTGAAACATTTCCTTTCCAGTTGTCCCATTGTCTTTGATTATGCATTATATTGCAATGTTATGTAAATGTAGTAGTAAGAATAGCACATAAACTGTGTAGACTGCTTGGACATTGTCTGTCTGTGGCATATATTCAGAAATGTCAAGTGGGCAATTCATAATAGAGAACATTTTGTGAAAGCCTTATAATAGCATGTGACTACTGAGAAACAAAGCTGTATGTTGTGCTCGTTCTGTACAAGCAGTAAGGTCACTGTAAGGTCATTTTTGGACGTGTGCTCACACTGTGTTCCCATGAGACTCAGCTAAGGATACATATTTCAAATAAAAAGCTCCATGGTACAGTTCACTAATTCTGAGTGGGATACTTAAGGGTGCTGGACAAAGTCCTAATAAAGAAAGCTTCCCATATAATCGCCCCTGTGTTTAATTGGATCATGAAAAACCATTCTTCCACCACAAATAATGGGTGGTAAGTGTTCCTGCACAATAGGGGTGAATGATTCAGATTGGTGGAGGATATAATTAGTTGCCATCTCACCTTCAAGCACTCGGAGATGATCTGATGAAGGGGCTGTATGCAAGTCAATTGTCCGTGAATGAAAGGAATCCGTTCAGGAATAATTTGACACTTCTCTACACAGGTAACAAAATATACTGACAACATAGTGTTCGCGCATTGAAATTGGAGGTACGTTTTCCCACTGCAGCCAATGTTTTAAAGCACATCCGAACACGTCTGTCTTGTGAGAGACGTCTGGCAGCTCAGTGTTTGAAAATAACTTCCCACAAAAAGAACACTAATTGACAATACATTAACATATTTTTCTTCTGCGTTTTAAAACGCTAAATCAATGCAATGAGCTCCATTAAAAAAAACGGTGATATGCTTGCATTTTGTTTGCCTGAAAATCTGGAACGGTGAGATCTGTCACATATATGATAATACGCTATCACTGAACTATTCCATTCTTTAAATTCACTTTATACCCACACAATGCTAATCTGCTTGCAGTGACTCAATACAACTCTCTCCTAATCTTTATAATAAAGTGCCTTATTATTCACTTGAAGGGGTCTCATTTGCTAGGGGATGGGAACCAGAATGGTATGCCTTATTGCACCGTAAAGCCTGGAGTGGTGGATTGGATGGAGTATTGGACTCTCTTTGTTTCTTAGATCTCTCCAGCCTTCCATTGTTTTCAGAATGGCTTGGGGGGAGAAACATATTGCTCTGGAGAATGAGACAATGTTTCTCTTCCAGTGTGATGCAACAATGAAATAACCTTAATTTTCCTCCTGCACAGCTTTGTTCCAAGCTGGGGACACAGTTTAAATTGATTGTCAAATGCAATAAGAATATGTTTGTGGGGCTGTGCATGCTAAGAGGCCTAAGCCTTGCATACACCAAAAACATGCAAGGACAATTCTGGAGAAAGGGAAATACCACTGCCAACATATGTGTAAACTACAGTATCAACCACACATCAATTTCAAAACGGCCAACACACATTACTGTGATTAGAGGCCTTGGCCTGATAGTTTGGACATTTGATTCTATCACAGTGGAACATCAGACTTTGCATGTTAAGATACGCGAGGAGGAGAGGGAGACGGCCAGCTCACAAATGAGCATCTTGAGGATGAAGTTGCTTGGAATAATTTCACTGCATAATACATCAGCATAAAAGGCATTCAGAAAACCAACAAAATGAAAGCCAGGAACACAAAGCCTGAAATATGGACAGTAAAAAAAAATCTTTCATGCAAGATATTATCTGAATTGCAAACATTTAATTTAATGCTTCATCCTGCTGCTTCTCATACGACTGAGCAGTTGACAAATGTCTATGGGAATAATAGGCAGTGTCAATGACTGGCTTATTTTGATGCAAAATAGGGTATACAGTATCCTCCTATATGAAGGTTTAATTGAGACGTTATATACAGTATGCAAAGTCCCTGTAGCCTCTCTACAGCATCAGCCTCAGAAAATGCAAATGCTCTGGAGAAAACCCACACCCATAATGATGTTATATAGTTATGTATCTTTTCATGAGCACTTTGATGGGTTCATCAGCACGTGATCCAGTCCAGTGATGCGCATGGATAATCTTTCTAAAGAAGCAAATCTGTGCATAAGAGAGGAATTGCACGCTTCTTATGTGATAAGCCCTTATGGGGGCACAGCAGTTAATTTCCTGTTGCCTATTCAGAGCTGTGAGACCCACTCAGATGCGGGTCAATGTGCTGTGTTGCTGTGAAGAAGAGAGAGATGGAGAGAGAAAGAGTAGAGCGAGAGAGAGAAAAGGGGGGAAAGAGATAGAAGGGGGACAGAGAGGAAGGGAGAGGGGTAGAAAGAGAGAGGGATAAAGAGAGAGGTAAAGCTAGAGAGAGTCTGTGGAGAGTGACTGTAATGCAGTGGTCCCAAAACTTTTGTGAGCCAAGATCACTTTGAGTCAAAATTAAGGGCTGAGATTTACCTCTCAGATTTCTTTTTTAAAACATGACTTAAAAAACGTAAGCCTATGCAAAACAGTTTGTAGCAATGAGGTGTGTAGTAGGCTATATGCCCAATACATTTATCACTGCATATTGGATATGCTTGAATTGCCTTGCCAATGTTGTTCTTCTCAGACCATTTTAAAATTATATTTCAAAACATGAGGTATATAATCAAACTGGTAATAGATCATCACTTGTATTACTTGTGAGGCACAGCTGAGTGAGCATAAATATACAGTTGAAGTCGGAAGTTTACATACACTTAGGTTGGAGTCATTAAAACTCGTTTTTCAACCACTACAAATGTCTTGTTAACAAACTATAGTTTTGGCAAGTCGATTAGGACATCTACAGTCGTGGCCAAAAGTTTTGAGAATGACAAAAATATAAATTTTCACAAAGTCTGCTGCCTCAATTTGTATGATGGCAATTAGAATATACTCCAGAATGTTATGAAGAATGATCAGATGCATTTCAATTAATTGCAAAGTCCCTCTTTGCCATGCAAATGAACTGATTCCCCCAAAAACATTTCTGCTGAATTTCAGCCCTGCCACAAAAGGACCAGCTGACATCCTGTCAGTGATTCTCTCGTTAACACAGGTGTGAGTGTTGACGAGGACAAGGCTGGAGATCACTCTGTCATGCTGATTGAGTTCGAATAACAGACTGGAAGCTTCAAAAGGAGGGTGGTGCTTGGAATCATTGTTCTTCCTCTGTCAACCATGGTTACCTGCAAGGAAACACGTGCCGTCATCATTGCTTTGCACAAAAAGGGCTTCACAGACAAGGATATTGCTGCCAGTAAGATTGAACCTAAATCAACCATTTATCGGATCATCAAGAACTTCAAGGAGAGCAGTTCAATTGTTGTGAAGAAGGCTTCAGGGTGCCCAAGAAAGTCCAGCAAGCGCCAGGACCGTCTCCTAAAGTTGATTCAGCTGCGGGATCGGGGCACCACCAGTACAGAGCTTGCTCAGGAATGGCAACAGGCAGCTGTGAGTGCATCTGCACGCACAGTGAGGCGAAGACTTTTGGAGGATGGCCTGGTGTCAAGAAGGGCAGCAAAGAAGCCTCTTCTCTCCAGGAAAGACATCAGGGACAGACTGATATTCTGCAAAAGGTACAGGGATTGGACTGCTGAGGACTGGGGTAAAGTCATTTTCTCTGATGAATCCCCTTTCTGATTGTTTGGGGCATCCGGAAAAAAGCTTGTCCGGAGAAGACAAGTTGAGCGCTACCATCAGTCCTGTGTCATGCCAACAGCAAAGCATCCTGCGACCATTCATGTGTGGGGTTGCATCTCAGCCAAGGGAGTGGGCTCACTCACAATTTTGTCTAAGAACACAGCCATGAATAAAGAATGGTACAAACACATCCTTCAAGAGCAACTTCTCCCAACCATCCAGGAACAGTTTGGTGACGAACAATGCCTTTTCCAGCATGATGGAGCACCTTGCCATAAGGCAAAAGCGATAACTAAGTGGCTCGGGGAACAAAACATCGATATTTTGGGTCCATGGCCAGGAAACTCCCCAGACCTTAATCCCATTGAGAACTTGTGGTTAATCCTCAAGAGGCGGGTGGACAAACAAAAACCCACAAATTCTGACAAACTCCAAGCATTGATTATGCAAGAATGGGCTGCCATCAGTCAGGATGGGGCCCAGAAGTTAATTGACAGCATGCCAGGGCGGATTGCAGAGGTCTTGAAAAAGAAGGGTCAACACTGCAAATATTGACTCTTTGCATCAACTTCCTGTAATTGTCAATAAAAGCCTTTGACACTTATGAAATGCTTGTAATTATACTTCAGTATTCTATAGTAACATCTGACAAAAATATCTAGACACTGATGCAGCAAACTTTGTGAAAATTAATATTTATGTCATTCTCAAAACTTTTGACCAAGACTGTACTTTGTGCATGACACAAGTAATTTTTCCAACAATTGTTTACAGACAGATTATTTCACTTATAATTCACTGTATCACAATTCCAGTGGGTCAGAAGTTTACATACACTAAGTTGACTGTCCCTTTAAACAGCTTGGAAAATTCCAGAAAATGATGTCATGGCTTTAGAAGCTTCTGAAAGTCTAATTGACATAATTTGAGTCAATTGGAGGTGTACCTGTGGATGTATTTCAAGGCCTACCTTCAAACTCAGTGCCTCTATGCTTGACATCATGGGAAAATCAAAAGAAATCAGCCAAGACCTCAGAAAAAAATGGTAGACCTCCACAAGTGTGGTTCATCCTTGGGAGCAATTTCCAAACACCTTAAGGTACCACGTTCATCTGTACAAACAATAGTACACAAGTATAAACACCATGGGACCACGCAGCCGTCATACCGCTCAGGAAGGAGACGCGTTCTGTCTCCTAGAGATGAATGTGCTTTGGTGCGAAAAGTGCAAATCAATCCCAGAACAACAGCAAAGGACCTTGTGAAGATTCTGGAGGAAACAGCTACAAAAGTATCTATATCCACAGTAAAATGAGTCCTATATTGACATAACCTGAAGGCCACTCAACAAGGAAGAAGCCACTGCTCCAAAACCGCCATAAAAAAGCCAGACTACGGTTTGCAACTGCACATGGGACAAAGATCATACTTTTTGGAGAAATGTCCTCTGGTCTGATGACTGTTTGGCCATAATGACCATTGTTATGTTTGGAGGAAAATGGGGGATGCTTGCAAGCCGAAGCACACCATCCCAACCGTGAAGCAGCATCATGTTGTGGGGGTGCTTTGCTGCAGGAGGGACTGGTGCACTTCACAAAATAGATGGCATCATGAGGTAGGAAGATTATGTGAATATATTGAAGCAACATCTCAAGACATCAGTTAGGAAGTTAAAGCTTGGTCGCAAATGGGTCTTCCAAATGAACAATGACCCCAAGCATACTTCCAAAGTTGTGGCAAAATGGCTTAAGGACAACAAAGTCAAGGTATTGGAGTGGCCATCACAAAGCCCTGACCTCAATCACATAGAATTGTGGGCAGAACTGAAAAAGTGCGTGCGAGCAAGGAGGGCTACAAACCTGACTCAGTTACACCAGCTCTGTCAGGAGGAATGGGCCAAAATTCACCCAACTTATTGTGGGAAGCTTGTGGAAGGCTACAATTTAAAGGCAATGCTACCAAATACTAATTGAGTGTATGTAAACTTCTGACCCACTGGGAATGTGATGAAAGAAATAAAAGCTGAAATAAATCATTCTCTCTACTATTATTGTGACATTTCACATTCTTAAAATAAAGTGGTGATCCTAGCTGACCAAAGACAGGGAATTTTTACTAGGATTAAATGTCAGGAATTGTGAAAAACTGAGTTTAAATGTGTTTGGCTAAGGTGTATGTAAACTTCCCACTTCAACTGTAAAGAACATGCTTTCTTTATTTTACTGGACTGATTGTCCTGCATCTGATGTTCAGTCTCATCCTCCACCGTCGGACCGTCCCTCAGCTAAGATTGACCTAAAAGGGGACACCGTCTTCAAGCTGACGGCGAAACTGAGTCACCGAGTAGGTGGAGTTTGTACCTTCAGCCTGTAATTCTGGGCATTCCCTCAAGCATCCCATTGGTTCCTCTATGAATGCCCCCGCCTCGAGCACTACATGCTTGTGACACTTTTGAATGTGGGTCAAAAGGGAAATAAAAGTATAATCTGAGTTATTTCGTCCCCGCCTACCGGAGTCCTCCTTGCTAGCTACCGGGAGCGACACCAATAGACAGTGTCATTCGCTTCTGCCTGCTGAACACCTGCCCTCACCGTCGTTAACAGAACTGTGGGAAAACAGTGCAAGGCTTTATCATTGTTTTTTTATAGAAATGTTTTGCGATCGACTAGGAACACCCTGGAGATCGACCACCAGTCCCTTTGGTGACCACTGCTGTAGGGCATATCTCTGCAGCCCTCTCTGAAGGTTAGCCAGCCTCAGCATTTGTACAACTTTTGGTGAGAACTTAATAAAGGTCAGTGTGTGAATTACAGGAGAGCCAAGGGGGTGCTCAGCTTCACTGAATGAGACTTTGGGGGGAGTCTCTAAATAATGCTAATTTAAGCATTCTCCTATTTGTTTAAATAAAAGCCTATATTAAAATAAAGCTTCCAATTGAAACAAACGCATCTCTGCCGTGGTTTAAACAATTTATTTATATGTGGTATTAGTGTCCACTTCAGGCAGATCACCTGTGTTACAAGTCAGTATTCAACGTCCATCCATGTCTGAGGACATTGGGAGATGACGTGGAAACCGGCCACAAGGGGGAACAGCGAGAGTTGTTACCTTCAAGTAAGTTTCAGTTTTTGCTATGGCGTTGTGGATGGGCGTAAGCATCTGCCTCAGGTTCCAAAGGCTGCATGTTCGAATCCAGCGACAGAAAGTTGTTTTTGATATTTATGTTTTAAGCCTATCCCAAACCTTAACCATTCGGAGTTAATGCCTAACCTTAAGAATTTGGAGTTAATGCCTAAACTTAACCCTAACCTTAAAAATGTGGAATTAATGCCTAAACTCAATGCTTCGAAGATTTGGAACAACTTCGAAATTTGACGTTTGAGAAACATGGATGAACGTCTAATTCTGACGTGAATTAGGCCTGATTGGTGAAGTGCTGCAGAGATGGTTATCCTTCTGGAAGGATCTCCCATCTCCACAGAGGCACTCTGGAACTCTGTCAGAATGACCATATCAGTTCTTGGTCACCTCCCTGACCAAGGCCCTTCTCCTCCAATTACATTTTTTTATTTAACCTTTAACTACGCAAGTAAGTTTAGAACAAATTCTTATTTACAATGACTGCTGACCCCGGCTAAACCCCAACGACGCTGGGCACCACCCTATGGGACTCCCAATCACGGCCAGTTGTGATACAGCCTGGAATCAAACCAGGGTCTGCAGTGACACCTCTAGCACTGAGATGCCGTGCCTTAGACCGCTGCGCCACTTGGGAGCCCGATTGCTCAACTTGGCTGGGTGGTCAGCTCTAGGAAGAGTCTTGGTGGTTCCAAACTTCTCCCGTTTAAAATTATGATGGATGCCAGTGTGTGCTTGGGGACCTTCAATGTTGCAGAAAGTGTTGGTACCCTTCCCCAGATCTGTGCCTCGATGCAATCCTGTCTTGGAGCTCTACGGAGAATTCCTTTGATCTCATGGCTTGGTTTTTGCGCTGACATCCACTGTCAACTGTGGGACCTTATATAGACAGGTGTGTGCTTTTCCAAATCATGTCCAATCAATTTAATTCACCACAGGTGAACTCCAATCAAGTTGTAAAAACAGCTCAAGGATGATCAATGGAAACAGGATGCACCTGAGCTCAATTTCAAGTCTCATAGTAGAGGGTCTGAATACCTTTGCAAATAAGGTGTTTGTCTTTTTTATTTTTAATATATTTGCAAACATTTCTAAAAACCTCTTTTTGCTTTGTCATTATGGGGTATTGTATGTAGATTTATTAGGATTTTTTTTATTTCATCCATTAACGTGACAAAATGTGGAAAAAGTCAAGGGGTCTGAATATTTTCCAAATGCACTGTACATGCAATTTGGATGCTGGAATTATTTTGGAGTGGACAAACATGCAGAGGAAGCCTACTTTTTTAAGTGATTTGTTTGACAATCAGATGAAAATAGGTCTGAGGGCTGAGAATAATTGCTCTCTGAGTCAGGGTGCATCCCGTGCTCTATCTGGGCCTCAGTTGCTCATGAGAGCAGGGACAGGAGCAAGAATAAAACTCTCCATTGAGAGGGAGCATTCAGCTGCTAAGGCCAGTTAATCGTGGCGGGAACGTCTCAAAGGAAATTTCATTCTCGATATCAGGCCTCTCCATTTTTATAGGTTAGATAGATAAAAGATCTGTCTTTACTTGTTTATTTTTTTTCTCTTGGACATTATTGTCTAATTGTACATCGCTAATATCAGTTTTAATGATTTGCTACATTACTTATTGATGACTTAACTGTGCTACTTCTATATGACTGTGTATAGATTAAAAGGGAATTGTTGCATGATAAGATCCTTAGAACCAGAGGATGATATCAATCATAGATAAGGGGTAAACAATTGCTTTTGAAATACTTTTCTGTCCGTTCAGTCTGCCAGTACTGCTCAATGTAAATGCACTGTGTGTGTGTGTGTGTGTGTGTGTGAGCGTGCGTGCGTGCGGGCCGTCTAGTCATCTTACCTGTGAAATATCCATGCGGGCGTCACAACTTAATGGCTGAGTGGAAGTCAGGCCATTGGAACCAATGACAGTTGATATCATTCCTTTTCCATTGATCTTGCGAATCATGGTTCCATCAACAAAGTAGACTAATCCTTGCTTGTCCACTGCAATCCCTGTTGAAGGGGAAGGAGAGACAATTCATTAGCGCACAGCTCAGTATCAAAGAAACAGCAGTAACACTTTGTTGACATAGATGTGATTATTCTGACAATATTATAAGCTTGACATTACATGTTACACTTTATGACAACGTTCACCAGACTTGGACATTATGGAAGAGACCGGTCTTGTGATACAAGCTGTTCATAACAATCAAATAGGCATATTATTACTGAACTAACTTCAAAGGGAGAGAATGAAATGCTGTATGTCATCTTTATACACCCATTCATTCCTTATTGGACAATATGCCTATACTGTAGCCTATAGTAGACAACAGTGAGTCTGAAGCATGTTTGTTCAAAAAGAGTGAATTATGAACTAAAATCCTTCAAAGAGCAGCGGGACCAAGATGGTATTGAAGCAGAGCTCCCATTAAGGAGTAACAGATTGCAACAGCAGTCTATTCACTCTCTCATCACATTGTTATGGTGAACAGCCTGGCTCCATGGTGGAGTGAGTGACTACTTTTATCCCTGTCATCAGTCCCCTTCTCCCCACAGAGATGTGTGCTGCATGATAATAATAGCCAATTAATTTAATCAAGAGTCTGGGTATTATTTGATGAGATTTGCACTGCAAGTTGGGAGTCTTTAGAGCTCACAAAGCAATGCAGATTCCAGATCACATGCTGCTGGCTGCTGCATTCCTCCAACACTCTCCGATCCCAATGAATGAGGCAGCTTTAATCGTCTTAGAGGAGCTTACATCCTTAAAACCAATTCTGAAATTTAAGTTTGAAAAGGTTCAAGGCAACAATTTGGCTAGTTGCAGCATGCATTGAGCAGCATCCTCTGTAATTGTGCTAATTGAAAAATATGACAAATTAGTCAACACAACACAACAGAGTCCCTTCTCTGCAAAAAAAAAAGAAGATGTGGTCACAGTAAAATGTTAATACAAAAGTATACTCTTTTGAGGTTTCAAAGGGTGTTACGAATTTAACGTTTTTAACACACTGACCATTGAAACAATTTTTCTATAAGTTATGTAATAAATAACACAGTATGCTTTCCTATTTACTTTCATTATTTGCCATTAGTACTGCCTGATGTAAATATAATACATACAGTACCAGTCAAAAGTTTGGACACACCTACTCATTCCAGGGTTTTTCTTTATTTATGATTTTCTACATTGTAGAATAATAGTGAAGACATCAAAACTATGAAATAACACATATGGAATCATGTAGTAACCAAAAAAGTGTCAAACAAATCAAAATATATTTTAAATTTGAGATTCTTCAAAGTAGCCACCCTTTTCCTCGATGACAGCTTTGCACACTCTTGGCATTCTCTACACCAGCTTCATGAGGTGGTCACTTGAAATGCACTTCAATTAACAGGTGTGCCTTGTTAAAAGTTAATTTGTGGAATTTATTTTCTTCTTAATGCGTCTGAGCTTGTGTTGTGTTGTGACAAGGGAGGGGTGGTATACCTATTTGGTAAAAGACCAAAGCCATATTATGGCAAGAACAGCTCAAATAAGCAAAGAGAAAAGACACTCCATCATTACTTTAAGGCATGAAGGTCAGTCAATCCAGAAAGTTTCTTCAAGTGCAGTCGCAAATACCATCAGGCACTATGATGAAACTGGCTCTCATGAGAACTGCCACAGGAAAGGAAGACCCAGAGTTACCTCTGCTGCAGAGGATAAGTTCATTAGAGTTACCAGCCTCAGAAATTGCAGCCCAAATAAATGCTTCACAGAGTTCAAGTAACAGACACATCTCAACATCAACTGTTCAGAGAAGACTGCTTGAATCAGGCCTTCATGGTCGAATTGCTGCAAAGAAACCACTACTAAAGGAAACCAATAAGAGGAAGAGACTTGCTTGGGCCAAGAAACATGAGCAATGGACATTAGACCGGTGTAAATCTGTACTTTGGTCTGATGAGTCCAAATTTGAGATTTTTGGTTCCAACTGCCGTGTCTTTGTGAGACGCATGATCTCAGCATGTGTGGTTCCCACCATGAAGCATGGAGGAGGAGGTGTGATGGTGCTTTGCTGGTGACACTGTCTGTGATTTATTTAGAATTCAAGGCACACTTTACCAGCATGGCTACCACAGCATTCTGCAGCAATACGCCATCCAATCTGGTTTCCGCTTAGTGGGACTATCATTTGTTTTTCAACAGGACAACGACCCAACACACCTCCAGGCTGTGTAAGGGCTATTTGACCAAGAAGGAGTGATGGAGTGCTGCATCAGATGACCTGGCCTTCACATAAAAAAAACGTTATTTAACGAGGCAAGTCAGTTAAGAACAAATTCTTATTTACAATGACGGC
Source organism: Salmo salar (assembly GCF_965601325.2). Lineage (NCBI taxonomy): Eukaryota > Metazoa > Chordata > Actinopteri > Salmoniformes > Salmonidae > Salmo > Salmo salar. The sequence continues at coordinate 87,205,161 of NC_138303.1, forward strand.
CTACCCCGGCCAAAACAATCACCCGACTTCAACCCAATTGAGAGGATTTGGGATGAGTTGGACCACAGAGTGAAGGAAACGCAACCAAAAATGCGCAGCATATGTGGGAACTCCTTCAAGACTGTTGGAAAAGCACTCCTCATGAAGCTGGTTGAGAGAATGCCGAGAGTGTGCAAAGCGGTCATCAAGGCAAAGGGTGGCTACTCTTACTAATATAACATATATTTTGATTTGTTTAACAATTTTTTGGTTACTCCATGATTCCATATGTGTTATTTCATAGTTTTAATTAAAAAAAAGCCTTGAATAAGTAGGTGTCTCCAAACATATGACTGGTACTGTATGTGTAGGTTTTCAACTAAGACCGTCGATGTAGGCTTGGGAGCTGAAAAGAACAGCTGTGACATACAACAGCCAAATACCTAGTCAGTTGTATAACTGAATGCATTCAACTGAAATGTGTCTTCTGCATTTAACCCAACCCCTCTGTATCAGAGAGGTGCAGGGAGCTGCTGTAATTGACATCCACATCTTTGGTGCCCAGGGAACAGTGGGTTAACTGCATTGCTCGGGGGTAGAACAACAGATCTTTCCTTGTCATCTCAGGGATTTGATCCATCAACCTTTCAGTTGCTGGCCCAATACTCTAACCACTAGGCTTCCTGCCACCCCTACTCCAGTACAATGGTTGTGCATTTCATGTGTATCAGGAATGCACAATTATGAGGTACAGCACAGTAAATGGATTGCCTTGGCATGGAGAGCCTATAGAATGGATTTCTTTACTATGTCCGTGTGAACCACCTGACAAAACAATTCTGCCATCCAGCCTTGTACCACTCAAGGTCAGGATATCCTGTTTGAATCAGGCACTTAGTAATAAACCTGGTGGGCAGAACAACACATTTTTACCTTGTCATCTCGGGGATTCGATCCAGCAACCTTTCGGTCACTGGCCCAACAGTCTAACCACTAGGCTACCTGCCCCCCTATCACCCAAGGTCAGGTTGAGATATCCTGTTTGAGTCAGGCACTTAGTAAGCCTGGTGGGCCGAAGGGCATCATGTTGGCTGCTTCTCTGGGACTGGGACTAGCCTTGAACCTATTGGTTTTGTGTCCAGGTCCACACAGTGTTTACATCAGGGCTAGCCAGCCAACGCCCTCAGGGGCGCTGTCTGTCTGCTGCCGGTTATCTCTCATTTAGACTCTGGTCAGGGCCTGAGAAGCCAGGTGAGTGGACTCACACCTCTGACCAATCAATGATGAAACCAACAAATGAAAAGTAATTTCTTTCAACAGTGAAATAAGATGAAACTGAAATCCTACAGATGCTGTGTTTAGGCTTTCCTGGAAAATGTTAACAATCTATTTCAGCAGTCTGAACAAACTCTACAGTTGACAACATTATATCCTCAAATTTAAAGGCTCATTTCGTTTAAGACACAGAGATACTGCAGAGGATATTTTTAACTGATTGCCAGACATGTTCCCATGAATAATAGAACTCTAAATGCATAATTTAAAAATCCATATATTTCAACCAAAATACTCAAGTTCGAACAACATTAGCGTCAATACTGCTTGTATAGAGACATACTGTACCACATCATTGAGCTTAATTGCATGACATATCACCCTCATCATCTAGTTAATTATGCATGATGTGGGATGATAAGTGGTCCCGTCATACCCTTCATAGTGTACTAAATAACAGGTTGTCACTAGTTAACACAGCCACAATTATGGCTAAACCCTGCCCATTTCAACAATTTCACTTCTTAACATTGGATTTTAAACCTAACCTTAACCCTAACCTAAACCACACTGCTAACCTTATGCCCAACCTCAAACTTAATTGAATACCAAAAATATAATCTGACTTTAAGGCTGTGTCATCTAGTAGAAACCCAAATAACAGAGAGCGTACCAAAATAGAGAGCGGAGCAGAAACCCCCACTGTACATTTGAACTCATCTTAGTTTGATCTAATTACAATTCCAAAATACAAAACAGCTTCATGTAAATGCAAGTATCTGTGACCTTGGGGGTGAAGCTGTTAATACGCTGGGCAACATGTTTACTTACAAATATACAAATATATTTGTCACATGCGCTGAATACAACGGGTGTAGTCTTTATTGTGAAATGCTTGCTTACGAGCTCTTCCCAACGATGCAAAGTTTTAAAAAGAAAAATAGTAACACAAAATACACAAGAATGGAGCTATATACATGGAGTACCAGTACCAGATCAATGTGCAGATATATACATGGAGTACCAGTACCTGATCAATGTGGAGCTATATACATGGAGTACCAGTACCTGATCAATGTGCAGATATATACATGGAGTACCAGTACCTGATCAATGTGGAGCTATATACATGGAGTACCAGTACCTGATCAATGTGCAGATATATACATGGAGTACCAGTACCTGATCAATGTGGAGCTATATACATGGAGTACCAGTACCTGATCAATGTGGAGCTATATACATGGAGTACCAGTACCTGATCAATGTGGAGCTATATACATGGAGTACCAGCACCAGATCAATGTGCAGATATATACATGGAGTACCAGTACCTGATCAATGTGGAGCTATATACATGGAGTACCAGTACCTGATCAATGTGGAGCTATATACATGGAGTACCAGTACCTGATCAATGTGGAGCTATATACATGGAGTACCAGTACCTGATCAATGTGGAGCTATATACATGGAGTACCAGTACCAGATCAATGTGGAGCTATATACATGGAGTACCAGTACCAGATCAATGTGGAGCTATATACATGGAGTACCAGTACCAGATCAATGTGGAGCTATATACAGGGAGTACCAGTACCAGATCAATGTGGAGCTATATACATGGAGTACCAGTACCAGATCAATGTGCAGATATATACATGGAGTACCAGTACCTGATCAATGTGGAGCTATATACAGTGAGTACCAGCACCAGATCAATGTGCAGCGGAACAAGGTAGTTGATGTAGATATGTACATGAAGGCAGGGTAAAGTGACTAAGCATCAGGATAGATAATAATAAGAGTAAAATAAAGAACAGAGTAGCAGCAGGATATAATTAGTGTAAAAGTGTGTGTGTATGTGTGCGTGAGTGTATGTGTGTTTGTTTGTGTGTTATGTACAGTATGTGTGTGCGTATGTAATGCATGTGAATGTGTGTGGGTATTGTGTGAGAGTGTCAGTGTAGTGTAAGTGTGTATGTACAGTGCCATCAGAAAGTATTCACAACCCTTGAATTTTTCCACATTTTCTTGTGTTACAGTCTGAATTTAAAATTGATTTACATTTACATTTTTTGGTCACTGGCCTACACACAATACCCCATAATGTCAATGTGGAATTATGTTTTTTTTCCGAAATCTTTACAAATTAATAAAAAATGAAATGTTGAAATGTATTCAACCCCTTTGTTATGTCAAGCCTAAATAAGTTCAGGAGAGAAAGGAAACTGCACAGGGATTTCACCATGAGGCCAACAGTGACTTTAAAACAGTTACAGAGTTTAATGGCTGTGATAGGAGAAAACAGGATGGATCAACAACATTGTAGTTACTCCACAATACTAACCTAACTAACCTAATTGAATGAAAAGAAGGAAGCCTGTACAGAATACATATATTCCAAAACATGCACCCTGTTGCTAACAAGGCAGTAAAGTAATACTGCAGAAAATGTGGAAAGGAAATACCTTTTTGTTCTAAATACAAGTGTTTAGGGCAAATCTATTATAATCACTGAGTACCACTCTCCAAATGTTCAAGCATAGTGGTGGCTGTGTCTGCATGTGTATGCTTGTAATCGTTAAGGACTGGGGAGTTTTTCAGGATAGAAAATAAACATAATGGAGCTAAGCACAGGCAAAATCCTGGAGGAGAACCTGGTTCAGTCTGCTTTCCAACAGACACTGGGGAATTAATTCACCTTTCAGCAGGACAATAACCTAAAACAAATCTACACTGGAGGCCAAATCTACACTGGAGTTGCTTACCAAGACAGTGAATGTTCCTGAGTGACCAAGTTACAGTTCTGACTTAAATCTACTTGAAAATCTATGGCAAGACCTGGAAATGGGTGTCTAGCAACAATCAACAAACAATTTGAAAGAGTTTAAAGAATTTTGAAAATAATAATGGGCAAATGCTGCACAATCCAGGTGTGGAAAGCTCTTCGAGACGTACCCAGAAAGACTTAAAAGTGCTTCTACAAAGTATTGACTCAGGGGTGTGAAAACTTATGTAAATGAGATATTTATGTATTTCATTTTCAATAAATTCGTAAAAAATGTATAAACACATGTTTCACTTTGTCATTATGGGGTATTGTGTGTAAATGGGTGAGTAAAAATATATATTTAATCAATTTTGAATTCAGGCTGTAACGCAACACAATGTGGAATAAGTCAAGGGGTATGAATACTTTCAGAAGGCACTATTTAGCCTTGTGAGTGTGCATAGAGTCAGTGCAAGATAGGGTCAGTGCAGATAGAGTTTGGTAACCATTTAATTAACTATTTAGGAGTCTTATGGCTATTTAGCAGTCTTATCGCTTGGGGGCAGAAGCTGTCTTGGAGCCTGTCGGTCCGAGAACCGATGCTCCGTTACCGTTTGCCGGACAGTAGCAGAATGGCTATGGCTTTGATGGCTGGAGACTTTGGCAATTTTTCAGGCCTTCCTCTGACACCGCTTGATATAAAGGTCCTGGATGGCAGGGAGCTCGGCCCCAGTGATGTTCTGTAGTGCTTTGTGGTCGAGGGTGCTGCATTTGCCATACCAAGCAGTGATGCAGCCAGTCAAGATGCTCTCGGTGGTGCAGCTGTAGAACTTTTTGAGGCCATGTTGACTACAGCTCCATCGATGTGGATGGGGGCATGCTCTCCCCTCTTTCTCCTGTAGTCCACGATCAGCTCCTTGGTCTTACTGATGTTGAGGGAGAGATTGTTGTCCTGGAACCACACTGCCAAGTCTCTGACCTCCTCCCTGTAGACTGTCTCATCGCCATCAGTGATCGTCAGTAAACTTGATGATGTTGGAGTTGTGCGTGGCCAAGCAGTCGTGGGTGAACAGAGAGTACAGGTGTCGTGGAAATTCATACTGAGACTTTGTGATTTTTTCAAACAATCATCTTTATTTAATATTGATTAATTATTGTAATAATGAGACTAGTCAACCCCACAGTCTTGACTGTTGGGCAGAGTAGCCTAACCTTTACACAAATGCGTTCTTTATATAGCTGACACTAAGAATGCTCAGTCATGGTTGGTTCCACCCCTCCCATGCAGAATAGGGCATCATAAGCAACTCTGAGTTCATCCTGTCGTTATCTACATGGGGTTGTTGTCTTAACCCCACCCTGGCTTAGGTTCCCAGTTGCAAGGATGCTTTTGAGACAATGAGGGATTGTTCTACTCCTAAGCTATCTCTAGTAAAACACATTCTTGTCTATGTAATGCAGTCTTTAACTCATTTATCAGCTCAAGCCATCTCCAGTGACCATACGCCCAGATTAGCTGCAGAGAACTAGAGTGGAGACCATAAAACATAGACACTAGTAGGACAGAAATGTCTTACTATTAGTTAAATATTAATTGTTGACCATTAATATCATATAGATCAGGTAAATATGTAATTTGTCTATCACACAGGAGTTGACTAAGCACATATGCCTGAGGGGCCCTCGTGTTGAGGTTGGCTACCTTCACATGTTGGATATGAGGATTAGTTCCAGTTTTAGAGGCAGGACTGCTAGAAACACTGGATTGGAGCAAATCTAACCATTTCTTTTGATTTGTGTGATGCTGTTGATGGAAGTATTGACCACTATTACCTCAGGTCTTCTCCAGTTTCCACATATTGAGAGCAACTTTAGGATAACAGTAGGGGGAGGATTGTTACTGTGTCTAATATTTAAACCTCTCTTATTCTGCAGGTATATTGTTTGTGGTAGTTGCATTGCTGTAGTGTTCGCACAATATTTTTTGTTATATAGTCATAGTGAAATACATTCAAAGCATAATTTGAAATGCAAATATACGTTTTCTATGGTAGAAAACATATATGGAACACTGACACTGTTACATGATACCTATACATATGAGAGGTCTAAAGCTCTTTGTAAATGAATCATGTCTAGGTTACCTCATTGAATCCTCGACCCCCAAACATCGGCCTGGTGAGTTGAATTCACTGCTGAACGAGAGAGACCAAATAATTTATGGCACAGACAAAAAGAATGCTACTTCAGATGCCAGGAGTCCAAAGCTATTACCCTGGGTATCATGTAACATTTCACAGCACAAGCTTAGGTGGATGCCCTGGGGAAAAGGTGGGAAATAAAATGATAAATTGACCAGTCACCAGGTCTGACCCAGCGTTAATACCTCGGCCAATGTATTTAATAAAATAAAGAAGGGAAAACATTAATTTTGAGGAGAAGCTCTTGACCCTGATCTATCTCTGGTCCCTGCTGCTGAGGCGAAACACAGCATATCCAGGGCAGCCTGGCCAGTGCTGGTTGGAGGAAGCTGCAATGTGTCTGCCTGGGATTCCTGGATGACTGGGTGCCTGGTGCCGCTCCCTGGCTTCCACAGCCAGTTGCTCAACATCAGAGAGACTGATATGTGGGTCCTGCCTGAGCGTACGTGTGTTCACAGATGACTGCTTCTACCACTTTCACGCATGCTTCCTCATTAAAACAGCCCTGGCAGCCTCCATGCCGTCTCGCACTGATAACGCGGAGTGTACACGGCCTATGCAATGATTGTACGGACAGCTCTTGTTCTCTCTGGAGAGGGCTTTCGTGTGTGGCAGCTTGATTCCTGCACCACACGGGAGGTCGATAATTGGACACATATGTTTGAGTTGAGAACTGCCACAAACGTGGTGGAAAATGCTTATGAATTTTTTTTAAACGCTGCCACATTGAAACTAAACCATGGGATCTGTGTAGCTGGTATAGCTAACGCCCACCTTTGTTATTGAAAAATATTGAAATCCAGTGTGGGCTTTCAAAGGGTTTGGCATTCTTTTTGGGTGAATAAGGCTGGGGGCTAAAGTGACTGGTGTTCTGAGACTGGGAAAGGAGGTACAGTATATCACCTGAAACACAACAACTACCACTACTGCTATTGTACAATGGAATACAAAGATGGTGTATTATTGATACCAATTTGTTTACAGTACATTGTGGCCCACTTGAGGCAACGTGTTGCCAGATACTCTACGGTACCTAGTGGTTGACCTACTTCTGGGAGACCTTTTTATGGATAATCAAGAAGCAAACGCTTCTACATCTATTTCATGGACAAGCACTCTCTCCAGCTTGAAAATACTTAATCAATGCGTTTATTTTTTGTTTGTAATCGGTTCGTCACCATATTTCCAGTCAATATGAATCTACTGAAAGTGAAGTAAACCCAATGTTTGTTTAACCACATCATAGCTGCTGCTTGATAGCTGCTGCTACTGTTAGAATCAGATACATTTCTAGCAGACACTACAGACCCTCTACACTGCATCTAAATGACATTGCATTAAGTAAACAAACAAGTAAACCAGGGATTTCAACAATTATCTTTAACACAGTGAAATCCTCCTGTAACAGTCAGTTAAATGCATTTATATCCGATATACAGTACATCTCTGGATATGATGGTATTGAGTACTTTGTTGTCTGCTACACTATTTTTGTGGTAAGAATTTAGAGTGAGAAAACAACAACTCTCAGATTTCCGTGGGGTGAGGACCATCGACTGCTCTAAGGTCAAGTGTGTATTGATTGAAAATATATTTTAGAAGTGTGCAACTTCATTTTTTGGGGGGCAAAACTTTCTAAAAGCCCATTTTTTCTGAGTAGACTGTTATGAAGTATGTGGACCTGGTGTCAGGTTATCAGACATTTGAATCAGTCTGCCAATGATCTTATCTTTCTTTAAAAGCATTTTTTTCATCCTTAAGAGCCCTAGTCACTCAGTATACAATTGTTGGAAAAATCCACTTATTCTGCCCTCGTCTTGCTAAGATGCATCAAGCAACATGATATCACTGGCAGTGGCGTACCTCAGTTTCTTGCCATAACCAACCCCCCCCCCCCCCCCCCCCCGCAAGGTCTGAGCAATTATACACATTTCACCATGGGGCAAATAGCAATGCTACACATATCGCCAAAGGGCAGGGAGAAAAAAACGTGCATTTTTATAGTTCATCTCATGCTATTCTACACATATTGTAGAGGCTGAGAGAATTCTGCATTTTTAAAGATAATTTCCTGCCTGTGGGCCTCCCTGCCTTGCAGGGGTGTGTGTTACGCCAGTGATCATTGGATATGCATTATCTAATGGATAGACTTGAACTCGGTTTAAGAAGTAGCCAGTCTACATTGCTGCTTATCCATGTTTAAGTTCCAACCACAACAGTCAGTCGCTACCTCATCCTTGTTCAGTCTATTGGTTTCCTGTCTGTGAATCGCAGTTACACTTTAATATGTTCTACCAATCAACACCCTCAGAACTTTACAGTTCCCTGGTTATATAACAACGGAATTAATGTGTTCCCATGTTTACAATGACAACTACCACGTTTACAATAACATCTCCTAACCTATTGCTGCTCATGGCATATCAGATGTTCTCTTGGTTAGAAGAGCTTTTCAAATCAAATACAATTGCGCCAAATACAACAGGTGTAGACTTTAAAGGGAAATGCTTACTTAACCAACATGCAGTTTTAAGAAAAATAAGTGTTAAGTAAAAAATACACATAAAAAATAATTAAAGAGCAGCAGTAAAATAACAGGAGCGAGGCTATATTATTATTTAAATCATTTTTATTGAACCTTTATTTAACTAGGCAAGTCAGTTAAGAACAAATTCTTATTTACAATGACGGCCTACACCGGCCAAACCCGGGCCAATTGTGCGTCGCCCTATGGGACTCCCAATCACGGCCGGTTGTGATATAGCCTGGATTCGGGTGGCGCATCTAGCACTGAGATGCAGTGCCTTAGACCGCTGCGCCACTCAGGAGCCAGTACAGAGTCAATGTGCGGGGGCACAGGTTAGTCGAGGTAATTGAGGTAATATGTACAGGGTAGGTAGAGTTAGCATGACTATGCATAGATAATAAACAGAGAGTAGCAGCAGCGTAAAAGAGGGGGTGGGGGGGGGGGGGGGGGGCGATGACAATGCAAATAGTCTGGGTAGCCATTTGATTAGCTGTTCGGGAGTCTTATGGCTTGGGGGTAGAAGCTGTTAACAAGCTTTTTGGACCTAGACGTGGTGCTCCGGTACCGCTTGCCTTCCACTTTGTTTATTCCCTCTACTTTTACACCTAGGCTCAGTCTGGTTCCTTTAGAAACATCAACTCATAAAAGTTGCTTCACGATCACAATGTTTTAAAACCCTGAAGAAAGATTTGGCCTTTAGATGTAATGGAACTTGCACATATTTAAACCATATTCCAATCTCCTTACTTCAACCAATAGCAAAAACATATGATATACACAAGACCAGCAGGCCATGCATATTACTAATACATGCATAAGAAAATAACATGAACCCATATACTAATTAGAAAACGTCTTTGTGTGTTACATTAACTTGGCAAGGCAACGCCTCTTTACCATTCAAAAATGAAAAAGGCATTTGCCTACATTATTCACACCCTCTCCTGTCAATCAGAAAGGCTGAAAAGCTGATGAAGGAAGACTCACAATCTGTGTGACAATGACAGAGCATCAGCTAAAGACCCGCCAACACACCTAATTGATTCACTGCTTGATTTAGCAAAAAGTGTGCCAATGTCATCTTTCATAATCTAGCTTCTCCCTCAGGCTGTCTTAAGGAGCTAAAAAAAAAAGAACCCTTCACAAGTGCTGGGCTAAAGGTCAGGGTTATTAAAGCATTAATCTAAAGAATAATAATACGTCATTACTGTGTGAGGTGCTCTGGTAAAGTGTGTTTATTATATCAAACTGCAAACAGACAGCACCTTTCCTCTGTATGCCAGATCTAACAGCATCTAGTCCTAGTCACAACAACCCTGCCAACCATCATCACCAAATGCATACAAATTACTAATCACAAAATCCACACATTAATACAACGTATTTCTATTCAGGCCAAGTGGAACATTAGCTGGTAAAGTACACAGTCGCTTGCAGGTGGAACAATGTAGTATTTGCAGTTACCGTAAAAACATGGATATCTACTTCACCAGGGGGAATGGATTGATCTCAATTTCGCTGTTGTTATGAGCGACAGACCAACTAATCCATCCCCATCTGGAGTGTCATCTCATCATGTCTGAGCCATTCATCAGCCTCACATGACTATATTAAAACAAACCCAGGTCTCCACATTAACGCTTGTCCTCTTGTCCGGGACAAGTCCAAAAAATTGTCGGACAAGAAGAATAAATCACACAACAATCACAATATCAAACAATTACTCAGATCAGAATTTGATCAGGGAGGCCAAGATTGGAATAATATTTAAATCTATTTCAAGTACATAAATAAAAAAGCCTACATGTCAAAGCGTATGTGATATGCATATTGGCTACAGCCTCATGTCCAAACAGATGCTGACATGAGGAAGAGGAAAATGTAGCCAAGCTTCAATGAGACTTTTAATGACATAAATATAGACTAAACACCAGTCATATTTGACAAATATAATGAAGGATAAAGGCTTGATTCTGTCGACATACTGGAGGTACGGTTCATTCAGATCAAATGGTCAAAAGACCTGAGTGAAAGACAGTGCTGCACACCGCTCATCACCTAAGTTAAATCTGAGCGGAGGCGGTTTGAGCGGAGGCGGTTTGAAACTATATAACCATAAACTTTATTGTCATTTTATGAGTCATGTCTTACCTTGTTTGAAAGTAGCCTAGACCAAAATATAACCATAGAAATGTTGAGAAAATGATTTTATAAACACACCATTGAAACCAGCATTTTTCTCATGCTCTATTGTTTTTCAAATCAACATTATTTTATTTTCCAGCAGCCAAAGACATAATCTTAGTCATATTAGCAACCCATGTTAGTGGATGTATCTTTAGATCTCCCCTCTTTCTTAATTTCAAACAGATATTTGTCTCATGAAACGTCTTGCGTGTGCAGTGCGCATTGTCGAGCTTATTATATGAAGAAATAAAACTGAATCAACATTTTAAGCTAAAAGGTCTGATCTGTTGCATCAGCCTCATTACTGTGTGAGGCAAGGTCAGTAAAACACCTCTTTCTCAGACAAAGAATAATCTGATGTTATTACTACCCCTGTTTTTGCACATTGCAATTGACTTGACAGTTTCCTTGATTTTGATCGTGCCTGTACAAATATTTTTCACTGATTTAGTCACACCCTTATATGTCTTCAAAGAATGATCAATAAAACAAGACTACTTTGATTATGACACATTGGGGATGTGAAGATGATTGTATAACCAAAAAAACCAACCTAACACAATTTACTAAATGTAATACTGCCTGTTAATAGTATAGCCAGACGAGTTAAGAGTATAGTTGGCATAAAAACGCATAATCCAAAGCCCTTTCTCTTAGTGTCCTATTTATGCAACACAACGTAATGCAGCAGGATGCACAAAATGAGGATAAATCCAAGGCTGGCTGAGGTGACAGTGATGAACTGATGTTGTGGTCTCATGGTTCAGGGAGCTATTATAATTAATAGTTCTAATGTTTTATGTGCTTCTGGGGACACTGCAAAAACTGTGGGACTGGGGAGAGTGTCAATACAACATCAATATCAATGAAGGCCCAAACAGTAGTGCATGTATGGACTGCAGCTGCTTCAGAATGACTGCATCTGTATCTGTGACAGCCAGTAATACCCATTATTCCTGAAGGTTAATGCCACGCCGTGGAGTACCGCAGCCTCTCTTCCTCTCACCTACCGTTGCAGATCTGTCAGCCATGACACACTTAAATCCTGTTAGCAATACACTATTCTGCTCCCTCCCAGCCTGGGTGCCCTGATTTAGGAACAGTTTCATCACTCGTCATGGTTTTACAGTAACATCTTTATTTTGATTTGGCTGTCATCATTTACTCCCATGTGACAACAAGACACACACAAAAAAATAAATAAACTGGCTGCATGGGACCGGGGACTGTGTCACATGTTGCTGAAACAGCCCTGTAAAGGCCTGTACGTTGAAGGGGGGTCATTCCACCTTCAAAAGCACAAGAAAGAGGATTTCAACACCCACCATCTCAGATTGGTCTGAAATTGTTTCTGTTGTTTAGCTGTGGCTCAGAGCATTGTTTCTTCATCCTATGTAAAGTATTCCCAGTGAATTTGTTGACACCCCCCTTTTCAGAGATATTTGTCATTTAATAAGAATCGGCCACATTTTTTCAATTTTCGCCTAAAATGACATACCCAAATATAACTGCCTGTAGCTCAGGCCCTGAAGCATGGATATGCATATTCTTGGTACCATTTGAAAAAAAACACTTTGAAGTTTGTGGAAATGTGAGAGGAATGTCGGAGAATATAACACATTAGATCTGCTAAAAGATAATACAAAGAAAAAAACAACCATTTATTTATATATTTTTTTGTACCATCATCTTTGAAATGCAAGAGAAAGGCCATAATGTATTATTCCAGCCCAGGTGCATTTTAGATTTTTGCCACTAGATGGCAGCAGTGTATGTGCAAAGTTTCAGACATGCAATAAACCATTGCATTTCTGTTCTAAATTTTGTATCAAGACTACCCAAATGTGCCTAATTTGTTTATTAATAACGTTTCATGTTCAGAACTGTGCACTCTCCTCAAACAATAGCATGGTATTATTTCACTGTAATAGCTACTGTAAATTGGACAGTGCAGTTAGATTAACAAGAATTTAAGCTTTCTGCCAATATCAGATATGTCTATGTCCTGAGAAGTTCTTGTTACTTACAACCTCATGCTAATCGCATTAGCCTACGTTAGCTCAACCATCCCACAGGGGACCCACCAATCCTGAATAAGTTTTAAGTTGTTTGATTTATGTCCCATCCTACAGCCTAATATTACCAAGTTCTGACCAATAGATGGTGCTGTTCCAAGTTTCTTTTTTAAAGAACAACCCCCCCATTTGAAACAGTGGCCAGGTAAACAAAACCAAAGCATGGGTTTCTATCAGACGTTGTCCATAAACTGCTTAAGGAAACCAATATGTAATTTTGTAATTTGGGTGAACTATACATTTTACATAAAAAAATAAATCACCTAATAGTAGGAACAGCACCATCTAGTGGTCAGAACAGATGGGTCTAATTCGGGTGGTCTAATCGGGTGGGTCTAATCCTGAATGCTGATTGGTTAAAACCTCACTCCAGCCAGTGTCTATTCCATAAATTACTACCAACTAAATCTAGGATGTTAAAAAGCCTATTTACTCTGTTCCATCTAACTGCGCAATCCACTGTCTCATCAGCCCATCCAAGCAGTCTATAAACTTGATCTCCACTATAAAAAGCATCAAGAGATTATCTCACATTTCTTTAGAGATTATCTCACATTATCTCACGTTTCAATATTCAAATTTGATCTCCTGCTGTCCCATAGTAATGAACGTGTCATGACGAGACAGACAAGCGAACAGCATTTTTCAGCCAGTCTAAATCATGGATCAGCTGGCATTTTTATGGATATATACAAAGAAATGTCAATTGAAAAAAGGTAAAATGAAATGAAGTGCAGATAGTTTTGAGTCTTTCCAGCTTCAGTTTGAAGTGATTGTGTTAGCGGTCTTGTGAGCTAGCTCCTCTGAACAACAGTGTCCTGACAAGTGAGCACATTTTCTATGCCAGGTGAAATCGCGCCTCATTAGCTCATTGTTAAGGATGTATCCAAATAATTGTCACTAGAAAACAACTTAAACAAATGCAAATGCAGCTACTTTGCTGTTTTTCTGGCTGTACTTTTTGACGTGACTGTAAGTTAGCCGTATTTGGCTAGCTAGCAAGCAAGGGATAATAATGTTGCCAGCCAGTTTGGCAATGGAACATTTTGAACAAGCAACTGGGTCGCACCCATAGATACAGAACAACAAGACTGAACGACTGGGTCAGGTTAGAGCGAACAACCAGCCAGCTTGGGTAGCAACCCTAGATTTGTGTCGGGACTATATCTTGTGGAAGGATGAAATAGTATTAATAAATTCATCAAAATAAAGTTTTTAATGAAAATATGTCAATCATTATTTGAATATGTTGGTAGCCCACTGCATAAAAGTGATAATCCCCTCAAAGCCTGTGTTTGGACGATATATTGGTATGGTTTGCCGGCCCTCAAATTCGTCTCGGGCCTAACACCACCAGTGCCAATATATCCTCCAAACACCGGCTTCTCAGGCATTATCACTTAATTATACAGTACCAGTCAAAAGTTTGGAAACACCTACTCATTCAAGGGTTTTTCTTTATTTTTTTTCTACATTGTAGAATAATAGTGAAGACATCAGAACTATGAAATAACACATATTTTATATTCTTCAAAGTAGCCTCCCTTGCCCTGATGACAACTTCGCACACTCTTGGCATTCATTCAACCAGCTTCATGAGGTGGTCACCTGGAATGCTTTCCCAACAGTCTTGAAGGAGTTCCCACATATGCTGAGCACTTGCTGGCTGTTTCTCCTTCACTCTGCGGTCCAACGCATCCCAAACCATCTCAATTGGGTTGTGGTTGGGTGATTATGGAGGCCAGGTAATCTGATGCAGCACTCCATCACTCTCCTTCTTGGTCAAATAGCCCTTATACAGCCTGGAGGTGTGTTTTGGGTCATTGTCCTATTGAAAACCAAATGATAGTCCCACTAAGCGCAAAACAGATGGGATGGCGTATCGCTATAGAATGTTGTGGTAGCCATGGAGGTTAAATGTGCTTTGAATTCTAAATAAATCACTGACAGTGTCACCAGCAAAGCACCCTCACACCATCACACCTCCTCCTCCATGCTTCACAGTGGGAACCACACATGCGGAGATCATCCGTTCACCTACTCTGTGTCTTACAAAGACACGGCAGTTGGATACAAAAATCTCCAATTTGGACTCATCAGACCAAAAGGACAGATTTACAACGGTCTAATGTCCATTGCTCGTGTTTCTTGTCCAAGCAAGTCTCTTCTTCTTATTGGTGTCCTTTAGTAGTGTTTTTTTTTGCAGCAATTCGACCATGAAGGCCTGATTCAAGCAGTCTCTTCTGGACAGTTGATGTGTCTGTTACTTGAACTCTGTGAAGCATTTATTTGGGCTGCAATCTGAGGTGCAGTTAATTGCTGATTTCTGAGGCTTGTATACTCTAATGAACTTATCCTCTGCAGCAGAGGTAACTCAGTGTCTTCCTTACCTGTGGCGGTCCTCATGAGAGCCAGTTTCACAATAGGGCTTGATGGTTTTTGCGACTGTACTTGAAGAAACATTAAAAGTTGTTGAAATTTTCTGCAATGACTGACCTTCATGTCTTAAAGTAATGATGGACTGTTGTATCTCTTTGCTTATTTTAGCTGTTCTTGCCATAATATGGACTTGGTCTTTTACCAAATAGGGCTATCTTCTGTATACAAACCCTACCTTGTCACAACACAACTGATTGTCTCAAATGCATTAAGGAAAGAAATTCCACAAATTAACTTTGAACAAGGCACACTTGTTAATTGAAATGCATTCCAGGTGACTACCTCATGAAGCTGGTTGAGAAAATGCCAAGCATGTGCAAAGCAGGCATCAAGGCAAAGGGTGGCAACTTTGAAAAATCTCAAATCTCAAATATATTTCGATTTGTTTAACACTTGTTTTGGTTACTACATGATTCCATATGTGTTATTTCATAGTGTTGATGTCTTCACTATTATTCTACAATGTAGAAAATAGTAAAAATAAAGAAAAACCCAGGTATGAGTAGGTTTGTCCAAACATTTGACTGGTTCTGTACAACAGGTGGGTCTAATCCTGAATGCGGATTGGTTATAAACGCATTCCAGCTTGTGTCTAATTTACCACCAGCTAAATCTTTGATGTTAAAATGCATATTTATTCTGTTCCACCTGACTGTGCAATCCACTGTCTCATCAGCCCAGCCAAGCAATTTATAAACTTGATCTCCACTATAAAAAGCAGCTAGACATTGTCTCACATTTCTTTTAGACTAACATTTAGTTTTCAACAGCGGAGATTTGAAAAACCTTGCTGTCTGTCTCTGTCATGCCCTGATCTGTTTCACCTGTCCCTGTGATTGTCTCCACCCCCTACATGTGTCGCTTATTTTCCCCAGTGTATTTATCCCTGTGTTTCCTGTCTCTCTGTGCCAGTTCGTCTTGTATGTTTATTCAAGTCAACCAGCGTGTTTTTCCCCGTACTCCTTTTCTATTCTCTTTTGCGTGTCTTCCCGGTTTTGACCACTGCCCGACTTTGGACTACTTTCCTGCCTGCCTGATCATCCTGCCTGCCCTGACCTTGAATTTGCCTGCCCTTTGGTACCTATTGGATTTTTGTACTGGTTTTGACCTTTTGCCTGTACACGACCTTTTGGCTGTTCTCTTGCCTACCCCGTTTTGGATTAATAAACATTGTAAGACTCCAACCATCTGGGTCTCGCCTTGTGCCTTGATAGTCTCTCCGAAATCATGAATCATCTGGCATAATTTTTTATGGATACATACAAAGAAATATCAATTGAAAAAAGGTAAAACGAAACAAAGTGCAGCTAGTTTGTAGTCTTTCCATCTTCAGTTTGAAGTGATTGAGTTAGCTGTGTTGTTGGCTAGCTCCTTTGAACAACAGTGTTCAACAGTGAAGAGGCGACTCCGGGATGCAGTTGACAGTTCCTCTGTCAAGTGTCTGTTCTTTTGCCCATCTTAATCTTTTCTTTTTATTGGTCAGTCTGAGATATGGCTTTTTCTTTGCAACTCTGCCTAGAAGGCCAGCATCCTGGAGTCGCCTCTTCATTGTTGACGTTGAGACTGGTGTTTTGCAGGTACTATTTAATGAAGCTGCCAGTTGAGGACTTGTGAGGTGTCTGTTTCTCAAACTAGACACTCTAATGTACTTGTCCTCTTGCTCAGTTGTGCACCAGGGCCTCCCACTCCTCTTTCTATTCTGGTTAGAGCCAGTTTGCGCTTTTCTGATCTTCAGTTTCTTGGCAATTTCTCACATGGAGAAGCCTTCATTTCTGAGAACAAGAATAGACTGACGAGTTTCAGAAGAAAGTCCTTTGTTTCAGACCATTCTGAGCCTGTAATAGAACCCACAAATGCTGATGCTTCAGAGACTCATCTAGTCTAAAGAAGGCAAGTTTTATTGCTACTTTAATCAGAACAACAGTTTTCAGCCCTGCTAACATAATTGCAAGATGGTTTTCAAATGATCAATTAGCCTTTTAAAATGCTAAACTTGGATTAGCTAACACAACGTGCCATTGGAACACAGGAGTGATGGTTGCTGATAATGGGCCTCTGTACACCTGTGTAGATATTCCATAAACAAACTGCCATTTCCAGCTACATTAGTCATTTACAACATTAACAATGTCTACACTGTATTTCTGATCAATTGATGTTATTTTAATGGACAAAAAAATTGCTTTTCTTTCAAAACAAGGACATTTCTAAGTGGCCCCAAGCTTTTGAACAGTAGTGTTGGACCATATATAAATTAGATGTATAATTTATTTTAAAAATGTAGTTCCCCATGATAGGTCAATAAATAAATTAGGTGTGTAATTTATTTTAAAATGCTGTTCCACCATGATAGGATAATTAAATAAATAAGATGTAAAATTCATTATAAAATGTATATCCCTCATCTGCACAAAATTGAAAGCTCTCTCATGACACCTGTTCACAGACATACATTGGTTCTGGGATATGCAACCATTTCCTTTCTCACTCAACGCCACACTTTCCCAAACACCAAAAAACACACACCATCCATCTCAATACATCCACACATACCCACATACTGTGCCTTCTGTCTGCTGTGTTTTTATCTCCACCATGTTGAATAGTGCTTTTGTGTTCCAATTAGTTATATTTGAAGATAGATAGAAAAGCTATATGTATTATTACAATCCATACCAAGGCTAGTATTGTGTGCTTCATTTTTAGAATAGCCATGGAGTAGTCTTTGTGTCTTTGAACAATTGGTTATCAATATACATTTTATTGACTACATTTACATTTACATTTAAGTCATTTAGCAGACGCTCTTATCCAGAGCGACTTACAAATTACTACGAGAGCTACGCGTTTCCATTTCAATCTATTTTCCTTGAAAATTGGATACAGAACTTTGCCCTGTTCTGCAATTTCCTTCAGGAACTGGTCATTTATGCCTATTTTCATGCCAGCATTTTTATGCCTATTTTCATGCCAGCTTTTACCCAGGCTTTTAACCAATATTCGATCTTTAAAGAAAGCAAATTTGGCAACGATTTGGCGTTCATACCTCTGCCCTCTCTGTCTGAAGCGGTGTACACGTTTGAGTTGGATTTTGTCGATAGATCCCATGCGAAGCTAAAGCGCTGTAAGGAGGAACTCTAACTACATATTCAGGAACTTCTTCTTTCTCTTGGATACCTGTAAGTACCAGATTCTCTCTTATGGATCTAGTCTGTATGTCAAGTAAGGCTTCTCTCAGAACGATGTTCTCCTTTTAAAGTTCATTAACATCGGTTTCAATCTTATTGACTGTCCCTTTTAGCTTGTTTGTGTCTTTCTCCAATGTCGCAGCTTTTTGGTCACTCATCTCAAGGTCTTCAACTCTTTTATATCCTTACTGACTAGTTCAAGTTTGCCCAGTTTGTCATTTATTGATTTCAACAGATCGGTTTCGACCTTTACCATTTCTGGTGGTGAAAAGATTAAATCGTCTGTCTGTAGAAGAGCCACATTTTCGTTTTGAGATAGGTTCCCCTGTCTTACTCTCCGTCATGTTTGGGTGTTGCTTGTTTTTGTAATATTTGGCAATACATTTCTCTAGTCTTATAATTTGTTTTGTGGTGTTATACAGATTGAAGGTTATTACCCACCAGATTGTGAAGTGCTAATATTTAGTCTAACTTACCGATATTGAATATTACATTTTTATCTTGAGGTGATCTACATTGCTGTGTGCAGTCCGCCATCTTGCCATTCCATTCCTCATGTCTTACTCATTATTAGAAAAAAGCTTGGTCCAAATCAGATATTAGGTACTATTCTATTAGGTTCTACTACTACTATTGAATATTTATATGAGGGCTATACATTAAAATGGCCAATTTGGGTAAAAATCTATTAGCTTAATTTCCCAGAGATATATTTCAACAAAATAATGTTGAAGGAATGCTAATCTTATCTGGTTCTAACTACATAAATGATTTCAGAACAATCTGAGATGGTGGGTGTCATGGCTTGCTGAAATGACATTGAACAAACCAGTCAGTTATTGGGACTGTGTGTGATGGACCCTGATGCAGTGACTGTGTTATCACCTGATAATGCAGGGGTGGGCAAAAATTTGTCTCGAGGGCCACATCGGGATTTAAAAATTCAGCCAAGGGCCGCAAAGATTTTTGGGGGGACCGATTAGTTCGCGTCAAAAGCAATTTGTGGGCTAGAAAAAGGGCAGTTATTTGAAAATGTAGAGGTCCATTATAATTTCTACATACTTTTTTATCTAGTTTTAGATGTTCAAGAGTGGCCTGGAGTGTTTTTTTTACCCAAAATAATATTCCCCCCCATTTTATTTTATTATTATTATAATTGTAGATTTTTATTACTCCATACCGCAAGCACATTCAATTTGGTCTGTGGGGCCGTATGTTGCCCACCCCTGTGATAAGGGCCTTACTCTGGCGCCTACGGGGCCATGGAATCCCGGGTATTGTGTATTGGAGGAGCAGCAAAATTAATTTCCATTGCTGCCATACTGTACTGTGTGGTCTAACTAAGCTCCACCCAGCCCAGATGATAAGGCTGAGGGAGAGGTTGAGGGAGAAGGGGAGGGGGAGAGAGGAGGGGCGGGCACATAGTTGTAATTAATAGCGTCTCAGCACTGGAGCCAAAAAATCATGCCCGGGCTGAAGCCAGTCTAAATGATGTGCCCACACTGCTCTGAGCCTAAATTGGCTCTTCCACATGTTCACTGTAGAGAGGAGACTGCAGACAGGAATTTCAACCCTGACAAAAAGGAGAGACACTCTGTTTGAACTTCAAAGCTGCCGCTGTTTGAGAACAGAAAATGAATGGGATCATCATTGGTGGACAAACCAATTTCAAGGACTTTCTATTGACAAGACAGAAGCACATTGAACCTCTGCTAATATCTGTCAATATTCAGACCTTGAATCATAATACTTCTCAGGTTCAGAAAAGGGCTGGTTGCTGAATGTATATACAGTGCCTTCAGAAAGTATTCATAGCCCTAGACTTATTCCACATTTTGTTGTGTTACAGCCTGAATTCAAAATGTATTTAAAAAAGTTTATCTCGCTCATATACACAATACCCCTTAATGAGAAAGTGAAAACATGTTTTTTGAAATGTTTGCAAATTTATTGAAAAAGAAATAGAGAAATATTTAATTTACGTAAGTAGTCAC
Source organism: Salmo salar (assembly GCF_965601325.2). Taxonomy (NCBI): domain Eukaryota; kingdom Metazoa; phylum Chordata; class Actinopteri; order Salmoniformes; family Salmonidae; genus Salmo; species Salmo salar. The sequence goes on from NC_138303.1 coordinate 87,225,799, forward strand.
ACCCCTGAGTCCAATCATGTTAGAATCACCTTCGGCAGTGATTACAGCTGTGAGTCTTTCTTGGTAAGTCTCTAAGAGTTTTGTACACCTGGATTGTACAATATTTGCACATTGTTCTTTTTTAAATTCTTAAAGCTCTGTCAAGTTGGTTGTTGATCATTGCTAGACAGCTATGTTTAAGTCTTACCATAGATTTTAATGCCGATTTAAGTCAAAACTGTAACTAGGCCACTCAGGAACATTTAACGTGTATATTTGGCCTTGTGTTTTAGGTTATTGTCCTGTTGAAAGGTGAACTTGACTCCCAGTGTCTGTTGGAAAGCAGACTGAATCAGGTTTTCCTCTAGGATTTTGCCTGTGCTTAGCTCTATTCCATTTCTTTTTATCCTAAAAAAACTCCCTAGTTTTGCCGATGACAAGTATACCCATAACATGATGCAGCCACAACCATGCTTGTAAATATGAATAATGGTTCTCAGTGATGTGTTTTGTTGGATTTTCCCTAAACATAATGCTTTGTATTCAGGAAATGAAGTTAATTTCTTTGCCACATTTTATCGCAGTTTTACTTTACAAAACATTGCAAATGTTTTAGAATATTTGGAGTCTGGTACACGCATCCTTCTTGTCACTGTCATTTAGGTTAGTATTGTGGAGTAACTACAATGTTGTTGATACATCCTAAGTTTTCTCCTATCACAGTCATTAAACTCTGTAACTGTTTTAAAGTCATCATTGGCCTCATGGTGAAATCCCTGAGTGGTTTCCTTCATCTCCGTCAACTGAGTTAGGAAGGACATCGGTATCTTTCACTATGCTCAAAGGGATGTTCAATGTCTGCTTTTTAAAAAACTTTTACCTATCCACCAATAGGTGCCCTTCTTTCTGAGGCATTGGAAAACCTACCTGGTCTTTGTGGTTGAATCTGTTTGAAATTCACTGCTCGACTAAGGGACCTTAGAAATAATGTTATGTGTGGGGTACAATGATGAGGTACACATTCAAAAATCATGTTAAACACTATTATTGCACATAGAGTGAGTCCATGCAATAAAGAGGTTGAATACTTATTGACTGAAGACATTTCAGCTTTTCATTTGTAATAACTTGTAAAAAATAAAAAATATATAATTCCACTTTTACATTATGGGGTATTGTGTGTAGGCCAGTGACACAAAATCTGTAACACAACAAAATGTGGAAAAAGTCAAGGGGTGTGAATACTTTCTGAAGGCACTGTAAATAGCTGTCCTTTTAAATCTCTCACTTCACAAAATACAATTTATTAAGCAAAATTTCAAATTGAAAGCAATAAAGTAGCCCTGGATTTTTCTTGAATTATAGACTAATTGCTATATTAAGGTAATGATGATGCTGTACCTCTGGGGTTGTTGAGGGAGGCCTCGGTGGCTTTGCCCCCGTCTCCACAGTGGCCCTGGTCGAAGGGGGTGCACTGGTCCCCAGTCCCTGCCACCACCTCCATGTTCTTGGCCAGGTCCTTCGGCTCCGTAAGGGTCCTGAGTCTGTAGACCCTCCTGCTGCTGGTGTCAGACAGGTAAAGAAGCTCCCTTACTGGGTCCATGGCCAGGTAGTACTTATGGGCTGGGCTGGTGCTGAAAAGAAAAGACTTGTGAGCAAAATGTTACCCAGTCACTTAGGTATAAAGTACCAAAAACATGAACAATGTACTGTTTGTATGAAATACACATATACAGTACTGAGCAATCTTCAAAGAGCTGGCTTTTATCACTAAACACCAGTTCAGTTGCCTCCGACAGTCTTTCATATTAAATGGTTGCTCAAGAGGAACCACGTCATCAGCTCCGACATTAAAATCTCGCTGACGTGAAACAAACATCTGCCAACCACAGACAGACTCCATCTTTTCATCAGAAGTTATTATTAAAACCCTTACAGCGCTAATTCTGACAGCTGTATCACCTTTACAGTTGATTCACTGCAACTGAAAGGGGACTGAAATCCTGACAAAATGATGGAGGCAACCTAAGTGCCTGTGTAATATGAGCCCTGACAGAGTGTAAGAGCTATGTGTGATGGCGTGCTTCCTTGTGAACTCTCTGTAAATATTAAGCTATGATTATAGATGCTGATTTGGAGAGGAACATTACTCATCTCAGGCTTTAGCTGAATGTGCCATTCCATACAAGCAGTGAAGAAAAAGCACAGCTAGTTCAGTGATTTTTTTTTACAGGCTTTGATTGAGAAAGAATCAATTGCGAACATGACAGCTGCTTGAAAAGATGAATCATATCTCTGGGAGAAATGAGAGCCTGTTCGTTCGGGGGAGAGAGTATGAGAAGCCTATCCCAACACAACAGTGTTACACTGGCCTTCAGCGGGGTGCTCTCCCATCTAAACACACATGAAAGGCTGGGGCTTGTCTATGATAAGAGGCACCCTTTAAAGACCTCGCATCGTTTGTATTTTTCTCCATTTCTGATCCCTGCTACTTTTAAATCCAGGTCAATAAACTTCCATATTGACTGACTCTCCTCGCTTCTAATCCTGTATTCTGTAACCAAATGAGAACGTCTTCTTTCATCCATGAAAGGGAGGCTGGCGGTTTGCAACTGAAGCACCGCTCTCTTCATGCAGCAGTGTCATAAAAACAGTTTTGAGGAAAATACATTATGAATGAATATGGTATTGAAAACGTACCTGTGCCTGATATCTCGATTCCTAGCAGCGTTGTATTAAAGAGATAGAAAGACAGTATTAGTTCTTATCCTTGGAGAAATGTCTCTTCTTCGATCCATGATTACACTTATGAAAGCATTTCAATGAAACTTTTCTGTTCAGTTTGTTCGTGTACTGTGTGCACAATAGATTACTTATTTCCTAATCTTTTTCCATTTGATCTTGAAAATTGAACAATCATAACAACAACAGCAAAGTATTTGGGCAACTAGCACTACAACAACTTTTATTATACTGTATATGTCAAATGCTTCAACCTCAAATAGTGCTTGTGATAATGTACAAAAACATAAAAACACTGAAAAACATATTTAAAGATGCACTATGCAGAAATTGCTTCGCCATTTCCTGGTTGCTAAAATTCGAATAGTTCGCCTAATTTCAGTTCATGTGACAAAACAAGCAAGTATAGTGCAGAGAATAATTTTACCATCTAAACCGCTGTCAGCGTGTGTAAAAGAGGCGAAGTCAGGTGCAGGAGAGTAGCGTGATGTAAACAGGCGCACTTTATTAAAGATCCAAAAGAACACAACATAAATCAAATGCGCTCAAAAACACGGAACATAACAAAAGTAAAGCGCGTAAAAAGACACCACAGCAACATGAAACAATTACACACAAAACATGATGGGAAAAAGAGGGTTAAATACAAGTAGCTTAATTGAGGAAATGAAAACCAGGTGTGTATGGAAACAAGACAAGACAAATGGATAAATGAAAAATGGAGCAGCGATGGCTAGAAAGCCGGTGACGTCAATCGCCGAACGCCGCCCGAACAAGGAGAGGAGCCGACTTCGGTGGAAGTCGTGACAACCGCTGTGAAATATATTTTCCATAACCAAAACTATTGTATTTTCAACCTTTTAGATCTGGTGTACAAAACTGAAAGTAAAAGGCGCAAAAACCAAACTTAAGAACAGGAAGAATAGAAATAGCGCACATAGAACAGATCTATCACTTCTTAGACTTGCTTTCAATGAGAATGGCATATCTATAACACATATTTCCATGTGAATTTGGTTGGGTCGCCCAAAAAGTTACATATTGCTGCTTTAACTGTTAGTCTTAAAGTGTCACCTCAGTTCTAGTATGCTAATAGCAAATCCGTTGGGTAGAATCCTTCTGATGAAGTTGAAGTCGCCAATGTAGATGCTGCCATCGGAGCCACAAGTGATAGCGACAGGAGCGTAGAGCTTGCTGCCCAGGGCAGGCCCGTTACAGTTGGGGCAGGGGATGGTGCGCACGTTCCCCGTCCCCATCACTGTGTGGATGACTGGAGGTTGCTGGGAGATGAAGATGTTCTCTCCATTCCCTTTGTGTAGGACACCTGGAGTTTAAGGACAACTAGCAATTATATTCTAATCCAGAGGAATGACTAGTCCTTCCTGGAATCTTCAAAGTTCAACAAGGCCAAGAATAATGCATTGTACTAGTCTATATCAAGTAATTTGAAATTGAAGTTAAAAAAATGATAGTTTGGCAAGAATGTCTTCACAATATTCCTACTAGATAACCAGGTATGAAATAGTGTCAGGTCAGGTAGGCTTAGGGTAAAGTACTGTTGAATGGAATTGTGATACAGAGGAACAGGCAGAGCCCTCACCGCTTTGGAGGTTAAGGATGTGGTGCTTGTCCAGGGACCAGCCCCCTAGGTTGGAGGCAATCATCTCAAAGCCCTGCAGCTGAGCCATCCTTCTCTCCCACACAATGTAGTCAGCACATGACTCATACTCATAGCCTACAGAGACTGGAACACAATAGACCACTATGCTGTTAATGTGACGCTGCCAATGCATTCATTATGCTGTTGTTATTGCATTTACAAAGAGACATACCTGGAAAAAAAACAACCCCTAATGCTTTTGTGCGGCTAGCTCCTGCATAGTGTACAATTGCTTGAATCTGGAGTTGCTGTGGTCAAGGCAGAGGCTGGAACGATGCAGCACGGTGGTTATAGCAGAGCCTGGATGTGTGCTAACAGTCTGCGAGTCTCCGGAGCCTTTTTAATGCATCACTGATACCATCATGCTCTGCTGCATCCACCCAGTATGTGTACATGCTCACACAATTTTTGTCACTCTGTCTTGCTGCCCTCTCTCTCTCTCTCTCTCTCTCTCTCTCTCTCTCTCTCTCTCTCTTCTCTCTCTCCACCCACACAAACATATGCGAAGGAAGCACACACAAACACACACACACACAACAAGCAGGACATAGTCAGTTACACAGAGTAGCTACAGGCTCCTGCCTGTCTCACCATGATAGATCAGCCTGTTACTATCGGCAACGGAGAGAGGGATGGTGAGGAGGAAGGAGGGAAAGAAAGCGTGAGAGAGAGAGAGAGCTCAATTCCCACTGGTACATAAAGATAAATGAATAAATTAGAGCCTGTCTCATTTCCTTATCTCTTCCTCTGGTTTCGTGTGGATGAAAATATGTTTGCCCCATAACAAAATGTGTGTTTTGAATTTGAATTTAGTTTGGATGTTGTTCCTAATTGTGTCATGTGTTCGGTCCGTAACATCTCCAGGACTTCCTATTTATATCACAGACTATTAACCACAGTGCATCATATCCACCATCAAGGAGCTGAATACACACAAATTAAATCGTGCATTCAGTGAGAAAGGATTCCAACGCATGCACACCAGCCAGGCAATCAAGAAACACTCTGCTATCTGATAGTAATACATGGAGCAATCAAGAGAGAAATCCTCATAGTGTGAAGGAGATAAGAGTGCCCAGCTAGCACATGACGTTCTGAGAACCATTGTGTTTCTTAGAGCTTGGTGAGCATGTGGTTATCCTATGGTTATTTTGCATACAACCTTCCTACAATGTTCTGGGAATGGAGCAGGATAGTTGCTTGGCTTGGGAACATTCTCAGCCCTTTTAAGGAACTTGACAGAATAAAATTATTTTCTGGGTATTTCATTACTTTAACAGAACATTTCCTAAAAGTCTAAACATGGTTACATTTAATTGACATTTTTAATGTTCTAGGAACGTTCTCCAACTGGTTTGACATTAAGAATGTTCTCAAGTAGTTCAGAGAAAGTCATGAAACAATGTTCTCCTGTGGGAATTTCAGTACTTCAGCATAACGTTTTCGGCAGGTTTCCTCAAGTAAGTAATTCAAAAACCTCAAAATAACCTATAATTTCCGATCTCAAAACGGTAATAAAACCTACCAGGAAACATTTCAGGGAGCCATAGTAAAACGTTCTCAGAACCTCCTTGCAACTAAACATTTTAGTTCCCAGAACAGGTGAAATGTTCACTTCTGTTTTCAGAATATTTAAACTACTTTCAGATTTACCGGTCAGGAACCTTCCCAGAACCAATGGGAAACCAAAAAAATACGTACCCACAACTTCCAAGGAACCAAATGTGCTAGCTGGGTCTCTCCTGCTTTCTATTCCATTTAGATTTGTAACACTCTCTCCATTAAGAGCTGGTGCTCCCAATAGGCAGACGGCACACTAAATCAACCACTGATATAGAGCTTATATGTGGCCCTTCAAAAATCTCTCAGGCTTTCATACTACTGAGCATTAACACACTGACAATCTCTTTAGAGCTCTGTGTGATTGTATTATCTAAAGAAAAAGTATAACAAAAGTAACATGCTGTTCTTCTGTTACACTGTTGAACATTATACTGTCTTTATAGATTTTTATCTTCCATTAGCTACAGATTGTCTCTCGTAGTTACCCAATGGAGAATGCTTACAATTTACATCCCTTGGGTGTAAATTGTCAAAGGAGTGAAATACAGCACATTATGTTTGCCCTATAGGGAATCTGAATGTATATGATTCAAGTGCTCCATACTGTCTTACCAAAAGCTTGGGCCAGGCCCAACACTTTCTGCCCATAGACATCAGTCTTGTTCCAGGCCAGGACATAGACCAGGTTGGGGGCAGCAGGGAACCACTTCTGGAAGAGGCGTCCCTCGATGGCGGAGGATACGTGCACCTTAACAAGGCCAGTGGGGATGATGGAGTGGGTTAAGATGATGCGTAACAGAGACTTGTAGCCAGGCGAGCGGGTGCTCAGGTAGCTGAGCTTTAAGAAACTGCCAGGGATGGTGATCTCCTCTTGGACAGCCTGAGGAGGAGGAGAAAGCATTTCACCTGCTGTTATTACATGCTATTGGTAACTAGGAGTTGGAAAGGCTTCAAAAGCCCCAAGGATACAGACTGTACGTATAGAAAACTTTTTAAACTTTCTCAGTAAAGAATGTTTGATCACTCAGTGTTTGTACTCGCTCCAATATATATTTGCACGTACTGTCTATCACTTTCTTGAAACCAAATCAAAATAACGATACTTGACACTTTTTTAACTTTGAACATTCTTTGTAACACTATGCCCCTGGAATACAAAATAGCAACTATATATCCTATATCATTAGCAACGTACAGGAGGACATTTTAATTACTGCTGATGATCTAACCCCCACTCCCACCCTTCACTGCTCACAGATTCATTCATTCTGAACTGGGTCCTCATTAAAATCACTATCAGTTTCATTATCTTCCACAACAAACTAGGACGTCTAGTCGTCTACACACTGCAAAACACAGTTCCAAAGAGGTAGGAATATCAGGGGGGTCCGGGGAGAAAATAGCAAGCAGATGGCAGCTCTGTGAATAAAGCGCCCCGGCAACTGATTAGTGTGAGATTCTAAGATGATTCACAGGTACAATATGAGCCTGCTGAAAATTTGACACGGTGCAGGAAGAACGCAAAAAAAAACATTTCAATATCCTACTAAAGAAAAATGCAGGAATTGGAATAAAAACGACCATTTATCACTTACACCTGGAAGTCATCCTAACATGATATTCCGAGTAGAGTATAGGTTGTAATTGAAAGCTGAGTGAGTACAACTGGGACTTAAAACTGTATATTACCATATATATTATGTTTATTACTAGCTGGTGAGTGAGCAGTCTACTGTACCTGCAGCTCAGGGATGGCTGGGCCTCGCTCCTCACAGGTGCTGGCGAAACGGGTGAGAGGGGAGGGGAGGACGATTGGGTAGGGACTGACCAGGTTCTTCAGGTCACATACAGGGGGGCGAGACTCCACCCTCGCCATGGTGACCTTCTCTACAACCACAAACTGGTTCCATGGTAACCAGACGGTGCGTTTCTGCATGAGGAAGGGAGCCCTCTGGAAGATCAGGGAGACTGAGATTCCCCCTGCAGCCACCAGGTCAAAACTACAGGAACAGAAATCGACACAAATCAGAGCAAGACTATCTCAGCATCATAAGCCAGTTTACTATAGTATCCACTAGTGGTGTAACGGACCGTAGTTGATCCGTGATCCGTACGGATCACCCCCCACGACTCGGCACGCATGTGAACCATGGATCAATTGCAAAGTTTGACCATCATAGTGTGAGATACAGTTTTACTGCCGCTGTTACTTTTTAAAGTAAAAATTCCCTAAATCTCGATGCAGAGTTGCAGTGAAAAGATAAAGACAAGACAGATGCATGCTGTGTTTTACTCTGAAGCCTGAAGGTTGATTTGATTATTTTTAAAAAGCAGTTGTGTGTACTGTTCACGTGAACGGGGCATGTTGAATCCCAACAAATCAAACCTGGATGCTCGCGTTGCAAAAAGCAAAGAAGAAAAAAGAGTGCAGTGACAGCCATGGCTAGCGGAGGAGCTGAAAAACTGGAAAAGTCTCCCGCTTCATTTATGTACATGTACAGTGGGGGAAAAAAGTATTTGATCCCCTGCTGATTTTGTATGTTTGCCCACTGATAAAGAAAGGATCAGTCTATAATTTTAATGGTAGGTTTATTTGAACAGTGAGAGACAGAATAACAACAAAAATATCCAGAAAAACGCATGTCAAAAATGTTATAAATTGATTTGCATTTTAATGAGGGAAATAAGTATTTGAACCCCTCTCAATCAGAAAGATTTCTGGCTCCCAGGTGTCTTTTATACAGGACACGAGCTGAGATTAGGAGCACACTCTTAAAGGGAGTGCTCCTAACCGCAGCTTGTTACCTGTAAAAAAGACACATGTCCACAGAAGCAATCAATCAATCAATCAATCAGATTCCAAACTCTCCACCATGGCCAAGACAAAAGAGCTCTCCAAGGATGTCAGGGACAAGATTGTAGACCTACACAAGGCTGGAATGGGCTACAAGACCATCGCCAAGCAGCTTGGTGAGAAGGTGACAACATTTGGTGCGATTATTCGCAAATGGAAGAAACACAAAAGAACTGTCAATCTCCCTCGGCCTGGGGCTCCATGCAAGATCTCACCTCGTGGGGTTGCAATGATCATGAGAACGGTGAGGAATCAGCCCAGAACTACATGGGAGGATCTTGTCAATGATCTCAAGGCAGCTGGGACCATTGTCACCAAGAAAACAATTGGTAACACACTACGCCGTGAAGGACTGAAATCCTGCAGCGCCCGCAAGGTCCCCCTGCTCAAGAATACATATACATGCCCGTCTGAAGTTTGCCAATGAACATCTGAATGATTCAGAGGACAACTGGTGAAAGTGTTGTGGTCAGATGAGACCAAAATGGAGCTCTTTGGCATCAACTCAACTCGCCGTGTTTGGAGGAGGAGGAATGCTGCCTATGACCCCAAAAACACCATCTCCACCGTCAAACATGGAAACATTATGCTTTGGGGGTGTTTTTCTGCTAAGGGACAGGACAACTTCACCGCATCATTTGACGGGGCCATGTACTGTCAAATCTTGGGTGAGAACCTCCTTCCCTCAGCCAGGGCATTGAAAATGGGTCGTGGATGGGTATTTCAGCATGACAATGACCCAAAACATACGGCCATGGCAACAAAGGAGTAGCTCAAGAAGAAGCACATTAAGGTCCTGGAGTGGCCTAGCCAGTCTCCAGACCTTAATCCCATAGAAAATCTGTGGAGGGAGCTGAAGATTCGAGTTGCCAAACGTCAGCCTCGAAACCTTAATGACTTGGAGAAGATCTGCAAAGAGGAGTGGGACAAAATCCCTCCTGAGATGTGTGCAAACCTGGTGGCCAACTACAAGAAACGTCTGATCTCTGTGATTGCCAACAAGGCTTTTGCCACCAAGTACTAAGTCATGTTTTGCAGAGGGGTCAAATACTTCTTTCCCTCATTAAAATGGAAATCATTTTATAACATTTTTGACATGAGTTTTTCTGGATTGTTTGTTGTTGTTATTCTGTCTCTCACTGTTCAAATAAATCTACCATTAAAATTATAGACTGATAATTTCTTTGTAAGTGGGCAAACGTACAAAATCAGCAGGGGATCAAATACTTTTTTCCCCCACTGTATGGGAGCATTTTGGCTTCCCTGTCAAATATAATGACAGGAGAAGGGTGGTGGACAACACCATTACTGTGTGTAGGCATTGTGCCACAAGAAAGCTGTATGATCATGAACTACATGGAGCATGGCCACACATTTAAAGCGTCATCACCCTTGTGTGTCAGTGACGGGAGACAACTCAGCCAAGAGACAACAACTTCTCACCGCGGCAGAATCAGACTGGGCTAAAGCCATCACCAAATCTATTGGGATGTTTATCACTGCAGACATGAGGCCATACTCTGTTGTGGAAAACAAAGGGTTTAAAAATATGGTGAAAGTGCTTGAGCCATGCTACGAAATCCCCTCGCGCACCCACTTCAGTATGAAGATCGTGCCAGATCTTTATGAACAGGAAAATATCAAAATTGAGCACTGAGCACTGAAACTGCACTGTCTGTCCATGATCCTACCTCTGAAAACAAAGTTTCTACAATCCATGACCTCAAGTGAGGAAGACAGCACCATCACTAGAGATGTCAAGGCTGCCATTAGAGAGGACCTGAACCCCAGATACCCCCCTAATGTACAGAACTACTTATCTACTGCACTGGATCCAAGGTTCAAGCCACAGAGCCGACAGGAGCTGACTCAGAGGCATCTCCTCCACAAAATAATTCGGCCATGAAGGAGCTTTTCGGGGAGACCTTTGCGAGCAAGGACACAGGGAAGACGTTTGCCAACACCATCAAAGAGGAGGTGGAATCCTACAAGGCAGCAAGTGGCATTCCAGTGGATGGTGATCCACTGGCATGGTGGAAAAGCAATGAGTGTAAATACCCTCACATTGCCATGATGACAAGATAGCTACCTGGCTGTGCCTGGCACTTCAGTTCCTAGTGAGAGGGTGTTCTCCACTGCAGGGGACATAGTGACTGCAGAGAGGTCTACCCTCTCCCCGGACAATGTAGATATCCTCATCTTTTTGAATAATAATTTGAAGTTATAAGCTCAGGTCTGCGATGCTTTCTTTCTTTACTTTTTTTTTGATAATGTGGACACGGGCTATTTTTTCATTCACTATTGTTCAAAGGAAGAAAGTATCATGCCTCATATTGCACTTCAACTTAACAATTGAGTATTGAATATTTTATTTTAATATTTTATTTAAACATCGAAAAGATCCTTGCTTTAAGTGTTCTTTAAGTAATAAATGGAAAGCAAAGTTATATTTGTCTCCCTCTTTACTTTTGCTGATCCGAAAAATTATCCGATCCGTGACTCAAAACCGTGATCCATCCAAACCGTGAGTTTTGTGATCCGTTGCACCACTAGTATCCACATACAATACTTGACCACTGTCTACCTACCTGCCATCCTGGCGACTGACAGAGAAGCCAAATTCGGGGTACTGCTGGAAGCTGATGTTCACCCCCACCAGTGGAGTCCCGTCTACTGCCACCACCTGCCCCCGGATCACTGAGGCTCGGCTAGGAGAGAGCAGGGTTTATTTTACTGGGTAAATACATTCTACTATAAGAAGTTGAAGTGTTTTCCAGTTCAGTTGACAAATGCAAAAGTGCTATATCCATACACTGTGGTAGCCTACAAATAGCTACGTAGAACGGGATCTGTACTTCAGTGGCAATTATACACTGAACAAAAATATAAATGCAACATGCAACAATTTCAAAGATTTTTCTGCATTACAATTCATATAAGGCAGTGGTTCCCAAACTTTTTATAGACCCGTACCCCTTCAAACATTCAACCTCCAGCTGCGTACCCCCTCTAGCACCAGGGTCAGCGCACTCTCAAATGTTGTTTTTTGAATGTTGTTTTTTGCCATCATTGTAAGCCTGCTACACACACACACTATACGATACATTTATTAAACATAAGAATGAGTGTGAGTTTTTGTCACAACCCGGCTCGTGGGAAATGACAAAGAGCTCTTATAGGACCAGGGCACAAATAATAATATAGCAATAATCAATCATTTTGCTCTTTATTTAGCCATCTTACATACAAAACCTTATTTGTTCATCAACAATTGTGAATAACTCACCACAGGTTAATGAGAAGGGTGTGCTTGAAAGGATGCACAAAACTCTGCAATGTTGGGTTGTAATGGAGAGAGTTTCAGTCTTACATCAGTTTCCACACACAGTCTGTGCCTGTATTTAGTTTTCATGCTAGTGAGGGCCGAGAATCCACTCTCACATAGGTATGTGGTTGCAAAGGGAATCAGCATCTTAACAGCGCGATTTGCCAAGGCAAGAAACTCTGAGCACAGCCCTATCCAGAAATCTGGCAGTGGCTTCTGATTAAATTCAATTTTCACAGAACCACTTGTGCAACTTCGATGAGGCTCTCTTGTTCAGATATCTGTAAATGGACTGGAGGCAGGGAATGAAAGGGAAAACGAATCAAGTTGTTTGTGTCACCCTTTCAGGAAAGTACCTGCGTAATTGCGCACCTAGCTCACTCAGGTGCTTCGCTATATCACATTTGACATTGTCCGTAAGCTTGAGTTCATTTGGACACAAAAAAATCATACAATGATGGAAAGACCTGTGTGTTGTCCTTGTTAATGCAGACAGAGAAGAGCTCCAACTTCTTAATCATAGCCTCAATGTTGTCCCGCATATTGAATATAGTTGCGGAGAGTCCCTGTAATCCTAGATTCAGATCATTGAGGCGAGAAAAAACATCACCAAGATAGGCCAGTCGTGTGAGAAACTCATCATCATGCAAGGAGTCAGACAGGTGAAAATTATGGTCAGTAAAGAAAACTTTAAGCTCATCTCTCAAATCAAAAAAACGTGTCAATACTTTGCCCCTTGATAACCAACGCTAAAAGCATTACATGGTCGCTGCCCATATCATTGCATAATGCAGAAAATACATGAGAGTTCAGGGGCCTTGCTTTAACAAAGTTAACCATTTTCACTGTAGTGTCCAAAAGTCTTTCAAGCTGTCAGGCATTCCCTTGGTAGCAAGAGCCTCTCGGTGGATGCTGCAGTGGATGCTGCAGTGTACCCAAGTGGCGTCGGGAGCAACTGCTTGCACGCACGTTACCACTCCACTATGTCTCCCTGTCATGGCTTTTGCGCCATCAGTACAGATACCAACACATCTTGACCACCAAAGTCCATTTGATGTCACAAAGCTGTCCAGTACTTTAAAAAGATCCTCTCATGTTTCCAGTGGTTTGCAGAAGAGGATGTCTTCCTTAATTGACCCCCCCATAAACGTAACGGACCTATACCAGGAGCTGTGCCAGGCCCGCCACGTCTGTTGACTCATCCAGAAGTAACGCATATAATTCACTGGCTTGTATGCAAAGCAGTAATTGTTTGAAAACATCTCCTGCCATGTCACTGATGCGTCGTGAAACAGTGTTGTTTGATGAAGAAATTGTCTGTATAGTTTTTTTGGCCTTATCCCCCAGCATTGTCCCAGCCATATCTGTGGCAGCAGGAAGAATTAAGTCCTACACAATAGTATGGGGCTTACCTGTCCTAGCCACTCGGTAGCTCACCATATAAGACGCTTCTAGCACCTTCTTACTAACGGTATCTGTTGCTTTTATACATGACTTACTACTCGAAAGTCGTCTTTATTCTCGCTCAAAAAACTCCCATGGCTTATTTTTCAAATTGTCATGTTTCGTTTCTAAATGTCTCCGCAAGAGTGAATGTTTCCTGCGAGAGAGTAACGGTTAATGTGATTTGATGTTAATTATTTGACTAGGATACCTGTATTTGACATTGTGTTGTTATTTCGATGAACCAGGTGCGGAAATCCCGGGGGGGACGGGGGGGACACGACCCCCCCATCCTGGGAAAAATATGATTTGTCCCCCCCAATATATCACTGAAACATAACTATGTAATTTAAATAATATTAATAATACGCAATGAAAGCAATTGTGCTGATTATAGACACTTAATAGCGCGTTTTTAAGTTTCAAAAGATTGCGACCCCCCCACCCTTTGCCTCACAATGGTTTGATCCACTGCCAGTTCCTTAGCTTGCTAGGTAACAGAGAGGTCGTATCTACTGTCTGAAAGGCACTCAATGCGCGTAACTGACGTGAGGTTAATCCAGTCAATCGCGCACACACACTAGCATGAATATGCAGAGCTAGCGCGCAAATATTAACTATTAAGCTAGCTAGTACCTATTCCATTTATGTGGCGTCGTCAAAGATGGAATCTTTGCTATCGTCAATTTATTCCAAGATCAGCATGCAGATGATGTAAGTTAGTGCTTCAAAGTCCCTGTGATAAGGTTAGCGATAAACTGAAATCCAAACTGAACAGAACTACACTCTCTTCTACCATTGTCTTAAATATATTTAATGGTCTCGTTGCAAAAGCTAAATTGTCGCAAGGGAACTTTTATTTATTTATTTTATTTCACCTTTATTTAACCCGGGTAGCAAAGATTATAGCAAACACCACTGAAACTGAATTGGTGCTCGCTAGCTTTGCAAATTCAGCTATTGTTGGAAGCCAGCCAATATGAAACAAACTATTAAAATTACAAAAGGTTGCAGCATATGTTGTGTAAATGGTGAACTCATACAGCTGTCAACTCTTGTCATTTTAATCCGTTTCACATTTGCTAGCTACCTTTTAGATCGAAACCCAAATAGAATGATTGAAGATGATAGAAGCCAATCTCCTACTGTAAATAACCTACACACTGTGTGTGTAGCCAGCCAGCCAGCCAGGTAGAAAAATGGCAGAAAAATAAAAGACGGACATGAGAGTATTTTTCAATACACCAAAACGCATAGTAAGAACCCTAGTAGCCTAATATCTCAAAGACTAGTTGATAAAATGTTCATAAGAAAGAAATGAAATTCTAATGGAAATGTTTCACAATGATGTCATTAGGCAGAGCAGGCAACAGATGGCACACAGACAGCAGAGTTGGGGACAGATATGTAGGGACAGACTGGCAGAGACAGGGAGTCTCAGGTAAGTTTGTTGAGTCTTTGTTTGGCAACATTATGAAAGGTTCTCAATTTTTTTTACTTGTAAAATAGGAACATAATTGGAAAATGCCATGGATACCCCCACTCTCAACTTAAACTGGTGACTGAACTAAGATTTGTTAAAGGCAATGGTATTGCTGTTGTGATTAGTTGTGTAGTTTTGGGTACCGGTAGTTAGGAGTACGGCAAACACCTTATTTCTTTGGTTCCTCAATATACATTTACCATATTACAATGTAGGCTATGTGTTACAGCACTACTTTTGGTGTCCCCCTCAGGAATTGCTCTTGAGAAAATTTCATGTAATTGTCCCCTCCAAAGTTGCTATCATATTTTCGCCCCTGCGCTGAACACTAGATGGTAAAGTTTTATTTTTGGCAGTGAAACGAGGCTACTCTGGCGAGAAAGAAACTCACCCAAATGTATAGCCCCGTTGGAAAATATAAATGTACTGTTTGAAAATGTGAAGAATGTGAATCACATTTTTTATTTGGTGTACCCCGATGGCATTGCGCGTACCCCAGTTTGGGAATACCTGATATAAGGAAATCAGTCAAATTAAATAAATAAATTAGGCTCTAATCTATGGATTTCACATGACTGGGAATACAGATATGCATCTGTTGGTCACAAATACTTTAAAAAAGGTAGAAGCATGGATCTGAAAACCAGTCAGTATCTGGTGTGACCACCATTTACATCGCATAGAGTTGATCAGACTGTTAATTGTGAACTGTGGAATGTTGTCCCACTCCTCTTCAACGGCTGTGCGAAGTTGCTGGATATTGGCGGGACCTGGAACACACTGTTGTACACGTCGGTCCAGAGCATCCCAAACATGCTCAATGGGTGACATGTCTGGTAAGTATGCAGGCCATAGCAGAACTGGGACATGTTCTGTTTCCAGGAATTGGCTATAGATCCTTGCGACATGGGGCCGTACATTATCATGCTGATGGAGGGGGATGAATAGCACAATAATGGCCCTCAGGATCTCATCATGGTACCTCTGTGCATTGAAATTGCCATTGTTAAAATTCAATTGTGTTCGTTGTCCGTAGCTTATGCTTGCCCATACCATAACCCCACCGCCACCATGGGGCACACTGTTCACACTGTTGACATCAGCAAACTGCAGCAAAATGCTGTCTGCCATCTGCCCGGTACAGTTGAAACCAGGATTAATTCGTGAAGAGCACACTTCTCCAATGTGCCAGTGGCCATCAAAGGTGAGCATTTGCCCACTGAAGTCGGTTACGATGACGAACTGCAGTCAGGTCAAGACCCTGGTGAGGACGATGAGCATGCAGATAAGCTTCCCTGAGACAGTTTCTGACAGTTTGTGCAGAAATTATTCTGTTGTGCAAACCCACAGTTTCATCAGCTGTCTGGGTGGCTGGTCTGAGACCATCCGGCAGGTGAAGAAGCGGGATGTGGAGGTACTGGGCTGGCGTGGTTACATGCCAAATTCTCTAAAACGATGTTGGAGGCGGCTTATGGTAGAGAAATGAACAATCAATTCTCTGGCAAGAGCTCTGGTGGACATTCCTGCATTCAGCATGCCAATTGCACGCTTCCTCAAAACTTGAGAGACATCTGTGACATTGTGTTGTGTGACATTTTAGAGTGGCCTTTTATTGTCCGCAGGACTAGGCGCACCTGTGTAATGATCATGCTGTTTAATCAGCTTCTTGATATGCCACACCTGTCTGGTGGAAGGATTACAGTGAGGGAAAAAAGTATTTGATCCCCTGCTGATTTTGTACGTTTGCCCACTGACAAAGAAATGATCAGTATCATTTTAATGGTAGGTTTATTTGAATAGTGAGAGACAGAATAACAACAAAAAAATCCAGAAAAACACGTAAAAAATGGTATAAATTGATTTGCATTTTAATGAGGGAAATTAGTATTTGACCCCCTCTCAATCAGAAAGATTTATGGCTCCCAAGTGTCTTTTATACAGGTAACGAGCTGAGATTAGGAGCACACTCTTAAAGGGAGTGCTCCTAATCTCAGTTTGTTACCTGTATAAAAGACACCTGTCCACAGAAGCAATCAATCAATCAGATTCCAAACTCTCCACCATGGCCAAGACCAAAGAGCTCTCCAAGGATGTCAGGGACAAGATTGTAGACCTACACAAGGCTGGAATGGGCTACAAGACCATCACCAAGCAGCTTGGTGAGAAGGTGACAACAGTTGGTGCGATTATTCGCAAATGGAAGAAACACAAAAGAACTGTCAATCTCCCTCGGCCTGGGGCTCCATGCAAGATCTCACCTCGTGGAGTTGCAATGATCATGAGAACGGTGAGGAATCAGCCCAGAACTACACCGGAGGATCTTGTCAATGATCTCAAGGCAGCTGGGACCATAGTCACCAAGAAAACAATTGGTAACACACTACGCAGTGAGTGACTGAAATCCTGCTCAAGAAAGCACATATACATGCCCGTCTGAAGTTTGCCAATGAACATCTGAATGATTCGTGGGACAACTGGGTGAAAGTGTTGTGGTCAGATGAGACCAAAATGGAGCTCTTTGGTATCAACTCAACTCGCCATGTTTGGAGGAGGAGGAATGCTGTCTATGACCCCAAGAACACCATCCCCACCGTCAAACATGGAGGTGGAAACATTATGCTTTGGGGGTGTTTTTCTGCTAAGGGGACAGGACAACTTCACCGCATCAAAGGGACGATGGACGGGGCCATGTACCGTCAAATCTTGGGTGAGAACCTCCTTCCCTCAGCCAGGGCATTGAAAATGGGTCGTGGATGGGTATTCCAGCATGACAATGACCCAAAACACACGGCCAAGGCAACAAAGGAGTGGCTCAAGAAGAAGCACATTAAGGTCCTGGAGTGGCCTAGCCAGTCTCCAGACCTTAATCCCATAGAAAATCTGTGGAGGGAGCTGAAGGTTCGAGTTGCCAAACGTCAGCCTCGAAACCTTAATGACTTGGAGAAGATCTGCAAAGAGGAGTGGGACAAAATCCCTCCTGAGATGTGTGCAAACCTGGTGGCCAACTACAAGAAACGTCTGATCTCTGTGATTGCCAACAAGGGTTTTGCCACCAAGTACTAAGTCATGTTTTGCAGAGGGGTCAAATAATTATTTCCCTCATTAAAATGCAAATCAATTTCTAACATTTTTGACATGCGTTTTTCTGGATTTTTTTGTTGTTATTCTTTCTCTCACTGTTCAAATAAACCTACCAGTAAAATTGTAGACTGATCATTTCTTTGTCAGTGGGCAAACGTACAAAATCAGCAGGGGATCAAATACTTTTTTCCCTCACTGTATCTTAGCAAAGAAGAAATGCTAACTAACAGGAATGTAAACAAATGTATGCGCAAAATTGGAGAGAAAGAAGCTTTTTGTGCGTATGGAAAATTTCGGCAATCTTTTATTTCAGCTCATGAAACATGGGAACCAACACTTTAGATGTTGCGTTTATATGTTTGTTCAGTGCAATTCTACAGTATAAGAGCTATTTCTGTTCATCCATGCAAACTATCTATAATATACTCTACCTGCTGTCGAACGGGATGTCTCCAGGGAAGACATGGGTGCTGTCCTTCCCAACCAGGAAGTGGACACGGTCATAGAAGAGACGTGAGAGGAGCGAGGCGAAGGGGGTCTGGCTCTGCTGGATCAGGTCCAGGGGGTCCGGGGAGCCCTGGCACAGAGGCCCACTGTGACAGCTCGACTGCTGGCAGCAGTCCGGGTCCACACAGTCCGTCAGGCCATCTACAACAACACAATAACACAACATCATCACAGCTAAGTCTACACTGTACAGTATCTCAGGCTCACAATGTAATACAGGAGGGAGAGTTAAATAACATTCAAAGCACAGAGGACCATGTGAAATTGAGATAAAATCTCTCAAGTGGTTTGAAACTGTAAATGAAATTTCCAAATGATATAGAATAAATTGATAATGTTTCTCCTAAGTGGGACTACATCCACTCTACCCTATTGAGCCTTTAACACACAGTAATCAAGATGTCTTTGCTGTGATGATTTAAACTTGAAAAACGTGGAGGTACTGATGAATAACAATATATCTAGCAGCTAGATATATTGTTATTCATCAGCATCTCCACTTCTATGAATAATTGTAATTTTGAGAGCGAAAAACTGAAGAAAAAAAACCCCCTGAATTCGGGAAAATATAAAGAGTGCCTATTTGAAAGCTAGGAAAAAATTATGAGTAGCTCACGACATGTTTCATAATTTAAAAGTAGCTCACATGCTAGAAAAGGTTGGAGACCCCTGATCTAGATCATTTCTGACAAGGAGCAAAATGCACTTCTGATTTATACAGTCTCAATACAGTACATGTATACTGCACTTACTTGCCGCTCTATAATTGCAATATAGTGCCTTCCTAATTATGTTCTCTTTAATGTCTAATACAATGTGGGTCTGTGCAAAGGCAGCGCGTTGGTTCCATTAAATCCATAGACTCCTCTCACACAGCCAGTTTGAGTAGTGCTTAAGTGAATGCTGACATTCATCACAGCAAAATTGCATTGGTAATTAAAAGCAGAATAATGTCTCTTGGTCTTTTGTACACACCTTCCGCGATATGTAAACATGCTTTCTCATAGCACGTTTTAAAAGTGTGGTTACTTATATCAGAGATGACAAATATAAGCACAATGTGGAATTATTTCAGAATAAAGTGTTACAGTAAGTATGTTTACAGAATATGATAAGGTAGGAACTATACTAAGGTAATGTAATAAGATAGTAACTATATTAACATAATGTAACAAGGTGCAATGATACAATATGTGGCAAATAAAATTGACAAGCTTAAATTCAGTAAACTACTGGCTAACACAACAGCATAACTACTGGACCAAGAGCCATAATATCCCCATTCAGAGCTGGATTGCCAAAGTAAGGGAGGCACTGTGCCCAGCAGGCCTGGAATTTCGTGATTTTAGGGGCAAGGCCATTTGGCTTTCAAGAGTTGCTGAATCTGCCAGCGCACCAAGGCCATTAACCAAAATAGCTGTAACGATGTACGCTGAGTGTCGGGAAGCAAGTTCAGGGAGTGAATACATTTAATTAATAAATGAACATGACCAAAACAAGAAACACGAACAGCGCACCGCATGAAACAGATACAGAAACAATAACACGGGAACCAAAGGGAGTGACATAAATAGGGCAGGTAATCAAGGAGGTGATGGAGTCCAGGTAAGTGTCAATAAGCGCTGGTGCACGTGACAATGGTGACAGGTGTGCGTAATAATTAGCAGTCTGGTGACCTAGAGGCCAGAGAGGGAGTATACGTGACAATAGCCAATAAAATTGCGTATGTAACAAAATAATTAGCCTACATGTCGAAGTGTAGGTGATATCTTATGCTACTGGCTACAGCCTCATGTCCAGACCGATGCTAAGATGAGGGAGCCGCCTGAAAATGTAGCCAAACTTGAATGATACTTTTAATTACATACCTTATATATAGGCTAAACGCCAGTCATGTTTGACAAATTTAATGTAGCATCATTATTAATGTCTAAATGCTTGATTCTGTCGACATACTTGAGGCATGTTCATTCAGATAGGAGAGAAAGGTCAGTACCTGCTGAGCACTGCAACATCACCCACCTTGCAATCTGAGCAGAGGCAGTCAACATTTTGAAACTATTTAACCATAAATGCAATTGTTTATTAAAACCTGGAAGTTTTTGTCATTTTATGAGGCATGTCTCACCATGTTCTGACCATAATGTTAAGGGGATTATTTTATAAACACTTCCTCATATGCCATTGAAACCAGCAGGGCCTATTTCTCTCATGTTGTCAACTTTCTTTCATTGCCGAGTAGCAAAATACATAATCAGTCATATTAACAACCCATGCTAGTTGTTGCGTCTTTAGATCTTCCCTCCTTCTAAATTTCTGAATGATATTTTCATCTCTGTCATATGAAACCGCTCACATTTTGCTGTGCACTTTTGAAGGAAGGACAAGCAGACCATTAGAATTGATAATCTTTTCTACTATGGGGGATAGTAGATTGACATACGCTAGTGATTTTGCTGTTTGTTAGGCCTACTCATCTTGTTGGCTGATGAAAAGTAAATGTGGACAGTTCTTCTAACATCTTCAATATGCACGCCACAACATTCCCTATGTGTCAGTCTTCACTTGTAGCCTACTTCGGAGCTGCGATGCCTGTGAGAAGGACGCGATCACGTGACGGGCATTGGCTAATAAGAATTGAGATATCTGAGAGAGCCAAGTGAGTGAGAGGTGATTCGGAGCATGGCGATTGGCAGCAGGGAGAAGGGAATTATAATGATTATATTCAGCCCAAGGGCACAACGGCCACAAGGCATGGATTTTTTTAGGGGGCATTACAGCCACACAAGGGGGAAGCGACAGTCATGGCCCCTGGGAAATTCGAGGCCTGGTGCTCAGCCATAACCAATACTTAGATAATCAACAAATAAACAACGCAATGAAATAATGAAGAAAACATTTATTTGGGGGAGAATTGCTATCCGTGTTCCGGATCTATTGTTGTATAATTAATGTACTCCACAGCTGCAAAAGTAAAACAAAGCATAGTGCATCAGCAATGCACAGCCACCATGTTCATAATGAAGGCTGGATGTTAATTTGTGGTTTTAGCAACTCATTTACAGCTGGTTGGAAAAGTCATTATCTTTTCTCTTAATCACTGCTCTTTTTCAGGTGATCATTTGCCATTTAGTTTTTTCAAACAATGCCTCCGATGAGGCCTCATTTGGAATATAAATGGCATTTCTAATGGAGTTGAGATGAGATGAAAATAGGAATATGTTCTGGGGTTGTGATGTATATATATTGGCTTGAGAAAGTAATTGGCATGGGGTGATTATTTCCTCCTCCTTTGTTGGAGTGTCGGGCCAATTTGAGCCTCCTACAATTTCCCTCTACATCAAAGGAGGGCCAAAATGAATGTACATCATCCAAGATTCCCATCAGTCATAAGAACTCACACACAATGCAGAGGTATCATCTTTGAAGGGAGAGTCATAGCTGCCGTGAATAGCACTCAATTAGGTTGTAGAATGACAGAGTGAACGTTTACTGCCCAGGCTGCCGCACATCACTGAACTGAACGTGATTTTATTTTCTATTGTATTGGATGAGGAAAGAAAATACAGTTCATGATTTATGATCAACACAAACAAAACAAAAGATACACTAACATCACGCTGCACATACCTGCCTTATCACACGCACAGGCACACACAGGGGAACGCACACTAACACGGCTAAAGAAACTGTGAAAATTAGCAAAGAATGAAGACTTGATAAAGTGAAGAAGCTGTTTTGCTTCAATCTAGAAGCTTCCTAGGATCTGACTTAACACTGTCAAGGTAAGAGGTAATGGTACAAGCAGCCAGAGCTGGGAAACCCTGAGGAGTGGGTGAGGTAAAAGAATTCACGCTCAAATCCACATCTCCCTGGTTTTCAGACACTAGCTAGACTGTAGAGACTGTGCACAATATTATGCTCTTACCTTCTCTGACACTTTGGCCAATTCTGATCTTTTTTCCACTAATTGCTCTTTTGATCAATCACATCAGCTCTTTTCACATCAGCTCTTTTTCAGTACTGATGTGATTGGTGAAAAGAACAATCACTTGAAAAAAGATCAGAATTGGGCTGCCTGTGTAAACGCAGCCTTCTCTCTGCATGTTTAAAGGAACTAGATGCAGTCTAATGTAGCTAATTTACACCTTATATAAAGAGGTACATTTTAATTAAACATCTGACTCATGTATTGGAATTGGATGAGACATAGTGCTCAAACAGAATCAGTATATTTTGGAGCCTGTCACTTTAAATTATTTCATAATGACTCTTCATTTATACATATTACACCTCATGTTGTATCATCATAAACTCAGAAGAAAAAGGAGTTCACGCTCCAACCACATCCCTGTTTCCAGATGGTAGCTTGACTGCACAGTAACTGTATTATGCTTTTATCGCCTTTGCCACATACAAAGGAACTAGATGCAGTCTAGTGTAGCCAATGTACACCTCATATACAGAGGGACATTTAAATTAAGAAGCTGACTCATGCACTCGATGAGACATGGTGCCTAAACAGAAGCAGTATGTTTTGTAACCTGTCAATCACAATTTGTATTATACCAAACTACAGTAATTACTACATTACGCAACCATGTTTTACACTTCATATTACATAATTGTAAACTTGACTTTCTCTTTTTTAACTTTGAAACAACAATAACATGTCATGTAAGTCAGTGAACAACTAGGTTACCCTTGCTTTTACAAATGGCCTTTTTCTCCATCTTTTACGTTTCCCTCAAAGACACGGGCATTGAACCCGAGCTCCAAAGCCTCATATCTGGTTCCCTGTTCACTGGAACACTAGGGGCTATGCTCAAGCATTAATCCTCAGAGGAGCCAAGCAACAGGCAGCACACCATCAGCAAATTACTGAGAGAAAACCTAGAGGACCCCTTGGTCTGAGAGCCATGGCAACTATTGTAGCGAGAATCTAACAAAAGGAAAACAAAAAGGAAAATGAAAAGTCTCGTTGGCTCAGATGAAGGGAAGGAGAAGTGGAGTCCTAAATATTTCCTCATCCTGACCTTCACCGACACTGGAGGTCAAGTCATTAATCATTATTGAGTCACAGACAGGCTACCATCCACAGGGACCTTACCTCTGTCGTTGTCAGTGTTGTCATCACACTCTGTCTCCATGACAACATTGCATCCCACGCCGCTCCAGCCCGCCTGGCACACACAGTGCCACCCGCTCTGTTCCAGGGTGCAGCGACCGTGGCCATTGCACAGGCCTGGACAGCCGTCTGGATGGAGAAAGGGAGAGAAGACAGACAGTCTGTGTATCAGAACACTGCCAGAAACAACGGGTCATTCCTCATGATTAAGGAGATGGGGACAGATGCTGCTCTCTTTTAATTTACATAAAATCCAGATGTCTGGCCATTCGAGAACATTTGCTACATACACTCCCCTACGTATTTATTTTGACAGTGAAGCTAAAACTTTTAATTTGGCTCTACTCTCTGGAATTTTGGATTTGAGATCAAATGTTTTATGAGGCGACAGTACAGAATGTCACCTTTTATTTGAGGGTATTTTCATAAATATCTGTTTATCGTTTAGAAATACATGCACTTTACGTATTCAGTCCCTCAATTTGAAGTTGTCAAGTATTTGGACAAATTAACTTGTGACTCAAGCATGTGACTCTACAAACTTTTTGCATGCATTTGCAGTTAGTTTTGATTGTGTTTCATATTATGTAGTGCCCAATGAAAATCAATAGTAAATAACGTGTGGTGTCATTTTGGAGTTACTTTATTGTAAATAAGAATATAAGTGTTTCTGAACACTACATACCATGATTACGGATAATCGTGAATAATGATGAGCTAGAAAGTTATAGATCCTTAACCCAGTGAGTCCCACCGTTGTATTGGTGTGATTTTGAACTTCTTACCCCTTTTAAACATTGTGTGTTTGAACTACAGACTTCTGGTTATACCATTAGATTTGAAAACGTATTCTGCATACGTTGGTACCAACCATTAGTCTGTGTGATTAACGGGGGCTGAGCTAGGGTGGTGTGTGATGAACGGGGGCTGAGCTAGGGTGGTGTGTGATTAACGGGGGCTGAGCTAGGGTGGTGTGTGATTAACGGGGGCTGAGCTAGGGTGGTGTGTGATTAACGGGGGCTGAGCTAGGGTGGTGTGTGAGACAAGGGAGGATGCCGAAGGGGCCTGGACTGTCTTTCTTTTTATATAAACGTCTGTAGAGTCAGAATGGTTTGAGATTCAAACTTTAAAAATATATCTATGAAAAGCTGAGACTCTCACAAGTATTTTCTTTGGGGGGGGGGGTAGATCAGCTTAAATATTGCCGATAGATTGTAGCTTCCATCAATGTAATTGTCTGCATCACTTCCAAATTAGTAAACAACGCTTAGGCTTCTACTTCCAGCTTATACATACTATATACATTTTATGGACACAGTCTGTTTTACAATAGTTATATTTTGTTTGTTTTTACTCATGTCCTTCCTCTAACCTCAACCTCCCATCTATTTCTTTCACAAAAGTTATGAACCTATATACGTTTTACAGACAATGTATGTTTTACATTATTTATCTTGTTATTATTAGTTGTTATTATTCCCAACCTTCAGCTCCATTCAAACCCTCCCATCTATCTCTTAACACCATCCATATTGGATATCTATTTGCCATATATTTTTCAACTGTGCTGTGATAATATTTTTTCTCATATAATTTAAATGACTGTTCGCTAGGTGTAGGCAAGACCAGAAGAAAATAGGTAAACTGGGATATGATTAAAGAGTTAATCAGGGTTATTTTTCCACAAATAGACAGGCATTTTCCTTTCCATGGTAGCAAGACTTTTGTTTTTAAGCCCTGGATTTCTAACCCCTTGATATTATTGTTGGACCCCTTGATATTATTGTTGGATCTAATTTTAATAGATAACATTTCGATGGCCATAATAAATAGATATGCCAAAAGTGGACAACCTTGTTTTACTACTCTTGACAACTTTCTGAGTAGCAATTATTTCATATTTTACACCTACAGTAGGGTTACTATACATGACTTTAACCCATTTTATAAGAAATTCTCCAAATGTTCCAGACATTTATATATAAACTCCAGTCGTACTTTATCAAAAGCCTTTTCAAAGTCAGCTACTGAATAGCAGTCCTGGCTTCCCAGATTTTTCATAGTGTTCTATTGTTTCCAGTACTTGTCTTATATTATCTCCAAAGTATCGTCCATGTAAAAAACCTGTCTGATTAGAATGAATAATATCTGACAATACTGTACCTTTTTAATTCTATGCGCTATACATCTTGCTAGAATTTTTGCGTCACAACACTGAAGTGTAAGGGGCCTCCAATATTTACCAATATCCTGTTTCAGTAATAATGAAATCAGACCTTCTTGTTGAGTGTCCGATAATCTACCATTTACATAGGAGTGGATAAAATATGCTAATAACGGTCCTCTGAGTATATCAAAAAAAGTTTGGTATATCTTAACTGGTAAGCCATCCAGCCCTGGAATTTTCCCGGACTTAAAGGCTTTAATTGAATCAAGAAGTACCTCCTCTGTAATTTCGCCTTCACATGAGTCTTTCTGTACAGCTGTTCATTTTACATTATTAATAGAAAAAAATCCATACAATTAGCTTCGGTTAGAGGAGATGGAGGAGACTGAAACAAAAACATATGCTTAAAGTACTTTGCTTCCTCTTTCAAAATATAATTTGGTGAATCATGGGTGACTCCATCATTTGTAACAAGTTTCAGTAAATTAATTTTGGTAGCATTTCTATGTTGAAGATTAAAAAATAATTTGGTGCATTTTTCACCATATTCCATCTAGCTTGGTTTAATTTTATAATATATTACACTTGATCTTTCTTCAATAAGTTCCTAAATTTTTCTTAGCTTTTCTTCTAACTTATTCTGAGCCTCTAAGGTACAGTTTTTATTGCAATCTATCTGTTCTGTCAGACATTCGATTTCCTTTGTTAATATGGATTATTTGAACCTAAATTGCTTTTGTTGTAGAGCTGAGTACTGAATTGCATGGCCTCTAAAGGCACATTAAAAGTGTCCCATACAGTAAGGGGATCTGCTGTACCTATGTTATGTCGGAAAAATTCAATTATAAATTCCTCTGTCCTAGTTAAAAACAAGTTATCATCCAATAGGCTTTGATTAAATTCAGTTAGAGTAATGTATATGCCAATTATCTGATGGTCCGACCGCATTCTGTCACCTATCAACACTTTTTAAACTTTTGGTGCCAACGAGAATGCCATAAGAAAGTAGTCAAGACGACTAGCTTGATTGAGCCTCCGCCATGTATATCTCACTAGGTCAGGATATTTAAGCCTCCATATATCCACTAGTTCCAATATATCCATGACATTTGTGATTTCCTTAAGAGCATGAGGGTGATAGTTTGTAGTGTGATTTCCTTTACGGTCCATTGAGGTATTTAAAACAGTATTATAATCTCCCACCATAATAATAGAGTCTTGTATTACTTGTAGGGTTGATAATTCAGTATATGTATTTTCAAAGAAATGTGGATCATCATTATTGATCCATAACGGTTAATGAGCTATATCCAATAACATATTTAATATCATCCATCTACCTTTCGGATCTGTTTGTAAAATTTGCACATTCGGATCAAAATTACTGTTAATTAATATCATCACCCCTTTTGAGTTTCTTTGCCCATGGGAGAAGCATATTTCGCCACCCCCAGTCCTTTTTCCACACAACTTCATCTAAAATTGTTGAATGAGTTTCCTGTAAACAATAGATATTATTTTCCTTCTCTTTAAGCCGGGTAAATATTGTTAATCTTTTCTTATTATCTGCTAAACCGTTACAAACTGGTTATAATTATTTCACCAATTACCATAATGAGATACACGTTTCAAATCTATTTACATAATATAGAGTACCAGTCAAAAGTTTGGACACATCTACTCATTCAAGGGGTTTTCTTTATTTGTACTATTTTCTATGTTGTAGAATAAATAACACATATGGAATCATGTAGTAACCAAAATATTTTAGATTTGAGATTCTTCAAAGTAGCCACCTTTTGCCTTGATGACAGCTTTGCACACTCTTGGCATTCTCTCAGCCAGCTTCACCTGGAATGTTCCCACATATTCTGAGCACTTGTTGGCCGCTTTTCCTTCACTCTGCGGTCCAACTCATCCCAAACCATCTCAATTGGGTTGAGGTCGGGTGATTGTGGAGGCCAGGTCATCTAATGCAGCACTCCATCACTCTCCTTCT
Organism: Salmo salar; assembly: GCF_965601325.2. Taxonomy (NCBI): domain Eukaryota; kingdom Metazoa; phylum Chordata; class Actinopteri; order Salmoniformes; family Salmonidae; genus Salmo; species Salmo salar. The sequence goes on from NC_138303.1 coordinate 87,253,730, forward strand.
TGGTCAAATAGCCCTTACACACCCTGGAGGTGTGTTGGGTCATTGTCCTATTGAAAAACAAATGATAGTCCCACTAAGCGCAAACCAGATAGGATGGTGTATCGATGCAGAATGCTGTGGTATCCATGCTGGTTAAGTGTGCCTTGAATTCTAAATAAATCACAGACAGTGTCACTAGCAATGCACCCCCACACCATCACACCTCCTCCTCCATTCTTCACGGTGTGAACCACACATGCAGAGATCATCTGTTCACATAGTCTGCATCTCACAAAGACACGGAGATTGGAACCAAAAATCAAAATTTTTGACTCATCAGGCCAAAGACAGATTTCCACCAGTCTAATGTCCATTGCTCATGTTTCTTGGCCCAAGCAAGTCTCTTCTTCTTATTGGTGTCCTGTAGTAGTGGTTTCTTTGCAGCAATTTGAACAGTTGATGTTGTGATGTGTCTGTTACTTGAACTCCATGAAGCATTTATTTGGGCTGTAATTTCTGAGGCTGGTAACTCTAATTAACTTATCCTCTGCAGGAGAGGTAACTCTGGGTCTTCCTTTCCTGTGGCAATCATCATGAGAGCCAGTTTCATCATAGAGCTTGATGGTTTTTGCGACTGCATTTGAAGAAACATTCAAAGTTCTTGAAATTTTCCAGATTGACTGACCTTCATGTCTTAAAGTAATGATGGACTGTTGTTTCTCTTTGCTTATTTGGTGACATGTCAATGATAGCTATCTAATAACTACAGTTATGCTAGGTAATGGTTTGCCTTATCATATTCATGTCTATGTCGAAGAAGACTGTAGGAGGAAGTGAAGAGGACTCAGGGACAGGTATCAGCGAGAGAGAAGGGCAGAGAAAGAGAAGAGGTCTGGGTCAGCAGCTTCAGGCCAGCAGCCTTGGCGCTTCTGCCACATTCTTTCTTTTCTGGGTCCATTTATTGTGCCTAGGGCAACAAGTGGCAATTTTACAGCCAGACCCTCCACTACGTCATCCACAAGTGTTGTCGCCACCGGTGCATCAAGGCACTCAACGTCATCTACAAGTGCGACCATGGCCTCCACCGGTGCAGCGAGACCCTCAATGTCGTCTACTAGTGCAACCACCACCGGTGCAGCGAGACCCTCTAGAACGTCTACATCATCCACAAGTATGACCACCACCGGTGCAGCCATGGAAGATGATGAAATGGAGGAAGCACCTCTGGATCTAGGACCACCTGAGATTATTATGAACCTCACGGAAGTGACCACTGAGGACCTCATTGAACAGGATGTGGCCATGGAGACAAACTAGGAGAAACAGAGAGAGAAACGAAGAGGAACAACGTCACACCAGGCGTCATCGGAGGTACCAGCCCACAGATCCACTCAACTCATTTCAGCTGAGGCTCCTCCGAACCGTCGAGAGGGATGCAGCCCAACCTGATGCTCACAGGAAGGATGAGCCTGAGCCTGGTGCCAACACTGAAGAGGCTGCCTCAGCAAAGAAAAGCAGCAGTCAAGGTTAAAATGTATCAGCTGCTTTTCAAAGCCGAGTTCAATGCTACGTTTTCTTTTCTCCATATCACAGGTAGTGTCATAAGTGTTGCGACAAGGAAGTAAAGTTGGTCATTTCTACAGTATAGTCATGTAGGCTAATTGGTATTTCAGATCAAAGGATTAATATGAGGCAAATGTATAGCCGTTGTTTCTGGGTTAGAAAATACCCTAAAACAACAGTTTGCTGTCTAAATATTTGCCTCCCATATTCGTCTATTGATCTGAAATACAAATTCCATGAGTAAACAGCAGGAATTACCAACTTTACCACATTGTTCCAAATTTTATGTCACTAACTACACTTTACAAGCAGTATTTAGTTAACATAAATCTCACCTTTTATGGTGTTATATTATGTAAAGCTTGTATGTGTTGTTTTTCTCTTCCCTTCCAGAGATGGAGTCAATTTAGCCGACCAGCTCACAGGAAGGACAGGAAGAGGAGAGGAGTTGTCTGGTTGTTGTTTTGACCTCCCTCATTGTACCTTTCTTTTCACACACGTCAGTTCCATTTACATTCAGTCAATTCATAAAGTAATTTGTTTATAAAGTCTCGGGATAGCATTCATTATTAGTGTTACATACATTTCTGAATTGACAGAATTGAAACTCATACTCCGGAGAATTCAGATGCTCTTGTTGGTCTCTTACAAGACTAAAGGTGAACATATTTATTTCATTTAAAACCACTTGAAAACCAGGGTGTTGAAACTTTTTGTGAAGTTATGTTCCATCGACTGGTCCATGACATCCAGGGGCCATTTGTTTGTTTAGCTGTGTTATGGCTACACATTATTTTCTTTTTTTCAGAGACAGAGACACACACACACACACACCTCTCCTTCGTTCCTCTCTGTACCTCAGATCTCCAAGTGCCCTGCCCTCTCTCTCTTTATGGCCATGTCTGAAGTTCCCCTACTACGTCTAGGCTTTATGAGTAGTCCCTGTATCTGTCTGCAATTGTGCCAAAAATACATGCTCTTGTTCTCTTACAGATGACAGGTTACACATTCATTTTCTTATTTTTACACCCACACACCCACACCCACACCCACACCCACACCCACACACCTCTTTCAATAGTTTTCTTTTTTAAAACATTTTTACAACACACATACCTGTCATGTTCTTTCCTGTACTTATTAAATACTTATTAAATTATGTTTTCATAGTCAGTTGTTTCATTTGTTTATTACTATCTCATTTAGACTTAATCTGCTTATTTCTTCCCTATACCTTTGCAGATCTAAGACAAGATGAAAGTAAAAACACATTCTCTTCCTAATTCGTTTTTTTTCCACCTGTATTTTGTCAGTGAACATGGCGGTAAACTGTACTATTTGTATGGACCCTAGGCTACCCTTTCCCTTTGTTATCATATTAACTGTATGTCGTATAACTTGAATTAGTGCTCCCGCTCACCTGATGTACCATGCCAGGTGTGTATAATACTGACGTTAATGGGAGAGGGAAGGGGTTAAGGTGTGGTCTTTACTCCCAAATTTCACTTAAATATAACTTCCAAATGAAGAGAGACAACGAAACATAAAATAATCTGGGGAAAAAATGCTATTTTATGGACAATGGTGGATGGTTCTTAAAATAACCTTGGTGTTAGAAGGCTCTTAAAAGAGCCGTTTCACTCCACGGCATGCTGACATGGGACTTCACCTGCTGGCGATGAGAAGTAGGTGGTCAGCTTCTCCCTCACCTGTAGTGCCTGTCTGGGGGCGTTGTTGGCACGTGCCCTGGTGACATCAGGTAGGTGACTATTTGGCATGCCCATCTCCATCCGGAGCGGCTCCTGGAATGACCTCCGCAGGTAGTTGTGGAGAACACATGTGGCCTTCACGCAGGCATCGACATTTGAGGGGCTGAGAGCAAGCACTCTCCGATACATTCTCCACCGGGCTGCCAGAATCCCAAAGGCGCATTCAACAACTAACCTTGCCCTGGACAGTCGTTTGTTAAAGATCCTTACAGACTTTGGCAATGGCAGCTGGCGTCCAGCGTAGGGCCTCATGAGGTTGGGTCTCAAAGGGAAGGCCTCGTCGCCGACGAAGACGTGGGGAACAGGTCCCAGGTCTTCAGCCCCAGGGAGTGATGCAGGTGGTGGAATCTCCAGGGTGCCATCCTGAAGTGCCTGGCCGAAGGAGGGTCCCGCCATCACTTCCCTTGCCCTAAGCACCAACATCGACAACACGGAAACAGTAGATGGCATCTACTACAGCCAAGAGTACAACTGAATATGTACCCTTGTAGTTGGAGAATTGTGAACCCGAGCATGGTGGAGCCTGGATTACTACATGTTTCCCGTCAATGGAGCCAAGACAGTTGGGGAAATTCCACCTCTCCAGGAACTCGTCAACGATGGCCCTCCAGTCTTCCTCCTTGGGGACTGGCATGTATTCACCAACCAGACAGTCCCAAATGGCTTGTGCCACAGAGGGGACAATGCCTGCCACCGTGGACCGTCCAACTCGGAAGCTGAATCCTATGGTCCTGTAGGAGTCCCCTGTCGCCAAGAATCTGAAATATAATTCAAAATAATTATCAATATTGTGTGTAACTTCAATTCCATCCACATATTATATCTACTCATATAGCTTCCTCATTACTGTTTATTATACTCTACTAATTATATTGTAATACTCGTCAACCATCATTAACAATGCCTTGAAACAGTACAATTCAGTCTATGACTATATCAATAAACTGTAGCCCAGGCCAACTCTACTCTTAGAAAGAATGGTACTATCTACTTAAAAGGGTTCTCCGGCTGTCCCCATAGGAGAACCCTTTGAAGAACCCTTTTTGGTTCCAGGTAGAACTCTTTTGGTTCCAAGTAGAACTCTATTGGATTCCATGTATAACCTTTTCCCTAAAGGGTTATACCTGGAACCAAAAAGGGTTATCCTATGGGGAAAGCAGAAGGACACTTTTGGAACCTTTTTCTCTAAGAGTGTATGTAAGTCCAATAAGAATGTAATAAATGACTGTAACTGTCTTGAACAACAATGGGTCCTGGAGAAGACTAGCCTACCTTCATTAGGGCAGAAGGCACCTCAACTTTCTTTTCATTTGGTAACGTTGCATAATTAAAAAAGGATTATAAACCAATTTTGGGAAAAGTTATAGTCCTAATGAACATTCTGTAAAAGTACATCTGATGTCAAACAGGGACTATTAACTACAGAGCCCTTTAGCTAGCTAGGTTGCACATAAAAACAATGTATCAAATATCAGTCAATTATGGTATCAAAGGCTTTAAAAATGTACTAGAATTTAGCTTACCGGAGACAAATCGCCAGGCGTTCAACTGGGCTGATGGACTCCCGGTAGTTGGTATCCATCCGGGCGATCCTGGCTCCAACCATCTGGAGCAGGTGATCGAACTGGCTTCAGTCCAGACGAAAGTAACTTCAGAATTCCTCTCCAAATAGTCGAAGCTCTTGAATGAGACGGTGGAACTCCCCTGCCTGCTTTCGGGACTTTAACCATCTCTGGACCCACACAGACCTGTGCTTTCGGCGGGGCTGGTCCCGGCCCAACAGCGCGATCAAGACCACCTTCCTCAAAGTTGGTCTCATTGTTGAAAGAGCCTACTCTGCTATCTTGACTATTTATTATTGCATTTTGCTCCAAAACTGCATTTTGGAGGAAAATTATATTATAGGCTCTCACAATTCATTTGTGGATGTCATCGAATAAATAATATACTTGGTAAATAAATGAATAAAAAAAATTCAAGAAATTCTCCAGTCAAACTGTTTTTATTATGTTATCCCAATTTTTTTTTACTGGATATGTGTGCACCAAAAATTCAACATTCACATTTTGCTACTTTCTGTCAAGTCTACACATAAAATTTGATGCATACATTCGATAAATACAACATATGCACCACACAGAACGCACTGCAAATGCCTCTGCAATGCTGCAAAGCAAACGCAGCGTACCATTGGAAATTAATGTACTTCTGGTGTATCAAAACGCAATGACGCAGTCGGTGTGTTCGAAGCGTAAAGCATTACTAAGGAAAGAAATCCCACAAATTAACTTTGAATAAGGCACACCTGTTAATTGAAATGCATTCCAGGTGACTACCTCATGAAGCTGGTTGAGGGAATGCCAAGAGTGTCCAAACCTGTCATCAATGCAAAGGGTGGCTACTTTGAAGAATCACCTTCTTTTTTTTCTCCACACTTTTTTGCTTTCTACTTGATTCCATATGTGTTATTTCATAGTTTTGATGTCTTTACTATTATTCTACAATGTAGAAAATAGTAAAAATAAAGAAAAACCCTTGAATGAGTAGGTGTGTCCAAACTTTTGACTGGTACTGCATGTTTGGAAATGTACCATTAAAAAGTACCATAGTGATTGAGTGTCCATATAGCTGGACCATGATATTTGCATTGCTACTAAGTAACCCTCCAATTGTTCTTCTCCACTATTCCACCCGCTAAAGCGGGGTTGTCATCCCAGCCACCGCCGTCCCCCCGGATCCCTAGGCCCCTTGAGAGGCCAGGGCCCATCCTTCGAAAAGAGCACACAGTGCCACCCACAGAACAGAAGCAGATCAACCGCTAAAAGCATTTCCAATGCTCTCACCTCAATTTGCTTTATATATAGCTATCAAAAAACTATATATATTCAAAAATCTTGCGTATCTTAATTTCCATCATTAACAATTAATATGCGTAATAATGTTGACAGTTCATGCAAAAGATTATTACCTATAACCAGGATTGCCATTGCATTACATTTTAGTCAAGTAATTATTATTTTAGCAAACAATCATTGTGATTCATCCTATATTGTTCCTAACATCCTTATCTCCGAGCAACAGATGTGGTATACACACACACACATACACACACATACACACACAAACACACACACACACACACACACACACACACACACACACACCAACCCCTTTCCCCCACAATCAACTATAAGCTCAGAGGCTCAACAGTTGTTACATCCCAGAGCCCAACTCAAGACTTGATTTACGAATGCATATACAGTTACAAGTGTTTGAGAAAGCATGCAACATTGACCAAAATGTGCAAAAATTGGGAGATTTGATTAACCATTGTCAAGTCCTAGGTGATGGAGATCAGATACACCCCCTTCCCTTGAAACACACTCACACTGTTCCCCCGTTGTGACCATTTTCCCAAGCATCTCTGTGCAGTCAGACCTTTGATTATTTTGTGCCACCATGGTCACAATAATATGCCTCCTGTCTGATTGTCCGAGTGTGACCCCCTCCCCATTGGTTACTGCAGCCAGTGTTGCCAGCACAGCCACTGCCAGGGTGGGGGCACCCCACCGGAATCCCCACCGGCTCGGTACAAGATCGTCAAGGTTCTCATTAGTAGCTTTGAAAATGTCCTTGTATATGATGCTCTCCCATCAGGGGGCTCTGGCTTTGTAGGACCAACCCTGCCAGGCAGGGTTAGAATCTTGAGGGGTCTGTGCTGCTCCAGTAGGTCTTTGTCCACATTCCTTTTTCTGTTTTGGCTGCATATAGGCAACTTACAGTAAGCCCATAAAACAGATAAGGACTTATTTTTAGTGTATGGGTCGCTCAGTTGGGTGTCTAGGGTATAGGGTTGGGGACAGTTGACAATATATAAATAAATTAGATGCCGTCTTATCCATTTCTAAAATAGTTAAATAATTATTTTACAACATTCCCTATCTTGAATGCTATAGCGTAGTTGTAGTTTATTTAACAATTGTTTAATTTTATTGCTTTTCCTCTTTCTTTTAAATTATTATTTCAATCCCTACTATGGCTAGCAATATACAGTTTATCGACTACGAGAGCTACATGTTGCCCTTTTAATCTATTCTCCTTGAAGATTGGGTACAGAACTTTGTGCCGAGTTGTTAGAAGGTAAGGGGTTAATTTACGTAGAAGATCATAGGAAATCCCAGGACATAGTGTCTATAATACTGTAATAAGCTCACAGTTGCTACCACAAATTCCACACAGTTGTCATTGACTAGTTGGATATTCATTTCCCACTTAGCAAACAATTTCTGTTTTTACAGCATTCATATCAGTTCATTTTTATCCGTTTTTTGCTCTGGCAGACTTTTTTTTTGTCAATAAAACTCATGAATGCAACTGTTTATGTCAAATTGTCCTGAAAAGAAAACGGTAAACTCTTCTTGTGAGGCTAAATATAAGGGCTGGACATGGAGATAAATAAAAGTCAGATAAATGAAAATACAATTTTTGCTGGTGTCTCAGGACTACTAGGGTTAAAGATCAAGCCCCCAAAACATGCTAACCTCTCACTATTACCAATAACAAGGGAGGTTAGCATTTTTTGGGGTATGATATTTATGCCTCTAACTTTCTCACTCATCATTATCCACGATTCATTCTTGAATATCCGTAATCATAGTAGCATCCACGTTAAATAAGTGTTCAGAAACATATTATATTCTTATTTACAATAAAAGTGACTCTAAAATGGAACCACACATTATTTACCTTTCATTTCTATTGGCACCACATAATCCAAAACACAACCAAAACTGCAAATGCATGAAAGAAGTGTGTAGTCACAAGCTTGATGTAGTCATGGCGTGCTAGGAATACGGGACCAAATACTAAATGTTTTAGTAAATTTATACACTATAAGTGAATTTGTCCTAATACTTATGACATCATTAAATGGGGGGACTACATACATAAAGTGCTTTCATTTCTAAATGGTAAAATAGATATTCTCAAAATACCCTCAAATAAAAGGTTACATTCTGTACATTTGAACTCAAACACAAAATTCTGGAGTATAGAGCCAAATTAAAAGTTTTAACTTCACTGTCCAAATAAATACATAGGGGAGTGTATTTTGTTATATTCTATCTTACATAAATTGAATATAGTGAATGTTCTGCCATTGCTTTGGGCATCGTACTTTCTCCTTAGAATTAATTAACATCTCAATAAATGTGCTTTGGTGGTACTGCAGGAATACCTTTTAAAACCCCTGCTGCTATGAAACAATTCAATCCTAAAGAATGAGAGTGCATCTTACCTTTAACAACGAGATCCAGGTAATACGCTATATACCACATGAAGATAAAAGGAAGAAAGAAAAAAGTGTTTGAGATTAGATTACTGAGCCTCAAAGATATATGCTAGCACCAGGGCACATGAAGAGATAATTACAGCCTATTAATGTGCCAGAAGCTAAGCTTTATAGTTTGATTCACACATCCACAGAGACACAAAGCCCATCTCCAATTCCCCATCTCTAAAGGCAAGAAGAAGGATTTCAAAGGAGTGTTTTCTTGCATTTCTGAAGTTTTCTGGTTCTTTTACAAAATGTGCTTTTCAGTCACTTGGCAAAACCCAATTCCATTAGTCTCAGATGACAAACTGCAGTGTTCTATCAAGGTGTATCCACATTAATTGAGTGTGTTCGAACTTGGTGAGCAAATTATTCAGTTGCAAGAGAAAGAAAAATGCCTCCACTCTAGGGAGGAGGGCATGGCTGATGGAAAATATGCCTGGCGGCAACCAACAGTTCCATTGTGACTCTAAGTTTTCATTCTCAAATAACGGCAATGAAGTGGATAAATTGTATAACTGACAGGCAGGCCACTGACATCATTGAACCCCAGCCAGTGGCTCTAAGACACATGGTAACATGTTACCCTCCCTCTGAAGGTTTGGTACCTGTGTTTCATCTGTTCTCTTCTAGCAGACTGAGTGAAGGACCAGGCAAGAAGGACTCAAGGGTTCCATCTGACAACTGCACGTCTATATTATACAGCAGACGGATGATTGGCTGGGAATGGTCTGATAAACTGCTACAGTATTTAACATGTGTGGTGATATGCACGCACATGGATTACATATTCGTTGATTTGTATCTGCAAAAATCAGTGGTTCACACATCTTTCATTAGTACAAACAAAACACATTAGTAAAGCGTGGCCCAGATTAAGACATTACGACCTCGGGACTATAACATTCTCTCTGACATTTTTGTCAAACATTTGTTAGTCACATATAATTGATCTTTAGATGGTTCTTCATATGTCTGCGAAGCTAGATATTTTTTGAAAGTACATTTTGGATGAAGAAAATTAAAAACTAGAAAGTTCTATCTGCATAAACTCATTTGAACTTGGCGCTATAAGGCTCTATCTGCAATCCAATCACAAGACAGAACAAATACAGACGGAATGTCAATCTGGACTCAGACATAAAGTTCTATCTGCGATGTCACCCCCTAAAAAAAACAGATTTACAAATGTCTCAGGATTTTGATATTCTGCACTTTAGGTACCGTTACAGTGAGGACCTTAATGGGTCATGCAAGAAGAATTCACTACAAAACTGTTCGGAGATTTTGATTCTCAATATCTCAGAACTATGCTTTACATATAGAACCTTATAGTCCCAAGGCCACAACATGTTAAAACCTAGGTACAGTAAACCAGCCCCTATGCCTCTAAACAGAACACTAGTTACTAGAGTCACGTATTAACCTCCTGTGGTAGTGTTAGTCCGGGGGGGGCGGGGGCGAGACTCACCAATGCTGCAGTGTTCTCCCTCCCAGCCGGGGTGGCACTCACACTGTCCGTTCTTACACTGGCCATGTTCCTGGCAGCGGGGGTGGCAGGCCTGCAGGTCACAGCCTGGCCCCTCCCAGCCCTCCTCACACTGGCACTTCCCTCCCACACACACACTGTGGGCACTGCAGGGCACCAGACACACCTCTGCACACGGACAGAGAGAGAGACCGGCAGGGGTCTTACTGCACTTGGCAACAGACAGTACACCTCTACATTGGCCAGATGGACATGTCAAAGGTCAGCTGCATCATTGCTCCCAAAATACACGTGGTCATTTCCTATTAATTAATTCAGGATCCTAGACTCATTTCTGCACTCATCTTGTCTTGCTAGTTCATCTAATATAACTAAAAAATGAATATTTTAAAAAGGAATATAATGAAAACCCATTACCATTTTTATTCTAATGGTATCTCTACTCTACATACTCATGATTTGAAACTTTAATTTTGAATAGGAATTGGAAAATGTTTGTTATAATACAGAACAGGCAATACTTTCTATGTAGAGTGCTGCAGGTGCAGTTATAATACATTCAATGCTTAAAGATTTAGAGGTTTAATGGTATTCAATGAATAATTTCAGCAGAATATGGAGAGTACTGTCCATCCTATCAGCAAGTAGCCAATCAGCAGGGAGAAGAAAGAGCTGCTGGCGCAGAAAGGCCACTTATCCCCACACATGGAAAAGGCATTCCCATTTAAATATACATCATATTTAATCATGCCATAACAACTCAATTTGCATTTTATTAATCTCGATTTTTCTACCATTAAGCATATGACATTTAATCCATTTCGTCTATGCATCTGCTTGCAATAGAATTCAACATGTTTGCCATCTAAAACGATTTAATAATAACGGTTGAATGTTGGCATTATCTTCAATGCCTTTATATTTCTGTTTTAAAAACCAAATACTGCACATTGATAGATATAATTCACTGTCTTACAGTGAGGTTACAGTATGTCTACTCCATGGTAATGAAATTGTCAGTGCAGTCACACACAGTCAACATTACAAGTAATTCTACATACACTTGAGTGAACATAAAATCAATTTTCACTTTTGGATAGAAAACCTGAACTTTGCTTTGGAAGGCTGGAAAAAAGTGTGGGTTGAGTGAATGCACAATTCTTTCATGGTTACGGAAACCGAGGCACCACAATGCTCCAATATTCAATTCATTGGAAAGTGAAATAGCCTCCACATGAGCTCTTTTCCCCTTTGGCCATCCCTGAAAACACAATTGATAGGAAAAATAATGAAGAATGAGGGATTACTTTGCCTTTTGAGGAATGTCTTAATATGCAGCCCACCTCTCAGGTTTTTCACCCAACTTTAATAAAGGCTTGGCATGTAGCACTACTTGACTCAAGGAAGAGAACCATTAATAACATGAAGATGAGCAAAAATGTATATGACAGGCAGCCTATATTCTAAAGGATGGATGCTTCCATAATACTGTTGGCACGGTTTCCATCCCTCTCCATAAGCGAGGACACCAGCAGTAGGGTGTGTGTTAGTGTGTTGTTGTGTTGTGTGGCAGCTACAGCAGCAGGCAGCTAATCTGTAAACCTGGCCCTGGGCTCCTGAAGAATCTGATCTCCTTTGTGATCTGGTTGCTACATGAGATCTACATCTGTGTCACTGGCTGAACAAAACAAAAACAACAACTTTCAGACAAAGATGACAAACTATACAGACGAATATCCAGCATCATCTCCCTTACGGGAAAAAAACGCATGCATTTTACGTGAACATGTGAAGTGTTCCAAAAACACATGTTTTCATGTGATCACGTGATCTTATGTGAAAGGAATGTGATAACATGAAACTACATATGTGAAAACATGTGATCACGTGAGGTATTCCAAAAACATGTGAAATCATGTGATTTTCTTCGAGGCTCACACAGCTTCTCTGAGATGTTCCTACAACCACTGTGTCAACGCTGTTTGTTATCAGTAAGAACCATAGTCATTGGTGGCAACCCTCATTATCAATGTCCTCTGACTCAAACAAATGAATGAAACATTTCAGTAAGAGACAGCTGTTTGCCACGAATTCAACAAGAGACAGACTGAAATTAAATGCATAGGCATTTTCTACTTTTTCAAGTGTCGCAGTGTACTAACAAGTGAGTGCAGTGAAGATAACTTTAATTTGTTCTGTATAAACAGCCAGAAAGGTGACCTAAATTCAAATACGAAAAGCTGATGAACAGATAACACCAACAGTATGCTAAAAATAACAGATTCAAATTGTACAAATGAGCATATCTCGGGATGAATCCTAACCATGGCATTATTGTTCCCTGGAGGAGGCATATTATAAAAGGAAGAATTTATAAACTAGCATTAGAATGCATCAATTTCATGACTCCCACCAAAAGATATGCAAGTATTGATAAAGAAACAAGAAGTGGCTTAGATGGCAGCCATGGTGCGTAGTCCAATTTACACACAGCATGTCAGAGAAATGATTGCAAAGTTGTCTGATAGACTGCTGGGTGTGTGAAGTTCTGCTTCTGCTAGGAGCTGGCAGATTACAAGCAGAAAAACACATTGGCCAGGGTCTGTGTTACTCAGTCAAAGGTAAGACCAAAAGTTAGCGTCATGTACAGAAAACGTACTCTAAATCACAGCCAGACAGAAACCAACAGTAGCGGCTTGACTACATTTAAACCTTTTATGGGAGGTTAAGGATGTGATTCATCTCCAAAGGCTCCCCTCTAAGAGTCTGGGAATGGACTTTCCAACTCCGTTCACAAGTCACTACAGCCCCTTCTAAGGATGTGAATTGTTTATGTGCGGTAAGAGTCTGAAAGCACTGTATTCAAGTGTGTGTATCTGTATTTAGGAATAACCACACAGTATATCGATAGAGACATTTCTATATATTCATCCCTATATATGGCTCTGCATGTACGTAAGTTGTGTGTACACTACTGTTCATAAGTTTGGGCTCACTTAGAAATGTTCTTGTTTTTGAAAGAAAAGCACATTGTTTGTCCATTAAAATAACATCAAATTGATCAGAAATACAGTGTAGACATTGTTAATGTTGTAAATTACTATTGTAGCTGGAAACTAATGATTTTTAATGGAATATCTACATAGGCATACAGAGGCCCATTATCAACAACCTTCACTCCTGTGTTTCATCACTCCTGTCCTCTTGCTCAGTTGTTGTCTCCTTTTTCTATTCTGGTTAGAGCCAGTTTGCGCTGTTCTGTGAAGGGAGTAGTAAACAGCGTTGTACGAGATCTTCAGTTTCTTGGCAATGTCTCGTATGGAATAGCCTTCATTTCTCAGAACAAGACTAGACTGATGAGTTTCAGAAGAAAGTTATTTGTTTCTGGCCATTTTGAGCCTGTAATCGAACCCACAAATGCTGATGCTCCAGATACTCAACTAGTCTGAAGAAGGCCAGTTTTATTGCCTCTATAATCAGGACAACAGTTTATAGCTGTGCTAACATAATTGCAAAAGGGTTTTATAATGATCAATTCGCCTTTTAAAATGATAAACTTGGATTAGCTAAGACAAAGTGCCATTGGAACACAGGAATGATGGTTGCTGATAATGGGCCTCAGTACGCCTATGTAGATATTCCATAAAAAATCTGCCGTTTCCAGCTACAATAGTCTTTTACAACATAAACAATGTTTACACTGTATTTCTGATCAATTTGATGTTATTTTAATGGACAAAAAAATGAGCTTTTCTTTCAAAAACAAGGACATTTCTAAGTGACCATAAACTTTTAAACGGTAGTGTACATAGTGGTTCTTGTACTCACCGGTGGAGCAGTCGGAGCCTGTCCAGCTGGAATCACAGGTACAGGTGCCAGAATCTGGCAGGTAGTTCCCATGGCCTGAACACTGCTCCTGGCACGCTGGCAGGGGACTCTCACAGTCTGGGCCTCCCCACCCTGGTGAACACAGGCACTCCCCCTTCACACAAACACCATGGCCAGAACACTGAGGGTCCAGGCAGTCCACTGGCCATGCATAAAAAGGGAGGTGAGAGAGAGGGGGGGTGGATGGAGGGAGTGTGAAAAAGAGAGCAGGAGAGAATAGCGAGAGAGAAAAAGTAAATATTTCACATCCCTCACTGAACATCTGAATATTGTTTGAATCATTTTTTCTTCTGGATTTCCTTTCTTCTATGAGTAGGTACTGACACAAAACATCCCCATCACACCTTTCCTCTATGGGTAGTTGATGACACAAAACATCCCCATCAAACCTTTCCTCTACAGGTAGGTACTGACACAAAACATCCCTGTCACACCTTTCCTCTATGGGTAGGTGCTGACACAAAACATCCCCTTCACACCTTTCCTCTATGGGTAGGAAGGTACTGACACAAAGCATACCAATCACACCTTTCCTTTATTGGTAGGTACTGACACAAAACATCCCAGTCACACTTTCCTCTACAGGCAGGTTCTCAAAACAAAACATCCCTGTCATAACTTTCCTCTACAGGTAGATTCTCAAAACAAAACATCCCTGTCACACCTTTCCTCTATGGGTAGGTAGGGTAGGGTCTGACACAAAACATCACCCTCACACCTTTCCTCTATGGGTAGGTTCTCAAAACAAAACATCCCTGTCACACCTTTCCTCTATGGGTAGGTAAGGTAGGTTCTGACACAAAACATCACCCTCACACCTTTCCTCTATGGGTAGGTCCTGACACAAAACATCCCGTCACACCTTTCCTCCACGGGTAGGTACTGACACAAAACATCCCCATCACACCTTTCCTCTATGGGTAGGTACTGACACAAAACATCCCCATCACACCTTTCCTCTATGGGGAGGTACTGACACAAAGCATCCCCGTCACACCTTCTCCTAAGGGTAGGTCCTGACACAGAAAATCCCTGTCACACCTTTCCTTTACGGGTAGGTAGGGACACAAAACATACCAATCACACCTTTCCTCTATGGGTAGGCTCTGAAACAAAACATCCCCATCACACATTTCCTCTATGGGTAGTTAGGTACTGACACAAAACATACCCATCACACCTTTCCTTTATTGGTAGGTACTGACACAAAACTTCCCTGTCACACCTTTCCTCCATGGGTAGGTTGTGACACAAAACCCCTCACACCTTCCCTATATGGGTAGGTGGGGACACAAAACACCCCAATCACACCTTTCCTCATTGGTAGATACTGACACAAAACATCCCAGTCACACCTTTCCTCCATGGGAAGGTGATGACACAAAACATCCCAGTTACACCTTTCCTCTACGGGTAGGTCCTGACACAAAACATCCCCATCAAAACTTTCCTCTATGGGTAGGTAGGAACACAAAACATCTCCGTCACACCTTTCCTCTATGGGTAGGTAGGAACACAAAACATCTCCACCACACCTTTCCTCTATGGGTAGGTAGGAACACAAAACATCTCCACCACACCTTTCCTCTATGGGTAGGTAGGAACACAAAACATCTCCACCACACCTTTCCTCTATTGGGTAGGTTCTAACATAAAGCATCCCCGTCACACATTTCCTCTATGGGTAGTTAGGTACTGACACAAAACATCCCAGTGACACCTTTCCTCAACAGGTAGGTTTTGACATAAAACATCACAGTCACACCTTTCCTCAATGGGTAGGTGGTGACACAAAAAAAAAACATCACACCTTTTTACTCTGTGGGTTGGTAGGGTAGGTACTGACACAAAACATCTCCATCACACCTTTCCTCAATGGGTAGGCTCTGAAACAAAACATCCCCATCACACATTTCCTCTATGGGTAGGCCCTGACAAAAAACATCCCAGTCACGCCTTACTCTATGGGTAGGGTTGACAAACAACATCCCCGTCAAACTTTTCCTCTATGGGTAGGTGCTGACACAAAACATCTCAGTTACACCTTTCCTGTATGGGTAGGTGCTGACAAAAAACATCCGTCACACCTTTCCTCTATGGGTAGTTTCTCAAAACAAAACATCCCTGTCCCACCTTTCCTCTATAGGTAGGATCTCAAAACAAAACATCCCAGTCACACCCTTCCTGTATGGGTAGGTTCTGAAACAAAACATAGCTGTAACACCTTTCCTCTATGGGTAGGTAAGGTAGGTACTGACACAAAACATCCCGTCACACCTTTCCTCCATGGGTAGGTACTGACACAAAACATCCCCATCACACCTTTCCTCCATGGGTAGGTACTGACACAAAACATCCCCATCACACCTTTCCTCTATGGGTAGGTACTGACTGAAATCATCTCCGTCACACCTTTCCTCCATGGGTAGGTACTGACACAAAACATCCCGTCACACCTTTCCTCCATGGGTAGGTACTGACACAAAACATCCCCATCACACCTTTCCTCTATGGGTAGGTAGGGTAGGTCATGACTCAAAAAATCCCCATCACACCTTTCCTCTATGGCTAGGTAGGGTAGGTCATGACTCAAAACATCCCCCTCACATCGTTCCTCTATGGGTAGGTACTGACTGAAAACATCTCCGTCACACCTTTCCTCTATGGGTAGGCGCTGACAAAAAACATGCCAGTCACGCCTTACTCTATGGGTAGGTTTGACAAAAAACATCCCAGTCAAACATTTCCTCTATGGGTAAATAGGGTAGGTCGTGAAACGAAACATCCCCATCTCACTTTTCCTCTATGGGCAGGGACACAAAACATTCCCGTCACACCTTTCCCATATTGGAAGGTACTGACACAAAACATCTCGGTCACACCTTTCCTCTATAGGTAGGATGTGACACACAAAAAACTCACACCTTCACATTACTGGTAGGTGGGGACACAAAACATCCCCATCACACCTTTCCCTACAGGTAGGTACTGACGCAAAACATCCCCGATCAAACCTTTCCTCTATGGGTAGGTGCTGACACAAAAGATCCCCATCACAACTTTCTTGTATGGCTAGGTTTTGACACAAAACATCGCCGTTAAACCTTTCCACTATGGGTAGGTGCTGACACAAAACATCCCAGTCACACCTTTCCTCCATGGGTAGGTAGGGTAGTTACTGACACAAAACATTCCTGTCACACCTTTCCCATATTGGAAGGTACTGACACAAAACATCTCGGTCACACCTTTCCTCTATAGGTAGGATGTGACACACAAAAAACTCACACCTTCACATTACTGGTAGGTGGGGACACAAAACATCCCCATCACACCTTTCCTCTATGGGTAGTAACTAACACAAAACATCCCCATCACACCATTCCTCTATGGGCAGGACGGAACAAAAAACATCTCAGTCACACCTTTCCTCTATGGGTAGGTAGGGTAGGTCATGACTCATAAACTCCCCATCACACCTTTCCTCTATGGGTAGGTTCTGACACAAAACATCCCCGTCAAACCTATCCTCTATGGGTAGATGCTGACACAAAACATCCCAGTCACACCTTTCCTCTATGGGTAGGTAGGGTAGGTCATGACTCATAAACTCCCCATCACACCTTTCCTCTATGGGTAGGTTCTGACACAAAACATCCCCCGTCAAACCTATCCTCTATGGGTAGATGCTGACTCAAAACATCTCCATCACACCTTTCCTCTATGGGTAGATTGGGTAGGTTCTAACACAAAGCATCCCAATCATACCTTTCCTCTATGGGTAGTTGGTGACACAAAACATCCCCATCACACCTTTCCCCTACAGGTAGGTACTGACGCAAAACATCCCCCATCAAACCTTTCCTCTATGGGAAGGTACTGACATAAAACATCCCAGTCACACCTTTACTCTATGGGTAGGTTCTCAAAACAAAACATCCCTGTCACACCTTTCCTCTATGGGTAGGTTCTCAAAATAAAAAAATCACTGTCACACCTTTCCTCTATGGGCAGGTAAGGTAGTAGTGACACAAAACATCCCCCTCACACCTTTCCTCTATGGGTAGGTCCTGACACAAAACATCCTGTCACACCTTTCCTCCATGGGTAGGTCCTGACACAAAACATCCCCATCACACCTTTCCTCTATGGGTAGGTAGGATAGGCCATCACTCAAAAAATCCCCATCACACCTTTCCTCTATGGCTATGTAGAATCATAAAACATCTCCATCCTACCTTTCCTCTATGGGTAAGTTGGGTAGGTATTTAACACAAACCATCCCCATCACACCTTCCTCTATGGGCAGGTTATGACACAAAACATCCCAGTCACACCTTTCCTCTATTGGTAGTTACTGACACAAAACATCCCCGTCACACCTTTCCTCTATGGGTAGGAAGGTACTGACACAAAGCATACCCATCACACCTTTCCTATATTGGTAGGTACTGACACAAAACATCCCTGTCACACCTTTCCTCCATGGGAAGGTGATGACACAAAACATCCCAGTTACACCTTTCCTCTATGAGTAGACTCTGAAACAAAACATTCCTCTCACACCTTTCCATCTAAGGGTAGGTGCTGACAAAAAACATCCCAGTCACAGCTTTCCTCTATAGCGAGGTTCTCAAAACAAAACATCCCTGTCACACCTTTCCTCTATGGGCAGGACGGAACGAAAAAAACATCCCTGTCACACCTTTCCTCTATGAGTAGACTCTGAAACAAAACATTCCTCTCACACCTTTCCATCTAAGGGTAGGTGCTGACAAAAAACATCCCAGTCACAGCTTTCCTCTATAGCGAGGTTCTCAAAACAAAACATCCCTGTCACACCTTTCCTCTATGGGCAGGACGGAACGAAAAAAACATCCCTGTCACACCTTTCCTCTATGGCTAGGTGCTTACACAAAAGATCCCAGTCACAGCTTTCCTCTATGGCTAGGTAGGAACACAAAACATTTCCATCACACCTTTCCTCTATGGGTAGACTGGGTAGGTTCTAACACAAAGCATCCCCATCACACCTTTCCTCTATGGGTAGTTGGTGACACAAAACATCCCAATCACACCTTTCCTCTACAGGTAGGTGCTGACACAAAAAATCCCCGATCAAACCTTTCCTCTATGGGTAGGTGCTGACAAAAAACATCCCAGTCACATCTTTCCTCTATGAGTAGGTACTGACACAAAACACCCCATCACACCATTCCTCTATGGGAAGGTACTGACACAAAATATCGCAGTCACACCTTTCCTCTATGGGTAGGTAGGGTAGGTCATGACACAAAACATCCTGTCACACCTTTCCTCCATGGGTAGGTACTGACACAAAACATCCCCATCACACCTTTCCTCTACAGGTAGGTTCTGACACAAAACATCCCAGTCACACCTTTCCTTTCCGGGTAGGTAGGGACACAAAACATCCCAATCACACCTTTCCTCTATGGGTAGATGCTGACACAAAACATCCTCATCACACCTTTCCTCTATGTGTAGGAAGGTACTGACACAAAGCATACCCATCACACCTTTCCTCCATGGGTAGGTACTGACACAAAACATCCCAGTCACACCTTTCCTCTATGGGTAGGTGCTGACACAAAACATCCCCGTCATACGTTTCCTCTATGGGTAGGTACTGACACAAAACATCCTAGTCCCACCTTTCCTCTATGGGTAGGTATTGACAGAAATCATCTCCGTCACACCTTTCCTCTATGGGTAGGTAGGGTAGGTCATGACTCAAAAAATCCCCATCACACCTTTCCTCTATGGCTAGGTAGGAACACAAAACATCTCCATCACACCTTTCCTCTATTGGGTAGGTTCTAACATAAAACATCACAGTCACACCTTTCTTCTATGGGTAGGTGCTGACACAAAACATCCCAGTCACACCTTTCCTCTATGGGTAGGTAGGGTAGGTCATGACTCAAAAAATCCCCATCACACCTTTCCTCTATGGGTATGTGCTGACACAAAACATCCCAGTCACACCTTTCCTCTATGGGTAGGTAGGGTAGGTCATGACTAAAAAAATCCCCATCACAACTTTCCTCTATGGCTTGGTAGGAACACAAAAAATCCCCATCACACCTTTCCTCTATGGGTAGTTGGGGACACAAAACATCCCCATCACACCTTTCCTCTATTGGTAGGTTCTGACACAAAACATCTCCATCACACCTTTCCTCTATGGGTAGGTTCTGACACAAAACATACCTGTCACACCTTTCCACTATGGGTAGGTAAGGTAGTAGTGATACAAAACATCCCCATCACACCTTTCCTCTATGGGTAGTTGGGGACACAAAACATCCCCATCACACCTTTCCTCTATTGGTAGGTTCTGACACAAAACATCTCCATCACACCTTTCCTCTACGGGTAGGTACTGACACAAAACACCCCATCACACCATTCCTCTATGGGAAGGTACTGACAGAAAACATCCCAGTCACACATTTTCTCTACGGGTCGGTTCTCAAAACAAAACATCCCGGTCACAACTTTCCTCTATGGGTAGGTAAGTTAGTAGTGACACAAAACATCCCCGTCACACCTTCCCTCTTTGGGTAGCTTCTGACATAAAACATCCCAGTCACACCTTTCCTCTATGGCTATGATAGAACACAAAACATCTCCATCACACCATTCCTATATGGGTAGATTGGGTAGGTTCTAACACAAAGCATCCCCATCACACCGTTCCTCTATGGGCAGGACGGAACAAAAAACATCCCCGTCACACATTTCCTCTATGGGTAGGTGCTTACACAAAACATCCCTGTCACACCTTTCCTGTATGGATAAGTTCTGACAAAAAACATCCCAGTCAAGCCTTTCCTCTATGAGTAGGTACTGACACAAAACACCCTATCACACCATTCCTCTATGGGAAGGTACTGACACAAAACATCCCAGTCACACCTTTAATCTATGGGCAGGTAAGGTAGTAGTGACACAAAACATCCCCCTCACACCTTTCCTATATGGGTAGGTCCTGACACAATACATCCCGTCACACCTTTCCTCCAAGGGTAGGTGGAGACACAAAACCCCTCACACCTTCCCTATATGGGTAGATGGGGACACAAAACATCCCCATCACGCCTTTCCTCATTGGTAGGTCCTGACACAAAACATCCCGTCACACCTTTCTTCCAAGGGTAGGTTCTGACACAAAACATCCCCATCACACCTATCCTCTACAGGTAGGTTCTGACACAAAACATCCCTGTCACACCTTTCCTTTACGGGTAGGTAGGGACACAAAACATCCCAATCACACCTTTCCTCTATGGGTAGGTTCTGACACAAAACATCCCCATCTCACATTTCCTATATGGGTAGGAAGGTACTGACACAAAGCATACCCATCACACCTTTCCTCCATGGGTAGGTTGAGACACAAAACCCCTCACACCTTCCCTATATGGGTAGATGGGGACACAAAACATCCCCATCACGCCTTTCCTCATTGGTAGGTACTGACACAAAATTTCCCAGTCACACCTTTCCTCCATGGGAAGGTGATGACACAAAGCATCCCAGTTACACCTTTCCTCTACGGGTAGGTCCTGACACAAAACATCACAGTCACATCGTTCCTCTATGAGTAGACACTGAAACAAAACATCCCTCTTACACCTTTCCTCTAAGGGTAGGTTCTGAAACAAAACATCCCAGTCACACCTTTCCTGTATGGGTAGGTGCTGACAAAAAACATCCCAGTCACAGCTTTCCTCTATGGCGAGGTTCTCAAAACAAAACATCCCAGTCACACCTTTCCTCTACGGGCAGGACGGAAGAAAAACATCCCTGTCACACCTTTCCTCTATGGGTTGGTGCTTACACAAAGATCCCCATCACAACTTTACTCTATGGGTAGGTGCTGACACAAAACATCCCCGTCAAACCTTTCCTCCGTGGGTAGGTGCTGACACAAAACATCCCAGTCACACCTTTCCTCTATGGGTAGGTGCTGACAAAAAACATCCCAGTCAAGCCTTTCCTCTATGAGTAGGTACTGACACAAAACACCCTATCACACCATTCCTCAATGGGAAGGTACTGACACAAAACATCCCAGTCACACCTTTACTCTATGGGTAGGTTCTCAAAACAAAACATCACTGTCACACCTTTCCTCTATGGGTAGGTTCTCAAAACAAAACATCACTGTCACACCTTTCCTCTATGGGCAGGTAAGGTAGTAGTGACACAAAACATCCCCCTCACACCTTTCCTCTATGAGTAGGTCCTGACACAAAACATCCCGTCTCACCTTTCCTCCAAGGGTAGGTTCTGACACAAAACATCCCCATCACACCTTTCCTCTATGGGTAGGTACTGACAGAAAACATCTCCGTCACACCTTTCCTCTATGGGTAGATTGGGTAGGTTCTAACACAAAGTATCCCCGTCACACCTTCCTCTATGGGTAGTTGGTGACACAAAACATCCCCATCACACCTTTCCTCTACAGGTAGGTTCTGACACAAAACATCCCTGTCACACCTTTCCTTTACGGGTAGGTAGGGACACAAAACATCCCAATCACACCTTTCCTCTATGGGTAGGTTCTGACACAAAACATCCCCATCACACCTTTCCTCTATGGGTAGGAAGGTACTGACACAAAGCATACCCATCACACCTTTCCTTTATTGGTAGGTACTGACACAAAACTTCCCTGTCACACCTTTCCTCCATGGGTAGGTTGAGACACAAAACCCCTCACACCTTTCCTCTATGTGTAGGTACTGACACAAAACATCCCAGTCACACCTTTCCTCTATGGGTAGGTTTTGACAGAAATCATCTCCGTCACACCTTTCCTCTATGGGTAGGTAGGGTAGGTCATGATTCAAAAAATCTCCATCACACCTTTCCTCTATTGGGTAGGTGCTGACACAAAACATCCCAGTCACACCTTTCCTCTATGGGTAGGTAGGGTAGGTCATGACAAAAAATATCCCCATCACACCTTTCCTCTATGGGTAGATTGGGTTGGTTCTAACACAAGCATCCCCGTCACACCTTTCCTCTATGGGTAGTTGGTGACACAAAACATCCCCATCACACCTTTCCTCTATTGGTAGGTTCTGACACAAAACATCTCCATCACACCTTTCCTCTATGGGTAGGTTCTGACACAAAACATACCTGTCACACCTTTCCACTATGGGTAGGTAAGGTAGTAGTGATACAAAACATCCCCATCACACCTTTCCTCTACGGGTAGGTACTGACAGAAAACATCCCAGTCACACCTTTCCTCTATGGGTAGGTTCTCAAAACAAAACATCCCTGTCACACCTTTCCTCTATGGGTAGGTAAGGTAGTAGTGACACAAAACATCCCCATCACACCTTTCCTCTATTGGTAGGTTCTGACACAAAACATCTCCATCACACCTTTCCTCTATTGGTAGGTTCTGACACAAAACATCTCCATCACACCTTTCCTCTATGGGTAGGTACTGACACAAATCATCCCAATCACGCCAATCCTCTATGGGGACATTCTGAAACAAAACATCCCGTCACACCTTTCCTCTATGGGTAGTTACTAACACAAAACATCCCGTCACACCTTTCCTCTATGGGTAGTTACTAACACAAAACATCCCCATCACACCTTTCCTGTATGGGTAGTTACTAACACAAAACATCCCCATCACACCTTTCCTCCAAGGGTAGGTAGGGTAGGTACAGACACAAAACATTCCAGTCACACCTTCCTCTATTGGTAGGGACTGACACAACACATCCCTGTCACACATTTCCTCTATGAGTAGGTTGTGACACAAAAACCCCTCACACCTTCCCTTTATGGGTAGTTGGGGACACAAAACATCCCCGTCACACCTTTCCTCTATGGGTAGGTTCTGAAACAAAACATTCCTGTCACACCTTTCCTCCATGGGTAGGTTGAGACACAAAACCCCTCACACCTTTCCTCTATGTGTAGGTACTGACACAAAACATCCCAGTCACACCTTTCCTCTATGGGTAGGTTTTGACAGAAATCATCTCCGTCACACCTTTCCTCTATGGGTAGGTAGGGTAGGTCATGATTCAAAAAATCTCCATCACACCTTTCCTCTATTGGGTAGGTGCTGACACAAAACATCCCAGTCACACCTTTCCTCTATGGGTAGGTAGGGTAGGTCATGACAAAAAATATCCCCATCACACCTTTCCTCTATGGGTAGATTGGGTTGGTTCTAACACAAGCATCCCCGTCACACCTTTCCTCTATGGGTAGTTGGTGACACAAAACATCCCCATCACACCTTTCCTCTATGGGTAGTTGGGGACACAAAACATCCCCATCACACCTTTCCTCTATTGGTAGGTTCTGACACAAAACATCTCCATCACACCTTTCCTCTATGGGTAGGTTCTGACACAAAACATACCTGTCACACCTTTCCACTATGGGTAGGTAAGGTAGTAGTGATACAAAACATCCCCATCACACCTTTCCTCTACGGGTAGGTACTGACACAAAACACCCCATCACACCTTTCCTCTATGGGAAGGTACTGACAGAAAACATCCCAGTCACACCTTTCCTCTATGGGTAGGTTCTCAAAACAAAACATCCCTGTCACACCTTTCCTCTATGGGTAGGTAAGGTAGTAGTGACACAAAACATCCCCATCACACCTTTCCTCTATGGGGACATTCTGAAACAAAACATCCCGTCACACCTTTCCTCTATGGGTAGTTACTAACACAAAACATCCCGTCACACCTTTCCTCTATGGGTAGTTACTAACACAAAACATCCCCATCACACCTTTCCTGTATGGGTAGTTACTAACACAAAACATCCCCATCACACCTTTCCTCCAAGGGTAGGTAGGGTAGGTACAGACACAAAACATTCCAGTCACACCTTCCTCTATTGGTAGGGACTGACACAACACATCCCTGTCACACATTTCCTCTATGAGTAGGTTGTGACACAAAAACCCCTCACACCTTCCCTTTATGGGTAGTTGGGGACACAAAACATCCCCGTCACACCTTTCCTCTATGGGTAGGTTCTGAAACAAAACATTCCTGTCACACCTTTCCTCTATGGTTAGGTAGGGTAGGTCCTGACTCAAAATATCTCCATCCCACCTTTCCTATATGGGTAGGTTGGGTAGGTACTAACACAAAGCATCCCCATCACACCTTCCTCTATGGGTAGGTCCTGACACAAAACATCTCCATCACACCTTTCCTCTACGGGTAGGTCCTGACACAAAACATCTCCATCACACCTTTCCCCCACGGGTAGGTTCTGACACAAAACATACCCGTCACACCTTTCCTCTATGGGTAGGCAGGGACACAAATCATCTCCATCACACCTTTCCTCAATGGGTAGGTTCTGACACAAAACATCTCCATCATACCTTTCCTCGATGGGTAGGTAAGGTAGTAGTTAAACAAAATATCCCCGTCACACCTTTCCTCTATGGGTAGTTGATGACACAGAACATCTCCATCACACCTTTCCTCTATGGGTAGGTTCTGACACAAAACATCCCAGTCACACCTTTCCTCTATGGGTAGGTTCTGACACAAAACATCCCAGTCACACCTTTCCTCTATGGGTAGGTTCTGACACAAAACATCCCAATCACACCTTTCCTCTATGGGTAGGAAGGTACTGACACAAAGCATACCCATCACACCTTTCCTCTATGGGTAGGTTCTGACACAAAACATACCCATCACACCTTTCCTCTATGGGTAGGTACTGACACAAAACATCCCAGTCACACCTTTCCTCTACAGGTAGGTTCTGACACAAAACATCCCAATCACACCTTTCCTCTATGAGTAGGTACTGACACAAAACATCCCAGTCACACCTTTCCTCTACAGGTAGGTTCTGACACAAAACATCCCAATCACACCTTTCCTCTATGAGTAGGTTCTGACACAAAACATCCCAGTCACACCTTTCCTCTACAGGTAGGTACTGACACAAAACATCCCAGTCACACCTTTCCTCTATGGGTAGGAAGGGACTGACACAAAGCATACCCATCACACCTTTCCTCTATGAGTAGGTACTGACACAAAACATCCCAGTCACACCTTTCCTCTATGGGTAGGTGCTGACACAAAACATCCCCGTCATATGTTTCCTCTATGGGTAGTTACTGACACAAAACATCCCCGTCATACCTTTCCTCTATGGGTAGGTACTGACACAAAACATCCTAGTCCCACCTTTCCTCTATGGGTAGGTACTGACAGAAATCATCTCCGTCACACCTTTCCTCTATGGGTAGGTACTGACACAAAACACCCCATCACTTCTAGCTGATTTAACACATTGTCTGTGTACTGCGACATCTTTTTCAGTGCAGACCCATCACACATTTTGTTTGTCTAGGTACTGACACAGAACATCCCCATCACACCTTTCCTCTACAGGTAGGTTCTGACACAAAACATCCCAATCACACCTTTCCTCTATGGGTAGGTACTGACACAAAACATCCCCGTCATACCTTTCCTCTACAGGTATGTCATGACACAAAACCTCCCCGTCATACCTTCCCTCTATGTGTAGGAAGGTACTGACACAAAACATCTCCGTCATACCTTCCCTCTATGGGTAGTTACTGACACAAAACATCCCCGTCATACCTTTCCTCTACAGGTATGTCATGACACAAAACATCCCCGTCATACCTTCCCTCTATGGGTAGTTACTGACACAAAACATCTCCGTCATACCTTTCCTCTATGGGTAGGTACTACATACTGAAGAAGGCTGCAAATCCAAAACCTCTGTCTGCTATCCCTAATGCAGTGAAAATAATAAAAATAATAAAAAATAAAGTAAGCTTTATGCGACATCTTTTTCAGTGCAGACCCATCACACATTTTGTTTGTCTAGGTACTGACACAGAACATCCCCATCACACCTTTCCTCTATGGGTAGGTACTGACACAAAACACCCCATCACATCTAGCTGATTTAACACATTGTCTGTGTACTTCTGTGGTGTGTATTCTAACAGTGTCACTGCAACCTTGCGAGAACAGCGTGTCCAAGCAGTGAATGGTTTATTACTGAGAACCCATCGCACCGTGAGCAAAACATGTCCATCGACAAAAAATAACATTGAAACCTCTGCAGCTTTCACACATGATTCTCATAAAGAATGAACAACAAACAGCTTCAATCCATGTCTGGAGCTAATTGATCACATTTAGTCGTGATACACTTCCGAACAACCCCACCCCCCCAACTAATGCACACTACAAAAAAGAAAAAAGAAAAATCTATGCAGTGTTAACCACAGTAATTACCACAATGCTTGCAGGCTAGATCCTAGTCACAGGCTCATTGACTCAAGGTTATTCTCTAGCACGGATATCTCAGACAAAGCCAATAATTACCACTGGGTACAACTACCTTAGGACAATCAATTGATTTGGCTGCTTCATGTATAAGCATTCCTCATGACGTGCGTGAAAAGCAGGGAGCGGCTGTGGGTGTGTGTGTGTGTGTGTGTGTGTGTAGAGGATAATCTATTGGATCAATCTGTTTTGCACACAAAAACTCTCCCCATAATTAAAATGATGTGAGAGGAGGATACTGGATGTATTGTTGCTGTGGTTAAATAGTAATCAGACAATCTATCAGACAGTTTGGTGTGTGTCTGCGTGCAAAACCCAACAACAAATAGAATACTGGTTTGGTTAGTGGCTAAGAGCCCTGAACTAACATCGAGTAGCTTTTAAACTGATGTGGCATGCTTCTGTTGTTGCACTCTTGGATAAGGGATGCACCAAACCAAACCCCCTTGGCTAGGCTAAATGCAGCTGTATCCTATGTCTATCCCTATTCCTGTGTAAATAGTGATAATGATTATTATTAGAATAGGACCCTTGCCTTGTTCACAGTTGTTGCCCTTATAGGCAGGGCTGCACATGCAGATGCCGTTGACACATGTGCCGTGATTGGAGCAGGTGGGATCGATGCACTGGTCCTCCTGGATGTCACACTCTGGGCCCTTCCAGCCCGGGTGACACTGGCAGTAACCTTTCTCATAATCTCCATTGCCACTGCACAGGACAGGACAGGAGTCTGGAAGAAAAAAGACAGTACAGCAGCCCTTTAGAAATACTGTGGTGGAAAGAAAATACTTTGGTTTGTTATCATTCAAAACCTTAACTAAAAACTGGTTGTTATCCAAGATGTGAATTGTGAAGCTGTTTGTGTCATTCCAGCCCTAGAAGGTACTACTCAGCTCTCACCCTGAGACCCCAGTGGCGATCTCCCCATGAGCCATATACCAGTTTTAACCAGGTTTCACCCATCACCAATATCTCCCTAATAAGCATGCAGCTGAAGTCACTTAATCCTCTCCCCTGATGGTAGTGCTTTAAGTACTCTCCCCTCCGCTGGGCGCAGGCCACGCACCCCTACTCAAACCCTCTTCCTGTGAAATCCACCTAATCTTTCAAGCATTTCAATTTTTCTTAAGTGGCACCTGAGTTAAACTCCAGTAGCTGCGGCATGGTGCTGCAGCACCGGTATCCCCCTCCAACACCCCCCTCTATTCCCCAAGGCCCCTCTGTACACCAACCACATGAAAACATAATACAGTTTACTATACAATACTACAGTACTTACTATAGAATTCTGTAGTATACTGTATTATTCTGTAGAATACTATACTACATAATGTAGGATCCCTCGATCATGTGCAGTACTTACTATACAATGTTGTACAGTAATATACTGTAGAATACTATAGTAAATACTACAGTATTATCCCACCAAAAAACACTTCAGTAAACACTACAGTAATGTCCGCAAAAACACTATAGTATATACTACAATATTTAATTTGCATTTACCCTGCCCATTCCCCTCCCCATATCCTAATTTGTGCCACCCATAAGTGAGAAATCTACATGCTAAGTATAGACCATATATTGTGTTCGCTTCGGGTTATAGAAAAGAGCAGAATCTCTGAACTATCTGTTCAGAACCCAGTTCTATCTACCTACAGGTTATGGAAAATGTGCTCTTTTATTATTTCTCCAGTAGGTTTCCTCAAGAAGAAAGCCTCCACTTCCATGTTAAAGATAATACAACAAAAACACTATAATAAATTCTACAGTAATGTTTGACAAAATACCACAGTATATTACAGTCTGCAAAACCACTACAGTAAATACTACAGTATACTACAATTTGTAAAAACACTTAATTGCTATAGTATAGATTTTATTTTACTACAGTATTTATACTATTGTTAACTGTAAATACCACAGTATACTACAGTAAATATTCCAGAATTCACTGTAGTACTGTAGGATTTAAGTCCACAAAAACACTACAATGAATACTATTGTGAAGTCTGCAAAAACACTACAGTGAATAATGTAGTATTTATACCATAGTATACTATAGTATTTTTCCATGTGGGAACTCAGCGCCTTACCATGAAAATGGATATTTACAAAATGAGGAAGAACGGATCCTCAGAGTCTCAGAGGCTGCATCATGGAGACTCATGGTAAACATCAGAGCAGAATGTACAGTGCTGTATAGATTCAATAGAGATCTTTGTTCACATGCCAAAAGGATCGGCGTTCCGTCAACGGGACTGTTGTAAATCATGCAGCGCTTTATATCAAGATCGCAGATTTTAGAGTAACAACAAATGTCGGTACATAGAAGTGTCTTATATCGGCTGAAAACTTAAATTCTTGTTAATATAACTGCACTGTCCAATTTACAGTAGCTTTTACTGCGATAAAATGCTATGCTATTGTTTAATGAGAGCTCCTAACAACAAAACACTTTCTTCAACGCGATAGGTTTGATAAATTCCCCTCTGAAGGTGAAATGTGTACTTACATTCTGAAATCTTGCTCTGATTTATCATCCAAAGGGTCCCAGAGATAACATGAAGTGTCGTTTGCTTATAAAAATATTTTTTTTTCATATCCTAAAAAGGTCCATATAGCACGCACGATCAATTTTGTATTTCCACTCGTTCAATTTGCAAAGAAAGGAATCTGTGAAAATCTCACCCTAAACGTTGTTTGAACGAGTCAAATCACATTCGTATGTATTCCTCAGAGATCCTAGAAGGTAACAAGACTTAACTATTTAATTAGGGGTGTAGTATATCCTATAGGACACCATACTTGGTCAGAGAGCGACGCCTTCATGGCACACCGATGATGCGGGCGGCCATCACTTGAAGAACTGTATCTTTGTCAAATAAGCACCAATCGGGGTCAAACAAAGCTAGCTTGATAGCCAATGAGCTGGACTTTACGGGAGTATCCGGAAACCCCATCTCGGTTGCAAAATGTAGGCGCTAACCTTTTGCGACAGCATGCCTTTTCCTTTTGGACACAACGTATAAGAATATTCAGAGTTATGAAGTTATGAAAACTGGTTGTTGAACTTATAATATGACTACTAATACTTGGAAAGCTAAATCAAAGTCTAAGTATACAGATTTGACGATAGTCTTGCAGATAAATGGAATATGAATGCGAATGTCTCATTCACGATTTGCCCAAATGTACATGGGGACTTGACACTAAAAGTCTTGTTGTTCACTCATTTTTCAAGTTATCCATCAGAAACTTTGCACATACCCTGCTGCCATCTTGGGGACACTATCGGAATTAGTGTTGGCTATAACTACGACCTTTCTCTTGCATTTCAAAGCTGGTGGTAGAAAACGACCGGTTGTTTTTTTCGTTGTATTTTCTTCTACCAGATCTATTGTGTTATATTCTCCTACATTCAATTCACATTTCCACAAACTTCAAAGTATTTCCTTTCAAATGGTACCAAGAATATCCATATCCTTGCTTCAGGGCCTGAGCTACAGGCAGTTAGATTTGGGTATGTCATTTGGGTATGTAATTTTTTTTTTTAAAGGTGCTATCCCTAAGAAGTTTTAACCCTTTGGTGTGTAGCCTAAACACTACTCACATCACTAATATGCTGCATTCCCATGCTATATTCCTAGTCTACAAGTATATGCACTCAGTCATAGTGAACCGTTTTCCAGAATGTCTTTGAAACCTGCAGAGCTACGTGAAAGAACATTGCTCCATTCTCCCATTATCCCCTTCTCTCTTCTGCCAGGATCTCTCATCCCTCCAGTCTGTCAGTCTGTTTATGGACAGTTGCAGTGTGGAAGCTGCCTTTCAGACCCTGGCCTGTCCATTAGTCTCATAATATGTCCCAGTTCCACACTGGGAACAGTAATAGACACATTATGCTCGCTACAGTGGCTCCCTGACCTCAGATCTAGGCAGAGACAGATTAAGGCATTCGTCCAGAGCGGTTTGGCCTGGGCAGAGAGAGACCTCACTGACCACAAAGTGGATCTGAAAGCCCCACTGCCGCTTGCTATCCTCATTTAATGCAAAGATTGTAAATAGTCCTCAAAGACAATCAAAATACTCCCATTCAGAGTGACTTTTGGCATTGATAATATTGGTCGTATCCATTACGAAGCACCAGGTTTAATCAAAAAGTAGCCATTGTTATTTGACTATTTAGACTTTACTCTGCAGAATAATTTGATACTGGTAGATTTACAGAATAAAAAAATATATGATGGTCTATCTGACCAAAAACTCAATTTCAACCCAATATTATGTGAGCTTTCATTATGCACAAAAATGTAATTTAAATTTGTATGAATTCATTGGAAGATCCCACATATCTCAGAGGTGCCTAACTTAATATACCTTTTGAGCAGTCTGGTCCCAGGAAACCGCTGAAGCAGTGGCAGTGACCTGCTACACATTCCCCGTTCCCCTTACAGTTGGTGGAGCAGCCGTCCATGGTTTCTACAGACAGAGAAAGTGGTAAAAAACACAACCGTCCATGGGCTAGACAGAAACACCTAGGAGAAAAATGGTGCCAAACTCAGGGTATAATGAACACTTTTACTTTGTGCATCCATTGAGACATATAATAATCTAACATGTTGCATTGGTTACAATAAGGTAACAGATATATGAGCATGAAGATAAAGGAAACTGACATGTACAGAACTACACTGCAGAACCATTCTTGCACTGCCTTTCAGACAACAATTCGTTTTAAAAGACAGAGCAAAAGCATTTCCAGGAGAGGCTGGAAAGAGAGAGCATTAGAAGAAATACATTGGCTCATCTCTCAGCAGAGGCTTACAGATGGGTGACAAAAGGTCAGTCAATTAGGGATGACAGACTTTGCAGCACCTTGCAACGAGCAACAGAACTCAACCGTTTTGATGTTAAAATGGCAGCCTGTTTCACACAATTCTTTTGGTGCAGAGAAAAAACTTAACAAAACATGTTTTTTTGTCTATTTGCAGCTATTGTATAAATGTTATAATTGCTTTGCTTTTTGAGTGCTTTTGTAACCACAGACTACATCCTGGAAATAATGTCACATGTACTGTATTTTTCTTATAAGACTTCATTACTGCTCACAAATATGATTGCATGGTGCATCAATTTTCATTAGTAACTGACACTATGGAGCACCTATTCTACTTTTTACACCAAGAGGAGCCAATTACCGATGGCAGTGCTGAGAACAAGCACTTGTTCCATTTTCTTTCCATCGTTGTAGAAAGCCAGGTACCAGGTTCCAGCGTCCATGTACTCTATGAAGCCCATTTCCTGGAGGGAGGCCAGGATCAGGTTCCTGGGAGAGGCGTTGGAATCCTCCGCCACCGTCAGAACCTCCTGTCTGATCAGCTGCTTCCCGTCCAGGAGCTTGACAAAGTCAAACTACAGGAGAAAAAGAAAACATCCGATTAAAAATGAGGCAGAGGTTTGGAAGTCAAAAGCTGGGACATCACAAGCTCCTGGTTGGGTGAACTGACATGCCCTGACTGACAGGGTGTATCAGGGTTCCTCCAACATCACAGCACGGATATCTATCTCTGGGAACAGGCCAAAACATGAAATCATCATGCGCTGTATCATATCCTGTCATCCATCTTAAAATAACTTGAACTTAACCATATGCAAAGCTCCCGAGCCACCTTTTGACTTTGCCCTTGATGAGCTTAATAAGGAGACAGGCCCCCATGCTGCATTGCTGGATTACCAGATGAGTAGGATATGACAGTAGCCCTGGGCGGGACGCAGTGCCTTAGCTGCACCAGTGTCACTCATGTTTGTGTGTGCTCTTGGAGATAAGCCGAGACCAGGGCTGGTATTACGCTGCTGTCGGCTGGTGACTGCATGCAGCAAAGCCTCTCCATCTGCCGGGCTCAGAGGGACGTCTGTCTTCACCCCTCCACCCGTCCTAAATAATAAACCCAGGGCTGGGTGAGGCCAGGTCCCTAACTCCAATGACATGCCCCCAGGCCTCAGAATAATTCTATGACTCAGGTTCTTCTTATGTGAAACAAATGCTCCCCTACGGAACAACAGCAAAACGATGTTTGTAATTCAGTAGAACCACTGGGGCACAGTAGCCATTGGGCCCCTGCATTTCAAATCATCAGCGATGCAAAGCAGCAGAGGAGGGATCCCAGCCCCTCCATAATTCACTTTCAGCCGGGGATCAGCACATGATGTCACACTGAAGCGGAAATGGCCACTGTCTTCTCCGTACAATCCCCTCGGCGCCAATAGTGACAAAATCTCATTGGAAGAAAAAAAAATTCTGAACTGTGCGTGCCGCCCAGGGGACTGACTCAGATTAATGACTAAAACATCCTATTAGGATTCATCATGCGGAAGCCTGCTGGGTTTACTGGGGCCGGTGAAACAGCTTTGTGACAGATGAGTCACTTGTGTGCAGGTCTCACCGTGACCCTGAGTGCTCAGCCCTGTGACCTGCTGGGTATTCTATCAGCAGATGTAATGAGGGCCGGTCCGGGGGAACATATGCGTGACTGCATGCAGGGGCCAAAAACTGAACTGGGATCAACCGAATCTGCCGACCTGGCTGACAGAGACATCTAATGATGGTGTGGGATTAGTCAGCCCCACTCAGACAGGACTTGAATATGGTCCAACATACAGTTAGCAGGCTATATGCCAAGTGTGATTACTATAATGATTATGAGCATCCTTACGGAACAAAAAGGATGTCTATGTTTAAAAGGAACCTTTCAATAAGCATTAACTCCTTGTTTGTCTGTATCCGTGCACCTACATATGCAAATTAGTATGCAAAAGAGGCAGAAATAAGGAGACTTTAATTGAGTTGACAGGTCTTAATTTCTTGAATGATTTGAACTGTTAATCTTAGATCATATCTATGCTAAGAAGCAGTGATTAGGGAGTTCAGGCATTTTACTGACATCACATTACTTCCCCTAGATATTTCCTTAACTGCATTCATTCCATAACAGTACTGGTAAGAAGCCAACAGTAATGTAGCTAATTCACTGATTGGTGAAGTGATCAAACTTAACATAAAGGCACCACACCTGCTTGATCCAATTTTTTTATTGTGGGTTTCAATGTAGGTGAAGAGTGAGACTGAAGGATCACAGACAGATGGAGGAGGAAAGGAAGTTGTGCATACGGGCTGGGGTACACTCATTAGCATGGGGGGTTGTGTGGATCTGTGCATGTGTGGATCTGTGCATATACCCAGGTGTGCATATAGTTACTTACCGTTGAAGTCGGAAGTTTACATACACTTAGGTTGGAGACATTAAAACTCGTTTTTCAACCACTCCACAAATTTCTTGTTAACAAACTATAGTTTTGGCAAGTCGGTTAGGACATCTACTTTGTGCATGACACAAGTAATTTTTTAAACAATTGTTTACAGACAGATTATTTCACTTATAATTCACTGTATCACAATTCCAGTGGATCAAACGTTTACATACACTAAATTGACTGTGCCTTTAAACAACTTGGAAAATTCCAGAAAATGATGTCCTGGCTTTAGAAGCTTCTGATAGGCTAAGTGACATAATTTGAGTCAATTGGAGATGTACCTGTGGATGTATTTCAAGGCCTACCTTCAAACTCAGTGCCTCAAATCAAAAGAAATCAGCCAAGACCTCCGAAAAAAAAAATTGTAGCCCTCCACATGTCTGGTTCATCCTTGGGAGCAATTTCCAAACGCCTGAAGGTACCACGTTCATCTGTACAAACAATAGTACGCAAATATAAACACCATGGGACCACGCAGCCGTCACACTGCTCAGGAAGGAGACGCGTTCTGTCTCCTAGAGATGAACGTACTTTGGTGCGAAAACTGCAAATCAATCCCAGAACAACAGCAAAGGACCTTGTGAAGATGCTGGATGAAACAGCTACAAAAGTATCTATATCCACAGTAAAGCGAGTCCTATATCGACATAACCTGAAAGGCCGCTCAGCAAGGAAGAAGCCACTGCTCCAAAACCGCCATAAAAAAGCCAGACTACGGTTTGCAACTGCACATGGGGACAAAGGGGATGAAAGAAAAATAAAACTGTTTGGTCATAATGACCATTGTTATGTTTGGAGGAAAAAGGGGGAGGCTTGCAAGCAAAAGAACACCATCCCAACTGTGAAGCACGGGGGTGGCAGCATCATGTTGTGGGGGTGCTTTGCTGCAGGAGGGACTGGTGCACTTCACAAAATAGATGGCATTATGAGGAAGTAAAATGATGTGGATATATTGAAGCAACATCTCAAGACATCAGTCAGGAAGTTAAAGCTTGGTTGCAAATGGGTCTTCCAAATGGACAATGACCCCAAGCATACTTCCAAAGTTGTGGCAAAATGGCTTAAGGACCACAAAGTCAAGGTATTTGAGTGGCCATCACAAAGCCCTGACCTCAATTCTATAGAACATTTGAAAAAGCGTGTGTGAGCAAGGACGCCTACAAACCTGACTCAGTTACACCAGCTCTGTCAGGAGGAATGGGCCATAATTCACCCAACTTATTGTGGGAAGCTTGTGGAAGTCTAACCGAAACGTTTAACCCAGGTTAAACAATTTAAAGGCAATGCTACCAAATACTAATTGAGTGTATGTAAACTTCTGACCCACTGGGAATGTGATGAAAGAAATAAAAGCTGAAATAAATCATTCTCTCTACAATTATTCTGACATTTCACATTCTTAAAATAAAGTGGTGATCCTAACTGACCTAAGACAGGGAATTTTTACTAAGATTAAATGTCAGGAATTGTGAAAAACTGAGTTTAAATGTATTTGGTAAAGGTGTATGTAAACTTCCGACTTCAACTGTATGTGTGTTGGGGTGTTTCAGTCATTGTATAGGTTGGAGTGGGAATACATAAGAGCCTACAGTATGATCGTTTACATGGGAGTGGATGTAATGCTCTTGTGTGTATGAGGTAGGTAGGGGGTACAGTACCTGTGTGTGTGTAGGGGGGATGTTCCTCCGTCCATAGATCCCCAAGAGGGCGTCCCGTGCCAGGGAGACGTTGAACTTGACATACTTAGGGTGGTGAATGGTGATGTGGAAACGCCAGAACAGACCAGGTGGAATGGCCTGGATCACCTCGGTACCAATGTCCACCTCCCCTCGGTCTATCGCTTTCCCCCTGTGGAATAGCTCCTTATCTATATGGTGTAAAAAAAGACACACACACACACACACACAAATGGATATAAACACAAATGAGAACAGCGTCTGTTGCTGCATGTAGATATTGGCTATCCCCCTTTACCTCTATCAGATAATGAGAGGAAATACAGGCAGACTTTAATCTGTTTCATTTCATTGCCTCAACTAATAAGTCCTCCTCTGTCCTTTTAGGAAACATTTTATCCTCATTGTCAGATGAAGTCCTACATCTTCTCAAACTGGAGCTAAAAAACTGTGAACAGACACAGAAACGAACCACATCCGATATGGTGTAATACTATGGTGTATCCAGGATAAGACCAGCAAGCTACCAGATGCTTGTACAAACACCTCCCACATCCAGGCATGAACTAATTATTCTGTGCTGATAACCTCTGGTGTGAGCTCTCTGGCAGGTACGCCAACACACCAGGGTGTCACATTATTGATTCCCTCTCTCATGGCGGGTAACATGAGATCAGCTCAGCTCTACTGTACATATTAAGCTATATTCTATCTGTCAGGTGTCTTCTTACCTTCACATTACTCACTGTACAGAGAGCTCTGGAAACCATGTTTTTAAATGCGCTTTAATTGTATGTATGGAATATTAAAAAGCATCTAAATGCACATACATGTCTAGAGTCACGGATTGATCACACATTAGCCTCGACAACAACCTTGTGAAAAAGGTTGGTTCGGTAATCATAGAAACTGGGCTCTTTTAGTAGAAAACCTGCAGCAGGTGGACAAGGTAATGGTAGTGTTACTGTTGCTACCAGAATAGTTTTACTAGCTCAATCACTGTATAGCTGTGTGATGCTGTTTAGGAGAGGTGGTGTTTGGTCTTTGCCACTGCCACCACAGAACATATCACAGGTTAATGAAGGCATATCTAGCTTGTGCCTCTCCTGCAGGCCATCTTACCTGTCACTTACACTGGGTTCAGAGGGAGGGGGGGGGGGGCAGAAAATAAATTTGAAAAGTGCTTCAAAATAGTCTGACATACAAGCAAATTAATTCTCATAGCCTAAGGGCTATCCTGATAAAGCAATTATTCCAGTAATCCATTTTCAATGAAACCGTCTTTTCAATTACAGTTTTAATTCCCCTCCCCCCTCACTTAATGGACGTCTGAATAGAACAAGCTTTTAATACTTGGGTCTGTCTGTTGATTGAGACAATGCAAAATAATATGGTTATTCTATTTCCTGTAATCCCTCAGATCTATGCTGAGAATAATCTAATTTCTATTCTAAAGAACATTTGCAAACCAATTACAGGATCAATTATATATAGAGGACTGGGCCAACACAACATGCTATGGCAAGTGCCCTCTAAAATCCCTTTTGATTTATCTTATTTTAACCAACGTTCCACCTCGTTTTAATGCTTCTCATGTTTTTGCTAATGATATAACCCACTGGGAAAAAACTGGTTCAATCAATGTTGAATCCACATCATTTCAACAACAAAAAATCTCTGTGATGACGTTGAATAAACGTGGAAAACTGATTGGATTTACAAAAACGTCAGGGAATTTTGTATTTTTTAACCAACTTTTAACGTAAAATGGTTGGTAAAATTCCTCAAGTACCTCCACGTATCTGTAAGGTTCTGTATTCATTTTCTTAGTCAACCTTGTGTTCTGTTTCGTTATGTTCTTGAACGTAGCCCTGTTTCGTTATGTTCTTGAACGTAGCCCTGTCTTTCATTTTTGTTCATTGATTTCACCTGTGTTAGTTACTCACCTGGTCTCTTCAGCTCCTTATTTAGTTCAGTTCATTCGGTTTGTGCCTTTGTGAGGTATTGTTCGTTTTGACTCTACTAATCCTTTTCCTAGCTTGTTTGTGAGATCCGAGGGCGGCAGGTAGCCAAGTGGTTAGAGCGTTGAACTAGTAACTGAAAGGTTGCAAGATCAAATCCCTGAGCTGACAAGGTAATAATCTGTTGTTCTGCCCCTGAACAAGGCAGTTAACCCACTGTTCTTAGGCTGTCATTGAAAATAAGAATTTGTTCTTAACTGACTTGGCTAGTTAAATAAAGGTAAAAAAACAGGTACAGCCTTCAGGCCAAGTTTTGATTCACCTGCCTGTTTGCTTACCTGTGTATGACCATCGCCTGCCTGTGACCACGATTCCTGCCTTCTGCGATGGCAAAATAAACACCTGCCGTGCTCTGCGTGTGAATCTACACCTTTTTCTCCCTGATTATTCATTACAGTATCATCATGAAAAACTGGAATTAACATTTCCTGGAATTTATCCCTGATGTTGAATTCGCCTTTCCTTACTTCTATAAAGCATTCCAGGATGTATACAACAAGCACGCCCCTTTCAAACAATACAGAATTAAGGGAAGAGACAACCCTTGGTTTTCAGACGAACAAGCTGAAATCATAAGGAAATGGAATGCTTTGTGGGTTAAAGCAAGATGGTCTGATTCAGCTGATTGGGTGGCTTTTCAACGCCTTGGAATCAGGTTGTGGCTATGACCTGAAAGCAGACCTCTACCTCAAATCTACTGCTGATAATCTGAATAATCCTTTCAAATATTGGCAAGTAATGAATGGTTTAGAGTGCCAAAAAGATGCACAGCTCCCTAAACAACAGCTGGTTGACTCACAGGTGGTACCCGAGAGAACCACTATTCTTAACTCTTTTAATCAACATTTTCTTGATGCAGGCAGATTATTTGATAGGGTTAAAGGCTTACACGAGCCACCTGTGAAATTACCTGACCCTCCTAAGCACTCCATCTCCAGGTTCTCCTTGTCACCCTTCTCTGTCTCAGGTGTGTAGTGCCCTGAGATCAACTGATAAAAAAATGAAAAGAATCCCCTGGCCCTGATGATCTAGACCCCCGCCTACTACAAAAAGCTGAAGACAATATTACTCCCCCTTTAACATACATCTTTAACTTCACCCTAGAATGTAATAATCTCCAAGTTATGGAAATCAGCATTTGTCCTACCTCTTTTGAATGAAAGTGATCCCACTACTGAATAACTATCTGCCAATATCTAAATAGTCTGTTCTGACAAAGGTATTGTAGTCCCTAGTCAATAAGCAGCTAAAAGTCCTACCTCTCTGAATTTTTTTTTTTGCGCGGTATGCAATCAGGTTTCAGGTCTAGCCACAGCACTGTCACAGCAACTTTGAAGGTTTTGAATGATATTCACTCTGCACTGGATAAGTAGCTGCATTGAGTATCTGTATTCATAGACTTGTCAAAAGCATTTGTGACAGTGGACCACACTGTCTTGGTGGAGAGATTGAAGTGTATTGGGATTACTGGTCATCCTCTGGAGTGGTTTGTGAACTACATGTCAAATCGAACCCAGCGTGTTAAGGCAGACGGTTGTCAGACACCATGGAGTTGTGCTCGGATGTGCCTCAAGGATACATTTTAGGTCCCGTTTTTTTTCTATATCAACAACATTGGGAGACATATTGAGACAGCTGATTGACTTTGACAGCAGACAGCTTTTAACATCATTCAACAGAATCTGTACGATTTGAAGCTTGTTCTGAAGTCCTCTGAAACAAAATGAATGGTATTTTCCAATACTAATCACTCTGAAAACCATGTAATTATTACCTTGGAATGACATTCTATAGAGCAAGTCAAAATGTACAAATATCTGGCAGTTTGGGTAGATGAAAAGTTGAGAACATTGTAGAGAACATTGTCAGGAAACTCAAGCTGCGTATTGGGTTTTATTACCGGCACAAAGCTTGATTTAATTTTTCTGTCAGAAAATAGTTGATTTGTTGTACTTTTCTCTCTGTGTATACTATTTATGTGCGCGCCTCAAGCCCTACACTGAAGGCTCTTGGCTCTGTGTTTCATGCAGTCCTTCATTTTGTCACCAATCAGAGATGTCTAACTCACCACTGTGATCTCTACAGTGTTGTCGGGTGGACATCACTAGCAACACGCGGGCTCAAACACGGGTACATTCTTATTTATACTGAACAAAAATATAAATGCAACATGCTAAATTGTCAATGATTTTACTGAGTTACACTTCACTTGAAATGAATTCATTAGGCCCTAATCTATGGATTTCACATGACTGGGAATACAGATATGCATCTGTTGGTCACAGATAACTTAAAAGGTAGTGGCCTGGATCAGAAAACCAGTCAGTATCTGGTGTGACCACCATTTGCCTCATGCAGCGCAACACATCTCCTTCACATAGAGTTGATCAGGCTGTTGATTGTGGCCTGTGGAATGTTGTCCCACTCCTCTTCAATGGTTGTGCGAAGTTGCTGGATATTGGCGGGAACTGGAACACGATGTCGTACACGTCGATCCAGAACATCCGAAACATGCTCAATGGGTGACATGTCTGGTGAGTACGCAGTGTTTGTTTCGTAGAACAGGGAGGTTGTGAAGGGGAGCTGGCTGGAGGATCTCTGGTCTGAAAGAGTTAACAATGATGCTGTGGGCTGTAGCCTGCTAGGGGATTAAGCCATGCTCTCTTACTTTAATTAACTGCCCATGAAGCTCCTCCTGATTACTTCATTGTCAATGCATGCTAATGTGACCCGGCATAGCTATGCTACATTGTACCAGCCTCAGAGTGCACACTGCCTTGTACACTGTGTCAATCTAGCAGTAGTACCTGCAGTGTTTCCTATTCCTCCCCTGTCAGAGGGCTACGATATGGAAATACTGAAACTCAGACACCAAGCTTTTACTGAGATTCATTATGTGCTTATGCAGGGCAATCCAATATTTTCATAACTGATTTGATTTTAATCTACTCTTCAACATTGTCCTAGTTGCAGAGAACATTTTCTGGTTCACGCACTTATAGAAATGGAATTGAATTATGTGGAATGGAACTGAATTATTTCACTCATTGCCGATATGGAACTGTATGTCTGCGGCGTTTTGGACCCCAGGGTTGGTCTGGTGTTATTGGAATAATTCTATTTCTCTATCTCGATGATTCTATGAGTTTATTTTTCGAAAATGGGACATTTCTATAATCAGATCTTTATCGTGCTAATGGAGGCAATGCCCTGCGAACATGAGGTGTTTTAACTCGGGGATGACCTGTGCATCACCCGAGCAACCCATCCACCTACAGTACAGTACCGCACTCCTTTATCTGAAATGCAATTCAGCATCACACAAGAGGAAAATAATTATCCCTGTCGAAACATATTGCATCCAACACGCTGGTTATGAAACAACAGGTTTATCATGTAAACACAAAGGAAGACAAATAGGATGAAAGAGCCCATGGAAAACCTCCTGAGGTAAAACTCTTGCTCTAGTTTTTATTGCGTGGTCTAACAGTGAGAATCAAAACCTAGAGGCTTCATAACATAAATCTTTGCCCACCACCGCTTACCTTTGTTGGTGTTGTTGAGGCCGGGCAAACCGAAGGGAGTGAAGGTTATGTCTATGCTCTCTGAGTCTCTGTTCAGTTTGCTTAGTCCATTCTCATAGAGCTGCCCATCCACTGGCTGCAGGTGCCAGGTCAGCCCAAACAAGTGCACTGCTGTAGGGGAGAGCCATGGTTTAGCATGGGGCGGGAGGATTAGTGCTAGAAAGAGAAACTCAGGGCATTAATCATTCAAAACCTAAGAGTAAGACATCTGATTAAACCTGGCTGCAGCAAACACAGTAACTAAATACAGTATGGATGTGCTACAGGTTCCTGCACTTCGGCTGTATATCACAATATTAGTTACTTGACAGAGGACTAGTTATTAGGGCTGGGAGCGAGACACATTGACATACTGTTTCTAAGACATCCTGCTGCTCCTATGCTTATTACAACACCGTAAAGAAATTGTACATCATTAGTATGTCATTTTTCGCCTTTCATTCATGACAACTTCACTTTCTTTTCAGTTACTACATCGAAATGTGATGAAACAAACCAAAATAACCTTGGTTTTTTACTAGATATAAGACTGGTAGCTTACAGTATGAGGTTCATGACATCTATTTAATGGAATATTGATAAGTAGCCATCTAATCTCCATAGAAAGGGGGGATAAACTATGTGCCTCTCTAAGTAATGGATTGGTCAAAATTAAAAATGAATTTAATGTGCGGCTATGGAATGTAATTAATTGAGAAAGATTCAAAAATGTAATTCCACAACCACAATGTTTGGCTCATCGTTTCCAATATGTCAAAACAGAGATCCCTTATGTAGTTCCATTCCCAGTAATCCAAGGAGCATTTCTAAGAATGGCAGAGCCAGTTCCCCACTTGCAGAGTAAGCATTGAAATCTATTTTGGAAAAAAAGTCTTGGGATAATTTGGAAGTAATTTAAATAGTTAAGAGTTCCAGAAA
Organism: Salmo salar; assembly: GCF_965601325.2. NCBI lineage: Eukaryota > Metazoa > Chordata > Actinopteri > Salmoniformes > Salmonidae > Salmo > Salmo salar. The sequence continues at coordinate 87,296,660 of NC_138303.1, forward strand.
ATGCAGCAATTGACAAACATCACACCTCTCATGGTTTCCCAACCCACAATAGACAAATCTTTGCATTAGGATGCACCACAACACTTGGCCCTATAATAACGTAGGAGTGGTTAAACAAAGGTGAACAATGTGCTGGACTACAGGAAGACTAGTTGTCGTCATTCTGTCAGCTAATGGGGATGCTAATCAAATCAAAATCAAACCAAACAAAGCCATAACACACACAGAGACATGCACTAACTACAAAGACATCAACAAAGATATACACACAACCTGCAATCATTTCAAAGATTTTCCTGAGTTACACTTCATATAAGGAAATCAGTCAATTGAAAACAATTCATTAGGCCCTAATCTATGGATTTCACATGACTGGGAATACAGATATGCATCTGTTGGTCACATATACCTTAAAAAAAAGTAGGGGCGTGGATCAGAAAACCAGTCAGTATCTGGTGTGACCACTATTTGCCTCATGCAGCACGACACATCTCCTTCGGCATAGAGTTGATCAGGGTGTGGACTGTAGAATGTTGTCCCACTCCTCTTCAATGGCTGTGCAAACTTGTTGGATATTAGCGGGAACTGGAACAGGCTGTCGTACACGTCGATCAAAAACATTCCAAACACGTTCAATGAGTGACATGTCTGGTGAGAATGCAGACCATGGACGAACTGGAACATTTTAAGCTTCCGGGAATTGTGTGCAGATCCTTGTGACATTGGGCCGTGCATGATCATGCTGAAACATGAGGTGATGGTGGCGGATGAACGGCACAACAATGGGCCTCAGGATCTCGTCATGGTATCTTTGTGCATTCAAATAGCATATGCATGCCCATACCATATCCCCACCGCCACCATGGGGCACTCTGTTCACAACGTTGACCTCAGCAAACCACCCGCCCACACGACACCATACACACGCTGGCTGCCATCTGCCCGTTACAGTTGAAACCGGGATTCATCCATGAAGAGCACACTTCTCCAGCATGCCAGTGGCCATTGAAGGTGAGCATTTGCCCACTAAAGTAGGTTACAACGCCAAACTTCAGGAAGGTCAAGACCCTGGTTAGGATGACGAGCACGCAGATTAGCTTCCCTGAGACGTTTTTTTAACAGTTTGTGCAGAAATTCTTCGGTTGTGCAAACCCACAGTTTCATCAGCTGTCCAGGTGGCTGGTCTCAGACAATCCCGCAGGTGAAGAAGCCGAATGTGGAGGTCCTGAGCTGGTGTGGTTACACGTGGTCTGCGGTTGTGAGGCTGGTTGGACATACGGCCAAATTCTCTACAACGACGTTGTGGCGGCATATGGTAGAGAAATGAACATTCAATTATTTGGCAACAGCTCTGGTGGACATTCCTGCCATCAGCATGCCAATTTCATGAGACATCGGTGGCATTGTGTTGTGTGGCCTTTTATTGTCCCCAGCACAAGGTGCACCTGTGTAATGATTATGCTGTTTAATCAGCTTCTTGATATGCCACACCTGTCAGGTGGATGAATTACCTTGGCAAAGGATAAATGCTAACTAACAGGGATCTAAACAAATTTGTGCACAACATTTTTGAGAAATAAGCTTTTTCTGCATATGGAACATTTCTGGGATCTTTTATTTCAGCTCATGAAACATGCGACTAACACTTTACATGTTGAGTTTATATTTTTGTTCAGTATAATTTCAGAACAAAACAGAAAGACCTAACTACCAAAGGGAGAGAGGAGAGCAGGATAATTAGCAGCTAACTACTATACCACCTGATTCATAAGCCTTAACAAACCACTAACCCAGCAGGACTCCTCTGCACTGATTAGCCATGGTGGAGACAGAGTGTGTTTCGGAAAGGTGCTGCTCTGTATAACAGCCATTCACTCACTAGTGCAGCATTTAGATACGCAGATCAATGTAATTCACCCCTGACCGCTTCAAAGCCTTTTCCTTTTCATCTATCTTTAAAACGCAGCTAGGCCAGTCATATTGTCGGAAGGTCTTAAAGAATGCGTGTTGAAAAATATAGTTTTTTTTAGCAGCCAGCTGAGTGGGAATGCCTAATTAGAGTGAAAGTAGTTCACACCAATTTGCATCTGTTTTACATATTCAGTGGAAGAATAATTGATAGTACCTGCTTTTAAAATGTATAATGCACATAATGATTATGCAGTTTAGAGGGAAGAATTAGATTAAACTCTTGTCTTCTACTTGGGTAGACCCAGAGAAATAGACAGCTGTATAGTTGTAATGAAATTGAGAGAGAAACATATCGACACAATAATAGATAAGAGTTTTGTTTGGGGTCTGCCAATAATGAGGCAGAGACAATTTGATTAAATATTCTCTGTAAATAAGAAAGAGAGGGAATGTTTGGCTCAGGAGGCAACTGCAGTGTCCTCCTTATTAAGCTGCTTTGAACTATTGTCTTGTAACTTGTTCATTGATTCAGGTCGAACCGTATAAACACATTATGATCCTCGTGTTGCTAATAAACAGAAATAAAAAAAACTACAATTGTTTTTGCTCTACAGGAAAATAAATGGAAATCTAAAATAAATGATAAATCAACAAAGCAAAGTATTCTCCAATGAACCAACACAACCCAAAATGTATATTCTGTGGACAAATGAAGTCTGGTGTAAAGGTACAACATGTATATTTTAGAACTATATTGTTTCCCATAAATACATGACAGTAGGAGATGTGACCTTTAAAGGACAATAGACCTAAATAGCTACTTGCACCTTTCACTGCACATTTATGATGAGTCTTATCCAATTTAGAGGAATAAAGTAGAGAAAACCCAGAGCTAAATGCCTAAAGCATCACACCGCCCAATTATGTTTTATCAATAGCTGTTCTCCTTTGACAGGCAACGCTTTAAACTAGCCAGTGAGTATGCCCAGAAAGAATGAAATCGTAAAACTCATGAGCAGCGTGTTTGGGGGGCAAAATTAGGTTATGTTCAACAGTTGACCTACCACGCTGGGTCCCCACGACGATACCATTGTCTTAAAGTAGCTACAAATCAGGGCTTTATCCATGTGATAGTGAGATTACTGGGGGCATCAGTTTGCATTACTCTGTATTGGTGCCCTGCAGAGATCTGTGGGAAGACTTTGGGGAGGGGTAATGAAAAGCAAGCGCTGGATTGGATTCTCAGCAGGGGGCTGGATGTGCAGGATCCAAAACCACTCTTGTTTCAAACAGACCGGGAATCCAATGAGTATTTTTCTAAACGCAGTTCAGTTCACAGACCAAAAGCATCACATGGAACTGGCTGCCTCCCACACCATATTAGCTAATGAGTTACTATTAGTAGTACTAAACTCAGCAAAAGAAAACGTCCCTTTTTCAGGACCCTGTCTTTCAACGATAATTAATAAAAATCCAAATAACTTCACAGATCTTCATTGCAAAGGGTTTAAACACTGTTTCCCATGCTTGTTCAATCAACCATAAACAATTAATGAACATACAACTGTGGAACGGTTGTTAAGACACTAACAGCTTATAGACGGTAGGCAATTAAGGTCACAGTTATGAAAACTTAGGACACTAAAGAGGCCTTTCTACTGACTCTGTAAAACACCAAAAGAAAGATGCCCAGGGTCCCTGCTCATCTGTGTGAACATGCCTTAGGCATGCTGCAAGGAGGCATGAGGACTGCAGATGTGGTCATTGCAATGTCTGTACTGTGAGACGCCTAAGACAACGCTACAGGGAGACAGGATTGACAGCCAATCGTCCTTGCAGTGGCAGACCACGTGTAATAACACCTGCACAGGATCGGTACATCCGAACATCACACCTGCGGGACAGGTACAGGATGGCAGCAACAACTGCCCAAGTTACACCCGGAACGCTGAGAGAGGCTGGACTAAGGGCTAGTAGGCCTGTTGTAAGGCAGGTCCACACTAGACATCACCGGCAACAACATCGCCTACGGGCACAAACCCACCGTTGCTGGACCAGACAGGACTGGCAAAAAGTGCTCTTCACTGAAAAAAAAGTGCTCTTCGCGGTTTTGTCTCACCAGGGGTGATGGTCGGATTTGCGTTTATCATCGAAGGAATGAGCGTTACATCGAGGCCTGTACTCTGGAGCGGGATCGATTTGGAGGTGGAGGGTCCGTCATGGTCTGGGGCGGTATGTCACAGCATCATCTGAGCTTGTTGTCATTGCAGGCAATCTCAACACTGTGCGTTACAGGGAAGACATCATCCTCCCTCATGTGGTACCCTTCCTGCAGACTCATCCTGACATGACCCTCCAGCATGACAATGCCACCAGCCATACTGCTCGTTTTGTGCGTGATTTCCTGCAAGACAGGAATGTTAGTGTTTTGCCATGGCCAGCGAAGAGCCCAGATCTCAATCCCATTGAGCACGTTTGGGACCTGTTGGATCGGAGGGTGAGGACTAGGGCCATTCCCCCCAGAAATGTCCGGGAACATGCAGGTTCCTTGGTGGAAGAGTGGGGTAACATCTCATTGAAGTGACGTCCACTGACTTACAGTGCATTCGGAAAGTATTCAGATCCCTTGAGTTTTCCCCCACAAAAATGTACGTTACAGCCTTACTTTAAAATGGATTGAATAAAAAAAAAAATCATCATCAATCTACACACAATACCCCACAATGACAAAGCGAAAACAGGTTCTTCCAAATGTTTGAAGATAAAAACATAAATAACTTATGTACATAAGTATTCAGACTCTTTGATATGAGACTCAAAATTGAGCTCAGGTGTATCCTGTTTCCATTGATCATCCTTGAACTATTTCTACAAGTTGATTGGAGTCCACTTGTGGTAAATTCAATTGATTGGACATGATTTGGAAAGGTACACACCTGTCTATATAAGGTCCTACATTTGACAGTGCATGTCAGAGCAAAATCCAAGCCATGAGGTCGAAGGAATTGTCCGTAGAGCTCCGAGACAGGATTGTGTCGAGGCACAGATCTGGTGAAGGGTACCAAAACAATTCTGCAGCATTGAAGGTCCCCAAGAACACAGGAGCCTCCATCATTCTTAAATGGAAGACGTTTGGAACCACCAAGACTCTTCCTAGAGGTGGCCGCCCGGCCAAACTGAGCAATCGGGGGAGAAGGGCCTTGGTCAGAGAGGTGGTGACTCTGACAAACTAGTGGAGATGGGAGAACCTTCCAGAAGGATAACTATCTCTGGAGCATTCCACCAATTAGGCCTTTATGGTAGAGTGGCCTGACGGAAGCCACTCCTCAGTAAAAGGCACCTGACAGCCCACTTGGAGTTTGCCAAAAGGCACCTAAAGGACTCTCAGACCATGAAAAACAAGATTCTTTGGTCTGATAAAACCAAGATTGAACTCTTTGGCCTGAATGCCAAGCGTTACATCTGGAGGAAACCTGGCACAATCCCTACGGTGAAGCACGGTGGTGGCAGCATCATGCTGTGGGGATGTTTTTCAGCAGTGACTGGTAGACCAGTCAGGATCGAGGGAAAGATGAACGGAGCACAGTACAGAGAGATCCTTGATGAAAACCTGCTCCAGAGCACTCAGGGCCTCAGACTGGGGCGAAGGTTCACCTTCCAACAGGATAACAACCCTAAGCACACAGCCAAGACAATGCAGGAGTGGCTTTGGGACAAGTTTCTGAATGTCCTTGAGTGGCCCAACCAGAGCCCGGACTTGAACCCGATCGAACATCTCTGGAGAGACCTGAAAATAGCTGTGCAGCGACGCTCCTCATCCAACCTGACAGAGCTTGAGAGGATCTGCAGAGAAGAATGGGAGAAACTCCTCAAATACAGGTGTGCCAAGCTTGTAGCGTCATAGCCATGAAGACTCAAAGCTGTAATCGCTGCCAAAGCTTCAACAAAGTAAGTAAAGGAAAGTAAGTAAAGGATCAGAATACTTATGTAAATGTGATATTTGTAAAAAATGTAATAATTATACATTTGCAAAAATTTCTTACAACCTTTTTTTACTTTGTCATTATGGGGAATTGTGTGTAGATTGATGAGGGAAAAAACAACTATTGCATCCAGTTTAGAATAAGGCTGTAATGTAACAAAATACTGTATTAGAAAGAAAAAAGTTTTCCCTTTTGTGTTCATTACATTTACATTTAAATCATTTAGCAGACGCGCTTATCCAGAGCGACTTACAAATTGGTGCATTCACCTTATGATATCCAGTGGAACAACCACTTTACAATAGTACATCTATATCTTTTTTTTTGGGGGGGGGGGGGGGGGGGGGGGGGGGTTAGATGATTACTTAATCCTATCCCAGGTATTCCTTAAAGAGGTGGGGTTTCAGGTGTCTCTGGAAGGTGGTGATTGACTCCGCTGTCCTGGCGTCGTGAGGGAGCTTGTTCCACCATTGGGGTGCCAGAGCAGCGAACAGTTTTGACTGGGATGTAGAACCCTCTATGGAAAGGGTTCTTCCATGTAGAACCCTCTATGAAAAGGGTTCTACATGGAACCCAAAATAATTATACCTGGAACCAAAATGTGTTCAGAAAAGGGGTTTTATATGGGGACAGCCGAATAACTCTTTTTGGTTCTAGATAGCACCTTTTTTTCTAAGAGTGTATCACTTTGCAAATGAATATATTAATATTCATGATACAGCAATACTGTTGTGATGGCACTTACAGTGCATTAAGAAAGTATTTATTCCCCTTGACTTATTCCACATTTTGTTGTGTTACAGCCTGAATTCAACATGTTTTTTTTTTTTATCTCACCCATCTACACACAATTCCCCATAAAAGTGAAAACATGTTTTTAGACATTTTTGCAAATGTATCGAAAATGAAATACAGAAATATCTCATTTACGTAAGTATTCACACCACTGAATCAATATATGCTAGAATCACCTTTGGCAGTGATTACAGCTGTGAGTCTTTCTGGGTAAGTCTCTAAGAGCTTTTCACACCTGGACCGTACAATATTTGCCCAGAATTTGTTTTAAATTCTTCATCTCCCAGTGTCTGGTGGAATGCAGACTGAACCTGGTTTTCCTCTAGGATGTTGCCTGTACTTAGCTCCATTCCATTTCAACTTACTCTGAAAAACTCTGCAGTCCGATTACAAGCATACCCATAACATGATGCAGCCACCACTAGACTTGAACATATGGAGAGTGGTATTCAGCAATGTGTTGTATTGGATTTACCCTGAACATTACACTTTGTATTCAGGACAAAAAGTGAATTGCTTTGCCATATTCTTTTACACTATTACTTTAGTGCCTTGTTGTAAACAGGATGCATGTTTTTGGAATATTTTTTATTGTAGTAACTACAATGTTGTTGATCCACCCTCAGTTTTCTCCTATCACAGGCATTACACTACGTACAGTAACTGTTTTAAAGTCACCATGGACCTCATGGAGAAATCCCTGATTGTTTTATTTCGTCTCTGGTAACTGAGTTAGGAAGGACGCATGTATCTTTGTAGTGACTGGGTGTATTGATACACCATCCAAAGTGTAATTAATAACTTCACCATGCTCAAAGGGATATTCAATGTCTGCTTTTTTATTTTTACACATCTACTAATAGGTGACCTTCTTAGCGAGGCATTGGAAAACCTACCTGGTCTTTATGGTTGAATCTGTGTTTGAAATTGACTGCTCGACTGACAGACCTTACAAATCATTTTATGTGTAGGGTACAGATGAGCTAGTCATTAAAAAATAATGTTAAATACTTTTATTGCACACAGAGTGAGTCCATGGAACTTATTATGTGACTTGTTAAGCAAACTTTTACTCCTGAACTTATTTAGGCTTGCCATAACAAAGGTGTTGAGTACTTATTGACACAAGACATTTCAGCTTTTCATTTTGTATTAATTTGTAAAATTATGGAGTATTGAGTGTAGTAACACAGAATCTCAATTTAATCCCTTTTAACTTCAAGCTGTAACACAACAAATTATGGAAAAAGTCAAGGGGTGTGAATACATTCTGAAGGCACTGTATAGTATAGGGCCAGAAGCAAAAATAATTCAGCCACTATAATTTAAAAAGGAGGATGGAATTGGATTGGAGTTGCATTAAAGCTATGGGAGACAGTCACCTACTTTAACACTAGCAGCAAGTCATCTGAAAGTAAAGACCTGCTTAATCAGGTGAGACCCTACATTGGCACGGTGACTCCAGAGGACAAAACATGAAAGGTAAGACATACTTGGCTCTTTTTGTCAATATGGCTGCCAGTATGCAGACGTTTGACACTTTGTACTGTTAAAAAGGTGTTCTCTAAGGAACTGAACCAGAGCCAGTCAGCTCTGGTGGGCATAGTGGCAAAAATGGCCAATTAAGGTTATTCTTACTACATTATCTCTGCCTACGGTCTCTATTGTTGACCAATACCAGGAAGAGGTTCATTAAACATGGTTGAGTACAAGGAAAAGATACTTCCTAATACCAGTGTGATTAGTATTAGTCCTACACCTACTGTCCACAAAGTCCCTTCTGAGCTTCAGGAGAGGTGTCAGTTCCAGTAGATTGGCACTTGATCTAAACTTCCCTGTACTGGGTGAAATAATTCACTGCCTGCCCCCTGCACCCCAGCCTCCGCTCTCTTCAAAAAGGGCATTGTTTGGTTTATAGAGCCGCGACCAGAATACTAATGAGATACTGAAGAGAAAATGGATCGATCAATACGATCACAATGAGGCATGAAAGGTCTGCTACCTTCAAGGCAAGTCGCCTGGAATCATAAATTCCATGGCTGCCCGGTTCCCTTTCAACACAGAGACTCTGACTCTGACCCTTTGACATTACTCAGTCTTATTGATCCTAACACTTTTCAGTCTGTTAAACCAATACCACAGCTGACAGCTATCCTTTACAGCGCCCTAATGAACTGAAAAAATCTAAACGTTTAATTTTCTCCCAGGAACATTGTTCCCCTTTCTGAGTCGCAGTCTGTCAATACACCTTGGAGAGAGATATCTAAACTTCATTAGGGCTTTTCTTTTACTCAATACCAAAACAACTCCTCAAAAGGTAGGTGAGTTTTATTGCTTATAAGTTATTGCACTAATAAACAGGTGAAGTGTTGCAGTTAGAAGAACCGCTGTGGGATAACTCAATCACAGACACAGAGGAGGAGCGAGAAATGGAGACAGAGGAGGAGAGAGAAAGTGGTGATGGAGGTGGTTGAGGTGGCAGGGGAGACATTGTTCCTTCCTGCATTGACAGAATTCTGACAGGCAACGGTAACTTTCTCTTCAGCGCATATCACCTCTGGGTATATGGGTGACATTTTGGAGTATTTTAATTAGCATCAGGTTGTCACCTTAGTGAATTAAGAGTGTTTCTGAGGAGAACGGAGTAGTTGGTATTTACTCCCAGTCAGAATCAGACAGTGTGGCTTACCGTGCTATATCAGCAGTATGCCTGCATGTTCTTCGGTTTCTCTCCTCTCATCATTCATTCATCGCCCTGGGGCTTGTGTGCATTCTCTAAGTATGACACAATGACATGTCACCGTTGTCTTTGAGGCATTCCTCTCATTATGTTGTGTGAGGTTAAAGGAAAATTCAGTTGCAGCTTAAATAGCTGTATGGTGGGGGTCTACAAATTGTCAAATGCAGATTGTCCTGGATTGTTACTGGCCCCACCACCTACTAGATTTCTAAGCTTTCTGTTCAAACAGCAATGCATTTTTCTTCAGAAAAGTGGAGAATAAAGTGGGATGTGCCCTACCCAAGCACCAGTGTGTTATCTTTGGTTTTAATGTTGTGCTAGAATCGGAACACATCACAGTAATGTGCAAATCAGTTACAAATTATGATATATTCACCATGTGATTTGGCAAAATGTGTATAAATGTGCTTGGGATGGAGTCTTATGAAGACAAATATTGTCCATTTAAAACATGTTTGAAGAGATGGATGTATGCTCAGCAGTAAACAAAGCAAATCGCTGAAATGCAAACTGCTCCAGCCCAGCCACTGCTGTCCTGCTGTGACTACAGCAAACAAATACCATGCTGATGTCTCTTCTGGGGTCTGGACTAGCATTAACCAAAACAGATAAATACAGTAGATAAATAAATAACAGGGTTGATCACACCAATGGTACCATCAAGCAAAGCCATAAAGGCCTGTGTCAAGGCACAGAGAGAGCCATGTTTTCTGTGATTTGTGGTGACTGGCACCTTCCATGTTCACTGAGATTTGTGATGTTTTACCACCGAGCAGAGATTTGTGGGTGATAGATATTCCACCTTTTATTATTTATTTGACATTTTTATGTACAATAGCAACATTATTCGTGATGACAGTACATCTGGTTGTTTACGATTTATACTGATTGCCTAATAACTAGAAGGAATTAACATATAGCAGCTAATTTCAAAGCTGTTTGCCAATATTTCAAACTCCGGATATTACTCAGCATTTTATTTATGTAGCCTACTACTGTAGCCATATAGATTTTTATTTGGTCAAATCAAAATTGGTAATGTAGAATTTAAAGTAGAAGAATGAATAATAAAGCAGAACTTTTAAGATGCAGTCAACATTTGTTAGACAGAGTGGGATTTACAATCCCTATCCCTCGCTAAGGGCTGATGGCTACCTTTGAAGCGGCCTTATTAAAGGGCTGTTAATGCATGGTCATGCAATTTAGTAAATTACAAGTCTGAGGATCAAAATTGGAGGTGTAGAGTCTTCCATCTTGCTCTGTGTTGCATTTCCTAAGATCTTTATTGATCTACTGTTGGAAGCTTAAGGGCATCATCTCAATTAGGAAAAACACACAGACATCTCTGGGTCAGAGCCTTCCATAAAGATGGCACACGAAGGTTACAATGCTCTCATATTAATATCAGTCAGTCCTAGAATAACACCACGCCAGGCTTAAAGACAAGGCCTTAGATGTTATATTCATGGCTACGGACCTTGAACGACCAATCTTTTGTTGCTCTCTGATCACTAGGTAAGGATCATCTTATGAGAAATGAATGAGAGGTTCCAAATCAAAGGCTTATTCAAAATCTAGAGTCTCTTCAATGGAATGGTTTATTGATAATGTCAGTGAACATAGTAGGCAAATTTTACCTGATTGATATCTGGATCTACAATGGACATATTGACAGAAACAAGGTTGTAATAAAGTAACACTTTCTCTTGATCAAATACCAATATTCAGCTACACTTGACACAGGCCATATAGAGTAACTACCAGTGTAATAATATATGTAACTACACAGTACTGTACACTAGTAAGTCCATGCAGTTATGGGGTAGACCTACTTGGAGCTGGATGGCTCAGTTGGTAGAGCATGGCGCTTGCACCGCCAAGGTTGTGGGTTTGATTCCCGGGGCCACCCATACGTACAATGTATGCATGCATGGGTGTAAGCTGCTTTGTATAAAATCATCTGCTATATGGCATAATTACTTACTTTGGCACTGTTTTGTATTTTCTTGGAAACAGTGGGAAGTATTATGTAACTATCTCTACTGACATACCTACTTGGTAAATGGTATTTGTCATACTCTGGAATAAAGGCTAAGCAAGACCAATAGCTACATAATGTATCGTTACATAACAGTCTATCTGTCCTTTTCTACTTGTCTCTTAGTCCAAATACTGCTTCTTACAGTTTCGATGGGACAAGGACAAGAACACATGCACCCCAAAATTCTGAGGGTGCACAAAGTACCTCGTGAGGATGGCTGGGGGTGGTCCGGGGGAGGGATAGTTGGAGAATTTTTTATTTTTCAAACACCTGAAACAGTTTTTCCCTGCAATCTAAAGCCATAATCATTATGCTTAATTCTATGTAAAAATATGTATATTTTTCTGCATATGTAAGCACACATAAACACACTTTCACACTCTTCACATACGCTGCTGCTACTCTGTTTATTATCTATCTTGATTGCCTAGTCATTTTTACCCCAACCTGTACATATTACCTCAATCATCTCAACTACCTCGTACTCCCAGCAAAATTACTCGGTACCGGCACTCCTTGTATATAGGCTCGTTATTGTGATTATATTGTGTTACTATTTCCTTTTTTGTGTGCTAATTTTCGTACTTTTTAACTCTGCATTGTTGGGAAAAGGCTCGTAAGTAAGCATTTCACAGTAAAGTCTACATCTGTTGTATTTGGCGCATGTGACAAATTACATTTGATTTGATTTTACGTCTGTATCCTGGTTATTTTTTTTAAAGAAAGAAAATATGTTTCTCTGCATCTCTGCTAAAATCTGAGTAAAAGATTAAAAGGAATGTGAGTCTTATTCATTACATTTAGTAAATGCTTGCTTTTCTAAAGTAAACCAACATTGCCAGCCGGCATGCCAGCTAAGATAGTTAAGCTAGCTACTCTAACTTGATTGATAGACTGAAACGGCTTCTTGGTAGCTAGTTATGAGTTTGGGAGATTGGGAATCTATCTGTGCAAGCTAAAGCCAACTTCATGAAATTGCTAGGTGGCTAGTAGTACTACAAAAAAAAACCAACAACAAATAAAAAATATATTTTTTTTTAACAGGAGAAATCTGAAGGGGTATGTGCCCCTGTACCCCCTATGGGGATGACACCTCTGAACACAACCATTATGACAGCTACAGTACAAAAACAACATCATTATACAAATCCAACTACCGTTATATGTTTAATGGGTTTCAAAACCTTTAAAAATGATTTGCCTCTGATAGAACTTAAGGAATGTTTGCTTCCTTTATCTTACAGACTCAGAAATGACTTGGATGGATTTTCCCCCAAACAATGCATTCATCCTATTGCATGAAATAAAATGACCCTGGCAAATAGTTGGAGATGAGACAAAAAAAGAAGAAATTCCAAGTGGAGACGTTATGCTGTCTGATATTGTACTGTACTAAATTGTTCAGTAAAATATAGAGATAGATAATATAGATAGGGAGAAATACCCAACTTACCAATGACGTATGTGAGCAGGAGGGCGAGGGTTACGGTGATAGCGGTGGCGCTTAAGGCAGTGCATTTCCAGTTGCAGCACTTGTAGGGCTTGTTGAAGGTGAACATGGGTCTGGAGAAGGTGCTCCTGGGTAGGGGCCGTGGGGGTGGGGAGTACACTGTGTTAGATGTCAGAGGGTAGTTCTGACTGGCAGCGCTGAACAGGGCAGAGGAGCCTGAGCCATGTTTGAACAGAAAATGCCTGCAACCCAACAACACAAGAGGTTGACATTGATGAGAATATACACAACATAGCACATACATTACCATACATGACCGTTTCATTGTAACACGATAACATAGTATTGTTTGAACATGTTCACCTTTTAATTTGCTCACAAATACAAACAGCGTAGATATGGCATGAATGCACATGCACAGATTAAGACATTTCCAATCTGTGTAGTACTTAAATAGGATACAGAACATAATTTACTTCTGTTAGATACTTGTGTAGTTCGGTTTAAGTTATTGGTAAACTGCTGGAAATGCACATCATTAAAATCAATCTCAGAATGCAATCCCACTTCCCTCCATGACCAAATTATATAAATCCTACATCTAATTAATGAATGCTCCCAACAGGCAAACTGCCTTAACATGTTTGCACCAGCCATGCATTTTTGAGAGAGCGAGAGAGCGAGAGAGAGAGTCTAAGACCAACATTTATTATTACATTCTCACACCTGACAGTGATGCTGAATGCTGTGATTACATGGATTTATGCTAATGCAGAATGGTGGCCAATTCCTCCTCACTGTGAACTTGACCTTGCAACCACTGCCTTTATCTAACAAGCTGTAGGCGGCAGTGTGCAGGGAGGGAATAGACCGACCGGCGGAACAGAAGAACAAAAGGAAGGGGAAAAAAATAACCCTCATTGCTCAGGTCCTTAATTAGAAAAGGTTTTAATACCATTAGCCACTATCTTTAATGTGTTCAATTAAAGATGTGAGAGTACAAAGGTCAGTTTTAGGGAAGATTATATCACAGGGCATAATTGCTGGGCCAATTTTCACAGACAGCGTAATTCAGTTTAAGTATGGTTCACAAAGGGATAAAGTTATCTGAGGCATGTTTGTTTTTGTTGTCCAAGCCAGTGTAAACGCAGCATCCTGTGGTATTGGGTAATTCTCCTCACGGTCTGCAGCAACATTCATGAAAACTGGTGAATTGTATTGTTCAGTTATGGACCGTGGACATCCAGAACTGAGCTCAACACAGTCTGGGATATTGAGGCACAGTTCTGTGGTAGTGCTGCTGCTGACACTTGAAAAATGCATTGTTAAGGGCAAAAAAACAGTCAATAGAGGACCAATCAATTCCTGTCTGTGTGTAATTTAAAGAAATTAGGAAGAAAATGCTTGTGGTCTTGAATATGGTCATTATGCTGATGTGACAGAAATATGTAATTGCATTGATGTTGGGTCAGTGCCATATCATCAGTGTCTGTGTTCTCAACAGTGTATCGACTTGGCTGATATCATTTGGCCAAAATAAAATAACTGCTTTTATCTCAAACTTTGTTTTGGTTTGAGGAAGGCGTTCAGGAGGAGGAACTCTACACTACACAAAAAAGGGTTCCAAAAGGGTTATTTGCGGAGCGATAGGGTTCTACCAAGGACCATTTTGATCAGAAGAACCCTTTTGAAATCAAATCAAATCAAATGTTATTTGTCACATGGGCTGAATACAACAAGTGTAGACCTTACAGTGAAATGCTTACTTACAAGCACTTGACCAATAATGCAGTTTTAAGAAAAATGTGTGTTGAGAAAGTATTTACTTAAACAAACTGAAGTAAAATAGAAAGAAAGAAAATGAAAGAAAATAGAAAAATAACAAATAATAAAAGAGCAACAATAAAATAACAGTAGCGAGGCTATATACAGGGGGTACAGTACAGAAACAATGTGCGGGGGCACAGGTTAGTTGAGGTAATATGTACATGCAGGTAGAGGAAATGTGACTATGCATGGATAATAAACAGAGAGTAGCAGCAGCGTAAAAATGAGGGTGGGGGATGATGCAAATAGTCCGGGTAGCCATTTGATTAGCTGTTCAGGAGTCTTATGGCTTTGGGGTAGAAGCTGTTAAGAAGCCTTTTGGACCTAGACTTAGCGCTCTGGTACCGCTTGCCATGCAGTAGCAGAGAGAACAGTCTATGACTAGAGTGGCTGGGGTCTTTGGCAATTTTTAGGGCCTTCCCTGACACCGCCTGGTATAGAGGTCCTGGATGGCAGGAAGCTTGGCCCCAGTGATTTACTGGGCCGTACGCACTGCCCTTTGTAGTGCCTAGTGGTCGGAAGCCAAGCAGTTGCCAAACCAGGCAGAGACGCAACCAGTCAGAATGCTCTTGATGGTGCAGCTGTAGAACTTTTAGAGGATCTGAGAACCCATGCCAAATCTTTTCAGTCTCCTGTGGGCGTTGTCGTGCCCTCTTCACGACAGTTTGGACCATGATAGTTTGTTGGTGATGTGGATACTAAGGAACTTGAAGTTCTCAACCTGCTCCACTACAGCCCCATCAATGAGAATGGTGGCGTGCTCGGGCCTCCTTTTCCTGTAGTCCACAATCAACTCCTTTGTCTTGATCACATTGAGGGAGAGGTTGTTATCCTGGCACCACACTGCCAGGTCTCAGTGCGGATGCTGCTTGTAATCCTTGGCTTCTGGTTGGGGTATGTACGTACGGTCACTGTGGGGACGACGTCATCAATGCACTTATTGATGAAGCCAGTCACTGACGTGGTGTACTGCTCAATGCCATCGGACGAATCGCAGAACATATTCCAGTCTGTGCTAGAAAAACAGCTTAGCATCTGTGTCATCTGACCACTTCCTTATTGAGTGAGTCACTGGTACTTCCTGCTTTGGTTTTTGCTTGTAAACAGGAATCAGGAGGATAGAGTTATGGTCAGATTTGACAAATGGAGGGCGAGGGAGAGCTTTGTACACGTCTCTGTGTGTGGAGTAAAGGTGGACCAGAGTTTTTTTTCTCCTCTGGTTGTACATTTAACATGCTAATAGAAATGAGGTAAAACGGATTTATGTTTCCCTGCATTAAAGTCCCCGGCCACTAGGAGTGCCGCCTCTGGGTGAGCATTTTCTTGTTTTCTTATGGCCTTATACAGGTCGTTGAGTGCTGTCTTGGTGCCAGCATCGGTTTGTGGTAAATAGACAGCTATGAAAAATATAGATGAAAACTCTTGGTACTGTAAATAGTGTGGTCTACAGCTTATCATGAGATACTCTACCTCAGGCAAGCAAAACCTCAAGACTTCCGTAATATTAGATTTTGTGCACCAGCTGTTATCTACAAATAGACACAGACCGCCACCCCTTGTCTTACCAGAGGCAGCTGTTCTATCTTGCTGATGGACCGAAAACCCAGCCAGCTGTATGTTATCCATGTCGTTGTTCAGCCACGACTCGGTGAAACATAAGATATTACAGTTTTTAATGTCCCATTGGTAGGATAGTCTTGATCGGAGCTCATCCATTTTATTATCCAATGATTGCACAGTGGCTAATAGGACAATCTAGAACCTTTAACATCCTAAGAACCGTTTTTGGAAGATAGGGTTCTTTGATGATTCTTTGAAAGGCAAGAAGGATTATTTGGAATGAAAGAAGGGTTCTACATAGAACCATACATAATATTTCCCAGCATTGCAGGGAGATTTTCAAAATGGTTTGTTTTAGTGTAATATCTGTGTTTTTGCATGTACATTGATTGGTTGATTAATTGTATGGTAAACTTATATAAATAACATACTGTTTTCTAACTAATCCAATCAGTTAGTAATTGGATTTATTGCACCTGTTACTGAGATGGTTGTTCCAGTTTAAGTGATTGACGTAGTCTCAGTATTCAATCATCCCTACCCTGGCAGTCATTCTGAATGCAGGTTGTGGGTGATTAACAATTTCTCTTGTTGGATATCCTAACTCTGGCTGGGTTCCAATAGGAACTATACATAACATTGAAAGCCAGCATAATGTGACTTGCAATCCTGATGTGCCCTGTAAACCAGGAGATTCCTAAAACCACTGTGTTAGGATATAACCAGGTGATCAAATATGATATACATTGCATTCGGAAAGTATTCAGACCCCTTGACTTTTTCCACATTTTGTTACATTACAGCCTTATTCTAAAATGGATTAAATCGTTTTTTCCCCTCATCAATCTACACACAATACCCAATAATGAAAAAGCTACATTTTTGCAAATGTATTCAAAATAAAAAACTGAAATATCACATTTACAAACTGTAAGTATTCAGACCCTTCACTCAGTACTTTGCTGAAACACCTTTGGCAGCGATTACAGCGTCAGGTCTTCTTGGTGTTAGGTTCTAAATGAACATAGTAAAACACATGGATGATTAGTAAAGCGTAAACCAAGTTTATTCACCCATTGGGTCACACAGCTGCATGAGACAAAGACATGGTTCCACCAGTGGTAGTATATATACCCAAATTGTAAGTATTCAGACCCTTTACTCACTACTTTGTTGAAGCACCTTTGGCAGCGATTACAGCCTCAGGCTACAAGCTTGGCACACCTCTATTTGGGGATTTTCTCCCATTCTTCTCTGCAGATCCTCTCAAGCTCTGTCAGGTTGGATGGGTAGCATCGCTGCAAAGCTATTTTCAGGTCTCTCCAGAGATGTTTGATCGGGTTCAAGTCCGGGCTCTGGCTGGGCCTCTCAAGCACATCATAGACTTCTCCCAAAGCCCCTACGTTTTCTTGGCTGTGTGCTTAGGGTTGTTGCCTGTTGGAAGGTGAACCTTCGCCCCAGTCTGAGGTCCTGAGTGCTCTGGATGTCTGGCCACTCTACCATAAGGGCCTGATTGGTGGAGTGCTGCAGAGATGGTTGTCCTTCTGGAAGGTTCTCCCATCTCCACAGAGGAAGTCTGGAGCTCTGTCAGAGTGACCATCAGGTTCTTGGTCTCCTCCCTGACCAAGGCCCTTCTCCCCCGATTGCTCAGTTTGAGCCGGGCGGCCAGCTCAAGGAAGAGTCTTGGTAGTTCCAAACGTCTTCCATTTAAGAGTGATGGAGGCCACTGTGTTCTTCAATGCTGCAGACATTTTTTGATACCCTTTCCCAGATCTGTGCCTCGACTCCTGTCTCAGACCTCTACGGACAATTCTTTCGACCTCATGTTTTTCTCTGTGGGACCTTATATAGACAGATGTGTGCTTTTCCTAATCATGTCCAATAAATTTGTAGAAACAGCTTAAAGATGATCAATGGAAACAGGATGCACCTGAGATCAATTATGAGTCTCATAGCAAAGGGCCTGAATACTTATGTAAATACTGAATACTTATTATAAATGAGCATTTTAGAATAAGGCACTATCGTAACAAAATGTGGAAAAAGTCAAGGGGTCTGAATAACTTTCCGAATGCACTGTATGTAATGTATCGTCATAAATAATAACAATTTAAAAGGATAATACCCGTTCATAGAGGGTTCTAGGAAGAACCCTCCAAAGATAAAAGGGTTCTCGGTAGAACCCTTCATAGACGGTTCTAGGAAGAACCTTTAGATGACAAAATGGTTCTAGGCACAACCCTTCATAGAGGGTTCTAGGTAGAACCATATACAGCGGGTTATTTGAAGAACCCTACATAGAGGTATCTAGATAGAACCCTCTGCAAAAGGTTTTACCCAGCACCAAAAATGTATCCCCTATGGGGACAAACTGAAGAACCCTGTATAGCACCTTTTTTTCTAAGAGTGTACATTTTTGGATCATAAAGATACAGGACGTCTGTAATGATGATCTGGTGATCACTCTATTGATCACTGATCTTTACCATTGATTGTATATTATGTTAAACCACCATTTTGTGGAGATACAGTAGGCCTATGTGTGGATTGGCTCCTCATAATATCCCTCTGAAGGTGTTTGTGGAGGTGGGTGATACTGTGAACCTAATTGCTAGTCATTTTAGCGGCCTGAAAAACACTCGATGCTACAGTATACTAATTAATTGGAAGGCAGCTATGTTTAATTGGTAATGTCTGCTGGTGAGAGTTGACAACACAGAAATCTGAAATCAACTCAAATATATATAATCTCTGGTAAATATTCAGTATTTTGTTTTATTTGGCAAAGCCAAGTGAACAGTATTAAAACTCTCAACAACACATCACCCAGCCTTGAGAGTGAACGTGCATTAATAGAACAGTTGTTATAATTTTCTAAATGTGAAGACAAAACATCAAGTGTGGTGATGTTATTGATCGGCCATCACGTCAAACCTTTCATTTAATTAGAATTGACAATGATAAGATATACAATGCCAAGAGGAGGTATTGGATAGCAATTTGCTGATCTACATGAATGCTGGCATTGTATTAGGTTTAAATATCGACAAGGTTCGTTTAGGTGTGAACAGAAAGTCAGCACACAGCCACACCAGGCATGGTGACATTCTCATCCTCTATGCAGAGTGGTTGACCTCTACATATATTTGGGTCCTTAATGAGCAGTCAATGAGATCCCCCATAAGGGAGGGAGGATCTACCTACTCCATGAAATTTGAGACATTCAAGTACCACTACCCCTCCCGCAAACCTAATTGTGTTCATTTGTCATTGTTGTCACTTTTGTATATTACATACAGTGCCTTCAGAAAGTATTCATGCCCCTTGACTTATTCCACATTTTGTTGTGTTACAGCCTGAATTCAAAATTGATTACATTGATTTTTGTCTCTCACCCATCTACACAATACCCCATAATGACAAAGTGAAAACATGTTTTTTGAAATGTTTCCAAATGTATTGAAAACGAAAAACAGAAATATCTAATTTATATAAGTATTCACTCCCCTTTGCTATGACACTCCAGATTGAGCTCAGGTGCATCCAATTTCCTTTGATCATCCTTGAGATGTCACTACAGCTTGATTGGAGTCCACCTGTGACCATGAAGTCCACGGAACTGTCTGTAGATCTCTGAGAATTGTGGTGAGGCATATACAGTGCCTTCAGAAAGTATTCACACCCCTTGACTTTTCCAAAATGTTGATGTGTTACAGCCTGAATTTAAAATTGATTAAATTGAGATTTAATGTTAAAGTAGAATTATGTTTTCCAAATGTTTACAAATTAAAAATGAAAAGTTGAAATGTCTTGAGTCAATAAGTATTCAGCCCTTTTGTTGTGGCAAGCCTAAATAAGTTCAGGAGTAAACATTTCTTTAACAAGTCACATGATAAGTTGCTTGGACTCACTCTGTGTGTAATAATAGTGTTTAACATGATTTTTGAATGACTACCTTATTTTTTTCATAGATGTTTAAAATATTTTATAAACAATACAAAACATACACATACAAAGCAGTGAATTTCCAACACAGATTCATACACAAAGACCAGGGAGGTTTTCCAATGCCTCTCAAAGGACGAAACCTATTGGTTGATGGGTAAAAATAAAAAAGCAGACATTGAATATCCCTTTTAGCATGGTGTTATTAATTACACTTTGGATGGTGTATCAATACACCCAGTCACTACAAAAATACAAGTGTCCTTCCTAACTCAGTTGCCGGAGAGGAAGGACACCGCTCCGGGATTTCACCATGAGTTCAATGGTGACTTTAAAACAGTTCCAAAGTATAATTTCTGTGATAGGAGAAAACTGAGGACAGATCAAGAATATTGTAGTTACTCCACAATACTAACCTAAAAGACAGAGTGAAAATAATATAAATACTCCAAAACATCTATCCTGTTTGCAACAAGGCACTAAAGTAATACTGCAAAAAATGTGGCAAAGACATTTACTTTTTGTCCTGAATACAAAATGCTATGTTAGGGGCAAATCCAATACAACACATTACTGAGTACCCCTCTCCATATTTGAAAGAATAGTGGAGGCAGCATCATGTTATGGGTATGCTTGTAATTGCTAAGGACTGGGGAGTATTTCAGGAGAAAAATAAACAGAATGGAGCTAAGTACAGGCAAAATCCTAGAGGAAAACCTGGTTCAGTCTGCTTTCCACTAGACACTGGGAGATGAATTCACATTTCAGCAGGACAATAACCTAAAACACAAGGCCAAATCTACACTGGAGTTGCTTACCAAGAAGATAATGACTGTTCCTGAGTGGCCAAGTTACAGTTTTGATTTGAATCTACTTGAAAATCTTTGTCAAGACTTGAAAATGGATGTCTAGTAATGATCAACAACCAATTTGACAGAGCATGAAGAATTTTGAAAATAATAATGGGAAAATATTGTACAGTCTAGGTGTGTAAAGCTCTTTTCCCAGAAAGACTCACAGCTGTAATCACTGCCAAAAGGGATTCTAACATGTATTGACTAAGGGGTGTGAATACTTATGTAAATGAGATACTGTATTTCTGTATTTCATTTTCAATGAATGTGCAAAAATGTCTAAAAACATGTTTTCACTTTGTCATTATGGGGTATTGTGTGTAGATGTGTGAGAAAAAAAATCTATTGAATCAATGTTGAATTCAGGCTGTAACACAACAACGTGTGGAATAAGTCAAGAGGTATGAATACTTTCTGAAGGCACCGTACACCTACAGGTCGTTATGGATGTTTTGAATACAATGCGTGGGGTAGAAAACATACCTAAAGTAGGCCCATGTTTTCTTCTATGATGTAGTCTTCTCCCTACTGATGCTGATAACGCACGTTTCACACGTCTTTCTCTGAAGACAACATGTCAACTTCTTTTAGTCAACAGAAAGGAGTTGTTTACCGCTGATAGGATTGCTTATTTTCAATTTACAATACATTTATAAAGCACCAAGCACTGATGGGTTTACCAAACAATGGGGAAACAGACAAATACACCAGCGACACATACACCAAGATGAACATGTCGGCTCGTCCTTTCCCTCGCCACATTTCACATTTCACGGACAAACCTTTGAGCGAAATAACTATCTCAAAAAGCAGACAACATAATTGTCAATCTTGACAAAGGCTCTCTACTTCATGATTCATTTACTTATCTATAGTTTTCTTGTCATAGTGGTCCCTCTTTGCATATTAAAACCTAAAGATAAACAAGACTTGTCATTAATAACAAGCGGGAAATGTTTTGATTGAAGGATAGAAAGTAAGGATAGAACATTTACCACGTTGCTTTTGGTCTGAAGTAATTGAATTTGCCATTTTCTAAGCATGAAGCATATAGAGCTCATTTTAAGTTAATAGAGTTTTTCCATTTTCAAGTGTCTAAAAACAGTGAATTAGACAGTGTGACATCATTGTTTGGCAACTCTTTTCAATTTCACCTTCGACCCAACACAGCTGTTGGCGGCCATCGCTTCTTCCTTTGATTTCCTATCAATAAGCAGTCTTACTACTAACCTGTCACAGACTGTTCTGTTTCAACTACTTTCATCTCCCATACTCTAGCAGAACAAAGCTACGAAAGAGAAACTAATTATCTCACCTGGCAGGTTGGTTTTCAAGCAGGACAAAGATAATTAATTCCAAGTTCATAAGCTCAAAGGGATAAAGGTCACATTTTGGTCTCTTGGAATTCACAAAAATTATTACATTATTAAAAGAAAAGAGTGTTCATAAAGGGTGACTGCTTGAAATGATTTTCCCTTTGGATGTCCATTTAAAAACGAATAACCCTCTTTGGGATGAATAGATACACTTCAAAAAAAAGTTGTTCCTTCATTAATTGTCATTAATGACTCACACACCAGTCAGATGTAGACAACCTTCCTTTAACTAACTACAATAGCTATTTTACTATTCACACCTGACACAACATTTCTTTAAATGCTAATTGTGAACTCAACAGGCTTTTTGCTGTTAAATCGATGATTCGCTTTGTAAAGGCCTTGATCTTCAGTATTTTCAGCTAATCATGTATCTATTTATGTTGGATTTGTACACCGCTTCACTTCTCAAAAGCCTTAGCCCTGAATCTCTTCAAAATGATATGATTTAGTTACACACCACCAACCCCTCATTATGAATTAACACCATTATTCATCTCTCTATCAAGTGTGAATCATTAAAGACGTGTGAGAGGTCTGTGACTGAAGTCACAGGGGTCCTCTCTGCAACACTTAACTCATGCCAACAACATGTTCATTCAATCTACTTTCTCAAATCTAGCGCTATTTTTTGGGATCCAAGTTACCGGTGGTGTCACAGTGATTAAGAACATGGAGAGAAAGAGGCCAAGAGCCCTGCATGACTCATATTGTGGAAACTACGGCCACAGAGCTGTTAAAGTGTCTGCCACACTGAACTGACCCCATTACTAGGCAGGTGAGAGTGGAGGTGCCAAGGCTTACCTGGTCTCCAGGGGGATGTTGCTGTTGAGGGCCCAGCTGTTGTGGAGCTGGCCTCTGTCTCTGTCGGCCGGCTGAGTGGGATCTCCATCCATCGCCTGGCTCCGAGCCGGCAGGGTGTTCCTCTGCAGTGCCTCAGAAACGTGAGCGTGAGGGGCCGGGCGGGCACATGTGCATGCGTGGGGAGGGGGCGGGGGCGGGGGTAGGGGTCTGAAGGTGAACTGGGCTGGTGGACTGCTGGGGAGCTCTGCAGAGAGAGAGAGAGAAAGTGAGAGAGAAAGCGAGAGAGAAAGCGAGAGAGAAAGTGAGGGAGAAAGCGAGAGAGAAAGCGAGAGAGAAAGTGAGAGAGAAAGTGAGGGAGAAAGCGAGAGAGAAAGCGAGAGAGAAAGCGAGGGAGAAAGTGAGAGAGAAAGCGAGAGAGAAAGCGAGAGAAAGCGAGAGAGAAAGTGAGAGAGAAAGTGAGAGAGAAAGTGAGAGAGAAAGTAAGAGAGAAAGTGAGGGAGAAAGCGAGAGAGAAAGCGAGAGAGAGTTGAGTCTTTTCTGAGTGGCTTGATAAGTGTGTGAAAGTTTTGTGTCATTTAGTAAGCACTTTGTTAACATTCACTTTTCCTCCACTTGGAAAGAGCCTTGGGGATTTTTTCAGTTTAATTAGCACACTTAACAAGGTTATCATTCAAAAGTACAATCCACATTTTGAAAAATAGTTATGCAATAAAATTGACAGATGAACATACATTTTCCTGAGAGTGTTAAGGCACCCCAGATGCTATGATAAACGACAAGCCTGTTGCTAATGAAATAAAGATGATTAGACATAAGGGCATAAGGATTGTAACCCTAGAAACCAAATTGGTTTCATCCTGCATTATTACTTTGTTGTTGTTCCTCTATAAAGAGCTCAAAACCCCTGAGACACCCTTCGCAATCTCACGTATGAGTCTGTGTTTGAGTTCAGTGGCTCAGCAAAGAGAGCTGGTTTTCATGCCCCTGCAGTGTGACAGGTGAGTTTAGTCAAGTACATCCAGACTGAAGTCTACCAGACATTTTCTCTTGCTGCAACATCACAGATGCATGAATTCACTCCAGCTAGGAGTGAGTCCCTGTCTATTGACCACACCTGTTGTGTCTTCACACCACAGAACGTGCAACTTGCAGTGTAGGAGCTTTATAATCCAATTCCTTTATAAAGACTCTTATTCTACCTACAGGCCCAATTTCAGAATCAAATTAAAAGTTTCAGTTTCAAGTGTTATTGGTTGTGTGTACAGGATACAACATACAACGTCCAACAAAATACTTACTTGCAGATTCCTTCTCGACATTGAAACAACAATAAGAAATAATAAAAGAAAAGAATACGAACTTAAAGAAAATGTCTCAGTAGAATAGAATAAACATTTAAGCATAACAATAATACAGGAAGGCAAATTTATAGTACAATATTTACACATGTATCAGGGAAAGAGAGATTGGGGGGCACGTGTTTAAATTGTGCAGTATTAGCAATAGTAAATAAGAGTCTGGTAGCAGCAGTTGTGATGTGTGTGTTGCATGAGTTGTGTGAATGTGTGTGTGTGTGTGTGTGTGTGTGTGTGTGTGTGTGTGTGTGTGTGTGTGTGTGTGTGTGTGTGTGTGTGTGTGTGTGTGTGTGTGTGTGTGTGTGTGTGTGTGTGTGTGTGTGTGTGTGTGTGTGAGTGTTCATTTTGGCACTCTGTTTTAGATTTTGTCTAGTCAGTCATTTTGACTAAAATATAATTAAGTCTTAGTCACATTACTGTCATTTGAATAATGATTTAATCTAGTCATTGTCAAAATGACGAAAATTGTGGGCCATTTTTGTCAACTTAATGCCCTTTCAATTTAGCCACATTTTAGTCACATCACATTTGTATTGCCTCATTAACCTATAGTAAACATAAATCACTGACTTCCATGTGTACAAACATACATAACCTTGTCCTAACAACATATTGTTCTGCATAACATCATATTCTCCTCCCAGCTGCAGAAATATGACAAACATATATAATACATAATATTATATTATATAAGAACTATCTGATCATGTAAATTCCTAATTCAGCCATAGATACTGCACATGACATATAAAACAAACAGACACACAAGCGCAGAGAGACAGACAGAGAAAGAGAGAGACAGACACAGAGCCAGAGAGAGAAAGAGGGAGAGAGAGACAGACACAGAGCCAGAGAGAGAGAGAGAGAGAGACAGACACAGAGCCAGAGAGAGCGAGAGAGCGAGAGAGAGCGAGAGCGAGAGAGAGAGAGAGAGAGAGAGAGAGAGAGAGAGAGAGAGAGAGAGAGAGAGAGAGAGAGAGAGAGAGAGAGAGAGAGAGAGAGAGAGAGAGAGAGAGAGAGAGAGAGAGAGAGAGAGAGAGAGAGAGAGAGAGAGAGAGAGAGAGAGAGAAGGAGGGGAGAGGAGAGAGAGAGAGAGAAGCAAAATCACCAGATGGTGCCGCAAAGTAGCCTAGTATGGGTTGCACCTCCGTCACTCGGTCTTGTCATTGCCATTGTTATCAAGTCACATTGATGTCCAAAAGTAGAACGGTGGCTAATGAATTTGAACAAGAGCTATTGACTGTTTCGCCCAGTGATATAGTCGAGTCACTAAACATCGAGTCCCAAGTCCCCTGTGCTCGACTCAAGAGTGGTGTCATGAAATTGGCTGAAATTCCGAGTCACTGGGTCCACATGAACTCAAAATAGATTTAAATACCCAGTCAGATATAGTGTAGTGGCAAGATACATTTTGTCAATAAATTGTTTGTTATTCTTTTTCCTTTCTTTCTGTGCCACCAAATGTTTTCCTGTTTTCATATAGGCTACTGGTAATGTTACCTGGGCCACGTTCAGTTGAAAAACATTCTTAACCGTTGCAGATAGATCAGTGAATAGAGCCGACGTTATTCCTTATTCAACATGTCAGAGAGGCATGTTTGTTCTACATAGCATATTTTTATCTGAGCATTCCAAAACTTTGTGTCCTGTAGCTGCTGATTAGCAGGAGGGACGGGGCAACTTATTGTCGCATGCGGTGCTCAAGTTAAGAACGGCTGTCAGTCAAAACCCATACAGCGCTATGAAGCGCAGAGCCTGAGGTCTGACGACATTTACAGCATGTACAGCCACTGCCTTCCAATTAAGGCGCATATCAGTGCCCAAATCTACCATTTTCAACCTGTATACGGGTTTGAGTGTAAAGGGCTACCATGGGTTTGAGTGTAAAGGGCTACCATGGGTTTGAGTGTAAAGGGCTACCATGGGTTTGAGTGTAAAGGGCTACCATGGGTTTGAGTGTAAAGGGCTACCATGGGTTTGAGTGTAAAGGTCTACCATGGGTTTGAGTGTAAAGGGCTACCATGGGTTTGAGTGTAAAGGGCTACCATGGGTTTGAGTGTAAAGGTCTACCATGGGTTTGAGTGTAAAGGGCTACCATGGGTTTGAGTGTAAAGGGCTACCATGGGTTTGAGTGTAAAGGGCTACCATGGGTTTGAGTGTAAAGGGCTACCATGGGTTTGAGTGTAAAGGTCTACCATGGGTTTGAGTGTAAAGGGCTACCATGGGTTTGAGTGTAAAGGGCTACCATGGGTTTGAGTGTAAAGGGCTACCATGGGTTTGAGTGTAAAGGGCTACCATGGGTTTGAGTGTAAAGGGCTACCATGGGTTTGAGTGTAAAGGGCTACCATGGGTTTGAGTGTAAAGGGCTACCATGGGTTTGAGTGTAAAGGGCTACCGTGGGTTTGAGTGTAAAGGGCTACCGTGGGTTTGAGTGTAAAGGGCTACCATGGGTTTGAGTGTAAAGGGCTACCATGGGTTTGAGTGTAAAGGGCTACCATGGGTTTGAGTGTAAAGGGCTACCATGGGTTTGAGTGTAAAGGGCTACCATGGGTTTGAGTGTAAAGGGCTACCATGGGTTTGAGTGTAAAGGGCTACCATGGGTTTGAGTGTAAAGGGCTACCATGGGTTTGCGTGTAAAGGGCTACCATGGGTTTGAGTGTAAAGGGCTACCATGGGTTTGAGTGTAAAGGGCTACCATGGGTTTGAGTGTAAAGGTCTACCATGGGTTTGAGTGTAAAGGGCTACCATGGGTTTGAGTGTAAAGGGCTACCATGGGTTTGCGTGTAAAGGGCTACCATGGGTTTGAGTGTAAAGGGCTACCATGGGTTTGCGTGTAAAGGGCTACCATGGGTTTGAGTGTAAAGGGCTACCATGGGTTTGAGTGTAAAGGGCTACCATGGGTTTGAGTGTAAAGGTCTACCATGGGTTTGAGTGTAAAGGGCTACCATGGGTTTGAGTGTAAAGGGCTACCATGGGTTTGAGTGTAAAGGGCTACCATGGGTTTGAGTGTAAAGGGCTACCATGGGTTTGCGTGTAAAGGGCTACCATGGGTTTGAGTGTAAAGGGCTACCATGGGTTTGAGTGTAAAGGGCTACCATGGGTTTGCGTGTAAAGGGCTACCATGGGTTTGAGTGTAAAGGGCTACCATGGGTTTGAGTGTAAAGGGCTACCATGGGTTTGCGTGTAAAGGGCTACCATGGGTTTGAGTGTAAAGGGCTACCATGGGTTTGAGTGTAAAGGGCTACCATGGGTTTGAGTGTAAAGGGCTACCAAAACTAGATAGTTGTGTGTTCTCTTCCCAGTTGTATACAGAAAGACTAATGACAGAGTCCTGAGTTTGGCCTAAGAGGTTGAATTGAATTGTATTGATTTTGTTTGTCTGTGTGATACATTTTACTCCTGCTTATTATACATCAGCGTTTAGATGCCAAGGCTCACTTCTAAGGTATTATATAATAAATGCAGATTGGAGTCTGTACCTGCAGTAATCTGATAAGATCAGTCCTCTCCATTGATCTACTGGCCATTCATTCTGTTTAAATGCTAAATTCCTCCATAATGTCCCTTTTCAGAGTATTGATATTTACCAGGTAACAATGTAAAGGAGACTGCAAAAAATGATCAGAACATTCTATTCCATCAGACAGGAGGAAATTATTATTGTAGATACATGGAGGGTAAGTTGTTTGGGAGGGTAATTTTCCAACTACAGAATCAAGTTGCTAATTATTGACAGGTAAAATAAAATGTTATAAATCTTAATCTTGAAACATAATATGTTGTGATCTATGATGACCAAAGAAATGATGATTGCGAATGTTCTAAGTAGAATAAAAACAATATCTATGGTTCTAAACCGGTGAGGGGCTAACATGGATAACAGTATGGTTTCCAGAATGTATGCCAAAATCTAAACAGACAAACAAATATACACTGAGTGTAGAAAACATTAGGAACACCTTTCTAATATTGAGTTACACCCCATTTTGCCCTCAGAACAGCCTCAATTCGTCGGGGCATGGACTCTACAAGGTGTCAAAATGTTGACTCCAATGCTTCCCACAGTTGTGTCAATTTGGCTGGATGTCCTTTGGGTGTTGGACCATTCTTGATACACACGGGAAACTGTTGAACGTGAAAAACCCAGCAGCATTGCAGTTCTTGACACACTCAAACTGGTGCGCTTGGCACCTACAGTGGCAAGAAAAAGTATGTGAACCCTTTGGAATTACCTGGATTTCTGCATAAAATGGTCATAAAATTTGATCAGATCTTCATCTAAGTCACAACAATAGACAAACACAGTATGCTTAAACTAATATAACACAAATTATTGTATTTTTCTTGTCTATATTGAATACATAATTTAAACATGCACAGCGTAGGTTGGAAAAAGTATGTGAACCCCTAGGCTAATGACTTCTCCAAAAGCTAATTAGAATCAGGAGTCAGCTAACCTGGAGTCCAATCAATGAGAACAGATTGGAGATGTTGGTTAAAGCTGCATAGCCCTATAAAAAACAGTCACAATATTTGAGTTTGCTATTCACAAGAAGCATTGCCTGATGTGAACCATTCCTCGAACAAAAGAGATCTCAGAAGACCTAAGATTAATAATTGTTGACTTGCATAAAGCTGGAAAGGGTTACAAAAGTATCTCTAAAAGCCTTTATGTTCATCAGTCCACGGTAAGACAAATTGTCTATAAATGGAGAAAGTTCAGCACTGTTGCTACTCTCCCTAGGAGTGGCCGTAAGGGAGAGATGACTGCAAGATCACAGCGCAGAATACTCAATGAGGTTAAGAAGAATCCTAGAGTATCAGCTAAAGAATTACAGAAATCTCTGGACCATGTTAACATCTCTGTTGACGAGTCTACGATACGTAAAACACTAAACAAGAATGGTGTTCATTGGAGGACACCACGGAAGAAGTCACTGCAAAAGTGCACCTGGATTTTCCACAGCGCTACTGGCAAAATATTCTGTGGACAGATGAAACTACAGTTGAGTTGTTTGCAAGGAACACACAACACTATGTGTGGAGAAAAAAAGGCACCGCACACCAACATCAAAAACTTATCCCAACTGTAAAGTCTGGTGGAGGGAGCATCTGGAGTGGCCCAGTCAGAGTCCTGACCTCAACCCGATTGAGATGCTGTGGCATGACCTCGAGAGCGGTTCATACCAGACATTCTTAGAATATTTCTGAACTGAAACAGTTTTGTAAAGATGAATGATCCAAAATTCCTCCTGACCGTTGTGCAGGTCTGATCCACAACTACAGAAAACATTTAGTTGAGTTTATTGCTACCAAAGGAAGACCAACCAGTTATTAAATCCAAGGGTTCACATATTTGTTCCACGCTACACTGTGAATGTTTACACAGCGTGTTCAATAAAGACATGAAAACGTATCATTGTTTGTGTGTTATTAGTTCAAGCAGACTGTTTGTCTATTCTTTGACTTAGATGAAGATCAGATCAAATTCTATGACCAATTTATGTAGAAATCCAGGTAATTACAAAGGGTTCACATACTTTTTCTTGCCACTCTACTACCATACCCCGTTCAAAGGCACTTAAATCTTTTGTCTTGCTCATTCACCCTCTGAATGTCACACACACAATCCATGTCTCAATTGTTTCAAGGCTTAAAAATCCTTCTTTAACGGTCTCCTACCCTTCATCTACACTGATTGAAGTGGTTTTAAGTAACATCAATAAGGGATCATAGCTTTCACCGGGATTCACCTGGTCAGTCTATGTTATGGAAAGAGCAGAAATGTTTTGTACACTCAATTTAAATATTTTTTTAAATACAATATTTTTCTACAACTTTGCCCCAAAATCCACATGCACATTTTTGCAAGGCATTTTGTTTAATGTATCTCGATTGGCGCAGCCACATCCTTATTATTTTCCCACTTGCTACATAAAACATAGCCTTTGAGGTGTGAACATGAGCCTCAGAGGAACAAACAGTACCAGAGGAGGCTGGTGTGGAGAGATATAGGAGGATGATCTTATTGAAATGGCTGGGATGGAATAAATGGAACGGTATCAGACATATGGAAACCACATATTTGACTCCGATCCATTTATTCCATTCAAGCCATAACAATGAGCCCGTCCTCATATAGTTCATCCCACCAGCCTCCACGTAGGTACACTTCTGAAAGGTTCTTCAGAAAAAGCTTTCAATTTGACATTCTTCTCTAATCATTCAGGAGCTTCCAAAGCCAGCCTTTAACATGGCCTCAATTTACTTAAACTCCATTTCCGGGAATTTCCTTCCGAGCGCATGCTTTCAAGACAGAACCTCCGCGGGATTGAAAGAGTCTTAAAAGTACACCTGACCTGCTGCAGACATACTCTATCCTTGACAAATGTAAATATACTGGGTCATACGTACACATGCATTATTAAGACTAGGCCATTCACTGATCCTCTCTTAGATAAGCTAGCTGCTCTAAGTGCTGCCTGACTGCAGCCAGCCAGAGCCTGACAATACACTGTAAAACAACAAAGAAGAGGAAAATTAGAATGCATTTCCATGGCAGCTCCTTCCACTCTGCCAGCCTGCTTGGCAGTTGGCATAATTGGACTTTTCACAGGCACCCTTTCTTATAAGTACTTTATAATAACCCCATCACAGGCTCCTCAATCCAGAGAAGAGATGGGACAACTTAATACTTCACAATGGTACTAGAGAGAAGCTGCTGCACTGTCTCGAAAAGAAGCCACATTTAATCAGAACCGCATTGCAGAATTTACACAGCAGTATAAACATATTTCATGAGGGCGGCAGGTAGCTTAGCGGTTAAAAATCTGCCGATGTGCCCTTGAACAAGGCACTTAAACCCTAATTGCTCCGGTAAGTCGTTCTGGATAAGAGCATCTGCTAAATGACAAAAAAAAATTGTAAAATAATATGGTTTCGATTGAAGGTTAACTATTTGCCGTTATAAATCCACACTGAATAAAACAGATCTAGCTACATGAACAAGAACGCTGCAGGGTGGGTTGAATCAGACCCAGCATAATTTTATATGAGATTTGGCCAGCGGGACATCAGACTACAGATCTGAGTGGAGATACATCTTGGCTGCTGTGTCAGGAACACTGAGGTGTAAAGCTGACCCACTGAGACCCTGGTCCAGGCAAGAGAGCAGTTTATTGATGACCTTGGCTGTAGAGCATGTGTCTACAAGTATTATTGCAACCCTGATGCCACCCACTGCAGTGAGACGCACAAACAAACAATAAGCCAATGGGAACTCTTTTCCATTTAATTTTGTCATTACAACATAACACCACGTTGACTTGCAATGTTAATAGATAACTGTTTTAACAACACAAATACTTCTGATTTCAATGGTGGAAAATGGAAATGCATGCAAAGGGCTCTGACTGTGTTATACCCATTCTATTTCTAAAAGGGAACCTGAGTTGCGAGGGGAAGCACATTAGCTTCACCTGGAGGGAAGAGAGCATGGCTCAGTGTCTCACTAGACATGGGAGAATACAGAACAAAAGGGCTGGCCCTGCAGTCCCCCTCACCCTGCTGCTTTCAAGTGCTGCACACAGTGCATTATGCATAGCCTTCCTTACTATTGACATTTATACTTCAAAACTCACCTTCCTTTTGCACAGGGAGGGATGGGAATGGAGCTGTATAAGAGCAGGTAAGGCTGGCATTTTCAGCAGACAAATCATTCCGCTCTGTTTGAGTGTGTGTGTGTGTACGTGCATGTTTGTGTGAGAGTAGGGGTGAGAGTAGGGTGTGAGGTTCGGCACAGCACATGACATTTAATAGAAATGCCTCTAAGCATGTGGCCTATCAGAAAGTTTGAGATTCTGAGAGAGGCCTTAAATGAAAATTCTGTTGAGTGCAAAAGCTGGACTAGCCAGAAAAAGGTAGAGAGAGAGAGTGTAAATTGCCGTGGTGTACTTTATGTCATGTCCCTACATAAAGGAAGCACCAGTTACAGTGTGCACCTTTAAGTTGTTCACTTTGGGCAATTTTGAAGATTCAATTTAGTGTGTCCTAGTCTTACATGGCTATACATGAGTTTTGTAATACTCCCTTTGGAAATTCATAATCATGCACCATCTAGGATGATAATACTGTACACCATTTGTATGTTTCGCGAGCCATAGCACAATGACTGGAAGTCTACAGGTACAAAAGCACATGCTAGCATACCTGTAGATTTCAAGTCATTGCGCTAACACTAGTTAGCAATAGCTCGCAAAACTACCTCTGAATTCCTTCATACTGCACGCAGAGATGCAAAAATGGTATCCACGAGTTCAGCCAGCACACATATACATATATATATATCAGATTGGGACCTTTGCAAAACACGCGAGAAAGCTCTTAATGCCAAAGGCTTTAACACAATTTCTTTCACAGCAAGACCCTCTATTATTGAAATTGCTCTCGGCATATAGAAAGGTACATCAGCCAGCCACAATGAAAATGCCTGGTGTTGAGTAACACCGCAGAGTCTAAACACACACAGCTCTCAGGCACTCCAGAAGAGCGGCTCCCTTTCCCCTACCCCTCAGAGGCTACTGCAATAACCTCCTAAAATAAAACCCCATGTATAATGTACTACCGCAATTACTTCCAAAGGTGGAGTAGTCTATTCATCACACATCAACTATTTTTGCTTTTGGCAACAGTACATCTTGCACAATGACAATCAGTAATGCTTGTGAGGAACATTTTCTTCTGCACAGTCCTCCCCATTGGCTTGGCTCCCTTCAGAAAACAAGCTGAATGCACCTGAAGGGTACAGTGTCACTTATTCAATCTCTTCATTAATACATGTTTACTTTCACCAGATGTCCTTCACAGCTCATAAACCTAGATTTCCTCACCAACATCTGATTAACCACTGTGGATGAGGACTTGAATGTACGTATCCATATGGTAAAGGATCAATTAAGGTACATTAAACCAAGAGTCTTACCACTCTGTCAGAACCTCTGTGTTGACTGTGGATTGGAAGTCAAGTAAGTCAATGTAACTCATGCCTAGCCTGGGTGAGAGAAAGACCTGAGGAAGGAAAAGGCCTGCTGTTTTAATAGACAGGCCAGGCCGGGTTGTATGTTTACTGAGCAGCAGATTGATAAGAGCACTGTTGGTCTGTTTTAGACATAAAATAACTGAAATGTAGGTCCACGTACCTGGGTAACCTCTCAGTCGACAGCATGTATTTGCCAGCAGGGTCCTTATACTGTACGACACTCTCAAGCACCTCTGCCAAGAAAATATGACTATCCTCTTCAGGCATAAATATATTTATTCTCTGGCATAGTTATGCATGGTTGATAATACACAAGAGGAAACAGAGGCAAATACTCTTGTATTCCCCCAATTTGACCTGGCATTTTCTAGCCTGGGCTTGAAAATGCATTTATTGTAACCTGGTGCGTGAATGGAATCTTTTAAGAGCTTTAAGATGATCCCACTGTAGAAAGTGCTACATGATTTTACACACTACACAAGGGTAACGTCAATTCATGAGACTAGACACGTGTCCCATCTTCTTGCTAGAATCATCTGGGGCACTTCAATCAATAGAGACAACATGGCAATTAACATTCTCGGGTTGAACTTCAAAAAACATTTTTTGTTATATTTGAATCATTGTGAACCATGACTTCGCTTAACAATATGGGGCTATCACATGGAATCACGAAAGCTAAAGAGCATGTCCAAAGCAATTCATATAGAGAAATGCAGTTATAAGGTAAACGGTTAAAGACAGATATTTTACGAAAGTCTTAGCAAAATCAGAAAAGCAATATTATCATTAAATAAGTACTTACTTTCATTTAAAACCTGACTGTTTCTTTAAAGCCTAAACAACTGAGGACCAGTAGTGGTTTGCTGAATGCCTGACTCATGGCTTGGGCACAATGACATTGATTAATGTGTTATAGTGCAACATGTCAAAAAAAGAACCCATTTTCAGAGGGAAATGGACAATAATTACTGAAATCAACATGTTTCACATATAGTAGCTATTTCAAATGTGTATGCCAAGACATCTGGCTAGTTCACTGACCAGAAGAACACTGTGATTATTTGGCGCTATGACAGGGATAATCACAGATGATCTGTGATTGTGTATAATAGGGCCGCAGCGCATACATCCACAGATCTCACAGCAAACTAACATCAGGTATTTTACTAAGAAAACGTGTGGCTCACATCATCTCTTTACATAGGGGACTTATTCTAAATGCAATAAAGACAATACAGAAACATGGTTGTAATAATTGAGGTGAGTAAAATGAGTTCTCTACCAGATGGTGCATCGGTGATAGTGTCACCGTTTGCGGCTCTGGTATTGATCCTCTTTTATAAAACGACATACAAAGGTCAGAGGAAGTCTATCCACTTACCCTTAGCATGCTTTTACTGCATGGATAGATTGGCAGACACAGAGGCCATTGTGTGAAAGCCCATTTGACACGACTGGGTGTACCTGTTGTTCTGTGGCCAGTAAATTCTCCCTTCTCAGATTCATAGCCTCATTTTATGGGCAACCCTTTCTTTATACTTATCTGATCTGACATGCATTATTTACTGTACCAGCTTATCTGGTCGGTACACAAACCCTGCACTTTTCACACTTGAAAGAGAAGCCAGACTAGAATAGGAGGGAGGATCATAAAATCTGTCAACTGCAATGACACTAACAAACCCTATCAAAGACCAATCTAAGTAATTAACCGGAATAATTCAAAACAATTCAAACTTAATGACATTGATCCATACATCTCTTTTGAGGAGCATTTGGCTTAAACAGCCATGTTAACCTTCCAAAGGTTTAAAGCTTGACTACTGTATCCAATGTCATTACTGAACTAAGCGGGAAATGGATAGAGAAGAAACGGCAGGAAGTTCTTCATTGAGCTGTCAACAAATGTCAAGGTTGGATTCTCTCACTCTCTGTCTCTCTTGCTCTCTTTCTCACTTACTATAGATAATGGCGATAGTTAAAAATGCAAAGCACTTGCCAGGAGAATTTCACTGTGGTTCTTACACCTAATGAGATATGCAAGATACAAACACATTACCAGTGTTACATTTGGTTACTTTTGAGGTTAGCAAGCTAGCTGGGCACCTAATTAAAGGATTAGCTTGGGAGGGAATAACTTAAGATAGATAGCTACTGTTTTGAGACAGAAGCGCACGGTCACCAAGCTTGCATCCGAGATTAGCATTTGGGATTTTTATTAGACACCCACGGCTCCCATCCCTCGAATGCCAGTCAGCGTGTGAAGGTTATGTATGTGTCCACTTGGGTGGCTGCAGCTTTATTTGTAGAAGGAGTACAATAGAGAGACTGTACAAACTGTACAAACCACTACACCACAGCCTAGTAATTAATTCAAGGTTCTGCAAACCTTATAGCCTCATTGTTCATTTTGACAAGAAACACTGCAAAACAGAGCTTCAAAACCCGTAGCAAAATGACAGCTTCTGACAGTTTATGGCTGTTACCAACATGTACACAGCTGTTGTTTCCACAGGGTCTGAAATCTGAACACTTAATTATTTATTTCCTCAAGTTTATTTTGCTTTAAATAATCAGCTCATACATTTTCTTCTCCTTGTCTTGAGAAAGTTTCTGAAAAGCCTCCTATTTTCCCTTCACTCTGCAGGAAAAGTCAGGAGTCAAAGAAAAACTGTGTGAGAAACCAACCAAAATATATGGTCCATTGTTCATCAGTAGCTAAGGTCTGGCCATCAGGTAGTGTGTACAGTAGGACACAAATAGAATCCCTTCTTCTTAGTCACATCCTTGATGTATCTCTAAAAGCAAGGAGAGAGAGCAAGAAAATAATTAAGAGACTGTGATTGAGACAATTAAAATGGGTATTGATCGGTGTTGGCTGCTCTGTAGGGGTATGCCTAACTGTGCGTGTACCCAGTGTGCCTGACGGGGCAGACTCAATTGGTCTCCTCTCTGTCCGATGGAATTGGCAGGCCTCACGGCATGTCTGACAGAAATTGACACCATATATTACTTTATCAAACCATTATTCACCCTCCATTAAAAGAGAGAACTTAACTGACTTCCCACGAGGCCCCTTCAGAAGTGATAGCCATCCATGGAGAGATGACAACCTTGCTGTTAAAGGGCAGAGCTGTCATCAGCTGAGACTACGCCACGTCTCTCTGAGGGCTAATGGCCCTCCATGCTTCTGAAAGGGGAGTGGACATCAGAACACATAGGCTATATAGTAGGTATCATGCATGCTTTTTAAAGGGGAACAGAAAGCAGGACAGATAATGCATCAGACTCCCAATGGACACATGCTTCCTGGCACAAAACCATGCGACAGGGAGGCCATACCCAGTGTAAGCAAAGTTTAAAGGTTCATGGGGATCGTAGAACAGCTGCTAGACTGAATACACATTATCTAGGTCCCAACATATGGGTCTAGGGCATTGTATAAGCCTTATGGTGGGGTTCAATTTCAGTTTCATCAAAATGAGGTGACATAACAATGGGGACGTTGCAAGATTGAGAATCATGCATTCATTATCAAGATGCTAACAAAAGGACAACACAGTTCAGTCTGTACATTTATATACTCAGTCTACCCACATCTCCGGTGATTTGCTGATTAAAATAGTGTGTGTTGCCAGGAGATGTTTGTTGCATAAACATTTTTAATAAGTCTGTTTATCAATAATGTACATCATCTCTACAGACATCAAAATTCAAATGAAAGAGACTGATGATCATTATGTAATATGTACAATTATTTAAGAGCCTTATGCAATATAATTGTGATAAACACAATACAAAAACAAGACATTTTCATGGTTAGCAATTATCTTAAAGTGCATTTCAAAACAATTTGCACCTGAATTGCATTCTCCCTGTTGTCATCTTGAAAAGAAAGCTTTCCTCTTATAAGTCCCCTGCTGGGAACATGTCTCAGAACTTTTTTTCATGACAGAAAGTCTTAGATTAAAGTGCTTGGTGACAATCAAACTGTAAGAACTGCAACACAAATGTAACAGGTTTTTTGACTGATTGAGACACGGCACTGTCTTGTCCGTTTTAAGACATTCTGGATTAGGCGGTGTCAAAGGAAGTGGCTAAAAATTGTCAAAGACTCCAGCCACCCAAGTCATAGACTGTTCTCTCTGCTACCGCACAGCATGTGGTACAGATGCACCAAGTCTGGAACCAATAGGACCCTGAACAGCTTCTACCCCCAAACCATAAGACTGCTAACTATACTGCTCAAAAATATAAAGGGAACACTTAAACAACACATCCTAGATCTGAATGAAAGAAATAATCTTATTAAATACTTTTTTGTTTACATAGTTGAATGTGTTGACAACAAAATCACACAAAAATAATCAATGGAAATCCAATTTATCAACCCATGGAGGTCTGGATTTGGAGTCACACTCAAAATGAAAGTGGAAAACCACACTACAGGCTGATCCAACTTTGATGTAATGTCCTTATTAAAACAAGTCAAAATGAGGCTCAGTAGTGTGTGTGGCCTCCACGTGCCTGTATGACCTCCCTACAACGCCTGGGCATGCTCCTGATGAGGTGGCGGATGGTCTCCTGAGGGATCTCCTCCCAGACCTGGACTAAAGCATCCGCCAACTCCTGGACAGTCTGTGGTGCAACGTGGCGTTGGTGGATGGAGCGAGACATGATGTCCCAGATGTGCTCAATTGGATTCAGGTCTGGGGAACAGGCAGGCCAGTCCATAGCATCAATGCCTTCCTCTTGCTGGAACTGCTGACACACTCCAGCCACATGAGGTCTAGCATTGTGTTGCATTAGGAGGAACCCAGGGCCAACCGCACCAGCATATGGTCTCACAAGGGGTCTGAGGATCTCATCTCGGTACCTAATGGCAGTCAGGCTACCTCTGGCGAGCACATGGAGGGCTGTGCGGCCCCCCAAAGAAATGCCACCCCACACCATGACTGACCCACTGCCAAACCGGTCATGCTGGAGGATGTTGCAGGCAGCAGAACATTCTCCATGGCGTCTCCAGACTCTGTCACGTCTGTCACGTGCTCGGTGTGAACCTGCTTTCATCTGTGAAGAGCACAGGGCGCCAGTGGCGAATTTGCCAATCTTGGTGTTCTCTGGCAAATGCCAAACGTCCTGCACGGTGTTGGGCTGTAAGCACAACCCCCACCTGTGGACGTCGGGCACTCATACCACCCTCATGGAGTCTGTTTCTGACCGTTTGAGCAGACACATGCACATTTGTGGCCTGCTGGAGGTCATTTTGCAGGGCTCTGGCAGTGCTCCTCCTGCTCCTCCTTGCACAAAGGCGGAGGTAGCGGTCCTGCTGCTGGGTTGTTGCCCTCCTACGGCCTCCTCCACGTCTCCTGATGTACTGGCCTGTCTCCTGGTAGCGCCTCCATGCTCTGGACACTACGCTGACAGACACAGCAAACCTTCTTCGCACAGCTCACATTGATGTGCGATCCTGGATGAGCTGCACTACCTGAGCCACTTGTGTGGGTTGTAGACTCCGTCTCATGCTACCACTAGAGGGAAAGCACCGCCAGCATTCAAAAGTGACCAAAACATCAGCCAGGAAGCATAGGAACTGAGAAGTGGTCTGTGGTCCCCACCTGCAGAACCACTCCTTTATTGGGGGTGTCTTGCTAATTGCCTATAATTTCCACCTGTTGTCTATTCCATTTGCACAACAGCATGTGAAATTTATTGTCAATCAGTGTTGCTTCCTAAGCGGACAGTTTGATTTCACAGAAGTGTGATTGACTTGGAGTTACATTGTGTTGTTTAAGTGTTCCCTTTATTTTTTTGAGCAGTGTAGTTAGTTAACTATCTGCATTGACCCTTTTTGCACTACCTGTTTTGACTCATCCCATATGCTGCTGCTACTGTTTATTATCTATCCTGTTGCCTAGTCAATTTATCCCTACGTACAGTATATGTACCTGTACATATCTTCCTCAATTACCTCGTACACCTGCATATCGACTCGGTAATGGTACCCTGTGTACAATGCATTCGGAAAGTATTCAGACACTGTCCTTGATTTATTTAGAATTCAAGGCACACTTAACCAGCATGGCCACCACAGCATTCTGCAGCGATACACCATCCCATCTGGTTTGCGCTTAGTGGGTCTATCATTTGTTTTTCAACAGGACAATGACCCAGCACACCTCCAGGCTGTGTAAGGGCTATTTGACCAAGGAGAGTGATGGAGTGCTGCATCAGATTAACTGGCCTACACAATCACCCGTCCTCAACCCAATTGAGATGGTTTGGGATGAGTTGGACCGCAAAGTGAAGGAAAAGCAGCCAACAAGTGCTCAGCATATGTGGGAACTCCTTCAAGCCCATTGGAAAAGCATTCCAGGTGAAGCTGGTTGAGAGAATGCCAAGAGGTTGCAAAGCTGTCATCAAGGCAAAGGGTTGCTACTTAGAAGAATCTCAAATATAAAATATATTTGGATTTGTTTTACACTTTTTGGGTTACTACTTGCTTCCATATGTGTTATTTCATAGTTTTGATGTCTTCACTATTATTATACAATGTAGAAAATAGTAAAATAAAGAAAAGCCTTGAATGAGTAGGTGTGTCCAAACTTTTGACTGGTACTGTATATTTATATTATTTTACTCAAAACATGTCACTATACCTCAACTCATCACCCAAGGGAAATGCCAATTTGCTAGCACCCAGTATTTTCTACAAGATGTTTTGCAGTATAAAGGACTTACAAACAGGTAACTGCCAAAGTAAAGGAAACACCAACACAGTCTCTTAATGGGGATTTGGGCCACCACGAGCCGTGAGAATAGTTGAAAGCAGAATTACTTTCCCATTGTTCCTCAACTGCAGTGTATGGTATACCATTTTCTAGCTCTGAGTCTCTACTTTTATCCGATGTAAAAAACACAATTTCAAATTTTGTTACTTAAGACTGAATCGAGGCAGTCGGTCACAATTATCCAGCAATCCGTGAGAATATTTGATGATACTTGATGGTATGAGGTCGGTTGGTTTGCAAAGCCTTCCTCAAACCATAGCCCCCTAGGTACGGTACTACTGTATTACCTACAAACACCGCTTCCAGCTGCCTCCTGGTGGCGATTATACATTTTAAATATTTATTTCAATCCTCCTGCTGCAGGATTATTTTCCGCCTGTGACGAAATGGGTCATATTAAGATCTGACATCTGTATGTATAAACAACACATCCACATTATATCTTAAACATGTTTCTCCTATGGTGAAACATGTAGGTCTCCATCTAAGCGGTTTATTGAATACTGCAGACAAAACAGTGTCTCGTGCTATTAATGTATAGAGACATCTTTTGATTTTGTGTAGATGATAATATAGCTTTGAAAATAGTAGAATACCCCCCAATCAGATATGGTGAAATGTTTTCCTCTCCTGTTTCTATTCAGTCTATCACTGATGTCTGAGACTTTCATACTGGAAAGTCTATCCAAATTGGAATACTTTTGATATTTTTATTTTTTCACTCCCCATCATCCCACTTTAGTTTAGCAAACCCTGCGGGGTAATTCTGACAAAGGTATCTCTAAGTGCTAAGTCTTGTATTATGTAGCTGCTTCGCTCCCTCAGCCTTGCTGTCGATCCGAGCTGTTCCCATCTAGAATGCTGCTAGAGGACTGGTATCCAGTAAGAACTGGATCACTATGTCAAGCTCAGCACATTTTTTAAATAAATCTGAAATACTGTCAGAAATACCCAGACTTAAAAAAAAAAAATGCTGTTGGGTTGTTCAGAATCAACCAAAAATGTCAGGAAAACCTGCATACATTTCATTCAGTAGAGCATACAGCAAACCTTGTTTAGAATAAACTGTCATGGTCATTACTACACAAATTACTTGTAATTGTTCATTTGACCAATTCCCCTTTTCAGTACATGGATAATGCTCACACCCCCATGTTCTTTTGACTGGTGTAAAGCTACTGCACAACAATGGTTAGCTGAGTAACATTACTGTTCATACCATTGTCCTCTGGCTGCCATTGTTCTACTCCCAACCATGCGCCACATTAATTATCATTAATAAATTGCTGCATTTAGAACCACAAAAAATGTGCATTGTTTAACTGCTCAGAATGTGCCCGCACAGTACGATCTGGACAAATATGGTTCCAGGATCCATCTTCTACATAGCATGAAACGGTGTAGCGGGTCTCTGAAGGTATCAGCAGAACAACTCCCTTGTGTCATGTCAAAAATATGTGGAATAGCTCAGTGCTTGCTCCGATAACTTCCCTATCCCATGTGACACATTTGATATTGAAGAGAAAATAAGTTCTGCACAACTTGATGCCTTCTTCAGTGGGATACCAACACAGTTGCTAATATGCGGCCCCATGGAGACATCATTTCAGATAAGAGGGATTTGGGTAGACAGGAAATGTAGCTCAGCAACACTAGAAAGCCGCAGGTAAAAAGGAAGTATGGAAACCAGAGATAGAATATCAAACCTATCTGCAAGCATTTTCAAAAAAGGCCACTGAACATTTCAGAGAATTGTTTCTAAAAATGAGATGTTTGTTTACTGTATTCTGTTTATTGTTTGATGCTTTATATTCAGATATGGCAGGGCCAATTGCACCGTCCAATCTCTAACTGTAAATTGCGCGTTGATCCTGGGGGGGAATTATATACAGTGCATTCGGAAAGTATTTAGACCCCTTGACGACTTTTTCCACATTTTGTTAGGTTACCATTCATACCAGCCATTCTAAAATGGATTCAATTAAAAATGTTCCTCATCAATCTACGCACAATACCCCACAATGACAACGTTTATTTTTTTGCAAATTAAGAATAAAAAACAAAAATACCTTATTTACATATGTGTTCAGACCCTTTGCTATGAGACTCGAAATTGAGCTAAGGTGCATCCTGTTTCCATTGATCATCCTTGAGATGTTTCTACGACTTGATTGGAGTCCACCTGTTGTAAATTCAATTGATTAGACATGATTTGCTAAGGCACACACCTGTCTATATAAGGTCCGACAGTTGACAGTGCATGTCAGAGCAAAAACCAAGCCAAAAGGTCAAAGGAATTGTCCATTGAGCTCCGAGACAGGATTGTGTCGAGGCACAGATCTGGGGAAGGACACCAAAACATTTTTGCAGCATTGAAGGTCCCCAAGAACACAGTGGCTTCCATCATTCT
The DNA here is from genome assembly GCF_965601325.2 of Salmo salar. Lineage (NCBI taxonomy): Eukaryota > Metazoa > Chordata > Actinopteri > Salmoniformes > Salmonidae > Salmo > Salmo salar. Next base: position 87,339,542 of record NC_138303.1, read on the forward strand.
TAAATGGAAGACATTTGGAACCCCCAAGACTCTTGCTAGAGACGTTCACCCGACAAAACTGAGGAATCAGGGGAGAAGGGCCTTGGTCAGAACCCGATGGTCACTCTGACAGAGCTCCAGAGTTCCTCTGTGGAGATGGGAGAACCTTCCAGAAGGACAACCATCTCTGCAGCACTCCACCAATCAGGCCATTATAGTAGAGTGGACTCTCAGACCTTGAGAAACAAGATTCTCTGTTCTGATGAAACCAAGATTGAACTCTTTGGCCTGAATGCCAAGTGTCACATCTGGAGGAATCCTTGCACCATCCCTACGGTGAAGCATGGTGGTGGCAGCATCATGCTGTGGGGATGTTTTTCAGCAGCAGGGACTGGGAGACAAGTCAGGATCGAGGGAAAGATGAACGGCTCAAAGTACAGAGAGATCCTTGACGAAAACCTGCTCCAGAGCGCTCAGGACCTCAGACTGGGGCGAAGGTTCACCTTCCAACAGGACAATGACCCTAAGTGTACAGCCAAGACAATGCAGGAGTGGCTTTGGGACAAGTCTCTGAATGTTCTTGAGTGTCCCAGCCAGAGCCCGGACTCGAACCCGATCAAACATCACTGGAGAAACCTGAAAATAGCTGTGCAGTCATACCCAAGAAAACTCAAGGCTGTAATCACTGCCAAAGGTGCTTCAACAAAGTACTGAGTAAAGGGTCTGAATGCTTACGTTAATGTGCTATTTCATTATTTATTTATTTTTATATAAATGTGCTACAATTTCTAAAAACATGTTTTTGTTTTGTCATTATGGGGTATTGTGTGTAGATTGATTAGGGGGGGAAACGATTTAATCAATTTTAGAATAAAGCTGTAACGTAACATAATATGGAAAAAGTCAATGGGTCTGAATACTTTCCGAATGCACTGTATACTTTGGTATAACAATTGATGACCAACAATTGTTTTCAGACAGTTTTGTTTCGATAATGTTTTCATTACAATAGAAAAAATAAGTAAAAGAGTCACACTCCTTAGAAGGCACAGTGATGCCGAAAACGTTGGTGTTTTACCCAATAAATTACTGGGAGATTATATATAGTGTATAAATATTTTTTTAAGCTTACAGTTTATTCACCATTAGTCAGCACCTCTACACAAAATAATATTCTCTGGGTGTGCACCAGCTCATGCTTTTTTATTAGTTCATTACAAGAGGAACAAGTAATTGTTACCAATCTACTTCTAAGTAAATTGTGGAGAATGGTATGACATTGGAATAAAAATTGGAGTAAGCTTGTTTAAAGGGGTTATACAAACAACAATTTGACTCTTGAGTTGATGGTACAATAGCCAGCATTGTTATGGGTCGTTCTTGAATTGAGGTATAATTGTCACGCCCTGACCTTAGAGAGACCTTTCATTTTCCTTTAGTTTGGTTAGGTCAGGGTGTGATATGGGGTGGGCAATCTAGGTTGTTGTTTTCTATGTTCCATTCTATGTTTTCTATTTCTTTGTGTTCAGCCGAGTGTGGTTCCTAATCAGAGGCAGCTGTCTATCATTGTCTCTGATTAGGAATCATACTTAGGCAGCCCTTTTTTTCTACCTTCAGTTGTGGGATCTTGTTTTTGTATAGCTAAGTATAGCCTGAAGAACGTGACGGTCGTTTTGCCGTTGTTTGTTATTTTGATTTAGTGTTCTGAGTTTATATAAATAAATTGAACATGAGCACTTACCACGCTGCACCTTGGTCTACTCATTACGACGAGCGTCACAGTAATTTCAACTTCAAATGTTATTTTTTTTACTTAATTCTTCTTTACCAAAACATTTTGTACAACGTTAGTGAACCTCTTAACATTATTAATCAACATAAATGATAGCTTAATTAATTTGAATAATTTGAAAACATTTATTCAAATAATGCTTGTGCTACCATTTCATCATTAGTGTTAAATTACAATTCTGGCTTTCCATCATGTTTTTCTGTCAAATCAACTTGCACATCTAATTAAGGAGATAAAGTGTAATGGTAATTTGAATAAAAATGACTGCAGTCCTTTTGCACTCTAACTACAGTTATACTACAGTGTCCTGCAGTTATACTTCAATCTGACTGCAATTTTTTTTCGTAATGGAAGACAATTGTTCATTTTCAGCCATTCAAAAGGCTCATTTGAATTTCCTGATGCATCCGGAAAATTCTCCGCAACAAAAGAGTGATCAAGTTCAGACCTGACATCTCTATACAAGAAGATATTTAATATAAGCATCATTCCACTAGGTAAAAGAATGTCTGGAAGTGACAGAATAGCAAACAGCATAATTTGTAGTCAGAGCGTGAAACACGGCAGACCATAAGGACACAACACCAAGACTCAATGGATTGCATTCCACCTTCAGACTCAATACATGGTATGTATACTGAACCAAAATATAAATGCAACATGCCACAATTTCAAAGATTTTGCTGAGTTACAGTTCATATAATGAAATCAGTCAATTGAAATGAACCCAATAGGCCCTAATCTATGGATTTCACATGACTGAGCAGGGGCATTGTGTTGATCAATGACATTGTGTTGCGTGACAAAACTGCACATTTTAGATTGGCCTTTTATTGTCCCCAGCACAAGGTGCACCTGTGTAATGATCCTGCTGTTTAATCAGCTTCTTGATATGCCACACCTGTCAGGATAAAATGCTCACTAACAGGGATGTAAACAAATGTGTGCACAAAATTTGAGAGAAATAAGCTTTTTGTGCGTATGGAAAATTTCTGGGATATTTTATTTAAGCTCATGAAACATGGGACCAGCACTTTAGAAGTTGGGTTTATATTTTTGTTCAGTGTACGTGTGATTGCTGCTGTGACCTCTAATCTCTAACATACAATACATCAAATGAGAGGAGAGGCCACTGACCTTTAGAACAATTTAAGAAACAGAGTGAAAATTACATTTCTGGTTATAACACAGAATCCATGTAAGTGGACACAACTTTGAGTGGAGACAGGAGACAACACCCTTTGGATGCAGATGACGGGGAGGAACAGGTTCATAGATCAAGTCTAAAAGAAGAGATCTATCATGCCCCCCACAGTAGGTCATCCGTAGGCCCCTACCCATCAGGCCTAATTGCTGGGAGTGATTCCTCTTCGTGGTGAGGAAGTCTGGGCTGTCCCCGCGGTCAGGGAGCAGCATGCTGGGGCAGGATTAATGGACTGGGAGTCAGGGCTTCGTCACAGCGCAGGGTAATAAGCAAATCTCACATCCGTCAGTCGAGGGAGCCCCCCAGTCCCCGAGCCCCGCTGTGCTAAGCTTTTACAAAGCTCCTAGGAGTCCTTGGGCTGGGGTGAAAAAGCATTAATGCGTACTCGCCTCACAGTCACACTCCTCACAGCAGTCGATTGGATTTTCATGAGATGCTCGTGCTCAAGTCCCCCAAATGTTTACTGTGATTTTAAAGTCTTAAGTCAGTTGATGGTAACATCCATTTCTACATCGGAGAATGGGTTATGGTAATCTAGACTGTCTGAGGATGAAAAGTATTGCTCTTATCATTGTGTGAAACCAGTCGTTTCTGTGACTACTGTTTGTCTCAGTGACTGCAGTTTAAGAATCAGAATGCAGGATGAGACATCAACTTTTAGACCAACAATGACAGCATCCCTCTCAGCAAACACCATGCTGTCCCATGTATTTAGAGACATTAAATACTGGACCGTTTCTTTTATACTCTTTTTCACACTGTGGATTCATATGCTGTATTGTTCATATAACATATAACTGTGGTCCCGTGTGGCTCAGTTGGTAGAGCATGGTGTTTGCAACGCCAGGGTTGTGGGTCCGATTCCCACGGGGGACCAGTACGGAGAGAAAAAAGAAAAAAAATGTATGAAATGTATGCATTCACTACTGTAAGTCGCTCTGGATAAGAGCGTCTGTTAAATGAGTAAAATGTAAATAACTCCTTATAATATATCTACCACTGTACAATGTATTGTTACACTATTTATACACTGGATTCTTAACATAGCTCACTGTAATATATCTAATACTGTACATATCCTTACTATATATTTCTGGGGTATATACACAATGAATTTGGATTACTAATACAGTGTTATTTGGGTTGTTAACTGGATTTGATCTGGCATCTGTGATTTCTTGCTTTTATTCGTTTTTGATTATTATTTGTGTACTTGTTTGACATTTTGTATGCATTGTTGGGAGCAAGTAACACAAGCATTTCGCTACACCCACTATAGCATCTGCTAAACTGTGTACGCGACCAATAAACTTTGATTTGATTTTTAGATGCAGTCAATTATGCCAATTAAACTACTGTAGCACCATCACCTAAAATCTAAAAGTGCATTAAGGTCAGTGGTGGAAAAAGTACCCAATTATCATACTTGAGTAAAAGTAAAGATACCTTAATAGAAAATGACTCAAGTAAAAGTGAAAGTCACCCAGTAATATACTACTCAAATAAAAGTCTAAAAGTATTAGGTTTTAAATATACTTAAGTATCAAAAGTAAATGTAATTGTGACCGACCGGCTCGATTCGGTCTTATGTAGCAAAATTTGAAATTGTGTTTTTTACATTGGATAAAAGCAGAGACTCAGAGCTAGAAAATGGTGTATCATACACTACAGTTAAGGAACAATGGGAAAGTAATTCTGCTTTGAAAGTTGATAAACTTGTAACCTCACTTTAGAGAAAATGGCCATTGAATGTGTATATGAAATATACTTATTGATGTCACTGAGGGAGAGAGGGTAATGTATAACGTTTACATTATGTCAGGAGGATATGTTATTGTTAGCCATCAGGGATCCTCTGGGAGGAGAAGAGACACAGTCTGGTACCAGTCAACATGACAGCTGTGAGTTGGGGAGGAGTGAGCACTTTGGGGCATAGGTCAGGTCAGATGAAGTGAGGAAGAACAGATATCACTAAGGTTCTGTCTAGCAACAGAGATGCATTGGCTGTTCAGATGTGTAGGAGACTCAGCATAGGAGATAGGGTTAAATATCAGTGCTTGTGTAAATATGTCTTTGTCTGTTCAGCTGTTCAATCCTTTGAAGTGAATAAACTTAGTTTAAGCTTTCATACTTGAGTACTTACTCTGATATTTAGAACCTAACAAATGTTGTGGTACCTACTGGGGAGCTAAATCAAAGTCTAAATCAAATCAAATTTATTTATAAAGCCCTTCTTACATCAGCTGATATCTCAAAGCGCTGTACAGAAACCCAGCCTAAAACCCCAAAAAGCAAGCAATGCAGGTGTAGAAGCACGGTGGCTAGGAAAAACTCCCTAGGAAGAAACCTAGAGAGGAACCAGGCTATGAGAGGTGGCCAGTCCTCTTCTGGCTGTGCCGGGTGGAGATTATAACAGAACATGGCCAAGATGTTCAAATGTTCAAAGATGACCAGCAGGGTCAAATCAGCTTCGTTCACACCCTCTTAGAAGTTTTAGTAAGGATTCACGTGAGGCTATGTACTAAACAACCAAAAAGTTCAAGACTAAAGGCTGGTTTATACTATGGGTGTGTTCGTAAATTTAATCTGGAGTGTCAGAGTGTACTCTGGGTGTTCGTAAACTCAGAGCGTTGTCAGATTGACCGTTTGTAAATTCAGAGTGTTTTGCTCTCGGAGCATTCAGCGCGCACACTGGACGCTCTGGCCGGAAAGTAGGGTTGATCTGAGCCTTCTGACCTAACAACAGCAGTCAAGCACCCAAGCTAACAGGCTAACTTTGGCTTGCTTGCTGCTACTTCCAGACACAAATGTTATACAGAGTGCTGGTGACTGCAACTGTGCTGCTGGCAACAATTTATTTACGCTTTTTTTGCCAACGTTTAACTGACACCGGCCATATTCAACGGGTGTTGAGTAAATTCGTCAGTTATTCTGCGCTCTGGCATACTCAGATGAGAGTGCTCTGAAATTGGAGTAGATAGCAAGAGCAAATTTACCAGCTACGTCTATCGACAGTTGTCGCAGTAAATGTTCTATTGAAATAGTAACTTGCATAGTGGAGTCTTTTGTTTAGACATGTAGCTAGCTAGCTAAAAAATTAACCATAATCCCAACTCATAACGTTACTACCCTGCATGAATCTGCAGGTAGCTAACCAACTAGGTTCAATGTTAGCTATCTAACATTAGGCTATAACTAGCCATGCAAATGGCTCTGAGATACGAATACTATTACTATACAGATCATACATGTAACGTTAGCTAGCTAGCTAGCTAACAGTACACTTTAACTTGAAATGAAAACGCCTTTCTGACCAAAATAGAAACGTGTAATATCTGAAAATGTAGCTAGCTAGACTCTCTCACCCATATACATGGCTGGACGCTTCTCCCTCTCTGTCACGGATACCATGGTTGCCCTTAGTTTGAAGATGTTTTATACAACAGCCTTCTTTCTGTGTGTTCTCTTTTCAACTCCGTCTACATATTTGCAATCAAACGCCAGAATTGTCTCCATCTCCTTAGCTATCATACTCTAATTCCACTGATTTCAAAACTCGGTGTCCAGAAAGTGGAGAGCAACACTTATGCATTTCTACTATATCTATGATACATTTTTTTTAAAGCAGTGTTAGAAAGGATTACCTACACATACTGACCAGCTCATATTATAGACAGAAGCGTTCTACATGGCAGACCAATTCGAACTCATCTCTCGGCATGTCCAGCCAATCATAGCTAGAGGAAAGGTTGCTGGCTTTTTCCATGGCTAGACCAAGTAGGCTCGTAGTTTAACAATTGTATTCGTATTCACAGATGGCATACAACTTTGTTATTAAGGCACATACATGTGCACATGTTCCAGAAGGCTTTTCTGCCAAAAAATGCATTTTGATTTAAAAAAAGTTTAAATTCAAATGGCGCTCCTGTAAAGTAGCGCTGCACGACATACGCCTAGTTTCCTGAAACAAGTCACAATTGCTCAAATATACTTAAGTATCAAAAGTAAAAGTATAAATCATTTCAAATTCCTTATATTAAGCAAACCACCATTTTCTTGTTTTTTTTTATTTACAGATAGCCAGGGGCACACTCCAATACTCTGACATACCTTACAAATGAAGCATGTCTGTTTAGTGAGTCCGCCAAATCAGAGGCAGTAAGGATGACCAGGGATGTTCTCTTGATAAGTTGGTGAATTTGACCATTTTCCTGTCCTGCAAAGAATTCTAAATGTAACGAGTACTTTTGAGTGTCAGGGAAAATGTATGAAGTAAAAAGTACATTATTTTCTTTAGGAATGTAGTGAAGTAAAAGTAAAAGTAGTAAAAAAGATATATAAATAGTAAAGTACAGATACCCAAAAAAGCTACTTAAGTAGTACTTTAAAGTATTTATACTTTACACCACTGATTAAGGTACAGTAGACATGGCAAGCATAACAAGTGTTTTTCTTGAAAACAATAATCAGTTTACTATGACTTGGATTGAAATGGATTGACACAAAATATCTAATCAAGTGAATTAGAAAGTAATTATTCTTGAGCATAGAAGGTTGTACTGCTTATGTAAATAGTAATCTCAAGAAATACCCAAATGGTAATAATGGCTTGAGTCAGTCAACATTGTCTCACTGTTATTTCTCCATACTTTTTCATAACTGTATCATCAAGGCTTTTTGATAGCATTTTCAAAAAAATCATCAATGTTCACAATTTCTGTCTCAATTCAATCCAAAGATATACAAGGTTTCATGGTTGTTAGATTTGGAAACGAATTCATGTTTGTTGACAGCTCAATTAAAAATCTAACAAAACGGGATGTTGATCATTCTGTATGTCTTGGGAAGGGAGATGAGAATATAAGGAGAGAGACGTCAAAACCAGACAAGGAATACAATCAACCACTCAATCTGCATTAGTACTGCTAGATGTTTGCAAAGAAAGACAGCATAATTAAAATACAGCAGCTAATTTTATCAGGGCAGTAGAAACATGGAGTTTGTAGTCCCACTGGCCCATAGATCAAGATTAAATGTATCCTTCTTCTACTACTAGAAGCTTCTATTGAGAGAGGGCACTAAAGGCATTTGTGCTTTAATTCCTGTATTATGAAAGGTAAATACAAAACAGCACACTTGAATCTCACAGTCAACTCCTATCCTGGTATATGTTGTGACTGGTGTGCACTGGCTGGATTATGGGAGGTCACACAACATGGTGTGCAAATCCGCAGCAGGTTTGGGGCACAGCTCAGAGCCCCGATTATTATAACACCTGCTGCCCTGACTCCCACTCTCATTAAGGGCTCTATAACAAGATTACCCACATCATGCAATCTCTCTTCACAGTTTACCAAGCAGCTCTGGCTCTAATCGTAGTTGTTTTTGAACACGTTTAATATCTGGTCTATAGTAGTAGGAAATTCAGACGTGCTTGAAAGGAAAATTCAAAGAAAAATACATGTAAGTGACTAAGGTTTAAAAAATAGCATGTATACAGAATTTGAAACAAAATATGGTACACGCTTCAAGATTGCTTTGATCAAGTGGACTGGGATATGTTCCGGGTAGCCTCAGACAATAACATTGACGTATACGGTGACTCGGTGAGTGAGTTTATTAGGAAGTGCATTAGAGATGTTGTACCCACTGTGACTATTAAAACCTTCCCTAACCAGAAACCATGGATTGGTGGCAGCATTCGCGCAAAACTGAAAGTGCGAACCACCGCATTTAATCATGGCAAGGCGACTGGAAACATGATCATATACAAACAGTGTAGCTATTCCCTCTGCAAGGCAATCAAACAAGCAAAGCGTCAGTATAGAGACTAAGTAGAGTCGCAATTTAATGGCTCAAACACGAGACGTATGTGACAGGGTCAACAGACAATCACGGATAACAAAAAGAAAACCAGCCCCGTCGCGGACATCGACGTCTCGCTCCCAGACAAATTACACAACTTCTTTGTGCACTTTGAAGACAATACAGTCCCACCGACACGGCCCGCTACCAAAGACTGTGGCCTCTCCTTCAATATGGCCAACGTGAGTAAAACATTTATATGTGTTAACCCTCGCAAGGCTGCCAGCCCGCGTCCTCAGAGTATGCGCAGACCAGCTGGCTGGTGTGTTTACAGACATATTCAATCAATCCCTATCCCAGTCTGCTGTCCCCACTTGCTTCAAGATGGCCACCATTGTTCCTGTTCCCAAGAAAGCTAAGGTAACTGAACTAAATGACTATCGCCCCGTAGCACTCACTTCTGTCATCATGAAGTGCTTTGACAGACTAGTCAAGGATCATATCACCTCCACCCTACCTGATACCCTAGACCCACTCCAATTTGCTTACCGCCCCAATAAGTCCACAGACAATGCAATCGCCATCACACTGCACACTGCCCTATCCCATCTGGACAAGAGGAATACCTATGTAAGAATGATGTTCATTGACTACAGCTCAGCATTTAACACCATAGTACCCTCCAAACTCATCATTAAGCTTGAGACCCTGAGTCTCGACCCCGCCCTATGCAACTGGGTCCTGGACTTTCTGACGGGCCACCCCCAGGTAGTGAAGGTAGGAAACAACATCTCCACCCCTCTGATCCTCAACACTGGGGCCCCACAAGGGTGCGTTCTCAGCCCTCTCCTGTACTCCCTGTTCACCCATGACTGCGTGGCCATGCACGCCTCCAACTCAATCATCAAGTTTGCAGACGACACTACAGTGATAGGCTTGATTACCAACAACGACGAAACAGCCTACAGGGAGGAGGTGATGGCCCTCGGAGTGTGGTGTCAGGAAAATTACTTCTCACTCAACGTCAACAAAACAAAGGAGATGATTGTGAACTTCAGGAAACAGCAGAGGGAGCACCCCCCTATCCACATCCAAGGGACAGTAGTGGAGAAGGTGGAAAGTTTTAAGTTCCTCGGCGTACACATCATGGACAAACTGAAATGGTCCACCCACACAGACAGTGTGGTGAAGAAGGCGCAATAGCGCAACAATTTGCCTTGTCACCTACAACCCTCACAAACTTCTACAGATGCACAATCGAGAGAATCCTGTCGGGCTGTATCACCGCCTGGTATGGCAACTGCACCGCCCTCAACCGCAAGGCTCTCCAGTGGGTAGTGCGGTCTTCCCTCCAGGACACCTACAGCACCCAATGTCACAGGAAGGCCAAAAATATCATCAAGGACAACACTGCCTGTTCACCCCGCTACCATCCAGAAGGCAAGAAGGCATCTTGCCTATGCCATTCGGCCATCGTGCATCCATATATTATATGTACTGTACATATTCTTATTCCATACCCTTACATTGTGTGTATAAGGTAGTCGTTGTGAATTTGTTAGATTACTTATTAGATATTACTGCACTGTCGGAACTAGAAGCACAAGCATTTTGCTACACTCGCATTAACATCTGTTAACCATGTGTATGTGACAAATAAAAATTTGATTTGATTTAAAATAAATAGAGATAAGAAAAAACAAAGTCTGGTTTTGTTCAAGGGTCTAGTTATAACTGCACACACTCCCACCCAAAAAGGGCACTCTGACTTTTTAGACACACCTGTGCACAATCTTATCGCTTCAAGAGCAGTACATTTAGCCAAAAGCACTTCATACATCATGGCGACGGAGCCAATCTTTATTTAGATGGGTCATCATTTGTATTCCTGACAGCACAATAGTGGGTGAGGAAGGCTAATTCTCAGGGTGGTTAGTGTGCACTCTGCGATAAGCTTGACTCGCGGCAAAGGGAAAAGCACCTATTATGTGGATTTTCAATTCAACTCCTCAGAATTGCCTGCTGCCTGTGACACAGCCATGTGTTTGTTCAGAGCAGCGACACATATCACTTTTTAGGGGCCTGCATGAAGGGTGGAAAGGTCTCTGCTAGTGTCAATATTTCAGATGCTGCTCCATTGCCGTGCCAATGTTTTATTTCACGTCACAGACGCACAGAGGAATGGACTGCATTGGCAGAGTGAGGACACTCTTGAAATCTTCTACTACTTGGAATGATCTTTCAGGTCAGCGAGCGCTTTTGAGTAATCACAGCAGTGCTCACCAACCATGCTATCTCAGATATTGCAAATGTGTTTTTGGCAAATGTGTTTGGACAACGCCTTAGGGAAATATTGAAGTTTTGCGTTCAGCATCTCCAAACCAGAGAGCTCTACCAGCCTAACGATTACGCCAATGATGCATCCATTTTCCTGGGTCCCGAGAGGAATGCTGAATATCTACCGCCATCAAGAGGAGAAAGCGACATTAGCCAGAGGGCTCGTTCTGACAGAAAATCCTTAACATTATCAATGAATCATTAAGATAAGATGAATCAATTCATATAAAGGGAATTAGTAGGCCTACTGTAAAGGTTTATGTCAATAACATGAATATGGAGCTACCCATTTTTCCCATACCCTTTTCCTCTCTACCTTTTTCAGACATGCGCAAATCAAACATTTTGATGTTGCCATTTCATGATGGAGTATCAAAGAGGATATCAGCTTATCAGAGTAGTAAGCATTTGTAAATGTTCAGCAGGTGAATTCTCATCATGTGAAATAATGATGAATACTGACATTGGAATCTAATGTGGGAGGACTGGAAACATTGGTTTGTCTGTTTAAAACCCCATGATCTAAGACGACCATGTTGCTTCTGCATGTTATGACTATCATCATTAGCCTGGACTATTATACTTTAACATGTTGAATGAGATTAATTACATTTTTATTCTTCTGTTTCCCATGCATATTATTTCCACTGTATCCCACTTGCATGGTAAGTGATAAGTTAATGTAGATTTAGTTACTGTAATGTTGAATTAAATTAAAGTTTCAAACTTGGTATGAAGCCATACAAATCCATGGACAGAGACTAAACACACTTGCTTCCTCTGTTTTATTTGAGGCATGTTCATAGAAAATCTTGGTCTAGGTTTATAGGATAGTGTGCAGGCCCTTTATTGGTTTTACGTTTCAATAAAACAAACATTAACATGGACCTGGACACTGAATTTACATACGCAGGTTGAATACCAAAGGGATCCAGTGTTATATATATTAGCTTTCTATGGTCTTAGCATTCCATTCGTCTGTCTCTGCATCCCAGGGGACCAGTACAGATGTTCCTGCCTGAATCAGATGCTGTTTTATAACACAACCATTCCATTCATGCAGTCATTACACCATAACACTGAATATGTGCACCAATGGACACATAACAACAGCGAGCACAAACAAATAATCGAGTGTATTCATTTCATCAGAGGAATAGAGGTGATTCAATCTATTCATTCTTCAATTAAATTCCGCAACTACAAATTACTGATAATTAAAATTGTCTGAACCGTTCCATTTCTACCAAACCTGTTATTATCATTTTCTATAACAGTATATCTTTATCACATGGCACATATAAAACATAATCACTTTGAACAAATGTGTGAATTTGCATTTAGAGAGACCAAGAAGATGAAACCTCCCATGCTTTGCAGAACCCTAGAGAATGAGACACAATGCAGGCATAAAAGTGGTGTGTGTGTGTTTGTGTACGCGTGCATGCATGTGTGTGTGTGGTGTGTGACAGCAGCAAGAGCCAGCCCCAGTTTGCCAGCATTACGCATTCTGTCGGAGGTCAATCCATTATCATTCCTGACATTTCAAACAGATAAGAGCCCACCGCTGCCATTCTATTACCGAAATCATAATGGAATTTGGGGACATTGCAAATAGATGTTTGACTTTGGCGGATTAAGGCAGAAAGCTCCATAAGAAAATGTTATCAAAGGCCTGTTGACCAAACAAATGAAACAGGTGTTGTTCTGTGTTTTCCAGGGAAGACAGTAGCAATGAGCATCTGCAGGGGAGGGGAACATTATTAGCATTTGGGCCTAGTGGGAGTGTGCTCTCTCTCTCACACACCCCTTGTACAGTGTATAATGTAGATTTTCCAGCATTGTTATCCAGGTTCTCATTGAATTTCAAATAAATCCCCAAGACAGACCTAGTTCCAAGTGGCAGGAAACGAAAGCCGATAATTAAGAGTGTTGGATAAAAATCTATCAGTCCCCCCAACCCCCGACTGCAACGACCGCAACGGAACCAGAAGAGGAGACTTACATGTGGATAATATGCAATTGAAATAAACCATTTAAACTTTAAATATGTTGAATCCCTTTTCTGTGCTTTGTTTTACGAGATTTTTGCTGCTCTTGAGACTGTTAAAGTGTTGAATGTTAACCTCCCTAATTACACAAACAAGCAGCAAATGAATCTCTCCAGTGGAGCCAGGAGAGCCAGATGTGTCAGTCCTTTAGAAAATATGTCCATTCCCCAGAGTGATGCCTCCATTTACGATGTGACTGAAGCCTTATGCTTTCTTCCTAAAGCAAGCCACATTATCGCCCGCTCTCACCGACACTCACTGGGAGAGTTGTGCTGTGTCTGTGTGCGGCAACAGCATCATCATCTAGCCTTATGAGTAGGAGGGAGGATGGCATAAAGCCTGTCAACCAAGCTGAAGATAAACTACTGCCACAGTTGCAGCCATGCACAGAATAAAAAGTAATTCTGATGAAAACCACAGCCAAGGTTTGTTTGATTATAACTCTGAAACAAGACCATTTTCTATCTCTTCTAAAAGAACCACGGAGAAGACCTTAGTCCAATGAACGCTCAGAGAGATGCTGGAAGAGACATACAATTATGGCATTTCCTCTTCACTAACAATGCAACTGAAGAGGGCATTGATTTTTGTGAAATGTTCATTTTCCCCAAAACGGAGTTTAAAAACTCCAAACGCCACTTTATTTCCTGAGTAATGTAAGAGAATCAAAACAATGATCATTATGATTTGGTGGGGCTGTCACCTCTGGAGAGATCTATGAATATAAAGTTGGTGCAGCTCATAAAGTTAGGTCTTGGTGGTGTCGGATTGAGATGAGGAAGCTTATGCATTTCATAATTACATTTTGAAAAAGACTGTGCAAGCCAGGGAGTCAGAAGATGCCAACCGTCTATATTTAATGAGGGTCAAATTTAGAGCTGCCATTTTAACGTTGTATGGAAGACCCAGAAAAAGAGAATAGGCTATTGCTTATTGTGGTCATTAAGCTGACATTCCAATTTGAGTTCCAACTCCTGAATGAAAAACCCTGCTTAGACTTGTAACTGCTCTAAGAGCCATATGAGGTCTGTTAACTTGGCTGCGTCTGATCATCACTAATTTATGTTATTTTTGAGTCCTTTTCATATTTCATGGTGTGAGAGGGAGTGGAGCAGGAATATAGATAGAGATGGCTTTAAGCCAAAGAGAACAGCTCTTGAGAAAAGAACAGAGGGCAGAGAAGGGAGGAAGAAATGGTGAGAGGGGGGTCCAGGAGGGGAGAAGGGGGAGTTGGGGTCAACATGAGATGTACTGGCGAGGGTGAACGTGTTTGGAGCAGTGGATGGCGGATGAAAAAGGACTAATAGGAATAAGTCCATGACTGCCAGGAATGTGGGGAGTGTGGGGGTTGGCAAGAGTCATCATCTAGGAGTAATGATGGCAAAGAAGCGGCAAGGAGGAATTTATGAGTGAAAAGACACAGGCAGGGCAGGCATTGTTAACAAGCATATCCAGTGGCAGATTGCAGATGAGGGAGTTTTCTGTGGAGGAGAATGATATGGTCAAGATTAGGAGCTCTTGCAGCTTAATATGTTGGTCTGGATCTCTTCCATTGTGTCTGTCTGCAAGCAGTTTCCTGCTTACTGAACATAGCTGTTCAGAGCAAAGTTGGAGAGAAAGACATTTGAAGTAGTAAAAAGGGCACCGTTTTGATGGGTGACTGTTCAGAAGAGGAAGACGCCTTCAGGGTGAAAGACAAAAAAAGAGTCGTTTCAGCAGGAAGAGGGCCATATACAGTGCATTCGGGAAGGTATTCAGACCCCTTGACTTTTTTCACATTTTGTTACATTACAACCTTATTCTAAAATGGATTAAATACATTTATTTCCTCATACATCTACACAGAATACCACATAATGACAAAGCGAAAACAATTTTGTAGACATTTTTGCAAATGTTTTAAAAATCTAAAACTGAAATACCTTATTTACATAAGTATTCAAACCCTTTGCTACGAGTCTCGAAATTGAGCTCAAGTGCATCCTGTTTTCATTGATCATATTGAGACGTTTCTACAACTTGAAACGTCTCAATATGAGTCCATCTGTGGTAAATTATATTGACTGGACATGATTTGGAAAGGCACACACCTGTCTATATAAGGTCCCAGAGCAAAAACCAAGCCATGAGTTTGAAGGAATTGTCCATAGAGCTCCGGGACAGGATTGTGTTGAAGGAACAGATCTGGGGAAGTGTACCAAAATATTTCTGCAGCATTGAAGGTCCCCAAGAACAAAGTGGCCTCCATCATTCTTAAATGTAAGAGCTCCAGAGTTCCTCTGTGGAGATGGGAGAACCTTCCAGAAGGACAACCATCTCTGCAGCACTCCACATATCAGGCCTTTATGGTAGAGTTGCATGACGGAAGCCACTCCTCAGTAAAAGGCACCTGACAGCCCGCTTGTAGTTTGCCAAAAGGTTACCTAAAGACTCTCAGACCATGAGAAACAAGATTCTCTGGTCTGATGAAAACAAGATTGAACTCTTTGGCCTGAATGCCAAGGGTCACAATCCCTACGGTGAAGCATGGGGGTGGCAGCATCATGCTGTGGGGATGTTTTTCAGCAGTGACTGGTAGACAAGTCAGGATCAAGGGAAAGATGAACAGAGCAAAGTACAGAGAGATCCTTGATGAAAACCTGCTCCAGAGAGCTCAGGACCTCAGACTGGGACTAAGGTTCACCTTCCAACAGGACAACAACCCTAAGCACACAGCCAAGACAATGCAGGTGTGGCTTCGGGACTTGTCTCTGAATGTCCTTGAGTGGCCCAGCCAGAGCCTGGACTTGAACCCGATCAAACATCTCTGGAGAGACCTGAAAATAGCTGTGCAGTGACACTCCCCATCCAACCTGACAGAGCTTGAGAGGATCTGCAGAGAAGAATGGGAGAAACTCCCCAAATACAGGTGTGCCAAGCTTGTATTGTCATACCCAAGAAGACTTGAGTCTGTAATTGCTGCCAAAGGTGCTTCAACAAAATATTGAGTAAACGGTCTGAATACTTAAGTCAATTTAATATTTCTGTTTTATTTTATAAATTTGCAAATAATATAAAAAAACTGTTTTTTCTTTGTCATTATTGGGTATTGTGTGTAGATTGATGTTTTGATTTTAGAATAAGGCTGTAATGTAACAAAATGTGGAAAAAGTCAAGGGGTCTGAATACTTTCCAAATGCAATGTGAATGAGCAGGAAAAATCGACTGTCATTTTTCATTTTGTCATTGAGTTGGATGACTGCCTCCCACCCTGACAAAATGTAAGCCCTTTAGTTCAAACTTGAATTAGAAATTGTCAGATATTATCCCACTGGGCAAAAAACTGGTTGAATCAACATTGTTTTCATGCAATTTCACCCCTAAACTATGTGATGGTGTTGAATCAACGTGGAAAACTGACTGGATTTGCAAAAAGTCAACAACATAACGGGGGGGAAAATGGTGACAATGAATTTCATGTTGAATTCACATTAGTTGACAACTCAACCAAATGTAAATCAAAACTAGACGTTTAACTGACTGAATTCTGTGCCCAGTGGATTGGTTCCTCGAGTTGAACCCACCCAGAGACACAGATCATTAGGCTACATATACAGTACCGTAGGCAGTATATTCCAGTATACTCTAAAATGAAGGGAAACCGTAGCAGCTCCTACACATGGTGGCTTCAGCATGTTCTTCAGACAACCAACCAATGCATAAAAAGGAGATACACATTATTTCGTCAAGACTCATTTGTCATTTGCTCAAATGGATAACATCGACCATCTCAGGGTGGTGTAATGAAAACAAGCAACTATCCACAAATGCAGGCAATATGTCTATCAATGTGTCTTCAGAGTCATCTTCCAGCTAATTGGTTGGCCTTAGCCAATCAGATCTACTAATGAGTGTCTAATTGATACTCAGCTGGAGGTAAATTCAGGATGCACAGCGTGTCTCCAGGGCTGGATTTACACAGGCAGTCCAATTCTGATCTTTTGCCCAATTATTGGCAAAATGTCAAAAGACGCAATTAGTGAAAAAATATCAGAATTGGGCTGCCTGTATAAACGGGAGGATCAACGTAGGAGGATCAACGTAGAACAACACTGTAGTAGAGGACTTCATCCTCTCTCCCCAGCCTAGTAGCCTGAACTGGCAGGTGGATGACCTCCTCATGTTTGTTCAGCAGGACACTGATGGTGCTGCAGTCAGCACACATGTCAATTATCACCAAACAAACACACTAGCTAGTGTTAGAGCTGGGCCTTTGCAGTGGGGAAACTGTACCAGCTAGCACATTTCACCCATTCTTTCATTTTAACCATTTCCTCAAATTTTAAGACAGAGTGGTATAATAACGGCACTTATCCTAAAATGGAGCCTCATTTCCTGTTCTCTGGCTTGTTCTGATTAGGCTTTAGATATTGAAAATTAAATATTAATACTGGAGGGTTTTAAGAATTCATTAAAAAGGCATTATTTTATAAGTAGGCAAATTATGTTGAACAATAATAAAACAGCCAAAGGGCTCCCTAAATGTACACATTTTCATCCATTCATCATCTATTTGTATCTATCCATCTATTGCCCTGTGAAGTATATTATGGGTAAATTGGAAATAAAATACAGATGTAGGATCTTAGTTTGATCACTCTTTTGTTTCTGAGAATTTGCCTGCACAGCAGGAAATGCAAACTTGATCAGACTTGATTTGCCCTAACAAAAAATGTATCAACCCCTACAAAACATGTCTATTCATTATAATCCACACAATAATTCACATTTCCTGTTGCTGCAGGATTATTTTCCTGCTGTAGCAAACTGGCTCAAATTAAGATCCTACATCTGTAACTACACATCAATTGCATTCAAAAGAGTATCATTCATAGCCAGGACAGACAGGCTGCTCTAGACCTTGGAGACAGCATCAGGCGGCAGTGGCAGATGTAGAAGCCTCAGCTTTGACATGCAGGCTGTTCCAGCAGTCAGACAGCAGAGGCAGACACATATGAGGGATCTCTCTTGGTTGCTACCTTTAGCATTAATCAGGCTCATCATCACTGGAGCTGCCTGCTCTGAAGTCTCTAATATGGGGCGAAAAAAGTAAAGTCTGATTCAACACCCTCCTCAGTGTACATTTCCCTCACAAGAATGGCATGGTAATTCTGCAGAATAATACACTTTTTTTTTGTTTCTGTACTGTGGGGTTGACGACAGAAACGCTCAGGATGCAAAAGACAAAGCAATGAGATGGAATCACTGGAAAAATAATACATGCAATAATACAATTCAATCAGACACGTAAAATATCCTATATCCAAGACAATAAGTCCCACAATGCATCAGAAAGATGTCACTTTCTGATGCAGACAGGCTGACAGTCTTGACTTGAGCACACTTAGAAAAAAGGTGCTATCTAGAACTGGTGCACCTACCATATATACAGATGTCCCCATAGGAGAACCTGGTGCACCTGGTGCACCTACCATATATACCATATATACGGATGTCCCCATAGGAGAACCTGGTGCACCTGGTGCACCTACCATATATACCATATATACGGATGTCCCCATAGGAGAACCTGGTGCACCTGGTGCACCTACCATATATACCATATATACGGATGTCCCCATAGGAGAACCTGGTGCACCTGGTGCACCTACCATATATACCATATATACGGATGTCCCCATAGGAGAACCTGGTGCACCTGGTGCACCTACCATATATACCATATATACGGATGTCCCCATAGGAGAACCTGGTGCACCTACCATATATACCATATATACGGATGTCCCCATAGGAGAACCTGGTGCACCTGGTGCACCTACCATATATACCATATATACGGATGTCCCCATAGGAGAACCCTTTGAAGAACCCTTTTTGGTTGCAGGTAGAAACATTTTGTTGAACCCTTTTTTACAAAGGGTTCTACCTGGAACCCAAACGGGTTCTACCTGGAACCAAAAAGTGTTCTACCTGGAACCAAAAAGGGTTCTCCTATGAGGACAGTGTCACGTTCTGACCAGTAAAGGGGCTGTTTGTTATTGTAGTTTGGTCAGGGCGTGGCAGGGGGTGTTTGTTTAGGGTGTTTCGGGGTTGTTTGGGTTATGTTCTATGTTAGTGTATTTCTATGTTATTTCTAGTTGGTCTATTTCTATGTGGTGTTTATTGGGTTGACCTTCAATTGGAGGCAGCTGCTTCTCGTTGCCTCTGATTGAAGGTCCTATTTATAGGGGTGTTTGTTCTATGGGGGTTTGTGGGTAGTTATTTCCTGGTTTAGTGTTTGTTGCACCTGACGGGACTGTTTGGAGTCGTTTGTTTTTGTATACGTGTTTATTTTGTTTTTCCTTCTTCAAATTAAAAAAGAAGATGAGTATACATTTTCCTGCTGTGTTTTGGTCCACTCCTTACGACAATCGTGACAGACAGCCGAAGATTCCTATTGGAACCCTTTTTTAAGAGTGCATAGTCCAATCAGATGGACTGTCTACTCCAAATACAGACATACGATACACCCCAAAACTTCAAAGCCCACATCTGTCATAAATCTAGACAACATAGTCTCTTTAAATATTGACCCCTATAATCAGACCATACATTCAGCCAGCCCTGTCGTTACAGTGGGTAACTTCCCTGATCATTAAAACCATCATCATTACAGCCAAAAAACATTAAGTAAAAGGGCACAAGCTAATATCTAATGATAAACAAGCTAGCATCCTAAGAGGAATACACACCACGGTATTCTGTCTAATGCTCTTAATTCATCTCATATTTAACAGTTTGGTTTAATCCTTCCCTTTGATGTTTTCCTGATGAAATTGTTCAAGCTCGTCTGCTTTATTTAGACTGATATGGCTCATACGTTTCCATAACGGAGTCAGTCATTAGGAGGGTATTTGATGTGTCCGTCTTCCGAGGGTTCGTGTGTCTCACAGCCCCCAATCATCTCGTCTCAGAGTAGCCAGAGGGAGAGGAGGATGGCTCTGATGTCGACACTTTACATTAAACTGATGAAATTCATTCAAAGATGTGAATCCATCACACAATATCAGTCGTGGCATATGGGGGCCGTTAAAATATTAATAATTAATAGAATCATCTTATTGAACCACTGCAGAGCTCAGGTTCTCATTTTCTCATTTTCTCATTTTCACTCCTGCCAATTTTCCGGCATGAAATGGAAGGGGGAGAAAACAAATTGAACAAATAATACCTTTTTGGTATGAATTTTAGATTAAGGCTTGTCACCTGTTAAACTTGTATTAAATTACATGATGGACAGTTTGGGAGATAACTTTGTTATCACCACAGCTTGAATACAAATTTTATATAGAGCATAATTCATATAAATGAGATATATTTGACAATGCAGAGGAATGAAACCCAGACGTGTGGATTCTTTATGTTTTTTTACTTTCTACAAGATACTGTCATTGTCTCCCGGAAATCTGATCCAAATGTAAAGAACAAGGCAGTTAAAATCACATTTGAAACATGCAAAGAGTCCCTGTACTAACTTTCTTCTGCACAGAGAATATAATCAGCCCATGACTACTTATGTCTGTTTCTGGAGCCCTTCAGACACACAGATAAATGTGGTCCTGATTGTTGCCTTATATTTCTATTTAATTGCCCAGGGACGTGTTGTAGTACCATATCAGCTAAAGACCCTCTGAGGTGACGAATGGAATGGTCGATAATTCACCAGAGGCTGGGCTTCAGGAGCTAAAAGCCAAATGCATTTACACAAGACGTCCAGGGGACCGCTGTACATGGCCTAATCTCACACCAAATCCCACAAGACCACTCCTGGAACGGATCCAGGCCAGTTTGTTATGTGGCATTCCACCAAGAGAGGAAACAAACTTTGTTGTTTGTGTACAGCGTAGTACTTACTCTGTACACATTGGCATGAACAACTTAAACAAATTGATTTTGCATCATTGTATATCAAAACAAGGAGGCAAAAGATTGTTCTAGGTCTGATAAAGTATTACACTAAATAAAACATAAAGACAATATAAAATGTAGTAAAACTTTAGATGGCAAAACAGCTCTGAGCTACATTTGCAATATCTTTGTAAGATAAATACAATATACATGGATTGGAATAAAGGCAAAATTGTAAAATCCTCAACATCATGACACATTTATGATGTAGATCAACTCTACAACATTTTGTCTTGTAACAAGAATACTGTTCAACCCATCGACAACATCTATACTGTAGACCTCATCCGGAAAATGAAGTATACATGAGCATCATACATTAATGGGAAGCAGTTTCGGATGATTTATACCGTCTGTTACCCATCAGCTATTTAACCCCTCACTTCAAACCATTCAGTGAACATTATTAAACAGAAGTACTTATAAAGCATGAACTGGATTGATAAATGAAGAATGCATTAATTGATAGATAAGAACACAAATACATACAGTATGAAACTTGAACTTTTGAAACACAGGGTCAAATTGTTGTTGGCAAATCCTTTCTTTTAAATCCATTAATGACCGAGTGAGTTACTCCTGTAGTTTTGTTTGTTAATGTATAATCTGTCACAAAGTCTCACTTTACAAACAAGGAGATATTGATCAGATGGGAATCTTTTCCTTCAATAATTTTGTTTGCGGAGTTTTGGCTGTTTCAGCTCTGAATTTCTCAGGAACATACAAAAAAAAGCTAAACCCTTTGGTGGTGTCACGGTTGTCATAGGAATGAGCGGACCAAAGTGCAGCGTGTGTGTCATTCCACATTTTATTTATACTGTGAAACTATGCAATACATAAATAAACTGAAAGACAAAAACAACAAACCGTGACGCAGAGGTGAAACATACACTACTCAAAATGAATCTCCCACAAACCCAGGTGGGACAAACACCAACTTAAATATGACCTCCAATTACAGACAACGATGACCAGCTGCCTCTAATTGGAGATCATCTCAAACAAAGCCCAACATACAAATACAAAAACTTGAACAACCCAACATAGAAATACAAAACTAGAACATAACATAGAAAAACTCAACTAGAAAACCCCCCTGTCACGCCCTGACCTACTCTACCATAGAAAATAACAACTTACTATGGTCAGGACGTGACATGTGGTGCAAGGCACAGGGGGAGGTGACGCATACAGCTTTATGTTACTCCTATGATTGACACCAGTGAAAATGTAGGCTCATGCAGGGTAATAGATACACACAGCGAATATGACTCAAGATGGAATTATTGTACAGCTATTCTAGAATCAAATTATCAATATTTCCTAGGGTCTGCATAGAATGTACTGTAGTTAGCCATCCATCAGAGAGACATACTGTTCATAACATGAAAGTGCCCATGCACTACTACTACTACTACTACTACTACTACTACTACTACTACTACTACTACTACTACTACTACTACTACTACTACTACTACTACTACTACTACTACTACTACTACTACTAAGGTATGTTATGATTTCTAACACTGCTGGCCAAGGGTATAACCTCAACTATTTTCTTGAGGACAACCTCACACATGCATGTGACAGCCACAATGGGGCCTAATCCATCAATGTTTGGCGTTAGATATCGTTGTGTTTGTTCTGAAGGTGTACAGAAGCCTAGAACGAAGAGGAGGGTTTATGGCAATCAACCAAATGTGCTGTATGATATATGAACCAAATATGCTAATATATAATGTTCAGCCTGACCATAGCAGATTTTCAAATAACACTTCCAAACCCTTGAAGAACCGGAAAAAGCCACTCCTTCCCAAATCAAAGAATAACAAGACGCCTTTTCATTCATTCTTAGCCTTCATGCTTGTCTATGGTGCATAGCATTAATTTCTACACTCATCCACAGTGGTTTTACATGCATGGTAATCCTTTACAGAACAATAGTTGTATTTACCCAATATAAGCTGTGAAATACCAGGAGAGGACAGAGTACTGTGGCATCAAGTAGCCAAAATATAACAAGAGCAATTGGTTCCTTCCAAGGGAGTATAAAGGTCAGATCCGTTCAGAGTAAACTGATAAATACTGCATTAAGAAACAGTGATAATATTTTTCTACATGGGGAGGAATAGCATTAGATACTTTAATAGTGAGGAGCCAAGACATTAACTCAGGGAGGGAGGTAAACTGCATCTGAACCTCCCTCTGCGCTGCAGCTCATTAAAATTGCAGATCACATACATCATCAGTGCCATGCCAGTTCAAAACCCCATCCTGCTCTTCCTTTCCATTGGTCTGTCAGTCTTAACAGATCAGCAGGAGTCAGGGACGGTAAGAGAAAGACAAGGCCCACCATATTCCCACTTCAAACACAGCCTTTTTCCCACCACAAAGCAATATTTATTCCCTAGAGTGATAATCGTTCTGACTGAGAATAAATAAATGCTGAGGGACATTCTGGTGCAGATAAAGACAATAAGGCAATATTAATAATAAAGCAACAACAATGACAACATTGTCTCTGTAATGACCTCAGCAATTAACGTGGCCATGCTTCCCAACAGATATACACTGAGTGTACAACATTAGGAACACCTGCTCTTTCCATGACATAGACTGACCAGGTGAATCCAGGTGAAAGCTATGATCCCTTATTGATGTCACTTGTTAAATCCACTTCAATCAGTGTAGATGAAGGGGAGGAGACAGGTTAAAAAATGATTTTTAGGCCTTGAGACAATTTAGACATGGATTGTGTTTTTGTGCTATTCAGAGGGTGAATGGGCAAGACAAAATGCCTTTGAACAGGGTATATATGGTAGGTGCACCAGTTTGTGTTAAGGACTGCAACACTGCTGTTTTTTACATGCTCAACAGTTTCCTGTGTGTATCAAGAATGGTCCACCACCCAAAGGACATCCAGCCAACTTGACACAACTGTGGGAAGCATTAGAGTCAACATGGGCCAGCATCCCTGTGGAACGCTTTCGACACCTTGTAGAGTCCATGCTCCAATGAATTGAGGCTGTTCTGAGGGCAAAAGGGGGTGGGGGGTGCATCTCAATATTACAAACGTATTCTCAATGTTTTGTACACTCAGTGTTTTAACATTCACAAATGCACATTTCTGGCAGGATAAATAGTCAATGTGAAGGCTAAGGAGTACATTAGAATGGCAGTAACATTGCATCACAGGGGACAGTACCCTCCAGTCCACAGCTTACAATCTCAAAAACAACTCATCTGCACCTATTTATTAATAATGTTCTCTGGTGACGCTCTATTTCTTCCATTATTACCACAAATGACATCATGCATGAATCTCGTGTAAAAGCACTTTGAGACAAACATTCAAAATAACAAGCTGATATAAATCAAATTATTACTTGATTTATTCTCTCCTCCACATACTGTATGTTTTTACAGCTGTTGGAGACCTGAAATGGGTAACTGACACTGCTGTCTGATTTCACATTTTGAATGGACCTCAACATGAGAAACGAGGCTGCTACAGACTCACTCTTTTCTCTCATCAGACTTGACCCTGGAAAAGGTTCCTCACACAAGCAAACTTAATTTCACACTAACGTTCTGCCTCTCACTGAAGAGTGTGCATAGCGAATTAAGAGCGTGACATCCCTGATACAAATATCACTTCTCTTGACGATCAATAGACTGAGCCTGCTCTTTGTTTGCTTTCATTACCTGCTGAATGAATCCCCGGGTCTTCAAGATAAATACATACCCCAAAATCATTATATTCCTCAGTATACACTGTCGCAGTACACACACTGTCACTTTATGGTGTATAGTACAGTAGGTCCCAATGCCTTGAGGACCTTGCCGCCTTACAATAGGTTTTACCTGACACCTTGCAATAGTGGTCACTATGGAGTTCTTGGGTTGACATCATGGACAGATTTGGTGGAAAACATAACAGAAGTGTTTAGCTTTACTGCAGCGGGACCCATTTTCATTATTTTCATAGCGAAATTATGGGAAAATAGTGGGATACACAGCTACCTATTGAACAAAGCTCAATCCTACGTACAGCATAGTTATTAACAGGTTATGAACAAAAAATGGATTCTTGTTTTATACCTTTTGATGAAATGATAAGAACACACAGACAGTGGGATATGTAAATAAATGGTGTATAACCCCATGGTGTTGCAATTCCCGTGCCATGTGGTCTTACCGTTCTCACCGTCTGACTTCCTCTCCTGCTCGGTGTCAGTGAGAGACAGGACAGAGTTGGCTCTGCTGGACAGACAGGAGCTGTGCTCCGATTTAATCTCCTGCATCCAGAGTCTTAGGGCGTGGTCGGGCGAGGGCCCACCCTCCGTCTCTGTCTCCACATCAGAGCCCATACCCAGTGGGTAGCCATGCTGGGGGGTAGAGCGAAGCTCTGCCTGGTAGTTGGGCCGCGCTAGCTGGGTGGATTCACAGAAGTCCATCTCTAGGAGAGAGAAAGGAAATAACAACATCAAGTCACATACTTTATGTATAGCAATATGAACTAATTTATTTTCATATCTCCGCCAGTGTTTTATGGTGTTATATTATTTCATATATCAAAACAAAGAATTATAGTGTACACTGCAGTAAGTTCATCACTGAAGAAGCTAATAATATTTGAAATAAACAGGCACTGCAAGAGCCAAGAGGACACTATTTTGAAAGCTACAGTACTTGGTAGAACTGTTGTAATGCCACCAATAATGGAACGCTAGACAGATATTGTCAGAAAATACTTTAGAATGTAATACTTTCTGGCTTTATTTAAACCATTTGGCTATTCATTCAAATTCAGAAAATGCCTGTAAATGGCTCACCTTTAAACATCAATCATTGAACAACCATCTACAGATCATTCTAACTAAATGAGAAACAAAGACTGTTTCTATTATAATAATACCGTGAGATAATTCATAGTGACATATGGTTTCAGGGACGAAATGCTGTGAAGTAAATTGAGTTTTTCCCATTGATCTCCCAAATAAAGCAACGGAAAGAGATATTTTTGGTGCTCACTTACATATCCCTTGGGGAAGTGCTCACCAAACATATGAAAATTGTTTCTAAGAGTCAGATTTCTTTACAGAGAATGGGCTTTATAGTTATCACAGTATCCACTATGTTGTCATACTCTATTTATTGAAAGGTAGCTGGTGGCAGTGAAAGCAGATTCGCAAAGGCTGTTCTAGAGTGCAACATGCCATATTTTTGTCAATGCACATCATTTTGAAACAATGTTTAGTCCACATTTCGTGTTTGGTGAACAGAACCATTTTAAAACGGAACATTTTACTACTGTACGTTGATACCTATCAGTATACTGTGTGGTACACAGACCTACACTGGTATAGCCTGGGTAAAACTGTTTCTGCTCTCTTGCCAACTCCTTATGGAATTGATCCTTCGCTAAGCCCTGCCAATCGCAGTGCTCCGTTGGATAGCAACTGTCATCAACCAGGCTCGCATCCGACCTGCCTCAGACAAACTCACATTTCACATACAAGGTTTAAATGGCTAAATAATTGATAAGTGCACCAGGGGTACTTGCGACTGTGATTCCTGAAATGCAGAGCCTATTTTACGAATTCAAAACACTAGTTAGTTAGCTAGCCAGTCAATATAACTTGTTTTATCCAAATGGATGTTAGCTACCTAAGTTAGCTATATTATGAATTTAACTCTCATCTGTTGTCAACATCAAATTTTATTTGTCACATGCGCCGAATACAACAGGTGTAGACCTTAATGTAAAATGCTTACTTATGAGTCCTTACTTAACCAACAACGCAGAGTTTTAAAAATGTAAGTAAGAAACTAGCTAAAGAAACTAAAGGAAAAATAGTAACACAATAAAAATAACAATAACGAGGATATATATATACAAGGAGTACCGGTACCGAGTCAATGTGCAGGGTTACTGGGTATTCGAGGTAATTGAGATAATGTACATGTAGGTGGTAGGGGTATTCAAGGTAATTGAGATAATGTACATGTTGGTAGGGGTATTCGAGGTAATTGAGATAATGTACATGTAGGTAGGGTATTCGAGGTAATTGAGATCATGTACATGTAGGTAGGGGTATTCAAGGTAATTGAGATAATGTACATGTTGGTAGGGGTATTCGAGGTAATTGAGATAATGTACATGTAGGTAGGGGTATTTGAGGTAATTTAGATAATGTACATGTTGGTAGGGGTATTCGAGGTAATTGAGATAATGTACATGTAGGTAGGGTATTCAAGGTAATTGAGATAATGTACATGTTGGTAGGGGTATTCGAGGTAATTGAGATAATGTACATGTAGGTAGGGGTATTCAAGGTAATTGAGATAATGTACATGTTGGTAGGGGTATTCGAGGTAATTGAGATAATGTACATGTAGGTAGGGGTATTCGAGGTAATTGAGATAATGTACATGTAGGTAGGGTAAAGTGACTATGCAGAGATAATAAACAGAGAGTAGCAGCAGCGTGTGTGAAGAGTGTGAAGGAATGTGAATGTATGTGTGTGTGTGTGTGTGTGTGTGTGTGTGTGTGTGTGTGTGTGTGTGTGTGTGTGTGTGTGTGTGTGTGTGTGTGTGTGTGTGTGTGTGTGTGTGTGTGTGTGTGTGTGTGTGTGTGTGTGGAGTGTCAGTGTAGTATGTGTGGGTCAGTGGTTAGAGTCCAGTGAGTGTACATCGAGCCTGTGCAAGAGAGTCATTGCAAAACATTATAATAGATAATAATAAAATAAGGGGGTCAATGCAAATAGTCCGGGTAGCCATTTGATTAACTGTTCAGCAGACTTAAGGTTTGAAGTAGAAGCTGCTAAGGAGCCTTTTGGTCCCAGACTTGGTGCTCTAGTACTGCTTGTTTTGACTGCATGCTGACATTGCAGAGCCATTCAGTGGCTAGCCACACTATTTTACCAAGTTCCTGTGAAGCAACTGTTATGACAGTCCACCACAACATACCAGAGAGGCGCCTGATTAGCAAGGAGTAGTCTGTGTTTAAGAGGGCGGGGCTTAGCTGAGGGTTAATTGTCATGCTAAACACATCAATGGGCGAATTCGTTTTGCATGGCCCAGTGCCCCGATTTTGCTCATTTTCGACCATTCCATTGGTCCTAAGGAGAAGTCTCTTGCCTAATAACAATCATGTTTGGCTTGACAATGACAATGGAGCTGGCAAAAGCACAAACCGATCTGGGACCAGGTTAAATCTGGTACATTTTGTCTACCATTTTCTGTAACAATATTTACATTAGTAGAGTGGTACATTCTCTTGTTCTCTCTTCATTTGATGTTCCGAAATTGGAGAGGCATTCTGGAAGTGTGTGGATGCTGTGAGTATTCCCACAGAATGAGGTGTTAGGAGCACCATCTGTTTTCACCACCTCCAGATCAGGGATGGGTGAACAGTAATTCCCCCAGTTACCTTTCAAGACAGAATACAATATGATATCCTTCAAAATAAATAATTCAGGACTAAGAATACTAATTTTAACTCACAAGCCAGATTTCTAGGTCATTGTTGGCATGGCACAAAAAGGCAAGTTTTGTTTTCACTTGAAATACTCTATGTTACGAAGCACTTCATTTACTTAATCTGGTACACTTCTTCCATGTCAACTTTACACCTCTATAACAGGTGTGACCTTGAGCGATATTAACTTGAGCTGTGAAAAATGTCTATGTATATCCTTTTCAAAAAGAAATGAAATTACTCCAGAGAGGATGATGCATCCTATTTTATTCCTAATCTGTTCTGCACTGTTTGGTCAAATCATAACTTCCAACAGTAACAAAAAGAACAGTGCCCAAAGCTTCAGCCGTAAACCCAGAATGTAGAAAGACCAAGGTTTAATCTTTCATTATGATTTATCTGTTTATTTCTTTATTGGGATCCCTGTTAGCTTATGCAGAAGAAACTGCTACCCTTCCAGGGGTCCACAAATAAACTTAAAACACTGATAGACAAGGACAGCCACACACATTTAAAATAAAGCTATATACAAACAATGCAACAACAAAAATAAAAATACAAAAATAATGTGTGTGTTAGTGTATCTGTTTTTGCATATGTTTGTACGTGTCCCCGCAGTTCCATGCGTTGGTTTTTTATCCATTTTTTAAAGGTAAATTTGCTGTTTGCGTGAGTAATTGGAGATGGAAGGGAGTTCCATGCAATCATGGCTCTGTATAAAACTGTGCATTGACTTGAATTTGTTTTGAACTTGGGGACTGTGAAGAGACCACTGGTGGCATGTCTTGTACGGGTGTCTGAGTTGAATGTTTTTGATAATGCAGACAATCTGGAATTTGTCACAGTATTATTTCTCATAAAAACTTGAAGAGAAGCCGTAAATCTCTCGCTAACCCTCAAACGGAAAGACTGGCATGCATGTTGTTGATGTTAGTTCTGTATGTGCAGTTAAGGGCAAGGTGTGCTGCTCTGTTTAGAGCCAGCTGCAGCTTTGCTAGAGATTTCTTTGCTGCACTTGATCATATTACCAGAGTAATCAAGATGGGACAAGACCAGAGCCTGAACAACTAGTACAGTTGATTTATGTGTAAAAAACACATAACATCTTTTTATAAACAGACATACCCCTCCCCATCTTCACAACAACTTTGTCAATATGAATTGCCCATGATAATCAACCATCCAATGTTTTACCTAGGAGTTTAGCTTCCTCAATATCCTCAATGGTCACAACCTTTATCTAAAACTCCAGGTGAGGTTAAGGCCTTAGAGAATTTTTAACGAAATACAAAGCTTTTAGTTTTAGAAGTATTTAAAACCAGTTTATTATTAATCACCCATTCTGATACTGACTGTAACTCCTTTAGAATTTAGAATTTGTGTGAGCTCACTGGCTTTGGGTGCTGACATGTAGAGTGTGGAATCATCCGCATACATACAGTGCATTCAGAAAGTACTCAGACCTCTTGACTTTTTCCACATTTTGTTACATTACAGCCTTATTCTAAAATGGATTAAATTGTTTTTTTTCCCCTCAATCTACACAAAATATCCCACAATGACAAATAAAAAACTGAAATATAACATTTACATAAGTATTCAGACCCTTTACTCAGACAAGCACCTTTGACAGCGATTACAGCCTCGAGTCTTCTTGGGTATGACGCTACAACCTTGGCACACCAGTATTTGTCTTCTCTGCAGATCCTCTCCTGCGCTGTCTTGGCTGTACACTTAGGGTCGTTGTCCTGTCGGAAGGTGAACCTTCTCCCCAGTCTAAGGTCCTGAGCACTCTGGAGCAGGTTTTTATCAAGGATCTCTCTGTACTTTGCTCCATTCATCTTTCCCTCGATTCTGACTGGTCTCCCAGTCCCTGCCGCTGAAAAACATTCCCACAGCATGATGCTGCCACCACCATGCTTCACCATAGGGATGGTGCCAGGTTTCCTCCAGACGTGACACATGGCATGCAGGCCAAAGAGTTCGAGCTTGGTTTCATCAGACCAGAGAATCTTGTTTCTCATGGTCTGAGAGACCTTTAGGTGCCTTTTGGCAAACTCCATGCAGGCTGTCATGTGCCTTTTACTGAGGAGTGGCTTCCATCTGGCCCCTCTACCATAAAGGCTTGATTGGTGGAGTGCTGCAGAGATGGTTGTCCTTCTGGAAGGTTCTCCCATCTCCACAGAGAAACTCTGGAGCTTTGTCAGAGTGACCATCGGGTTCTTGGTCACCTCCCTGACCAAGGCCCTTCTCCCCTGTTTGCTCCGTTTGGCCTTGTGGCCAGATCTCTGAAAAGTCTTGGTGGTTCCAAACTTATTCCATTTAAGAATGATGGAGGCCCCTGTTTTCTTGGGGACCATCAATGCTGCAGAATTGTTGGTGTCCTTCCCAAATCTGTGCCTCGACACAATCCTGTATCAGAGCTCTACAGACAATTCCTTTGACCTCATGGCTTGGTTTTTGCTCTGACATGCACTGTCAACTGTCAGACCTTATACAGACAGGTATGTGCCTTTCCAAATCATGTCCAATCAATTGAATTTATTACAGGTGGACTCCAATCAAAGAAGGGGTCTTTCCGAATGCACTGTAGTCATTCTAGTTTCATGTAAGATCAGTGGCAAATCATTTGTAAAAATAGAGAAGAGTATTAGCCGAAGGCAACTGCCCTGAGGGACACCGCACCATTCTTATCTGATGTTAGAGAAGCTTCCATTGAAGAACACTCTCTGGTTTAATTGGAAAAAAACTATACAACCATATGATGGCAGGTAATGTAAAGCAATAGCCAGTCGGTTTTTTTATAACAATTTATGATCAATAACATCAAAGGCTGCACTGAAATATAACAATTAAGCTCCAACTAGCATTTTATTACCCATTTATTTTAACCAATCATCAGTCATCTGAGTCAATGCAGTACAAGTTGAGTGCCCTTCTCTATATGCATGCTGAGTTAGTAGTTAACTTCTCTGAAAAAAGAGCATTGTATTTGGTCAAACAGCTAACAAAGAACAGGCAGCAAACTGATTGGGCTGCTGTTAGAGCCAGCAAAAGGTGCTTTACTATTTTTAGGCACTGGAATTACTTTAGCTTCCTTCCATACCTGTGGACACACAATCCTTTAGAATTTGGTTACAGAGATAGAAAATCGGGGTGGCAATGCAGTCTGCAACAATTATCAATAGTTTCCCATCAAGGTTGTCTATACCTGGTGACTTATTATTGATGGATAACAATAGTTTTTCCACCTCTCCCACAATAACTTGACCAAATTCAAAACAGCATTCCTTCTCTTTCATTATTAGATATTTTATACAAAGTGATGATGGTTCACTGTTTAATGTTGTCATTTCACTTTTAGTTTTTTCTACTTTACTAGTGAAATAGTGGTTGAAATGATTGGCAATATCAACTTCAATGAACGATGGAGATTAATTTGGTTTTCTGCCCATAATATAATTTAAGGTACTCCAAAGTATTTTTACGTTGTGTTTTATGTCATTTCTCTTTGTTTGGTAATATAATTTATTCTTCTTTTTGTTAAGTTTAGTCACAACATTTCTCAACTTACAGTGTGTCAACCAAACAGCTGAGCAGCCTGACTTGTTTGCCACCTCTTTTGCCTAATTTATTTGAACCATACAATTGTTCAATTCATCATCAATCCATGTGGCTCTAATAGTTATCACACTTAGTTTCTTAACAGGTGCATGCTTGTCAACAATTGGAGCAAAGCTTTGCAGCATTAGTGAAGATATACATTGCCAGTCAAAAGTTTGGACACACCTACTCATTCTAGTCCTAAAATGACCTACATTGTAGAATAATAGTGAAGACATCAAAACTACGAAATAACACATATGGAATCATGTAGTGGGCAAAAAAGTGTTCAAAAAATAAATAAATGTTTAAACAAATCAAAATATATGTTATATTTGAGATTCTTCAAAGTAGCCACCCTTTGCCTTGGTCCTTGTCCTGTTGAAAAACAAATGATAGCCCCACTAAGCCCAAACCAGATGGGATGGTGTATCGCTGCAGAATGCTGTGGTAGCCATGCTGGTTAAGTGTGCCTTGAATTCCAAATAAATCACAGACAGTGTCACCAGCAAAGCACCCCCACACCATAGCACCTCCTCCTCCAAGCTTTACGGTGGGAAATACACATGTGGAGATCATCCGTTCACCCACACCGTGTCTCACAAAGACATGACAGTTGGGACCAAAAATCTCCAATTTGGACTCCAGACCAAAGGACACATTTCTATCAGTCTAATGTCCATTGCTCGTGTTTCTTGGCCCAAGCAAGTCTCTTCTTCGTGTCCTTTAGTAGTGGTTTCTTTGTAGCAATTCGTCCATGAAGGCCTGATTTACACAGTCTCCTCTGAACAGTTGATGTTGAGATGTGTACGTTACTTGAACTCTGTGAAGCATTTATTTGGGCTGCAATTTCTGAGGCTGGTAACTCTAATGAACTTATCCTCTGCAGCAGAGGAAAATCTGGGTCTTCCTTTCCTGTGGCGGTCCTCATGAGAGCCAGTTTCATCATAGCGCTTGATGGTTTTTGCGATTGCACTTCAAGAAACTTTCAAAGTTCTTGAAATTTTCCGTATTGACTGACCTTCAATGATGAACTGTCATTTCTCTTTGCTTATTTGAGCTGTTCTTGCCATAATACGGACTTGGTCTTTTACTAAATAGGGCTATCTTCTGTATACCGACCTACCTTGTCACAACACAACTGATTGTCTCAAACGCATTAAGGAAAGAAATTCTACAAATTAACTTTTAACAAGGCACACCTGTTAATTTAAATGCATTCCAGGTGACTACCTGATGAAGCTGGTTAAGAGAATGCCAAGTGTGCAAAGCTGTCAGTTTTGATCTCTTCACTACAATTCTACAATGTAGAAATAGTAAAAATAAAAGAAAAACGAGTAGGTGTTCTAAAACTGTACATTTTAGGTCAATTGGTTTAGCAACAGTTTTAATGGATTTGTCAGGGCTGCACAATAATCAGGCGTAGATCAGAATCCTGTGTGACTAGATTCAGTAATACCAGCCTGTGGCCATGATGTGTACTCAACACTGTGGTGCGGCTTGCATATGGAGAGGTGTCGTCTTTCTTTAAACTGCTCTTGAGAATCCCTCACCAAGGTGACTTGCCTGACCTCACTCTCAAGTAATAATCTCTACACTAATTACGCCAGTCAGGAACCCATGTCCTTGACCAATTTCTTGTCAGTGAATATCTCTCTACGACCTCCTGCCCCTTAAAATCACAGCCGCGAAATGGAGGCACCAGCGGAAAATGGACACATAAATGAGCACAGAGAATGTTCTCTTCTCCACGAAAGGGGCTGAAATCCTGTGCATACTGTTTTGCTATCAATCTGTTCAGGTTGAAAAAGCTGCTGCTCCGAGCAAATGCCATTTGTTCATTTTATGCAGTTTCCAAGGTAACCAGAACAAAATGTTTTGTTCAGTGTATAATTTGAATACCGCAATACATGGGAGCATAAGGCCGATTTGAGCTCACATTTGCAGTTAAAACAAACCAATAGATGATAATATGTATTTTCATCATTCGCATAGGTTTGAAGGTACATCTAAAGAAAAGAAGATACTACAGTATAAAGATTATCATTTGATTAGAAATATGTCACTGTTAATCATATCGATGTGAGGGATATGAAGTTCAGGTGTTATTCATATGTATGTAAAATGTGCCTTTAAATAGGCAAGTACTGTATGTGAAATAAATATTAAGTGTTCTCTTTCGAAAGTGTTAAATCATCATTTGAATTAGAAATACCTACTCTAATCTTCTAATGATCAATCACTGATTGGCATCATTAGAGAGGATCCTCATATAGATTATAATGACATCATGGTCATTATACCAGACTCATAGTTTCAGCATGACTATTTTGTTCTCCAATTATTCTCTTCAAATGATATCACAATGATCAAGGAATGTGTCATGTCAACTATATTTCACAACTGCATTTGTTCCAGGACTCCATGAGAAGAGACAGAATAGGCTTAGAAGAACTTGTATGTAAAACCATAAGAACAGCAACACTGATCAAAGTTGAACTACGGCGGTACACGTGTACTATCACCATTACGATAATGTTCTACGGTAATCTGTTTTTGTCCATCTTCTGCACCTGTACATACTTATGCCCAATAACCTTACAAATAGCTTTCGTATAGGTCCTATGTAGAATTGACATAATAAAATACAACTGTTGTGAGGAAACCTTACAGTAGCTCCTATAAATCATTATTTTCCAATGACACTGCCGTTTCTGATTGTGTTGTTGCCCGAATCTCACAACCGCTTGTTTTCCCCCGATATCAGTATTGGCCATCACAGCCAAGAAAATATTGTTTTTTGTCCCAGATTTCTCTTATCTGGGCATCCCTAGTAACCATGAATCTTTGACAAGTAATAAAGCAATATGGAAATGTAGGAAATTACTCTTACCTTATCAAATGTCTTATCAAATTAGAAATGAGTCTATAATAATTTCAAGACGTATAATGTGTATTGTGAAAGGTAAACATTCAACCAGTGGTTTAGATGGGACCTGGAATAACCTCCTTTAATCTCCATAGTGGTATTTCATGTCTTCCTGAAGCAGACCAGACCCTGAGACATTTTCATGATGAACCATCAAGAGACAGTGATGACATACTGCACAATGTCTCCAGTGAACAAGGTAGATAACAACGTAGACTGCAATGGAAAACTGAGTAAAAACATCTCCACTCAAACCATTCATAATTCTTTGAGTTTTGACCTTGATTACATTGTTTTCCCCGCAACACTAATTTCTTATTCTCATTTCCTAACGATAGATATGTTTAGCGTGGATGAACTAGAGGTGTGATTGTGTTATTTTCTACAGAGAAAAAGTCAATTCAAACATAATTATGCAATCCCTCCGCCATACCCATCCCACCCACCAAACCCCAACACAGCCCTAAGGTGTTAAAGAGCTCCTATGTGTGACTGACTAGGAAACAATTGACGGAATAACTGAATTACCTCTAATTCACATTTTTTGCAGCAATATACAACCCGAGTCTACCTTCCACATTAGCATGCAATACTTCCATAGTCACTGCAGCAGCAGAGCAAAGTTTTCATACATTTACCAGGGGATATGTGGATACGGGAACATGAGATTATAAAATTCATTCTGCTAGCTGCAAAGTCATGATAAGCTGCAATGTCTTATCATGCATACAATCAGTTATCCAGTCACACTGCATTTACCTGTTTCCCCTGCAACCTCTCTGCCATTTTGACTTCATAACTGACCATAACCTGTGTGCAGGGAAAACTGATTAACCTGGAATGTCAAAACTGGAACTTGGGAGTTTATCAATAACTCAAAAATGGAACAGGCATTTACATAATAAATGCCCCCATTGCTGTTACCAGTTAAAATGAATTGCTATTTCAATTCAATTACTATTTAACAATCTCACTTTGATTGGTTAAACTTGTTTGTGGTTTGTGGTGTTATGCCGTACCTCCAGTGGGCTCGTCCACTGTTTTCCGCTTGGCTCTGTGGCTGTTGTAGTTGAGTCTCATCTCTTGGCCATAATCGGGCAGGGTCTCTCGGGATGTGTAGGATTTGCAAAGGTTCCTACCATCCTCGCTTTCGTCTGAGGAGCTGGTGTATGCAAGCTCCATCTCATTCCGGGCCTTGGATAATGACTGGTAAGGCTTACAATCCATCTGCTCCATGACTGGCAACGCTGAACCAAGCTCATTCAGTCATGGGATCCACAATGCAAGACCAATCTGGAGGAAGAATGAGAGTGGAGACAGAGTACAGATTTAGAACAATTAATATACCTCACACATGGATAATGTTGTGTCTCAGTATTGTGAGAAAAAATATATCACTCAAGTAAAAAGTAATTATTTGGATATTAGTGTCCTTAATCAGCATGTTCCTGTTCTAAGGGATTGCTGCTGGGTGGTGTGGTAGAATATTGAGTTGCTTTAACAGACACAGGGGAGGAGAAGCCGGACGGCTACCTGTCCCAGACCTGCTGTTTTCAACTCTCTAGAGACAGCAGGAGCGGTAGAGATACTCTCAATGATCGGCTATGAAAAGCCAACTGACATTTACTCTTGAGGTGCTGACTTGTTGCACCCTCGACAACTACTGTGATTATTATTATTTGACCATGCTGGTCATTTATGAACATTTGAACATCTTGGCCATGTTCTGTTATAATCTCCACCCGGCACAGCCAGAAGAGGACTGGCCACCCCTCATAGCCTGGTTCCTCTCTAGGTTTCTTCCTAGGTTTTGGCCTTTCTTGGGAGTTTTTCCTAGCCACCATGCTTCTACACCTGCATTGCTTGCTGTTTGGGGTTTTAGGCTGGGTTTCTGTACAGCACTTTGAGATATCCGCTGACGTAAGAAGGGCTATATAAATACATTTGATTTGATTTGTAGGAACAGATTGCGAGATAACTTTAATTTTCAACAGAATCTGATGGACTGCTATCAAATACGATGACATCAATAATGTGGTGAACAATGTAGTTCTTGCATCCTAGAGCAATGTCTTCTTACACACTACTTAAAGTGCCAATATATAACTTTTTGAGCGACCTGACTAAATTCCCAGAAATGATTATAGATCTATCATTCTAGTTGAAAGCAAGTCTAAGAAGTGATATATCTGTTCTATGTGCGCTATTTCTATGCTTCCTGTTCTTACGTTTTGTTTTTGCATCTTTTACTTTCAGTTTTATACACCAGCTTCAAACAGCCGAAACAACAATATTTTTGTTTATGTAAAATATATTTCACAGCGGTTTAGATGAAACAATGATTGTCTACACTATACTAGCTTATTTTGTTACATAAACTGAAATTAGCCAAACTATTACAGTTTTAGCAACCCAGGAAATGGCGGAGTGATTTCTGCATAGTGCAACTTTAATATAGCAGGGTTTGAATTCTCAATCGTATCCTAACATCACATCCTGATACCTGGCACTATTTTTAGAATCAGTATTTATCATTAGCATTATCCAGTAGTAATATAACAGTAGCACAATGATGAATACTGTTATTTTGCATCTGTGTTCTACTGCAGTTCATCACAGCACAGTAGTGTTTTGCTGTGTAGTGTAAAGCACATTGGTAACCTTGACATGAACCCGTCTGTTCTGCCCTGAGCTCTGCTTGGGCTGACATTTCTATCATTGCCGCCTGACAGCCACTAAACCTTGGCCTTGACCCAAACACTCGCCCCGTGAAGCAGAGAGTATTGTCTTCACCCCATTGTCCTTCTATCCTCTGGGAACAGACGGGGAAAAACTTCCCATATTACAAATTTCAGCAAGAAATCAGAAGAGGCTTCTGACAATGTTTGCCCTCTGACATTTGTAATCTTTAACAGCATTCAAGACAAATATGACAATCAAATGCTCATTAGGCTGTGCCATCTTTACCCGGCTTGTGGTAAAAGGTTATTAATTGCAAGTTCAGTACATATCTTGCTTGACTAATTGGCAGTTGAAAGCATTTTAATGGGCCATTTGTATTCTGTGCTGTGGCCAGCCCCCTGGCCGGACAAGGCTGTTCTTCTGTGCGTGCAGAGGTAATTACTCAGAGTAGGTGTGGCTGGAAAATGATGAGTGGGGAGTCAACACCACCAGTTGAAAAAAGGCTGTTTTTTGTGAGGTTACTCTATAGACTATAAGGCAGTTCAGTTCAGGGCTTTAGACACACGCTGCCCACCTCTCTGTGTTTGTTTTATCCAGTTGTGGGAGTGTTTGCATTGTTTATCAGAAACGCGCATGTTTATGCAAATGATGCCTTTATTTCCATAAACACGTTCATTTGTGGTCATTGTTTGTCTATTTGAGCAATAGTATTGCCATCAAAGTGTATAATCAAAAAGTGTACAATTAGAATGATACATTTTTTTGTTTAAGTATTTTTGTCATCAACTATTTTCATAATTTCTTAAAAATACATATCTGGATTCATTCTTCTACCAGTTCTACCACTCCTACCACCTATTTTTTCACCTGATCCTCTGACTCTACTGCTGCAGCTCCACACCAACTAAATACCATGAGGTTAGAGACAGTTAATGGACTCATTGTGTACACCAACTGGTCGATCGCGATCAACTGGTCGATTTCCAAGGATATTCCTAGTTGATCACCAAACATTTCTGTAAAAAACAACAACGATAAAGCCTTGCGTTCCTATTTGATTTGATTTGTTTCATGCTGTTGGCGGTAGGTGCACTTCATTCTGCAGCCCTAGCACCAGGAAGGCAAAGTGTTTCCAATTGAAACCATTTCATGTGTCTGAAGGTAGAACTCCACCTACCCGGCAGGCCTACTGCAGTCATTCAGATAGCTCAGATCACAGTGTCTGCACAGTTTACTCGATCCATAGACTGTAAAAATAAACAGTACAGTTGATACTGTGAGATTTAAAAACGTTTAAAACCATGACTAGAGAGAGACTACAGCAAAGAGCTACTGTTTTATGAGTCATTTCGTAATCAAGTTGTTATTTAGCACTGTCAACACTTTGTTCAACACTTTTATAAGTGTTGTTTTGTTATTATTAGCGGCTTGTGTCTTTTTTAATAACGAGGAATATTTCCCTTTCTCTGGTCATAGGAGTAACAACACGGATTGGTGCATGAGGCAGAAATTCAGTGCGACTTGTTTCGCCATCAGCTGGAAGATTGTGTCCTCCTTTCTCAGCGGACAGAGGGACGGGGAGTCGGGTGAGAGGCAGCCTCACCGATGCTCCCTCCCTCCCTCCCCCCCCCTCCCTCCCTCCCTCCCTCCCTCCCTCCCTCCCTCCCTCCCTCCCTCCCTCGAAATCGTCTGAGAAGAACAACACTGGCAGGGCAAATCAAGCATAGCAATTCAAGTAGGCCTATAGCCTACTGCACAAACCTTATTGCTACAAAACCTTTAATTGTTTAATGTTGCATAGGCTTATGTAAAAAACATTTTTTTTAGAGGTAGAGCTCGACTTGCATTGTGACTCAGAAAAGGTTGGTGACCACTGGTGCACACAAATGGCTTACAATAGGTACTTCGATTTTTTAAAGATGTATTTATTTTTTAGAACTAGGCAAGTTTTTTATTTAACTAGGCAAGTCAGTTAAGAACAAATTATTTTTTTCAATGACGGCCTACCCCGGCCAAACCCGGACGACGCTGGGCCAATTATGTGCCGCCCAATCGCGGCCAGATGTGATACAGCCTGGATTTGAACCAGAGACTGTAATGACACCTCTTGCACGGAGATGCAGTGCCTTAGACCGCTGCACCACTCGGGTGCCCCAAAACCACTTCCTCTGATCAAAAACAAATAAGTGGTGGCTACCACATGCATATACAATCATTTATTTGTGTACCTTCTTAACTTAGATATGGATCTGTTTATTCTTACGAAAGAAACTTAGCGGATACAGTAATAAAGCTACAACCAACATGTGCTGAATATGCAGGCAAAAATCACAAGAACATCTTCATTGTCACGTTCTGAATCCTCAAATTCCCTGTCATAAAGGAGCCAAGGCGCAGCGTGCCGGTAATTCCACATCTTTATTTAGGGAAACCGAAACCAAAACAATAAACAGGTACGCAGTAAGAACATAATGCACTGTGCCAAACACACACCGAAATAACAATAACCCACAAACACAGGTGGGGAACGGGCTGCCTAAGTATGATTCCTAATCAGAGACAACGATAGACAACTGCCTCTGATTAGGAACCATACTCGGCCCAACAAAGTAATACAAAAACAACATAAACATACAACACATAGAATGCCCACCCCACCCCATGTCACACCCTGACCTAACCAAACAGAGAAAAACGACTCTCTCAGGTTAGGGCGTGACATTACCCCCCACCCCCCCCTCCAAAAGGTGCAGACTCCCGGCCGCAAACCTGAACCTATAGGGGAGGGTCTGGGTGGGCATCTACTCATGGTGGCGGCTCTGGTTCGGGGCGTAGCCCCCACACCGCCCGCTGATCCCCCCGCTTCTGTGTCGCCGGAGGAATCAGACCGTGGCTCAGCGCCTGAGGCTCTGAACTGCTGACCGCCGCTGACGACTCCGGGCTGCAGGCTGCCGCTGAAGACTCCGGGCTGCGGACCGTCGCTGAAGACTCCGGGCTGCGGACCGTCGCTGAAGACTCCGGGCTGCGGAGCGTCGCTGGAGGCCCCGGGCTGCGGAGCGTCGCTGGAGGCTCCGGGCTGCGGAGCGTCGCTGGAGGCTCCGGGCTGAGGAGCGTCGCTGGAGGCTCCGGGCTGAGGAGCATCGCTGGAAGCTCCGGACTGGGGAGCATCGTTGGAGGCTCCGTGCTGTGGATCATCACTACTGGTTCCGCACCATGGATCATCACTGGAGGCTTTGTACCATTGATCATCACTGGAGGCTCCGGGCCATGGATTATCACTGGAGGCTTCGTGCCATGGATCATCCCTACAGGCTCCGGGCCATGGATCATCACTGGAGCCTTCGTGCCATGGATCATCCCTACAGGCTTCGGACCATTGATCATCACTGGAGGCTTCCTACGGGGAGCTGGAACCGGTCTCACCAGACTGGGGAGACGCACAGGAGACTGGGTGCGCAGAGCAGGCACAGGGCACACTGGGCCGTGGAGGCGCACCGGAGGTCTGGAGCTCAGGGCTGGCACACCCCGTCCTGGCTGGATGGTCACTGTAGCCCAGCAAGGGCGGAGCGCCGGCACAGGACGAACTGGGCTGTGCTGGTGAAAGGGGGGTACCGTGCATAGAGCAGGCGCAGGATAACCTGGACCGAAGAGACGCACTGGAGACCAGATGCGCTGAGCCGGCGCACTTCTTCCTGGCTGACGGCCATCTCTAGCACGGCAACGGTGAGGAGCTTGCACCGAGCGCACCAGGCTGTGAGTGCGCACTGGCGACACAGTGCGCATCACCGTATAACACGATGCTTGCTCAGTCACTCGCTCCCCACGGTAAGCACAGGGAGTTAGCTCAGGTCTCAACCCCGACCTCGCCAATCTCTCCCTGTGTCCCCCCAAAAAATTATATTGCCGCTGCCTCTCGGGCTTCTGTCGTTGATTCTCCCCGGTCCAGCTCGTCTTCCCAGTCAGCGCATGCTGCTTGGCTTTCTTGTGGTGGGTACACGTTCTGAATCCTCAAATTCCCTGTCATAAAGGAGCCAAGGCGCAGCGTGCCGGTAATTCCACATCTTTATTTAGGGAAACCGAAACCAAAACAATAAACAGGTACGCAGTAAGAACGTAACGCACTGTGCCAAACACACACCGAAATAACAATAACCCACAAACACAGGTGGGGAACGATCTGCCTAAGTATGATTCCTAATCAGAGACAACGATAGACAACTGCCTCTGATTAGGAACCATACTCGGCCCTACAAAGAAATACAAAAACAACATAGACATACAACACATAGAATGCCCACCCCATGTCACACCCTGACCTAACCAGAGAAAAACGACTCTCTCAGGTCAGGGTGTGACATTCATAGTGAGATTGAAAGAGTTCTCGATATGATCAATAATAGAAAAATGTTACATATCATAGTTGAATGCATTAAATTACTCTTGGTGAAAAAGGAACAATAATAGCAGACGGACTTAATCCAGTGCAAAGTTCATAAGGCACAACAAATCCAATCAAAAAGGTTGATATTCATAACTTATTTTTCACACTCAAAAATCAATATTACTCTGTAAATGTCATTCAAATCAGCAGAAATAGAAAATATACATTTCCCCATCTCTGAAAGGGCACATGCATAATGTAGCACCGGGAAAATGTAACATTTTATCTTTCTTCTAAGCAACTTGGAATTTAACTACGCATTCCTAAAATAACATTGTGTTAATATTACACAACCCTTGCATTTTATGAATGTGAATCATGTTCCATTTGGGAGACGATCAGTCTTATTTCTCTTACAGTAAATATCCCTTTTCTTCCTAATGTTCCATAATGATATTGGGTGATAGTTGCACCATGATTGCAAACTATACAATTTGTCTGCTTGGCTAAGACTGTTTAGTTCTACCTGACCTCTCTGATGCTTAGCAAAATATTTTTTGAATGCAGAGGTTTAATGGTAGCACATTGGGGCTAAGGCAGTGTCTTCTGATAAGCACCAAGTAGCTTTAAATGAGATGATTACGTTTTTCTTTTAAATAAACCGCCAAGTGGACACACAAATCATTCAGAGTAAGACCAGCCTGCACAACACACAGTCATTTGCTCATTATCCATGGGCTTTAACAGGATGAATGTTGCTGTACATCTATTTGTGGTCCATAACCTTAGAATGCGAAAGCCAGTACCATTTCGGAACACTCTTAACATTCCAAAGCTCCATGACAAAAGAATCAGTACCACTGTAGAGAGAGCAAGAGTAGAATAGGTATACTGTCTTTTCCGTACAAATACAATATCCTGCCTTGGTGTTGTACACTACAGTATTAAATCCTTTAATTTCATTTACCAGGCAAGTCAGTTAAGAACAAATTCTTATTTTCAATGACAGCCTAGGAACAGTGGGTTAACTGCCTTGTTCAGGGGCAGAACGACAGATTTGTACCTCATCAGCTCAGGCATTCAAACTTGCAACCTTTCGGTTACTAGTCTAGCGCTCTAACCACTAGGCTACAAAGGCTGTTCGGTGGTTTGGTGCCAGTTTGTCATGCACCATGATGCTGACTGCGCCATCCTGGGACTCGGCAGGGTAAAGTGCTTGGTGTTAATTGGGTAGCTAGGTGGGGGGATACAATATTCAGATGAAAGTCCCCCGTCGAGTCTGGGAAAGTCTGGCTGGTCGGTCCAGCATGGGCACACCAGCCACAAACTTCATTACAGTGCTACAGGCATGCTGTAGGCACTCCCTGCCTCAATCTCTGTCATAGAGATTCTCTGAAGTTATTCCTCTTCTTCCAACTGAGAGAGATCTGTCATTGTCATTGCTCTACAGTATGCATCTGGTGGTGAGTGTTTTCTACCCTACTGTATTTTCACCCCAGCTCATTCATTCCCTCACATAAGCACTGTTCCTAGGTCAGGGTTAGTATGTACCCAAAGGGATTGGCTTGAGCGCCTCGAGCACACAAACCTATCACTTAGAATGTATGGTGTAACTGATTCTTGTGTGAACTGAAGATGTCTTCATAGACAAACATAAAAATACATGTATGTCTACATCACCAAAGAACTATCATGGTCCAAACATACCAAGACAGTCGTGAAGAGGGCACAACAAAACCTCTTCCCCCTCAGGAAACTGAAAAGATTTGGTATGGGTCCCCAGATCCTGAAAAGGTTCTACAGCTGCACCATTGAGAGCATCCTGACCGGTTGCATCACCACCTGGTATGGCAACTGCTCGGCATCTGACCGTAAGGCACTACAGAGGGTAGTGCGAACGGCCCAGTACATTACTGGGGCCAAGCTTCCTGCCATCCAGGACCTGTACAATAGGCGGTGTCAGAGGAAAGCCCATAAAATTGTCAGAGACTCCAGTCACCCAAGTAAAAGACTGTTTCTCTGCTACCGCACGGCAACGGTACCGGAGCGCCAAGTCTGGGACCAAAAGGCTCCTCAACAGCTTCTACCCCCAAGCCATAAGACTGCTGAACAATTAATAAAATCGCCACCGGACAATTTACATTGCCCCCCCCTCCCTTTTTGTACATCGCTGCTACTCGCTGTTTATTATTTATGCATAGTCACTTCACCCCCAAAATACATGTAAATATTACCTCAACTAACCTGTACCCCTGCACACTGACTCGGTACCGGTGCCCCCTGTATATAGCCTCATTATTGTTATTCTTATTGTGTTACTTTCTATTATTTTTATTTTAGTCTACTTGGTAAATATTTTCTTAACTCTTCTTGATCTGCACTGTTGGTTAAGGGCTTGTAAGTAAGAAGTGAACAGTAACCACCACACTAGAGGCAGATCAGCTGCAAACTGTAGAAACACCTGCATGTGTGAGAAAACATTAGCTACTTTAAATGAAAACATTTCAAAAGAGGTGCATCATAAGGTTTTTGATTTGCACATTTCCTTCCCAGTTTATGCAACACAGTAGAATAGTAAGGATGTGCATCTTTCCCTTTCAAGACGAGTCGATATGTATCTAGATACATGGGCTCCGATACGATGTAGGAACGATACGTCTCAGTTTGATTCGGTGCATTTCAGTTTGATTAGTGAAATAATCGATGTGATTTGGTTCGATGCGATACAATACAATTTGATGGACTAACAT
Source organism: Salmo salar (assembly GCF_965601325.2). Taxonomy (NCBI): domain Eukaryota; kingdom Metazoa; phylum Chordata; class Actinopteri; order Salmoniformes; family Salmonidae; genus Salmo; species Salmo salar. Next base: position 87,384,494 of record NC_138303.1, read on the forward strand.
TTGCTGCATAAATACATACATTTTCTATCATAAACTAAAATCTGCTGCTGATGGAGCTCATGAGCTGGGCCTCTCTGAGCTGGATCTGTCTAAGCTGACATCTCTCTGTGTGTGAGTGTGTGTGTGTGTGTGTGTGTGTGTGTGTGTGTGTGTGTGTGTGTGTGTGTGTGTGTGTGTGTGTGTGTGTGTGTGTAAATGATGTACACTACCGTTCAAAAGCTTGGGGTCACTTACAAAAGTCCTTGTTTTTGAAAGAAAAGCAAATTTTTTTGTCCATTAAAATCACATCAAATTGATCATAAATACAGTGTAAACATTGTTAATGTTGTAAATTACTATTGTACTGTAGCTGGAAACGGCCGATTTTTTATGGAATATCTACATAGGCGTACAGAGGCCCATTATCAGCAACCATCACTCCTGTGTTCCAATGTCACGTTGTGTTAGCTAATTCAAGTGTATCATTTTAAAAGGCTAATTGATCATTAGAAAACCCTTTTGCAATTATGTTAGGACAGCTATAAACTGTTGTACTGATTAAAGAAGCAATACAACTGGCCTTCTTTAGACTAGTTGAGTATCTGGAGCATCAGCATTTGTGGGTTCGATTACAGGCTCAAAATGGCCAGAAACAAATAACTTTCTTCTGAAACTCGTCAGTCTATTCTTGTTCTGAGAAATGAAGGCTATTCCAAGTGAGAAATTGGAAAGAAACTGAAGATCTCGTACAACGCTGTGAACTAGTCCCTTCACAGAACAGTGCAAACTGGCTCTAACCAGAATAGAAAGAGGAGTGGGAGGCCCTGGTGCACAACTGAGCAAGAGGACAAGTACATTAGAGTGTCTAGTTTGAGAAACAGACGCCTCACAAGTCCTCAACTGGCAGCTTCATTAAACACCAGTCTCAACGTCAACAGTGAAAAGGCGACTCCGGGATGCTGGCCTTAGATTATATTTTGATTGTTCAGGATCATCATCAGCAATAGGTTTGTTAGTTTTGCTTTAAACAATCAGTGCACAGTCGTGGCCAAAAGTTTTGAGAATGACACAAATATGAATTTTCACAAAGTCTGCTGCCTCAGTTTGTATGATGGCAATTTGCATATACTCCAGAATGTTATGAAGAGTGATCAGATGAATTGCAATTAATTGCAAAGTCCCTCTTTGCCATGCAAATGAACTGAATCCCCCAAAAACATTTCCACTGCATTTCAGCCCTGCCACAAAAGGACCAGCTGACATCATGTCAGTGATTCTCTCGTTAACACATTCTCTCATTAACACTCATTGTGTGAGTGTTGACGAAGACAAGGCTGGAGATCACTCTGTCATGCTGATTGAGTTCGAATAACAGACTGGAAGCTTCAAAAGGAGGGTGGTGCTTGGAATCATTGTTCTTCCTCTGTCAGCCATGGTTACCTGGGGTAAAGTCATTTTCTCTGATGAATCCCCTTTCCGATTGTTTGGGGCATCTGGAAAGAAGCCAGTCCGGAGAAGACAAGGCGAGCGCTACCATCAGTCCACTGTCATGCCAACAGTAAAGTATCCTGAGACCATTCATGTGTGGGGTTGCTTCTCAGCCAAGGGAGTGGGCTCACTCACAATTTTGCCTAAGAACACAGCCATGAACAAAGAATGGTACAAACACATCCTCCGAGAGCAACTTCTCCCAACCATCCAGCAACAGTTTGGTGATGAACAATGCCGTTTCCAGCATGATGGAGCACCTTGCCATAAGGCAAAAGTGATAACTAAGCGGCTTGGGGAACAAAACATCGATATTTTGGGTCCATGGCCAGGAAACTCCCCAGACCTTAATCCCATTGAGAACTTGTGGTCAATCTTCAAGAGGTGGGTATACAAACAAAACCCCACAAATTCTGACAAACTCCAAGCATTGATTATGCAAGAATGGGCTTCCATCAGTCAGGATGTGGCCCAGAAGTTAATTGACAGCATGCTAGGGCGGATTGCAGAGGTCTTGAAAAAGAAGGGTCAACACTGCAAATATTGACTCTTTGCATCAACTTCATGTAATTGTCAATAAAAGCCTTTGACACTTATGAAATGCTTGTAATTATACTTCAGTATTCCATAGTAACATCTGACAAAAATATCTAAAGACACTGAAGCAGCAAACTTTGTGGAAATTAATATTTGTGTCATTCTTGGCCACGACTGTATATGCTCATTTTTAGATCTACAGGGTAAAGTTGATCATTGCATAATGAGGACAGCAAACACTTTTGCGAGGCGCACTGCATGGCGTGAGGAGAGGAAAAAACAACATTTTCAACAGCGCATAGATAACAATAATCTAGCAAATTACATAGGTTGTCACTCAACTAATAAAGTCTTATGTCACGCAAGCCATTTTAGCATTTAAATGCTAAAGGTGCTGCGCAGACGTGAAAAATCAGGAACAGGCCACCTACCTCACAATGGTCAGCGTGCGAAGCTGGGCACAGTGCACAGTTTGACTAAGCTACTGATATTGTCTGGGGTGGTTCGACATGCAGAATTACTTGTAGATCAATGACTGTCAACACTGTCACAGTTGAAGTCGGAAGTTTACATAGACTTAGGTTGGAGTCATTAAAACTCGTTTTTCAACTACTCCACAAATTTCTTGTTAACAAACGATAGTTTTGTCAAATCGGTTAGGACATCTACTTTGTGCATGACACAAGTCATTTTTCCAACAATTGTTTACAGACAGATTATTTCACTTATAATTCACTGTATCACAATTCCAGTGGGTCAGAAGTTTACATACACTAAGTTGACTGTGCCTTTAAACAGCTTGGAAAATTCCAGAAAATATGTCATGGCTTTAGAAGCTTCTAATAGGCTAATTGACATCATTTGAGTCAATTGGAGGTGTACCTGTGGATGTATTTCAAGGCCTACCTTCAAACTCAGCGTCTCTTTGCTTGACATCATGGGAAAATCAAAAGAAATCAGCCAAGACCTCAGAAAAAATTGTAGACCTCCACAAGTCTGGTTCATCCTTGGGAGCAATTTCCAAATGCCTTAAAGTACCACGTACATCTGTACAAACAATAGTACGCAAGTATAAACACCATGGGACCACGCAGCCGTCATACCGCTCAGGAAGGTAGACACATTCTGTCTGCTAGAGATGAATGTACTTTGGTACAAAAAGTGCAAATCAATCCCAGAACAACAGCAAAGGACCTTGTGAAGATGCTGGAGGAAACCGACACAAAAGCATCTATATCCACAGTAAAACGAGTCCTATATCGACATAACCTGAAAGGCCGCTCAGCAAGGAATGGGCCCAAGTTAAACAATTTAAAGGCAATGCTACCAAATACTAAATGAGTGTATGTAAACTTCTGACCCACTGGGAATGTGATGAAAGAAATTGACATTACACGTTCTTAAAATGAAGTGGTGATCCTAACTGACATAAGACAGGGCATTTTTACTAGGATTAAATGTCAGGAATTGTGGAAAACTGAGTTTACATGTATTTGGCTGGGGTGTATGGAAACTTCCCACTTCAACTGTACATGCAGTTCAACACTGAAGGAGAGGATGCATCAGTTGTAACAAAATATTCGATTTTTGGGGGAAGGTAGAAAGAATCGAATTTGAGCAAAACATTTATATTTTGGAGTTTGGGGTCCGCAGACCGATGCACTTGTATCTTAAACATTTGGGGGCCGATGCGTATCAGTGAATCCTTACATCCCTATAGAATACATTAAAAAACACTTCTCTGCAAGTTCTTTATTTATCTTAATAGGATGTCCAAATATCCACCCATTGCCCGCTGTCATACTTCAAGGTAATGATCCAAGATCAACAGTTAGATTTTGTCCCCCAGCTCAGTGATGAGAAATATCAGCAGAGTAATATCATTTTTCAGAATGTACCTCCAGCAGGTGACAGACAGGTCCAGAATTAACTACACTACAGGCTTTATGGCTAGCTACCTCCATCCCTCCATCCCACTTTAACATGCCCCACATAGACCCACTCTCCTGGGGAAGCACTAAGCTGGCATGACCCACCTATCCATCCGCCTCCCCCAAGCCAGAGACACTTAGTGACGGCAGACAGCAAAATGAACTTAAAAAGCAATGATTTTTATTTAAAAGATAAATAATATAAGACTGACAATTCACAAAAAAAAGAGGTCCTCCACAGTGTATCTGTGTTACTGGCAGTAATCCCACCAAAATGTGAACCATTTCAATTATTCATAGATATTATGAAATGTCCTATCCTGTAGCTTTCGTGGAGTCATATGACAACTGAATACACTTACTGTAATAGTGGGTCTTGGTAAGACTAGCTGCACACGCACAGAAAACAGAAGACAATGAAAAAGGATCAAATCCGTAAAAGCAGGGCTCTGACTGAAATGGCAATGAGGTTCAGACTAAACTCTATTCCCCTGTGCCTCTTAATAGAAATTACTGATTTAACGACTCACGCACCTTCATAGAGCTTGGCATTGACCACAGAGAAGGATCATGACTAATGTGATCATCTATACTTCTTGACCTCCCCAAGGGAGAACAAATGCATTTGTATACACTGCATACTGTTTAGATGACAAAACCAGTAAAACAACAGTGAATAGCATTATGCTCCCTTTAGTAAGCCTTGGTACAACATGGCAGGATAAACTATACATTTTACATATTTAGCAGACACTCTTGTCCAGGACAACTTACAGTAGTGAATGCATACATTTCATATATTATTTTCCCATACTGGTCCCCTGTGGGAATCGAACCCACAACCCTGGCATTGCAAACACCATGCTCTACCAACTGAGCCACACGGGACAACAATGGTTCTTAAAAACCATATTGAACAACCTCTGCAAACAATCGAGGAAAGGCTTCCTCCCCCAGTCATAACCTACTGGTCAACAAAATGTAGAACAAGGCAGACCATCCCCCTGTTGTTGAGGTGTTGGCCAAACACAACCCCTTATATCAGACTTCTTATTTAGTGCTCAGATATACAACAACGCCTTACAGGGGGAACTACATCCCTGGGCTTCCATCCTCTTAACTCATAGATGTACAGGTAATTGCCAAAATAAAGGAAACACCAATATAAAGTGTCTTAATAGGGCATTGGGCCACCACAAGCCAGATCAGCTTCAATGCACCTTGGCATAGATTCTACAAGTGTCTGAAACTCTATAAGTCGTTATCAATTAAGTGTCGCAATACGGTGCAGAGCGTTCGATTTGGCTGCAAAGAGATCACAAGCTCCACTAAAACCCAGTGGTAGAAAAAGTACCCAATTGTCATACTTGAGTGTAAGTAAAGATACCTTAATAGTAACTCAAGAAAAAGTCACCCAATACAATTCTTCTTGAGTAAAAGTCTAAAAGTATTTGGTTTTAAATATACTTAACTATCAAAAGTAAATGTAATTACTAAAATATACTGTTGAAGTCGGAAGTTTACATACACCTTAGCCAAATACATTTAAACTCAGTTTTTCACAATTCCTGACATTTAATCCTAGTAAAAATTCCCTGCCTTAGGTCAGTTAGGATCACCACTTTATTTTAATAATATGAAATGTCAAAACAATAGATGAGAGAATGATTTATTTCAGCTTTTATTTATTTCATCACATTCCCAGTGGGTCAGAAGTTCACATACATTCAATTAGTATTTGGTAGCATTGCCTTTAAATTGTTTAACTTGGGTCAAACATTTCGGGTAGCCTTCCACAAGCTTCCCACAATAAGTTGGGTGAATTATGGCCTATTCCTCCTGACAGAGCTGGTGTAACTGAGTCAGGTTTGTAGCCCTCCTTGCTCACGCACACTTTTTCAGTTCTGCCCAAAAATGTTCTATAGGATTGAGGTCAGGGCTTTGTGATGGCCACTCCAATACATTGACCTTGTTGTCCTTAAGCCATTTTGCCGCAACTTTGGAAGTATGCTTGCAGTCATTGTCCATTTGGAAGACCCATTTGCGACCAAGCTTTAACTTCTTGACTGATGTCTTGAGATGTTGCTTCAATATATCCACATAATCTTCCTACCTCATGATGCCATCTATTTTGTGAAGTGCACCAGTCCCTCCTGCAGCAAAGCACCCCCACGACATGATGCTGCCACCCCCGTGCTTCACGGTTGGGATGGTGTTCTTTGGCTTGCAAGCCTCCCCCTTTTTCCTCCAAACATAACGATGTCATTATGGCCAAACAGTTCTATCTTTGTTTCGTCAGACCAGAGGACATTTCTCCAAAAAGTATGTTTTTTGTCCCCATGTGCAGTTGTAAACCGTAGTCTGGCTTTTTTATGGCGGCTTTGGAGCAGTGGCTTCATCCTTGCTGAGTGGCCTTTCAGGTTATGTCGATATAGGACTCGTTTTATTGTGGATATAGATACTTTTGTAGCTGTTTCCTCCAGCATCTTCACAAGGTCCTTTGCTGTTGTTCTGGGATTGATTTGCACTTTTCGTACCAAAGTACGTTAATCTCTAGGAGACAGAATACGTCTACCTTCCTGAGCGGTATGACGGCTACGTGGTCCCATGGTGTTTATACTTGTGTACTATTGTTTGTACAGATGAATGTGGTACATTCAGGCGTTTGGAAATTGCTCCCAAGGATGAACCAGACTTGTGGAGGTCTACATTTTTTTTCTGAGGTCTTGGCTAATTTATTTTGATTTTCCCATGATGTCAAGCAAAGAGGCACTGAGTTTGAAGGTAGGACTTGAAATACATCTACATGTACACCTCCAATTGACTCAAATTATGTCAATTAGCCTATCAGAAGCTTCTAAAGCCATTACATAATTTTCTGGAATTTTGAAAGCTGTTTAAAGGCACAGTCAACTTAGTGTATGTAAACTTCTGACCCACTGGAATTGTGATACAGTGAATTATAAGTGAAATAATCTGTCTGAAAACAATTGTTGGAAAAATTACTTGTGTCATGCACAAAGTAGATGTCCTAACCGACTTGCCAAAACTATAGTTTATTAACAATACATTTGTGGAGTGGTTGAAAAATAATTTTGAATGACTCCAACCTAAGTGTATGTAAACTTCCGACTTCAACTGTACTTAAGTATCAAAAGTAAAAGTATAAATAATTTCAAATTACTTAAATTAATTAAGCAAACCACATGTCACCATTTTCATTTTTTTATTTTTTATTTACGGATAGCCAGAGGCACGCTAAAACACTCAGACATAATTTACAAACGATGTGTTCAGTGAGTCTGCCAGATCAGAGGCAGTAGGGATGACCAGGGATGTTCTCTTGATAAGTCTGTGAATTAGACAATTTTTCTGTTCAGCTTATTATTCAAAAGAGAGTACTTTTGTGTGTCAGGGAAAATACATGGAGTAAAACGTACATACTTTTCTTTAGGAATGTAGTGAAATAAAAGTAGTCAAAAATAAAAAATAGTAAAGTACAGATAACCCAAAAAACTACTTAAGTAGAACTTTCAAGTATTTTTACTTAAGTACCACTCCTAAAATCATTGACAAGTATGTTCTGTTTTCAAGGGATTGTTAAATAAATGTTATAATTTTTTGATTTTAATATCACCTCTTGAAGACTATAGTCAGAACAAGCTACACATTTCCGATTATTCCACATTTACCTCTATCATCAGGATTATACAGCAAGTAAGTTAACTGCATGTTTTTCATGATCAGTAATTTCAGATACATGAGGGTCATGTTAGCCTATTCATTTGGCATGTAGCTAACTAGCTAAGCAAACAACATGTGTCATTTAGTTTGCTTCATCTATGACCTTTTTGGAAAGAGCTTGACATCGGCAAGTCCTCGTACGGGTAAAGTTGTCAGTCAGACTTCCGTCATCACCACTATAGATGGCAAGCAAATCAAACAATATTTGGATATAACGTTAGCCATCGAGTTTATCCCTGAAAGTTAGCTGGTTAACTAGCCATATTGGCGTGATATGTTATTAGCTATAATGGCCTGTCCAGCATTGTTATACAAGACTCTAAGCATGATGGGATGTTAATTGCTTAATTAACTTAGGAACCACACCTGTGTGGAAGAACCTGCTTTCAATATACTTCGTATCTCCCATTTTATCTGGCCTGCTCCCGCTCTCCCTATCTGGCGCTCGAGGGCGCCAGGCTGCCCTTCATTACGCACACCTGTCACCACCATTACGCGCATCAGCGCTCACTGGACTAACCTGGACTCCTTCACTTTGTTGATTGCCTTCCTTATTTCTGTCTGCTCCTCAGTTTGTTCCCTGTGTCAGCATTGATGTTGTTATTTTTCCCCTGTCCAGATGCTATTCCTGTTCTGTTTCATGTCCGTGTTTCATTAAATATTCACTCCATGTACATGCTTCTCATCTCCAGCGTCGATCCTCACAGAATGCAGACACCACTATATGAAGCATCAGGGAGGTTTTTGTTTTGTTGGTGACGTCGGGTCCGGGTGCTGCCGCCAATGGAACTGGTGGTGCCTCAACTGGGTCGTCGGGCTTTCACGCCTTAGTTGGCTCAAGAGGTTTCCTTGCCCCGGTTGGGTCGGCAGGCTCCCATCCCACGTCATACCTCAGCCTGCTCTTCGGGCTCCTACGCCTCAGCCGGCTCATCAGGCACCCATCCCACATCCTGCCTCAGCTGGTTCATCGGGCTCCCACGCCTTAACCGGCTCGCCAAGCTCCCACGCCTCAGCGAGATCGTCAGCCTTTCACGCCTCAGCCGGATCGTCAGGCTCCCACGCCGCTGCCTTCTCGTTAGGCTTCTACGCCCCAGCCGGTTTGTCCAGCACCCACGCCTCAGCCAGCTCATCGGGCTTCTACGCCCCAGCCAGCTTGTCCAGCGCCCATGCCTCGGCAGGCCCGTCAGGCTCGCCCAGGTGGGACGCCGGGTGGCGCCCCTAGGGGGGGAGTACTGTCACGCCTTCTCCCGCTCTCCCTCTCTGGCACTCGAGGGCGCCAGGCTACCCTTCATTATGCACATCTGTCACCATCATTACGCGCATCAGCGCTCACTGGTCTCACCTGGACTCCTTCACTTTGTTGATTGCCTTCCTTATTTCTGTCTGCTCCTCAGTTTGTTCTGTGTGTCAGCATTGATGTAGTTATTTTTCACCTGTCCAGACGCTGTTCCTGTTCTGTTTCATGTCCGTGTTTCATTAAATGTTCCCTCCCTGTACCTGCTTCTCGTCTCCAGCGTTGATCCTCACACATTTACTCAAGTGTTTCCATTATTTTTGCAGTTATCTGTATCTGGAAAGCCACCTGAGGAGCATATATTCTGAGCATACTCTGGTCAGTTCCAAACATCCATGAAAAGGATCACACTACAGGAAATACATGTCGGCAAAGAAAATCCCCTGGCAATGACACAAACATACATTCACACACATTCAGTTGCTTGCCAACGCACATACGTGCATACGCACACATGCACACACACACACACACTGAAGCAGTAAATAACAGTAAATGTAAAAGCTAAGCTCGGGGTCAACTAAGAATACCTCTTTGCTCTTGGCAATTTTCCATGGTGCTGAAGAGCAAGTGCCTCAACATTAATCTTTTTAACTTGCAACAAGGAGTAGAATTTGTATGTAATATCATGCAAAGGATATGACAGTGGGGCCAGAGAGCAAAACATAGCCTCTGGGAATGAGGAGAGGAAATGTCAACTACCTGTATATTGTTTTCCATGCTCGCTGTTAGAAAGTGGTACTCACATTTTAAACAAATCTGTCAAGTTGGCATAGTATGTTATCACATTATGGGACTATTCAAATAATGCACAACATCATCTAGGTTTTGAAACAAATACTCACATTTTGACTTATACATTTTTCTCTGGTTCAAAATATTTGCAAGTATTTCCTTAGGCATTGTGTATTTCCTTTGGCTCAGTGTTATAATGCCAACTTTACCAAAATGCTGCCTGGTAGCTATCTATTTCTCCAATTAGTTCACTATTTTGCATTTCAGAATCAAAGTGATGAAATAAACAGCTGTGGTTTCAGTGTTCCCATAAATACTCTAATTGCAACTATAAGGTCAACCCATTAGATTACATTATATTAGGAGCATTACACACTCTGCAGAGGCGGTGTTATTTACTAAATGTAGACTGGCCAAGCCATGTCCTAACAAGGAATGTTGTGGTTCCTCTCTTTCCTGTCTGTTTTTCACAATTCTCTCCGTCTGGTTTCCCAGGTTGTGTAGATCCGCTCATGCTGGCCCCTCTGCGTCAAGCCTATTTGGTGGCTTGATGTTTCTCTTTGATATGAGACCTGAAAGCCTGCCCTTCACTAAAAATGAAAGACGAATCTTTGAACATTTGAACGTTTTTTAATAGATAGCCCCAGGTTGGCTCGGTTCTCTATGATGCACCATGTCATCTGTCTGTGGTGATTTATCTACACTGACATGAATACATTTTAAAGCATGAGTTTTCTGTTTTTAATTTGATGTTTCGTTTTGCATGTTATGGAATAAATATCATTTCTGACATGTGTCAAGACAAATATTACAAAAGCCATGTGATACAGAAGCACAATGATGCTAAATAGCTTAGTTCCACTTGACTGACATGGTCTACATTGAGTGTGAGTAGGCAGTAATACTATGTGATATTAACAACATACTCCAAATCATGTTTTGCTCTCATTCCTTGATTGATTGGATGATGTGTTCTAGGTGGAGTTTCAGGAAGACATGTTGGATTATTCATTATAAAGCAAACCTGTTCTGTTCACATGACCCCAAAAGCGAGACTGTCAAATACCTTCATAATGCTTGCAAGTGTTCTTGACTTACAGTACACACCCCTCTTTGGATAACAGCACCAGCAACATCACTGCCTCCCCAAGAATGCTATAGCATACCTATAGGTCCATGACTGCCTTCCACAAAACCAATTACTACTCACTGACAGCGTGTTCCAAAGAGGGAAACCTTCTCTTGTTAGCCAGGATGATCAAACTTTTTCCCCAATGATTTTGGACACACGGTAAAGAACCTACAGGCCACTGAATCATTACCATAATTCAAAGTCTTTAATCTTCTCTTAACGGTGCACATCAAAGTAGTTTTCAGCCTCTAGTAAAAGTGCCAACATGACAAGGAGCAATATGACAGATTCTCTCAAACTCACTCTGTTGTTTAGCTATTTATTTGTCTATATTTTACAGACCCAAAATAACATGGGCTGTCACTTAGGGATCTATAATAATCAATGATGATTAAAGAGAATTACCCACCTCATTGGTGACCACTGAGCGCAATTATGTAAAATCTGCCAGGAACATCATATAACACCCATGCAGTGTGCTGGAGGTACGCACCTGAGGAAAATCACATTTAAATTCACATTGGTACTCTTGATTTTACTGAAAATAAACCTAGGAGATAGGCCTACTACAAGTCCCATAGAGAGCATTGGTTATGTAGTGGGCACCTCTGTATGTCTCTCTGGCATTGCATCAACTACTGTTGTGATCACCCCACAATTACATCAACATATCTCCTGTTTCCCATTTGTTAATGGAAACAACACAATAATAACAAATATAAAAATGCTTATGAATTCCAGAAGTATACATACAATAACTAGGGGTTAGTGTATTTTATACAATTGAATAACATTAATAAACAACATGTTATACAAAACGTTTTGCCTGTTAAAGGTAGTTTCCAGCCCCATGACTGACAACATAGTTGTCCCGAAATGATGTCATCAGGGGTGGGCAACTCCAGTCCTCGGGGGTCGAAGTAGTGTCCCATTTTTTCGGTATCCCTGGCAAACACAGCTGACTGAACTAACTGCAATCTAAACTGAAGATTATGATTAGTTGCTGATTGGACTCAGGTGTGTTAGCTGGGGCTGGGGCAAAAGTGTGACACCAATCAGGCCCCTGAGGACTGGAGTTGCCCATCCCTGGTCTACATTATTGTATTCATATGTCCATCTAATGATGGTGTTCTCCATGAAGCACAGCAAAACAACACCCCACCTCATTAAAAGATGATTTAGAGAAAAGGTATACATGACAGAATAACTTTAATGGTAATAGAGTTGAAATACAGCCAACAGTCTCCCAGAGGAGATGCCAGTAAGGTCCACAGCTCGCCACACATCACTGCCTCCTTTCAGAAGAAGCTAATTATTCCAACGCTTTAGCAGGTTGTGTATCTTGTCAATGTCCCTATGTGTATACACGGCTGACACCAGGTACTGGTTGGAAATAAATAACTGGATCTGATAGTTTGGTGAGAACAATTCCTATTGATTTTAATGTGAGATCCAGTCAGAAATCCATTATTGATAGAGAGTGAACTGAAGGCAGTAGATGCACTCAACAAATGTACCTTTATTTAACTAGGCAATTCAGTTAAGAACAAATTCTTATTTACAATGACGGCCTAGGAACAGTGGGTTATACTGCCTTGTTCAGGGCAGAACAACAGATTTTTACCTTGTCAGTTCAGGGATTCAATCCAGCAACCTTTTGGTTACTGGCCCAACACTCTAACCACTAGGCTACCTGCCACCCCAAATGACAGTCTCAGTTGACAGTCTCAGTTAAACACATGAAGAAAAACTGACCAGCTCTTACAGTACTACACACTATCTACTACTATCTTCTCACTGTTCCTAGTTGCCTAATAATGGCCTCTAAAACCACCAAGAAACAGCATATTAAAATAAGGAATAGGCCACTGTCCTCTGCATCATTTAAAGGGAAATTACGCTCAAGTCATACAGTAGGGTCGTTCCACCAATTCGGTGCCTTTTGAGAAGAGTAACTTGGTCAAAGAAATGCTTGATTTCACCCAATTTTAACATTCTGTCATAAAGAGCTCAACTTCATAAAAAACATGTTTTACGATCTGAAGAGGTTGAATAAAAATGACTATAGTAAGCGCCTATAATTGCTAAATAAAGTAACAGGGTTGACGATTTCGTCTTAAATCAGCCATAAATCCCCCTTATGACAGGGGGAATGGAAGCTTGTTGTGTGCAACAGGAAGTGGCAATTGAATGCAAGCTTCACAAAAATATATATATGGTTAAAGGCCCAGTGCAGTCAAAAACGTAATTTCCTGTCTTTTATGTATTCTTCCACACTATAAGGTTGGAATAATACTGTGAAATTGTGAACATTATGATAATGCCCTTTTAGTGTAAAAGCTGTTTGAAAAGACTGCCTGAAATTTCTGCCTGATGACATCACCATGTGGTAAATTGGTTAATAGACCAATAAGAAAGAGACCTCCAAACCTCTCTGCTAATAACAGCTAGTGTCAACCTGTTGAATGTTAATGTTAAGTGGATGGCTGTATAAAACATATCTTCATGAGAGGGCCATGAACAGTAACTAGTAATACCTTATACTTTTTGGGGGGAATATGTTATGTATCTATGTTTTGTATGTACATTTTGCACTAGTATGCACTGCTATAGTAAATAGTATGAAAAATAGAATATCATACATTTCATTTTCAAATTGTATATGCTATGAACATCCTACTCATGAAAAAAGGGGGAATAGGGCTTGGCAATTTTTGTTGATAATCTACATATACTCACAATCAATTTTACAATTGACATGCTATAAGATTTCAGCTGCCTTATTACTGTAATAATGTTTTATCTAACTAGTGGTCAGGGAAAATCTGTGAACTTGTGTTGGCTCACGAATTTACTGATCCGTCACGATCTCAGCTTTCATCTAATATAAAGTTTGTCCCTCTGTGATGAACACAAAATGGTTTTGTTTCACATCTTCAAATTGTGTTTGAGTTTTTTTTAATTAAATTTGATATAAATCGATGTGTGTTTGTCATAGAACGATGTGAGACTCTCAGCTTTGCAGCATTATGCAGCTTGTGTGCCTGAGATGAACCGTTCCTCCACAAATTGACGGACAGTCCGATCAGGGAATGAGCGTTAAGGCGGGACTCCCGAGCCTCCAATGGCTGTGGATATGTAACCTGATACCCCAGAGTCATTTGAGGCCAACTGAATTGAAGCAGGCAGAACTGCAGTGAAGCGATTTGGCCTAACAGAAGTAGATTTACAAGTGAATTACCTTGATATGCCGTGATAAAACAATTAAATTATAACGAAGGTCCCCTAAATAGGGGATTTAACATTTAAGAGGTTAAAAAATGTCTAGCCTGTCTATATATGGGTAACAGGGTTGATGTGTTTCACTCGACCCGCTCAGTTTTCCACCACAAAACACCAGAAAATGGCCAAAAAGAGTAGAACCAGCTCACCTGCTTTACTCTATGATTTGACTATTAGATGTTCAATGTTTCTTTGGCAAAAAAAATATATTTAAAAAAGAATAGTTTCACCTTATTGAAATGAGAGTTCAGTTCACGTAAAAGGGTTAACCTTAAAATGAAGGACAGACAAATAAATCACTAATCGCATAAAATAAAGCAATGAGGCCCGAGGGGGTGTGGTATATGTCCAATATACCATGGCTAACGGTTGTTCTTATGCATGATGCAATGCAGAGTGCCTGGATACTGCCCTTAACCGTGGTATATTGGCAATATACTGTCCCACAAACCCCCGGGGTGCCTTATTGCTAATATAAAATGGATACCGGTGTAATTAGAGCAGTAAAAATACATGGTTTTTTCATACCCGTGATATACAACGGCTTTCAGCCAATCAGCATTCAGGGCTCGAACCACCCACATTCAAATAAATAATCATCTTCAGAAATGACCTTGTCAAAGCAACAAAATAACTAGGGCATTACAATGATGGTGAAACTTGGAGAAATGTGGGGATTAAGTGGGTTTAAATCTTCGTAGAAGTGACACAGTGATGGAGGGACATGTCAAAATGCTGAATTTTGGCACTTTAGCATAATATTCATAGAAAAAATCTGATTGATTGAATTCTCCATGTGGTCTATATTAAAGGGCACTTCATTTATTATAACAGGCTTTTAAAATGCAATACTGGTGCACAATTTCTATTTAAAATACCAAAGGGACCCAAAAGGCACTCATTTTGTGCAACGACCCAGTAATTCATAATGAAGTCTGTGTTTCCTCATAGAGGAGCAGAAAGGAGATAGAGAGTACTGTCTGCTAGCTACTTTTATAGAACATGTAGATTAGTATTTAGGAGATGTTTGAGTGATACATTTTTGTAACCTGGCAGAAAATGTATTCCTATTCTGTAGTGATTCATTTGTGTGAGGATTAATTGGGCTAGGTTTTAGATTCAACAATACAACTCACACATAAACAGGTTCTGTTTTCATTGTTTGTAAATGAAAGAGAAATAGGATGACAGTATTTAACAGAACACTATTTGACATCGTAAGGCCACAGCCTGTTAGATTTTCAGTCATTTTAATTAATGATGTATCATTTAATTAATGGTGATATAAATATCTTAATTATATTGGTGCAACTGTCTTACCTTACGCCATACTTCATGATTTGTTGGCATAAGATAAATAAAATAATGTTGACAGGTTCAAAAGAGAAAAAGTCATGTTGTTCTTGGAGGAAAGTAATTCCTTCCTACACATAATATAAAATAGGTAGCATGAAAATGGCATGGGATGAGAATTGCACAATTAGCGGTATTTTACAAAAGTTACTGGAATCTTCTGTAATTTTGGTAATTAACAGAAAATATATGCCAATCTTTGTAACTTTGGTTTAAAAAAGTAATTATATATAGTATACATTGTTTATATCTGTGTCCATACTGTCCATGAGTTTCTAGTAGATAAACCATATGGTTCAAGAGAAAATTGCCTAATTAATGAAAATAGCATCTAATCAACAATGACATTATTATAGTAGCAACTCTTCCAACTATTTACTTTTTTCACAACTGCCACCATCTTGACACCAAAGCAAAAGACAACAAATACATGCTGACATAGTAAAATAAATAAAAGTGTGTAAAAAAAAATAGAAAGGATATTGCTGAAATATTAAACACCAATGATATTCACTAAGCTGATGGTTTATATTTAGCCTAATGTTTTACTGCTTTGTCATTCTATTTTAAATGTTTAAATCATCTTATTTAAGTATTTCCTATATTTTACATGCGATAAGGCCACACATATGGCCAGAGATAATTAGACACCTGTGATAATCTGAAGTACCCAAAAGGGCCACTAGATGTCCTGTGAGAGATTACATAAAGCCATTGAAAGACACCAAAATGCTGCTAGTTTCCTGGTAAACTTCAAAAGTTTCAACTAATATAACCTCCCTTTGCAAACCTACATGGGATGCATTTGCTCCATTGTTTTGTTGGTGGCCCAGCCTTGTATGGCATCCACATCTTCCAAGAATGTGCATTTAAGGTATACACATTCAATGAGGGGCGTAGGGTCAACAGGTAGGAAGGGGATTATCTTGCCTCCTAGAGAGGAATTCTGCTTCAGCAGCACTAGAGATAATCCACAAGACTCAGTGATAAAAGGCTTTACTGTTCCCACTAAGTACCATGGAGTCCCCAGCACCTGCAGCTATCTAGGGTTACTGCCAAACTAGTTATTGGGGGTATATGACAGAAAACACCTCAGATCCACTGTGTACACCCCCTTCCCTGCTTCACATTTACTATAACAATTGCAGCTATTGAACATCACACACACTACATGGATAAGAACACACGTGCACGCCCACACACCCACGTGTGCATACACACCCACATGTACAGACACAAAGAAATTGTTTATGTAAGTTAACCCAATTCTGGCATGCCCTGCCCAAGGTTGCCATGTGTAATTTTCCCTCCAGAGGAAAAATCCCCACCACTAATTTAAATGTCAAAATAGTTTTCTTCTTCTTTTTCTTCCAACATAAAAGAGTTATGATCATAAATCATTAATACACTGTAAGCTTATTCAAAAATTGGAAATTTGTGCGACATAAATAGAAGATAGATTCCCATAAATAATTGATACGCTTAAATAATAAACCATGAATATATTTGCAATTTTATTCACTGTATATTACTTGTGCTTATAGAAATGATTATTGTATATTCAGCGGGCTTCCTTCTTGTTTTAGGTGAATAGAGTAGTCCCATACTCTATGCTTTTTCATTGTGGAAAAAAACAGCACCCATGAATAAATAGCAGAAAATCTAAATTGCGAAAATAAGATATATATTTTAAGTGGTAATCCTCTGAGGCTATAAAAAAAACAGCAATGCTCACAGGGACGCAAAAACATCAAATTAATATTTCAGCAGTGTCTGGATACAATGGCAAGCAGCAGCCCCACTTGGTCAATTACTGCAGCTCAACCATGTGACAACACTAATCAAACACTGCCTCACCACGACCGATTGCTAACTAAAGGCCAATTCATACTTACATGTCCGTAAGGGCCCACCAGTTCATTCTGATATATTTATGTATACCGGCAGGGCTCTTTTGGCCTACAGTACACCTAAAAAATAATCTCACCAATATAGCTCTGCATGTGGATGTGGCTTCATTCAAGCAGCAGGTACAGATTTAAGAGACAGAGACGTTATTTTAGCCTAGGTCATATGTAAGGTAAGAAACCCACCTACCAGCGCACAGTCTAATAATCTAGAACATAGTCATGCAGGTCCATCCATTTTTTGTATGGAAGACCAGTAAGAGTTCATTATAGAGATGGTGCATTACTACAGTAAGTAATATACAGTACACCAGCTCTGCTCTGTCCATTCCACCAGGAAAAACAGGAGTCCAATTAAGTGAGTGCTGGGATTGTTTTGTGACACCTGTCTCTTCACATGGAGTTGTCACAGCTTGCAGAGCGGAGCCAAGTGGGGGACAGGATGTACTATAACAACATCTGATTACAGCTCAATAACGCGTAGACCTCTCTTTCACTCTCAGTGTCTCTTGCTCGATAGCTTCTATACATCTCACTAAACGATACACCCCACTATTGTACATTCATGGCATACAAATATATGCCTATTATCCTCTCCTGTTTGATTGCTGTTGTATACAGTAGGTGAATAGGTGAAATGGAATTGTATAGTATGGCCTTCAGAGTGATGAACAAGACCCACACCTCGGGAAATAACTTTTACAAGCTTGTTGCTGAATGGTCAACAGTTGGTTCTTGTTTTGACTATAAAAATGATATAGTTACTGTTACTCTCTTGCATCAATTGTAGCATTAGTCTCCCAAGTAATCACAGCCAACATCTAATGGTAGCCTAAGGAAGTCCACAACAATGGACACACTAACACCCACAGCACTGTTTTGGATGCCGGTACCCATTGCACTTGACTGTAGCCTCTTCCTCCTTTTCTCTTATACAACTCTGGGGTCTTGTATTCAATCATCATCTTTCACCTTGTCACAGGACAAGCATGGCCCTGCAAGGCAGGCCTGTGGACTGTGAAGAGATCACTCTCTCTCCCCACCCCACCACCAGTGTTAATGAAGCGGGCCCAGAGATGGAGGAGGCGAGGGACGCAATGAAATCCTCTCTTTCCTACCCTGTTATGTGCAGATTAAAGGTGACTCCTCCTAATGCAATAACCCTTTCCAGAATCTAGTACAAGCAGCATCTCCTGAAAAAGTCATCCATAAACGCAGGTTCAACTTTCGTAGCTTTGCAGAATATTTTAGGTGACGACCTGATAGGCAGCATGTTTCACTGTGACTTTCCCGTCGTGCTTTGACACCTACGGATCGTAAACATTCAAAGGGTGCTCTTGGTTGTCACGGCGCGTAATGCACTGTTAGCTACATGAGGCTATCAAATGAAGTGCTGGAGGCATTGATTTCTCTGCTTTAGAGAGACATGTTTGTTTCTGGGCTCAAAAGTGGCTGTTCATAGAATATAGTTTTATAGTTTTAGGGAATCCAAATTATCTCCAAAGATGTATTGTTAGTACCTACAATACATAGCATACAGTGTATTAGACAAATACTACAGATACACAAATGAAAGCCTATGGAATGCTTGATGGTGAGTATACATAATTCAATGATAATTCAATATTACAGGGGATAACCATGGGCGATACACCAGTCTCGTCGACCGGCTGTCTACCGTACCTATTTACGGAACAAGTACGTTTATATGCACACTAATAATTCAATATTAAACTGATTATGGCTGAGTATGGCATTAGTCATGTAAACACCTTCCTCTGCTTATCTTAATCAGCGTAAGATCATAATCGAAATAAGCATACGCCGATTAAAACACCTGGTTTTCTGAGCAATATTTCGAATTATTAGGACATGTAAACAGCTTAATCGGCGTTCCAACAGTGTATTTGATCTGTGCATGTGCAAGCATCTTCGTGAGTGCGTCTTAGAAATAGTTTTCACATAAAAACTCTACATGTCCGAACTCAGAATCAAATAGTCTTCAAAAAAATAACATGGTCACTGTGGTAGAACACCTATTTGGATTTAAGATTTTCTGCATTTAACGAAAGGCCCATCAGAAGCCTGATTTCAGATGTTTCCATGTAAACAGGCTTATTAGTGAAATCGTTCTTCTTGCAAAGCATATAAATGTTTTAAACTAACTATTATATTAATATCTAATATAATAGTATTATTGTGTGCATGTAACCGTGCTCAATTGTCTGTTGCATTTATCTGTTGTGAATGAGAGGTCACCCTAATATTTCCTGGAATCTGAGTAGCAGCAATTGATTTCTGCTGCGCCTTGTAAGCTATTGTAGGCAGCCTCTAAGTCAGGGGATCTCCTCCCTGATACAAACATCCAATCATATGATTTGTTAAAAGGGAAATCTGCAGTTTCAAGCATACATTTTTTTACGTATACATTTATGATATATACCCATTGATCCTTGAAGAATATAACTTAGAAATGCCTCATGAGTTTCATTCAACTGTGGTACCCCATCAAAACCCACAATATACGCTTGTTTTAGTCCAATGTTTGTAAACAACATAAAAGTAAACAAAAACGGTATAGCCTCAAAACATCATTTTGATATAATAGATGGTCAGTCCTTGTACATTCCTCCAGCCCCGTCCCTCAGCTTTTCACCAAAACAGTGGTGGGGTGTCGGCTTTGTTTTTCTTTCAACTTCAGTTTGGCCCTTTAAGCAACCAGACTGTAACCTTCTCAGCATGTGGCAACCCACCCAGAGTGTGGGCAGTTCTAGCTCAAGATGAAATTCAGAGTTTACTAGGCTTATAAGCCTGGCATGCATGGTTAGCTACGTAGAAATCCATGGTGGTTTATGGGAACTAGTACAAGCCTTTTATAGGCTGCTTTAATTCTCAGTTTGACGAATGGGACGACTTGGTTTTAAGGGTGCTCCCCACCATTTCTGTCCTGAAGTTCCAAGGAAATGACACAACAAGTCATCTCTGTGCTTATGCTCCAAACTGCCAGTAGACACAGAAACATAATGGACTTGAACTAAAAGCACTGGAACTATGATTTGAAAACAGCTGGAGAGTTCAGAGTCTGTGGGTGGTACTGCTGTTTATATCAAAGGAGATGATCACTCTAGACTACACTGTTTGAATATTTAAATAAAAACCACTGACCTATCAATAACCCCTATGGAAATAATGTCAAATAGTCCAATGTTACGCCATATATTAAAACATGGTTGCATGGTACCACTGAAATGAGCAATGTGCATGTGCATTTGCACATAAAAGCTTTTCGATGAATTGACCAACGCTGGCAACATGGATCTCAAGATGGATTACAACAGAAGCACTAATGTTTTTCTTGATGCTCGCTCACATTACAAGCCAAGTTTGGGGCACCAGGGTTATCAGTAAAGTAGAGGGATCTCTTATGAGAATGGCATCTTATTGTAAGGATGAATAGACCATCCACTTTATTCCCAAGCCATGTATCAAATGGAGGCGTTATACTCAGACACGTGCACTTTTGACAGGCACCAGGGAACAATATATTGTATGAGACATATCTTCCACTTTCATGGTCTTCATTGCATTGTGCTGCAGCTGCAAATCATCCATTTTGAGTGTAAGAAGGTGTCACTCAGAATCTTCCAATGTCAAATGTCTGTATGACACTCACGCTTTTGTCATCCCTCAACAGTATACCGTTTGACATTCAACTTTGGCTCCATCCTTCCCGCATGGACAAGCCCTTAGATGCAACACATTATTCACTATCCCTACCGGCACGTCTGTCAAGCCCCTCTCTCCACTGTGCGTCTCCACCATGCATCACAGCTGGCTGCTCCCAGCCTCCCATCCACTCTGCTGGGCCGGCCCTTCCAAAGCCCGTCCTTCAAACCAATCATCCGTGCTAGACATGGAATGTATGTGCCATGTACTGAACACACTAAATCACATACCAGTCAAAACTCATTTGAAAAAACATAATTGCTTTGCTCGAAAACTAATAACACCGATATGCAAAGTGTGAAAACTATTGTAGTTGAATATATGCATTTAATTCAGATCCACTGCTCTTCCAATTCCAATTGAAGCTGTTTATCCTACATAAGACTATTTTAATTCTTCCTTGTCATCCATTCATTTGTTTATTTCACCTTGGTACTATGTGTTACTGTAGTTAACTGGAGTAATCTCCACAGCAGAGCTTCCTTGTCCTTTCTTCTGAACATTCTAATCAGCTGAAAGCATCCTGTCTTGTCCGTCGTTCTGATCCCTCTCTGATAAGAAACATAGATCCTAATAGATACCACTGAGTTGGATTGTGAGTCAAATATTTGTAGATGTTGTTACTGTAGCTCTTTTGTTGTAAGACAACAGTAGAGCAGATGCACTATTTTTGATCGTTGGTCTCTAGTGGCACGAGGTAAACTTTAGAAATGTTCCTAATAAACCTTCCTTTGTAATGTCTTATACCAGCTCTGCTCGTCATTAGTCTCAGTTTATACATAATGTAGATTCTATGGGGAAGAGAAAGGTATACAGAAGAAGACAACAACAATGATTCACATATCCACCAAGCAAAATGTAATTCCTCCCTATTAGCATTTCAAGACAACTCCAAAAGCTGATCAAGTTTCTCCCTAGAGTCCACTTAATACATTTCAGCAGACACATTCTGGATAAGTTATACAAGCGCAAACAAATATGACTTTGGGTATTCCATACTCGTAACTCAAAGATATCTCTGGCTTCAAGATCTTTCTTTTAACCTCTAGCCTACATGTCATTTTTCTGGTACAGTATAGGGTTAACCCATGGTAAATCATGGTTCAATGAGCAACTCCTTGAATGAAGAAAGAGCTCTTGCTCAGGCCCAAGCCAGGTACTGTATATCCACAAAGATTTAGTGTCACTACTGTACAGCATGATACGAGTTATGGTGCATTACTAATATCCATTTTATGGCTGTATCCTCTCCAGTCAAGAGAGAATTTCATCTTCACTCACAAATGTTCGTCCCTTCCTTTCCAACTCACTGCCCCTATACACCTCTCCATGATAGTGAGAGGCCAAAATGAATGTGGTCAGGTACTGCCCCTATAGGTTCTGGACATTTCAATGGGCTTGTGTACTGAAATTCGAAATGATTCGTTTTTTAACTGGATCATTTGTATCAATACAATTTAGAGACTCAACTAATATATCATGGAAGTTTTAACAGTCGTTCTGCACTGAGTGTACAAAATATTAGGAACACCTGCTCTTTCCATGACATAGACTGACCAGGTGAATCCAGGTGAAAGCTTTGATCCCTTATTGATGTCACTTGTTAAATCCACTTCAATCAATGTAGATGAAGTGGAGAAGACAGGTTAAAAAATGATTTTTAAGCCTTGAGACAATTGAGACATGGATTGTGTATGTGTGCCATTCAGAGGGTGAATGGGCAAGACAAAATATTTAAGTGCCTTTGAAAGGGATATGGTACTAGATGCCAGGCGCACTGGTTTTAGTGTGTCAAGAACTGCAATGCTGCTGGGTTTTTCACCCTCAACAGTTTCCTGTGTGTATCAAGAATGGTCCACCACCCAAAGGACATCCAGCCAACTTGACACAACTGTGGGAAGCATTGGAGTCAACATGGGCCAGCATATCTGTGGAATGCTTTCGACATCTTGTAGAGTCCATGCCCTGACGAACTGAGGCTGTTCTGAGGGCAAACTGGGCTGCATCTCAACATTAGGAAGGTGCCCCTAATGTTTTGTACACTCAGTGTATAGTCTATAATACTATATGATCAGTACGTTCCTGATAAAAGAAAATGGAGAGTGACACATGACAATAAAGACTGAAATTTTATAACGTAAGATCGGGACAAAATACCATGTACAATATAGCTTTCAATAAATATTAGGAAAGATGAGAGGCATAATACAGTAGTTGTATGAGAAAGCCACTGCTGAAGTGGAAGGCTATGGAGAGCATGGAGGGGTCGGGGAAATGATTGCCTTTGTTGTAAAGACTACAATCCATTTGACTACAGGGTACTGTACTGTATGCCAACGGCATCATTTGAGAAGACAAGCATGGGCAGAAGAGGTGGAGACAAATAATTGAATAGAAAATAGGCAGTTGACGTTTGGCAGAATGGGCTCTTGGTGCATGGGAAAATACCTGCTCATACAACCACATGATATGGGGAGAAACCTAAATAATATACACTATGAGCTATGGGAAATGTTAATCGAAAACTTCACTTCAAATAAATGTTTTTATCACCAGTTGAATACAAAGTAAGCATAAATAACACAATTATGTTTAGGCAGACATGAAAACAATTGGTTGTTTCAATGCCAATGGGAGAGAGGCAGAGTTCACACTTAACGTAACTAGAAAGTAGGGATGAATGATTGTTAAATGGACATAATTGTTTGATGATGAAGAAGAAGATGATGATGCATACTGGAGATTGTGGTATGCTGAATTCCTCATTACAACCATAGAATCTGACATGAGAAAAGTGAAAACGTTTAGGCCTTTAGGTGGTTTCTTTGGGCTCCATAATGGTCACATGCTGATAAATTATCTAAATAAATTGACAATAAAGGATGATTTAGATACCAAAACATGTACATGGCAAAATAAACGTAATTAACTTAATATTTGAAAATATATACACATAATCCCCAATAATGCAGAAAAACAGACAGCTGCAGGTCTCATCTAACACAACGAGGAAATAACTAAAAGGTAATTCATTAAAAGGTTATCCCTCCCTAGAATAACTCACTAGCATCACCACTGCCACTACCACCACCACCACAACATTCACCACTACCATTACCACCCCCAACACTGTCACTAAAAAAACACTGCCACTACCAATACTGCATCTCCAACAGTGCCCTTAGATCAGCTATCAGCTATCAGCCAGGAACCAACATTCCTCAGTGCTTTGCTCCTTGTCCTGGTACATTCGGAAATACATGTCTATCTATGAACCTGATATTAGAAGGGCCAGTGAACAACAGGCCATATGTATTTACTTAATTTAATGGTTCTAAAACTATGTGATAATGCATTAAGAATTCATAACCAGACCATTAAATAAAGTGTCACCTTGTACTTTTCTGCAAAAACAGCAGGGCATACTCGACAATGACACATACAGTAGTCTTTTGTCTCATACATTTAGTAGGTATGCTTAGGGATCGTCATTGAGCAGGCCAACATTCATCTAGGAATGGAAAGATATGCATACTAATGCTCTTGTTTTCACCACCTTCAGACATCAAATGTCCCAACAATATGTTTCCATATTTCCTTGGACATTAAATGAAAGAATAACCAAACTGCATCTCCCATTAGTTCATGTGTGAGATGTGGAATGGAATATATTTGCATAACTGATTTACTGATTTAAAATTTGGTTCAAACTATCCTCCAGCCTCAAACTGTGACCTAACCTATAAGATACATCATTTATTGTATCACACAATGCATTCAGTCACTAACAACTGTTTAAAAATACACCATTGATTAATGTGAAACGCAATCAAGTCAGCAGAGTTTCCAGGCATATGCCCTTGCATAAGGTTATAGGCCTTGAACTGTAAAAAGATATACTGAAATAAAAGTAATGGAATGACATAATAACAGAAGGTTTCTTTGTGAAATGAAGGTCTAGAAACAGAAACATTTACTTTAGCGCCCCTCTGGATTAAAGATAGACTATGCAGATGAGTAACCAACTGCAATGAATTATTAGGATATGTAAGATGGACAGGCCAGGTATTGGTTTAGCATCATACAAATAAAACGGTGTTTCTGTACAATCTGTAAGACCTATTCTAGATCCTAGCTAATGCGCTTGGCCATAAATGCAGAATATCATAAGCAAGCTATTTAGAAGTCCTAATCATTTAGAAACTTGCGTTTGTGTTTTTTTCTACCATTAAACCCAGTGGTTTAATTTGAATTGAGTGAGAAATAAGCCATAAGGAATGGCTGCTTGGTGGTGTACCATGTAAACCAGTTGAATTCAGTGTACATGACTTCTCAAAACACACTGAGGGCTCTATTTTAACAAACCTAATGCAATGGTAAATCTCTCAGCCAGAATTATGAGAGCAATAGCTGGCAGTGGCGCGACAGGGCTGGGTTTTGATGAATAAACAAGTTGTAGGTGTGGCAAGGGCTTGGCCACTCACTGCCCATATGAAAAAATACTTCAGTACTTACTGTAGAATTCTGTAGTAAACTGTAGTATACTGTAGAATACTATACTGCACACTGTAGTATCCCTCGATCATGTGTAGTACTTACTATAGAATGTTGTAGTATAGTGTAGAATCCTATAATAAATACTACCGTATTATCAGCAAAAAACACTGTAGTAAATAGTAGAGTAATCTTTTCAAAAACACTACAGTCCGCAAAAACAGAACACTCTTTTAACTATAGTAATTTCCATATACCCTGCCCATTCCCCTACCCCATGTCCCAATTTGTGCAGCCCATAAGTGAGAAACATACATGTCAAGTACAAACCATATTGTTTTCCCTACAAGTTCAGAACTATCCATTCAGACCCCAGTCCTACCTACCTACAGGTTATGGAAAATGTGCTCTTTTAGTATTTCTCCAGTAGGTTTCCTCAAGGACAAAGCCTGCATTTCTAAGTGAAACATAATAAAACCAAAAAACTATAGTAAATACTACAGGAATGTCGGCAAAAACACTACACTAACAGACCGCAAAAACACTACAGTAAAAACTACCGTATACTACAATCCGCAAATACACAACATTAATTACTATAGTATATACTACAGTTTTCTTTTACTACAGTATTTATATTATAGTTAAGAGTAAATACTACAGTAAATACTACAGTGAATACTACAGTAAAGTCCACAAAAACACTACATTGAACACTATAGTATTTATACCATAGTGTACTATAATATTTTTTCATGTGGGTGGCCAATCAACGTGTTCCATGGTTTAATACTGCATGTGTTTGTCTCAAGTTCTGTAGGTTATTGATGATCTTTGCATTGTCATCAACTCCAATCAAATCATTTAAAAAGAAGATGGAGAACAAGCTATGAAGGGAAAATACTAGGGTTTTAGTACAGGTACAGCCAACTAGTGCAAAAACAATATTGCAATATTGTCAAAATGATACAATACAATATACTGTCAAAAATAATATCCCGATATGTTACTGTATGGATTCCTTCTCCCTTCACTAGCGCACAACTCGGACACCCATGAATACCCCACACAAAATGCCACAATCCAGAACAGACTATGGGAGGTGCACAGTACTACATAGAGCCATGACTACAGGAACTCTACTCCACATCAGGTAGCTGATGCAAGCAGTAGAATCAGATAAACAAAACGATAAAAATACACCTTATGGAGCAGTGGGGTTCCGTGAAGAGACACAGAAAAATACAGACACATGCATACACACACTAGCACAAGCACTCTACACACACGTACATTGTATTATTGTTGTATGGTGGTATTATACATTTTGTGTTGTAGATATGTAGTGGTGTAACAATGTTATATGATGCACTGTTTTATCTTTTGTTGTATGTGTAATGTAAGTGCCTTAATGTGTTTAGTCCCCAGGAAGAGTAGTGGGGATCCCTAGTAAATACAAATACAGGGCTTGATATGAAACGGAAAACAAGCAATCCGTTTTTTAAAACAACAACAATATTTCTAAATAGGATGAGGTCAGAAGCATGATATCAAAAATCACTTCTCTCCTTCCATGGCACTCACTGTATGCACATGTAGGCCTAAATGTCTTTATGCATCATATTTGCACATCTACACAAAATACTAGGCCCCTATCAATTGTATCGTTGTGCAAGGCAGATTTTTTTTTAAATGCAGTTGATATGGCATTATAGGAGTACTGAATAGTTTGGAGGAGTGTGTGTTTGGTAAGCGGATGAGGGGCACTCTTTGAAAATGGGGATGGATAGCCTACTTGAACAAGCAAAATTAAGTATGCAGTGAATTGTGAATAATTAAAAAGCATGAGGGCAAAAACCTCCAAAATATCTCAAACGCCCTCTCAGTAGACCATTCAAAACCCTTCATTCATAGGCTAACGGCCAGGATAAAAATACACACCTATGCAATGCTGCTAAAACAGCCTTGAGGGTAGGCTATGCTTGGTTTTTGCTCAAATTAAACGAAATGGGGGGAAACCAATAGTTTTTGAAATGTTTTTAAATACGAGATTCACCGGCACAAGGAATCTCTCTTCCAAGGGCACTTCGCGTCATGGCTGGATAGGCTGCGCTTCCACTCTCAAAATCCCTTCTATTATCAGCGGTGTTACCGTTAAGACCGGCTTTTTGTGGGTCTCAAAACTTCCCATTAGCACTGCATGGACCTCACTTTTGTGCTTGTTTTTAAGGAGACACCACAAATATTGCCATCCCTCCCACCTCAGCGCAAGCGAGCTGATGTTAGACAGGTACATTTCCAAACCTGGCTTCAGGGCTGGAAAATGCCAGTGCGACAGTTTTTACATGACAAAATTGCAAACTAACGTGTGTTTGACACTTGCGCTTCCTTAGAGACAGCCCAAAATATAACCCTCAGACTTGTACAGATTTTTTAATCAATGGCTCTCAAAAATGACTGTGTTCTTTCATCAAGAAAAGTCAGTGTTGTCACACTGTTTCTCAGTCCAATACTGGTATTTAGATTTATGAGTGGTGTTTTATTCGGATTATATATTCATATTGATCTATCGGAGAGGTTCATAGCAATTGATAAGAATATCATCATATATCCATTACAGTACATGAGGTAGGCCTACATAACGGTACATGAATAATACTTTTACATTACACATCTGGAGTCTGCAGTAGTTTCATCTAGCCTACTCAACGCAGATTAATATAATTAACATTTTCCAAAAATGCAGTAATGGAAGCTCAACATTGCCTCTGTTCTGACTATATTAGCCTGTGTGTTTCAGGTTGCGCCTGAGAGTAAATGAAAGCCGTGTGTTGATCATACGCAGTGGCCTTACGATACCATATCTAATATCATAATTGCAGGTAACAAATATGTAATAATATGTAATAGTTGTTTTCAACGAAACATAGGTTCCATGTCAGTAAGCTATTACTGGACACCCCTGAGTAACACATATCTGAGTTGCCAGTTTAAGACGGGTCTGTCTTGCACATTGCACAAGGTTGTCAACAGATTGCAGCAACTATACAACCTGCCATAGACAGAATTGAGATATTATTCTAAAATAATTTTGTTTCATCCTTGACAGCTGGAACATACTGTATATTCTGTTTCTGGTCATTCCATCAAGAGCATTGGCATAACATTTGACATAGCCTACATGTACTTGTTTGCATCTTTACCTGAGGAGCTGATCAGTGGGTCTCAAGGATATGTTCTCAGACTACATAGGCTACT
The DNA here is from genome assembly GCF_965601325.2 of Salmo salar. NCBI lineage: Eukaryota > Metazoa > Chordata > Actinopteri > Salmoniformes > Salmonidae > Salmo > Salmo salar. The sequence goes on from NC_138303.1 coordinate 87,413,354, forward strand.
GAATGTCTAATACTACTACCATTGATAATACATATGATACACAAGTTTACCATGATAGCCTACATTTAGAAATAGAGCTACATTATAACCTAACCTTACAGTATACAAGTAGCCAAATACATTTTAATGCACTGGCTCACTGCCCACTGGGAAAAACCGGTTGAATCAACGTTGTTTCCACTCATTTCAATAAAACAATTCCATTTAATGACGTTGAATCAACGTGTTAAACTGACACCACGTTATCAACGTTAGGGAATTTCGTATTTTTTCACCCAATTTTTAATCTAAATCCAATGACGTGTTTTGTTGATCTCATGTTGAATTCGCAACCAAATGTAAATCGAAACTAGGCGTTCAGATCATGTATGTGCCCAGTGAGTGACCGACATGTCAACTCAATGACCCATCTGTCTGTAAAGTTTACGTGTCAGGTGTATAGCCTTTAGCAAAATTGTCATGTTTAGGTAGGTTACCACAGAATGTATCTTTCCTCAGAGTTGGTATCACCAGCTAGAAACATAAAGGTAATGTACATTAGCATCACGGGCCCACGGAATGAGAATAGCCTATCCGGCACCTTGTGTGTTGATACGCGGCTATCACTACACTCTACATTCCCGTTTCTCGATACACAATGTTTGTGCACCTGAGGCTACCACGATTCACTAGCGATAAGACTATTGCGCGCCACGTAGAAATTCTGCGATATACACAATCTAGCAGTAGCTAGCCTACTACACAAATGGCTCACCTTTGCGTGATGTGACCATTCCGGAGGCTTATTCCCATCTCATAGCTTCACTTCAGAGAAAAATTACGACTGTTGATATTTGTATATGTTGTATCCTCGTGTATCCTTGGAAAATAACGCAATGATGATGGTTGAGCTACACTCGCTTCAGATGAATAGGCTATGATGCTCCCGGTCAATGTCTCGAAGAGAATTGCAAGACAGCGTTTGAAATGTAATGCCGGAACGCGTGTATTAAAAGTTATTAGCTTTTTTTCTAAGGGTTATGTTTCAACTGCTCATCTTCAACCAAATCTTCCCTGTTGGACACAATCACCAACTCAGCATCACTGGAATATACCATATGCTACAGAGAGGAAGGGGGTGTGGCACCGGTGACCAATCATTTCCACATCCAACACATTCAGTATATGCCTGCCGAGATTTAAAACGCGTTAAATTGGAATTAGACAGTTTCAGGGTGAAGAGATATTGCTGAACATTGTACAGGTAGTTCTCACTACCTTATAATGGTATTATTGTGTATTATTACACAAAAATACGCTTTTGAATGTTGCAAAATTATCCAAATAATGATTAAGATGATAATGATGATGATCATGGCATTATTATCATTATTATTATTATTATGTTTGTTGTTGTTATTATAAGTAGGCTATTGTCAAGCCACTTTTTTCCAACAGATTGTTACGGTAGACAACCATTAACGATCTGTCTACATCCAATAATGGATGTAGACAGATCCAAATAGGGAGGTGAGTTGAACGCAATCCCTGCCTGTGAACTGGCTGCTTTCTCCCGTTAGTATTCAAGGCTGCTAGCTTATCATGGCTAATTTGAATTGCAATCTGTTTGCGCAAGGGTCCTGCCAGAGGGAACCAAGGACTGAGTCTTATAAACTCTGGGAGGCCACAGCCCTGCCTCTGCTGTGCACCAAGGCAACAAGATTAATCAATACAGCAGATTTAAATACATACAGCCTCACCGCACCATTGAGCTTTATCAAGGACTAATTTCAATGGTGCAAGAAAATAGTTCCTGTGTTATGCCATTAAAGCAATAAATGTAGACTAAAGCAAACATACAGACAGGGCACATGAGCATAGGATTTCTTCCATTACAACTAGGCGCAGGTGGCATCTTTAGGTTGCATGCTGTTTAAGCCTAATGATACTGTATATAATGTATAGTTACTGTAAAATCCCTGAACAATTCCCTAACACCATAGGTTGCCATTAGCCCCTGGAAATGACTAGGTGCTATTATGAGGTCCTACAGTAGAGGTAGAGGTGATTGGCCAGTCTTGCCACAGTATAACGATAAACGATAGCTTACTTTTACTAGATTTTGGTAGAGGGGTGAGATGACGTCATGTAGCAGGCTGAACTTGCAGTGAGTGACTATTCTGATTAATCTACTGTAGCCTAATGAGCTGTACAGTGCTACAGACACAGTAGGTTTCAGAATCATTCAAGGATTTCGTTTGTGAGGATCCTGACTTATTAAACCTATTAAAACATCTGTGAAATATAAATGAAAACAAAACCTTTCTTAACATAAAATATTGTTCAAAGATTTCACATTGTGAGGGTCCCATGTAATGATAATCTTTTATATTTTTGTTTGTTTGTCTGATCTTGTCTTATTATCATCTTGCAGGATAACAGGCAACATCTAGAACATCAGAGTGAGAAAAATAAATTACAGCTTTCATACAACAGTCCCCGGGGAACATGATAAATAATCTCACGGTGAGAGCATTTTTAACACGGTTTTGATGGGAAATATAATTTTGTGTATACTAGACACTCACGGTTAATGCTTCAACACAAATATAGACTAATGGAAAATAGGAAAATAAGTGGGACTGAATTGGTCTGCCCAGGAAGATTGACCGATGGCTCATTGAAGTAGCCATCAATGCATCAATCAATTCACATTCACTATACCATATGATTTCAGTGGATAAATGTTGTTGTTTTTAAGAATTAACAAAAATACATCAATGTGCATAGCGTTCGTCTTAACTGAACCAATCTTCAAACAAACATCAACAACAGTGTTTCAAGGGTTTGGTTAATCCCAAACTGAATTCATGTTTCTTGACAATCCAATCAAAATTGGATGTTGATCTGACGTCTTTGCCCAGTGGGGAGTAGGCCTACTCTGTGGTTATAAATGCCAAGGCCTTTGTATGGAACACACAGACAAAGAAGTACTTTAAGATGACATTTTATTTGTCCTTGTGTCAGAGGACATATCACAATTGCATCCGACACACAGTGGCTTGGTAGCTTAAAAAGAAACCAGCACTCAGCCACTGAGACTGAAATCTTTACATACTTACTTAAGACAAGGGAGATGTAATTTTTTTGCTGCATCTCTTTTTCTCAGACAGCTTTTCTACACTTTTGTTATTGTTCCAGCCAAGAGAGTGCACTTTCGCAGTCTTTGATCTGGGAGTCTGTGGAAGGACTACTAATCCCGATGCATAGCAGCCTGTTCATTCACCTCACAGAGAAATGGATCAGCCTATCTATCATTCTACAAACGTAGTGCTGGGTCACTCTGACAGCACTAGATTACATTTTAACTACAGCCCATGTCTCCATGCCAAAATTAAAGACTGATGTCAAATCAAAAATATATTGATAATGTCCGTCTTATAACCCTAGCATTACATGTGCAATACACAAAGATCTCTTCATTTAAAGAGCTACAGTAGTGCGATCTTAGGGCTGTGTGACTACATTACAGAAAGTCATTACATTACACTGGATCAGACTGGACAATGTCAGATTGATTTGATGGTGGTCAGACAGCCTTTAGCTTACCTCTCTAGAAAATAGTAACACGGCCAAATGATAGTCCTACAATATAGCTTATAGTTGAAAATCACAACCGCCCACATCTTGTACTGGTCAGTTTGGGACAGTCTTGCTAGTACGGAGGTGATCACACAATGCTTCGCTCAAGGGCAAAGTACTGTAACCATGCATGTTTCCCAGACAACCCCCCTCACATATGGTTCCCTCATATCAAACCCAAGTTATTCTCATATATAGCCATACCATAACCAAATCTCATGCTAGGTAGCTTGATTTATTTCTGTCAGAAAGACTAGATTCAAATCAATATATTTTTGAACAGAGGGACAGTTTGACATTTACTGGGGGTGGGTCTTAAGGGGGAGGGTTGTCTAACTTTTTTTTTGCTTTGGGGAGGGCTGTGTGTTTTTTTATTGGGCACTGGGGAGGGCTGTGTGTTTTTTTATTGGGCACTGGGGAGGGCTGTGTGTTTTTTTATTGGGCACTGGGGAGGGCTGTGTGTTTTTTTATTGGGCACTGGGGAGGGCTGTGTGTTTTTTTATTGGGCACTGGGGAGGGCTGTGTGTTTTTTTATTGGGCACTGGGGAGGGCTGTGTGTTTTTTTATTGGGCACTGGGGAGGGCTGTGTGTTTTTTTATTGGGCACTGGGTAGGGTAGTGTGTTTTTTTATTGGGCACTGGGTAGGGTAGTGTGTTTTTTCCCCAGTTTGCATTGACTATTTTGCAGATTTTACTATATCATTTCTTCCGTCATAGCCACATTTCCTCATCTGCCTCCATGTGCCTCACCTATATCAAGGTGTTATGCTACTCCCCTTAAGCACTACACTAACTTTTACAATACCACAGGTCAATATAGTCTACCAGTCTAACTGTCTATCCTGCCCTCTATCCACCATTCATAGTGACAATAGGGGTACTGAGATGGATCGTCTGTCCAGGTCTGCAATAGGCTATTAGTAATCATACCACACATAAAAGCATTTAAAGCTGCATCACTTTTCAATATGAATCGACAAGAACAAATAGCAATAGCTGATAGGCAGTGGAGAGGCCAGGTGCATCATTGCGCATGAAAGAACATTGAAGACATGAGACACGCAGCTAAAAAAGCTCCCCTATTGATCTTGTTGAGGGACAATACAATTATCCTACCCAGACTAGCCTACAACACCACAATGCATAATTGCAATAATTACATTATTGTTTTCAAGTGAGTAATTTTTTTTACTCTAGGTTGCAGTGAAAATGTCATTTGAATAACGGCACAAAAGCCCTGTGATTTGAATGTTTATTTGATTTGGATCAGTTGTGGGTCTACTAGAAAGGCACAGTAGCAGGCCAGTCAGGCTGTATTTTTACTTTGGATACTGCGATGCGCTGTCTGTTGTGGATCATCATTCTCCCAAGTTGTCCTATAATAATGTGGCCACACATGCCCAGTTATTCAGGAAAGTTTAACACACGCTTCGCTCCTCTCCAATCCCAGAAGCTATTCTTAGCGCACCTAGAACCTAATGCTTCACTATAGCCTAAATATTTGTAATTTAACTTTTAAAATGTATTACCTTTTATATGTGGCATTAACACAACCAGTAATAATGTTTTAATCTGATTAGGATACTACAAAGGTCTCCTGTAGGCATGCGCATATTCGTCCAACATAATTCCAGCATCCTCAAAATGTCTTCACATGAACCAAGTTTCCATCCAACCTTTTTATGCAAGTAAAGTACATGTTGGATAAAAAATGTCAAGACATCATGAGAAAGCATGCAGTTTATTAGGCTACATATGAAATAATGATGAACTTAACAGGGTGGTGAAAGTGCACAGTGATGAGCTTGATGCTCCTTATTCTGGTGAGTCTTATTCTGGTGACATGATGATCGATGCTTGGCTGCCATTTGACAAATAAAAATGATCTCACAGTTTTGTCCATAATAATCTTATCATGCATAATAATCTCATCATGCAGGCTATACCCACACTGTATCTGTGAGCTGTTGAGTAGAGCGCACGTGACAATACTAGAGTAAACACATTCGCTACACCTACGCAACATTTTTGTAACAAAACCATCAGTAGACCCAGTAGTTGAAAATGTGATGGAAACCCATTTCACTTTTGTTTTTTATTAGGTACATGGGAATTTAACCACGAAAGTCAATTGGATGGAAACACCAGAGATGTCCACCAGCATAATACCAGAGCCAGAGATTATAATATTAACTGTTTTAAATATGAGTCTATCTGGGAAGAACACATTTGTGTATACCAGCGCTGTTTAGTGGAACAAACTACCACAGCAACTCAAAGCCATACCAACCATAAACACTTTTTAAAAGAATGTCAAAAGCCGGCTAATGTGTGAACAGCATAACCTTTTTTTGTCTGTATCTCTGTAATTTGTTGTATCTCTGTAATTTGTCTGTATCTCTGTAATTTGTCTGTATCTCTGTAATTTGTCTGTATCTCTGTAATTTGTCTGTATCTCTGTAATTTGTCTGTATCTCTGTAATTTGTCTGTATCTATGTAATTTGTCTGTATCTCTGTAATTTGTCTGTATCTCTGTAATTTGTCTGTATCTATGTAATTGTATCATTATTTTTGTAAAAAATAGGAACAACACTGGAAACAGGTCCCCAAATGTATTGTGCATTTCTGGTCACTTTCAAAAATCGTTGTACTGTGTGTTAATACAGTATATATATATTTATATTTTGTACTGACAAATAAAATCAATAAATCAATCCAAACTGTGCAGTGGCCATTTGATGTATGGTAAGAGACATCTGCTACGAAACACTAAAAGGTTTAATGATATTCGGAGATTGTCAAGCCAAGCCTTCGATACTGGGTAAGCCTACAAGGTAGGGAGGGATGTATTTTCTGTCTATTTATTGTGGTGTGGAAACACAAACCATGATATTGAAGTGCTCAAAGTTGGTATGCTTTATTTATTGGTTGTGTGGTTCATTGGTACAGAAACCGATTGGTAGATTTCTTTTGCATATACAGTATTTATATAATTATAAATATGGCATCAAAATGTGGAACATATGATTTCCCCCTAGCTGATCATTGTCTGCAACCTGCTCTGATCATAGTGTAGGCCTAATGAAACAGGCAGGGAGAGTGAGCTCGTCTATGGTGGTCGGCAAACCCTCAACCTTCTGGCCTGTAGCCCTGCGTGGCATTGACTGTGCCACAAAAGCATGCTTAAGTGGCAAAGTCGATATCCACGTTTATAAACACAGGGTCGCTACAGTTATTGTTATTTGTAAGCGTTATTTTGAGGGGGGACGGTGTGCAATTTTTTTGACAGTACAAGGGGAGGGTCATGTGAAAATATTGTTTTATGACACTTTGAGTTGGACCCCCCCAGCAAATTTCAAGCTGTCCCTAAATGAAAGTACAGATCCTCTGTTAGTACTTCGTTTGTTCTGTAATGATATCACTCTGTCTATTCCTCACCTTTCCTCAGGCCAAGGAGAGCACAGTGGGTTCTGGGTAAGATGTTATTTAGGGAATCATAGATGAGGCACACCTAAACACTGTGTGGCCTTTATCATTTGATGCAGACATGAACGGAGTGCAGTCATGTTACGCAATCTTCAAACGTCTCAAACCTGTGTCTCTCCAGCATATCTTCACATGTTTAGGGCACTCGTCACAGCCTTAAAAGTGCTATTTCTTTGACCACTGCAATATGTCATTTAACAGAGTGCTCACTTTTGCTCAATAGGTTGATAACTCTTGATAGCTCTGCTAGGATAGCTCTTAGCTCTTCTAAGTCTAGACTTCCAAGATTTTCAAGTGCCCTGCTTTTCCATTGCACTCTCAGAATTTAAGCATCAATGACAGAATATTTCAGCATCACCAATATTCCTTATTCATTGATTCCGTGATCTCAAGTAAACTTCACAATTATATTTCAAAAAATACAAATAAAAAGTACAATTAGTTTTACTTACATATCTGATCATTCAACACTGCTTCCTTTTTTGAAAATCCCCTTGTTGGGATGCTGTTCTAGCATGTACTGTAACCTGCTCTACAGTACATGCTATTTTCATTGGTAGAACAGGAAAAGGAATGGAGTTGAAATGGAGTTAATTCCGGCATTGTATAGATCATTACTTGCACCCTTGTTAAGGCACAAATGATACCTTGCTCAATTGCTAGGGTAAAGGGAGGGTGACATTTTCTAAATCATTGAAGCCTATGATTAAAATTAAAGTTTATGACAGGGAGAGTCTGAGTTACTTAATGAGCATATAGGTCTTACTAGCAAACGGGTGCTGAACAATATTGTCACATAGAAGTACTCAAAAATCTTGGACCATCAATTTAAAGCACAATTTACTAATAAAATGCACAAATTATACAATAGAACTTACTGAGGGCCACATTTAAAATCAGCATGTTCCCGCCAGCTATGAGTGCCAAAGGACAGTGGGTTAATGGTTGGATCCTGGTGTTTGTTTTGAATTGCTTTACTGTTCCTGCGTCTAAAATACCTTTAATACAATTACAACTGTTCTGAAAGTTGGCAAGATTATTTTCCAACGTATCTCTTGATACTGTACTGTATTTGTCTTTAATAACTGTCACAGTGAGTTCCCAGTACGTTCAACTGGCCTCTGCATTAGTATCGGTGTCCTTGGAAAGTGACCTCTGTCTTCTTATCTGATTCTCTTATCTTTCTGTCATCTTTAACACAGGGAGCCTTATCAATTATGTAGTAAGGCTTTATAAGCATGGATTAATTCAAAACGAGATAAGGACAGTCGAAAAAAATGCATTTTCTTATGACATTGTGGGGCCATATACTCTCTTTACTACAACCTACAACATCCACCAAACGACCCAAACCACATGTAAAGATAGCAGTTATACTGCTTTATTCTACATCTGTAGTGCAGGGGTGGTTTATTTGTCTCATCCCTTGGTGTGTCTGAGTACTTTTGTAGTTTTTAGTCTGGCTTTGGTCAGTACATTTCCAGTGGCACGATTAGTATCGATCTACAAAGGGAACTACTAGGGCATGTTGAACATTTGTTGGTTTAGATTAAAACTAAAATTAGGACTAGCAGCTAGCTTGTGTATTTTTAACCAGGCAAGTCAGTTAAGAACAAATTCTTATTTACAACAACAGCCTAGGAACAGTGGGTTAACGGCATTGTTCAGAGGCAGAACAACAGATTTTTACCTTGTCTGCTCGGGGATTCAATCTAACAACCTTTCGTTTACTGGCCCAACACTCTAACCACTAGGCTACCTGCCGCTCTATCTAATAAATAGAGCTTTGTAAGAATGTCTTTGTGCTTCGAAAGAGGGTTCATTCTCTGATCAAAGCCTATAACAGCTTGGTAGAAAATACAGGTGTTTTTTTGCCTCTTTTCCTTTATGTTCGGAAGTATAATCCACTTCCTTATCTGTAGCATCGGACTTTCTCAGCTATCAAGAAAACCTTTTGGCCAGCCTTTCTACTTGTAAGATGACTGTATTCGGGGAAAGATCAAACTTCAGATGAAAAGGTTTATACTCCACGTCCCTGTCCCTTTTTTACCCATGCAAAAACCAGAGAAAAAGTCTTAAATGTCATCTAGGCTGTGTAGGCATCCCAACCCTGACCCTTTCACGGCTCATCATTGTTTACTCTCCCCGCTTTCTCTTCCTGTTCTCCTTTTTGCAGCCCAGCTCCTTTCATGAAACCACATCTCATTGAATTTGAAAAGAATTGAGCAAAATGGACATTGTTGTTGGAGGTCTAAAAACAGTGAGCAGATATATGGTACAAATTACAGAAGGTACCTGATTTTAAATCACTACTTAATGCCAACCACTCCATCTGTGCCTGACTGAGAAATCTCATCTCTGATGCCTGTCCATGGACTCCATCCTTCCCTATCTATAGGAACAGACAATGTGAGGTTACTGAATTTTGTACCTGATTAACCCTTTCGGTATAGTACCAAATACTTGAGTTATGACACAGTTATGACCAATTTTTGTTAAAATACTTTCAGACTTTTATGCTATGGGTATTTTTATGTTTTATGCTTCCATAAACAATTGTTTTGTTGAACGGCAAACATAAACATATCATTATTGAAAACAGTGCTCTATCTCGCACATTTCTCTTCCTATCCACACAGATCTAATCCTTTTTCACGCTTAAGCAGCTCTTTCTGGAACAGATCTCTGCAGCACCTCTTGTAGACGCTTTGGGATTCTTAAATACTGTTGGGTTCCTTTTCTTTACATTAATCCAGTCATAGCATGTCTGAATAATGGGATCCGGTTCTATATCATCCACCCGTGCTGTAGCATTTAAGTATTGTCAAAGAGGATGTCATAGTACCCTGCAGAAGCACTCATTTGAATGGATAAGTGAATAATGAATATGCTCTAAAGCAATTAGGCAGTCTGGACATCTTGTTCTTATATGTTATAATGAGAGGCAATAGAGCTAAAAGCATGCTTTACAGCTTCCGGCATATTAGTATCATTGTGAAAGCCTGACATCTGGAGAAGGAAAATACAGACCCACCTTGCCAAAAGAACTGGCAGCCATTGTGAATATGGGAGGAGTCACAGAGAAAACTACGAACCAACAGACGACATTATTAAGTAACATTTTCACCATGGCAACTCATCATTAAACAAAACTTTAGCATACTTAATGTTCATATGTCTTTCAGACCCAAGTTCATGACCACGGAAACATAATGATGTAGAAATACATCCTCAATAGCAAGCGGATTACATCCTGGCTTCTTCCCATGACAGGATTGTGATGAGAAACCACTAGCCAGCCCCCAAATGAGAAAATGCATTAATACCGCATCGATGGAAATGTGTGATTTATAGTGTCTAAAGTATCTGTGGATACTCAGTGTAGTGTACTGTACAAGGGTAAAACTGTGGTTAAGAGTGACAAACTGTGGGGCTATTAAGTATATGAGGGGGAAATGGTCTTTGCCTCTGCTGCCTGGAACAAGGCTAAATATGTTTAGGCCTGTGGCTTTTAAAGCCTTGCTGTGAGAAACAGGGAAATGTTGTTTTGTCCCCCTCACACATTGATGTTCACCATTGTGATGCTCATCTCCTGTAGCTGCCACAAGGGAGGTCGCTGAATATCATAAATCCTCTGTGCTTTTCAATGTCACCCGGTAATTAACAGTCCACACCCATTGTAAATCAAGCCAAAAATACTGTCTGGAGCCGGTGGGGTAATATACAGTGCGTGGCTGCAATACGATCACCTCTGTTACAAGAGACAGGCATCATCCCTGGTAATCTGATGAAATACTCTATGCTAAATGAAGTTGTTATGATGAACTGTTACAGGGAATCTACAGTATGTCATCCTTATGACATGCTCTGATCCATGTGAGACCAAAGAGCATGATATCACCATGCTCCAACCAACAGCTGTCTGCATGCACATAATTACCATGATCCCTTTATGTAAAGCTATAAATATGAGGTATAGCACCAATGCATTTTACAGTACTTTTCTACTGGGACATTTTGTTCTCCTAAGGGAAAAAATGGAATATATCTTGATTGAAAATTAAGGTCACTTTTCAGCTCCTGTAACATCAAGGCAAGATTTATGAGTTAAGTTAGACAACCGTTAATAATGGCCTCTTATGGACATTGGTCTTATTGGAATGCAGTCTATACATCAGACTTCGAGAATACAGTCTAGCATTATGACTGTCTGTCAACTAGATGAAGAAATTACAGATAAGGACTACTTGGCATCTTTGATGGCATGACAGTTTACCACAAAAAGACACAAGCAAACCACATGCCTCCTCACAGTAAATACATTTGATAGTTCTGTATTCATAGTATCACTAGTGGTACTAGTGGTACACTGTCTCAGAGTGATAGCATTCATATAGCATCAGTAGTGGTAAGCCTACTAGACTAGTCTTATGCTGTCTCAGAGTGATAGCATTCATATAGCATCAGTAGTGGTAAGCCTACTAGACTAGTCTTATGCTGCCTCAGAGTGATAGCATTCATATAGCATCAGTAGTGGTAAGCCTACTAGACTAGTCTTATGCTGCCTCAGAGTGATAGCATTCATATAGCATCAGTAGTGGTAAGCCTACTAGACTAGTCTTATGCTGCCTCAGAGTGATAGCATTCACACTACTACTGGTGCTAGTCTTGCACTGCTTCAGAGTGGTCATTGTCTCAATTGTATGTGCTGCAGTCTGTGTCACATTAACTTGTCTCTCCCTGTCTCCCACTGTAACGCCATGCGTTTTCCTCAGGCTGGGGTTGGATCATGCTTAAATACATGCTTCTCTCTCCCCCCGAGGGTATGGAAATGCAACTGGATGGAAAACAAGAGCCTTTTCTCACATCACATTGTCCTCCCTGGCCTCGGTCTTTTGCACCTTGCATTAAATGCCATTCAGTGTGGAGACTCCTGCTTTCTTGAAGATGGGTAGAAAATATTATAGATTTGAGCACATAGTCAAGATTGCACACAACAATGTTTGATGAGAAGAATGAATCTGTGCCACGGTAGTAAACACTGGTTGGGAGAGAGGCATTGTGTACATGCTGGGGGACACATTGCTTTTACAATTTCAATTTTCTCTAACAGCAGCATCGGGGAAGCACATTACGTGCATTCCTAAACGTTTAAACACTGGCATCACTGATGCCAAACTTGAATTTGACCTTTTTTCCATAAGGGCTGGTTTGTAATGCCACCACTTAAAAATAATAACATACTCATGTTTCACATTGCATTTCTACATGCATTTTCAGAAAGGGTGATGTACACAATGCTAGGTTGTTTGGATGATCCAGCTGCTAGGTTGCAGGCATTGTGTCACTTAGTTGGGTTGTTTTCTTTAAAAAGAGCAAGGTTGGGTTGTTAATGCTGTGTTATTGATGCTGGGTTATTGAGATACAGTATGACCCAGCGGGTCAGATCAAAAGACTGGAGGTGTGGCTTAGTAGGGGCATGTGGGTTTCAGATAGTTATTTTTGGCCACCAGTGAGCGTAAAAGTCATGCATATTCATCTGTTCTGTTGTATTTTTTTATCACTATAAGGTTAAAGACTGACACTTTTGTAGCTTTTATGAGCCTTACACAAGTGTATGTGTTCCTCAAGAGCCTATGCACATCCCGATGTTGGGATAGTTACCACTTTGTTATAATAATGTAAATATATGTCACGTCCTGACCAGTATAAGGGGTTATTGGTTATTGTAGTTTGGTCAGGACGTGGCAGGGGGTATTTGTTTTATGTGGTTCGGGGTTTAATGGGATATGTATTTATGTAAAAAGGTGTTTGATTTATGTGTTCCGGGGTTTTTGGGTAATGTTCTTGTTTTGTATTTCTATGGTTTTCTATGTTGTGTATTTCTTTGTGTTGGCCTCAATCAGGAACAGCTGTACATCGTTGTTGCTGATTGAGAGTCATACTTAGGTAGCCCTGTTTCACCTGTCCCTTTGTGGGAAGTTGTATTCGTGCACTGCTATGTTTAGCCTGCAGAACTGTTAGCTGTCGTTCGTGTTTTCATTTGTTGTTTTTGTGTGGTGTTCGTTATAAAATAAATATGAGCATTCACGTACCCGCTGCATTTTGGTCCACTTCCTACGACGGTCGTTACAATATAATTGTATTAATATTTTAATTATTCCAGGAAAATCAAACTTAACATGATGAACAGGAATGACATTTACTCTCATAGGTGGCCAAAAATGATTACATGAAAGCCACGCCCCTAATAGGCCACGACTCCTGAAAATAACCTATGGATTACATTAAAAAAGACCCAGCTGCTGGGTCAACCCAGCATGAAAGTGAATAAAAACCCAACTGATGGTTAAATTAACCCATGTTTGGGTAACATGTTGGGTTATTTATGCAACCCAACTGGCTGGGTCAAAATAACCCAGTGTTTTGTCCAGTAATTACCCAGCGCTGGATTACCAAATAACTCAAATTGGGTGGTTTTTAACACAGCATATTTTGGGGTGTATAGCACTCATATCTATTTTCAATTTAAACATCAATCTTTATTTACTTGTTTGATCATCACTCATGTTTTACAAAGCTTTAGTTCATGACTCCTTGAGATCAATTCTAATAAAGAAATATTAGATACAAAAGACACGCCCAAGCAAAAATATGCACTTAGTACATCTTGTATTATTTGATAACTTGACATTATAGGATAGGTGGTATAGGTGTATGTACAAAACCATTCAAGGACTATTCTCTCTCTCTCTCTCTCTCTCTCTCTCTCTCTCTCTCTCTCTCTCTCTCTCTCTCTCTCTCTCTCTCTCTCTCTCTCTCTCTCTCTCTCTCTCTCTCTTTCCCTCTCTCTCTCTTTCCCTCTCTCTCTCTCTCATAAAACTATTATGTAAAAATAACCATGGTCAGGGCAATCTATTATGGGGCATTTGTTGAAAAACACATACATTATTTATTCCCCTTCTGTTTCCATTGTGCGTTGGGGCACCCATACTTAAGGCTGTTTCTTTCATGTGTATCATAACTATTGTACTGTTTTCATAAGGCCATATAACTGCAGATATCATACTTTATTGTTGCATAATTATACAGCACACCCCCAGTAGCGTAAAATAAATAGCTGTGCGTGCTGCGAATCTGAAATCCACACCGCATACAGTATCTCAACCTGAAATAATATGCTAATAGGCTTTGTTGTGTGGTCATGTCTCGATGTCACATATGAGGTCTTCTTTTTCTCTTCACAAAATAACAATGTGCCAGATCATAAAACAGGTAATTAATTTGGGTGCTATTGCATGTGTATAATTGTGTGCTGAGATACTATTCCCACCGCTAGTAACATTAAAAAAAAATCCACTCAAGGCTGTTAGTTACCCCTGAGCAGTTTTATTTGTACAAAGTTTCTCAAGTGAAAACAAAACTGGAAAAACACTAATGGCTATTAATTGTATTAAACAGAGAGGCCATTAGGTGGATGGCTGGGCATTAGGGGAACAAACCTTTCTGGAGGGAACAAGCCGTGAAGGGGGTAAATCTACCTCCACTTACTGCACCCCCCTTGCCTGTGCACTTGAGCATGATATTCACTCGGTTAAAACTCGAGGGCTATGAGGGCGATGTGCCCAGCTAAACTCTTTAGTATAAAGATAATGGAAAGAAATATAGATAGATAAAGCGCAGGGCAAGAGTTCATAGTTTGCATAATGGTCGTGGTCAGTCAGCTCAGAATCATGGTCCATCATAGTTATTTTAAGTATGATAACAGTTGATTGAATTGTAGTGGGTTGCTGTGCTTCGTGAGGTTAATGTGGGTAGGGGTGATTTGGGTAGGGATTATAGAGTCATGTGATGCCAGTGTGTTGTGGGAGGACCACTGATCCTGCTTTACTGTATGTGGCATGTTAAGAAAAAGGCACATTTCTTGCAAGGGGTTTGGAGCTACAGTATATACTGTCTATATTATAAAAAATAATGAGTCTGTACTGCTCAATGCTTCCACAAATGGTCCGCTAACACGATTTGGTAAAGTTGAGGAAAATTCGTTATTTTTTTTAAGCTTTTAAAGTGATCAATAACATCAGCTCCAGCACATTAGCATGTAGAGTGAAAACAATACTGTGGCTGAGACAAAGGGTTGAAAGGAAGCTACTTTCACAAGGATGCTCAGTGGGCCAGCAGCACTGCTGCTGATGCTGTATAAAATGGCAGCACTGACACTTTAGGTAAAACACACCATGAGCATACAGTATATCTAACGCATATCCTGTCCTCTATGTACACTACATTCTCCTCTATAGTATCATGGGGAAAGTGGTCTTTCAGCAACTAATGAATGTGCTGGCCTCTTGCTGCTAATATTAACCATGCAGGCAAAAATAAGCACCGGTGTAATATCATTTGGATGAATATGTTCATCAGAATGAGATCAGAATGTGTTAGGATTATTACAGAATGTGTTAGGATCATTTGGATGAATATGTTCATCAGAATGAGATCAGAATGTGTTAGGATTATTACAGAATGTGTTAGGATTATTACAGAATGTGTTAGGATTATTACAGAATGTGTTAGGATCATTTGGATGAATATGTTCATCAGAATGAGATCAGAATGTGTTAGGATTATTACAGAATGTGTTAGGATCATTTGGATGAATATGTTCTGAAGAATGAGATCAGAATGTGTTAGGATTATTACAGAATGTGTTAGGATCATTTGGATGAATATGTTCATCAGAATGAGATCAGAATGTGTTAGGATTATTACAGAATGTGTTAGGATCATTTGGATGAATATGTTCTGAAGAATGAGATCAGAATGTGTTAGGATTATTACAGAATGTGTTAGGATCATTTGGATGAATATGTTCATCAGAATGAGATCAGAATGTGTTAGGATTATTACAGAATGTGTTAGGATCATTTGGATGAATATGTTCATCAGAATGAGATCAGAATGTGTTAGGATTATTACAGAATGTGTTAGGATCATTTGGATGAATATGTTCTGAAGAATGAGATCAGAATGTGTTAGGATTATTACAGAATGTGTTAGGATCATTTGGATGAATATGTTCATCAGAATGAGATCAGAATGTGTTAGGATTATTACAGAATGTGTTAGGATTATTACAGAATGTGTTAGGATTATTACAGAATGTGTTAGGATCATTTGGATGAATATGTTCATCAGAATGAGATCAGAATGTGTTAGGATTATTACAGAATGTGTTAGGATCATTTGGATGAATATGTTCTGAAGAATGAGATCAGAATGTGTTAGGATTATTACAGAATGTGTTAGGATCATTTGGATGAATATGTTCATCAGAATGAGATCAGAATGTGTTAGGATTATTACAGAATGTGTTAGGATCATTTGGATGAATATGTTCTGAAGAATGAGATCAGAATGTGTTAGGATTATTACAGAATGTGTTAGGATCATTTGGATGAATATGTTCATCAGAATGAGATCAGAATGTGTTAGGATTATTACAGAATGTGTTAGGATCATTTGGATGAATATGTTCATCAGAATGAGATCAGAATGTGTTAGGATTATTACAGAATGTGTTAGGATCATTTGGATGAATATGTTCTGAAGAATGAGATCAGAATGTGTTAGGATTATTACAGAATGTGTTAGGATCATTTGGATGAATATGTTCATCAGAATGAGATCAGAATGTGTTAGGATTATTACAGAATGTGTTAGGATCATTTGGATGAATATGTTCTGAAGAATGAGTTCAGAATGTGTTAGGATTATTACAGAATGTGTTAGGATTATTACAGAATGTGTTAGGATCATTTGGATGAATATGTTCTGAAGAATGAGATCAGAATGTGTTAGGATTATTACAGAATGTGTTAGGATCATTTGGATGAATATGTTCATCAGAATGAGATCAGAATGTGTTAGGATTATTACAGAATGTGTTAGGATCATTTGGATGAATATGTTCATCAGAATGAGATCAGAATGTGTTAGGATTATTACAGAATGTGTTAGGATTATTACAGAATGTGTTAGGATTATTACAGAATGTGTTAGGATCATTTGGATGAATATGTTCATCAGAATGAGATCAGAATGTGTTAGGATTATTACAGAATGTGTTAGGATCATTTGGATGAATATGTTCTGAAGAATGAGATCAGAATGTGTTAGGATTATTACAGAATGTGTTAGGATCATTTGGATGAATATGTTCATCAGAATGAGATCAGAATGTGTTAGGATTATTACAGAATGTGTTAGGATCATTTGGATGAATATGTTCTGAAGAATGAGTTCAGAATGTGTTAGGATTATTACAGAATGTGTTAGGATCATTTGGATGAATATGTTCTGAAGAATGAGATCAGAATGTGTTAGGATTATTACAGAATGTGTTAGGATCATTTGGATGAATATGTTCATCAGAATGAGATCAGAATGTGTTAGGATTATTACAGAATGTGTTAGGATCATTTGGATGAATATGTTCTGAAGAATGAGATCAGAATGTGTTAGGATTATTACAGAATGTGTTAGGATCATTTGGATGAATATGTTCTGAAGAATGAGATCAGAATGTGTTAGGATTATTTCGCTGTTCACTCACACAGCTCATCGTGAACATTAGAATAAACACAGCAGCATGAACGTGAGATACTTCAACAATGTCCCTTGGCTGGGGGCATAACCCTGCTTTTACATCTGTTTCTGGTCTGTCATATTCTAGGACTGCATCTTTTATTTATGCTCAGGTTTTTTGTGTTTGTTTGAGGGGGAGGAGAGAGAGAGGGGCGTTCCATGTGGTTACCGAGCAGGGCCACTCCAGTACTGTCTCTGATCCCTGCACTAACATTCTGCTCAGCCTCAGAGCAGAGTGGAGCAGGATGCAGCCTGAGAGGAGAGACATGGTGGAAATGAAGTGGAAAAACGATCCTGGGCCATCCTCCAATGCCACCATTCCTCTGAAACTACGCCTCCAGGGAATCGGGGACATCTCCACCAAAACATGTACGCCTACGTGCAGCAAATCCCTCCAGGACCCCAGGCTATCGGGAGCTGTTGGAATTGGAATACTGAGGCTAGAAGACAATTAAACTATTTACAAGCATTATTTATGCGCAGTTTAGCAGACATACCAAACCTAATCAGTGAGCAGTAAAAACCTATGTTAAAATAGGGAGGCCTGCCATAACTCTACAATAATCTTTTTTGATATTTTCATTACCTTGTGAAGTAATATACTGCATGATTGAGATACCAGTGAGTGAAGGTAGTTCTCTGTGTAGTTCTGGATGCACTGAGACCTCATACTGAGACAACAGATCAAATTGAATATTTATAAGTATAAAGGAGAGGGGTGTATTTAAAAATTGCCCGGTCCAATTAAACATCTTATTATATGTTTCCTATTCCAGCCTTGGGCTTGGTGAGGAAGGATGGGGGTACAGTATGCTACCTACACCCTGTCTATTTTTTTTTTTTTTAAATAACTAAACAATATATCTCATCATGACAGTAACAACAGATTAGACTCAACACAGTACATGATAACAATACAATTAAACAATAAGCTTTGTTGAAACAAAGATGATTTGGAATTCTGAGCTCATTTACTCATGCACCGTACTAGAGATTTATGCAGAGAAAGCCTAGGAATATAGTGAGTTTATTGTACTTGAAGTGCTGAGATTCAATTAGAGCAGAAAAGCCTCCACAGATAAGCGTCTCATCTGCTCAGACTGACACAGTAGAGCATGCCCACAGAATACATCACAGCTAGCTACAGTACACTCTCACAATTACAGCTAAACACCATGTCTGTCAGACAAGTGAAGGTATACACTACCTGATTCACTGATTAGCACAGAATGTTGACTCTGTTGATTGTGGATGTACCTTTTAAATTGCTTCAACAGTTTTAAGTAGCTGAGATTCAATCAGATGGCATTGGCAGAATACAAATCCACACACCTGCTTTCCAAAAATATATTAAAACACAGTAGGCTACTATGATAAAGCCTGCAATTCACTGCTGTGTTACTTTAAAGAGCTGTGTTGCCCTGGCACAAGATTTTGTCCTTTTGGTTTGTTTACCCTAATAATGAACACAATGGTGTGGCACAATGGCACAAACTCCTTGCTCTGGTCAGTCAGAGTGACCATTTCAGTCCGTCTGTAAGAGCTTGCATGTCATTTAAAACATAAAAGAGTGATTACTCATTGTTATCCTTTGGTCAACAAAATGGAAAAATAACTATTGATTCCACTTCAGTTGTCATGCTTATCAGTGAAATGGACTAAATTCAAATGGTGTGTCAAATAATTAGGGTTTCAAATGGAACTTTGTAGGAAAATAATACTTTTAAACCCATCTGGCTAACACATAGTTACAAAAATGTAATAATATCTTCATGAAATTACTGGGTAACTTTTCCATTGCCTGTGAATAAAATAGCATTACGTAAGATTATGTTTAATAACCTGCTCTTTTCATCTCCTTATATCAGACATGGTTATGGTCATAATGTAACTTCAAAGTTACTTGTGTTCAGTGAGAGCAGAGGTTTCTATGTTCTGTCCCTCGAGCAAATATAATGTCCTTATGTTCTTCAGTCGCCCCTTTCACAAATACATACTTTAGAGTTTCAATCTTCTCAGAAGATTGTAAGCAGGGGCTGTTCGCTGGTTGTTTATCCTATAGAAATAGGTGTCTGGGCCTGATCTTGCAGGCATAGTGAGGATTGTATTTGACTTCATCCTAACTCAGACAGTGAAAGAGAGAAAAGAAGGCGAGGGCATTATTGAGCATGGAAAATACATTATGTAAAAAAAATATATAAATAAAAAATAAAAAATTACCTGCACTTGTCTTTTCCTGCTAGCACTTACTTTACTGATAGCTACTTTATTGAGGGAAAATGTACTGACTATGACTGAGATATGTGGTTGTCTCACCGAGCTATCTTAAGATGAACGCTCTAATTGTAACTCACTCTGGATAAGAGCGTCTGCTAAATGACTAAAATGTAAATGTTAGAATAAAAAAGTTATGCAAGTTGGTATATTTATACAGATTTTTTAACAGAAGTGAGGAAAGATGTGCTTGTTCAGTAAGTGAACCTGTAAACCTCTCACTGCTGTTTCAGGACCTTGGACAGCAACCAGACAAAAACCCAGAGGCAGAAAATCCAGCGATACTGGTTGGCTATAGAAGTACCTTGAGGCAACCAAACTCATGGGGAGAGACCTATCGACTTGGAAAATAGATGTGTGTGGGGGGGTTGGGGTATCACAATAATTGTCTGCCAAGCTTGAGATTAAAGAAACATCCCACAAAAGTGGCATCAAGTAAATTGAATTATATGAAATGTGTGCGTTTTACACTTAATCGGGTGCATATGAAAGAATAGAGCTTTGTTTGGCTGCCCCGATTCAACTGTAGCTTTAGAATTCCTCATAAATGTTGATCACAAAAAACATTTCCCTGATATTACGATGCCATACATTTGATACCATAACACAACATGCTCATCCTTCATTTTGATTGAGCAGCATGTCCAATGTAGTCATTATTCTCTTGATTCGTGTGTTAAGTAGATTTTTCACAGTAGCATTCCTGGAATTGATTTATTTGTTCTTGGCAAAAACATTACACCGCAGGATGTAATGTGAAATGTGAAAACAAGTTTCAATTACAGGGAGGTGACCTTCGTGGAGAATGATTTGAATCTCTGTTTTCTAATTAGCAAGTTTTCTTGTTTTGAAATAATGTCTTGCCATTCTTTTGTGTTGCCAAATAAGATAGCATGCTGATTTATTCCTCTGTGCACCATGGCATTCTGTACCTATTAATTTCAGTTGAATTAACAGTGATGTCATTACTTTCCCTAGATTTACATTTTATTTCCTGGTGTTTGTTAATTTACATTACAATAGCCTAATTCCAAAATTGTATGCGGGCAATTCCACAGTAACGGAATTACACAAAGACTCCAGTTTTTCACTTCAAAATGTTACCCAACAGAAAGCATTCATTTCAAAGTTTATCAAACCATACAACTCTATGCACAAATTTCCACTGAACATTTTACAAAAACTAATTTACTGGAAGAACTGTGTAGATGCAAAGTTTGTAACAGAATTTCTGTAAAATCTAACAGTTTTTAGTGACCTTGTTTTCCAAAAACTCTGTTAAATATCTGCTGCGAATTAAGATTCAAAGATGTCTGCAGAAATAATGGGGTGTCAGCTATGACATGAAACCTTGACTTTAAAAAAGGTTGGTTATCAAACTACAATAAGTGAAGTGGATTTACATCTGGTAATAAAATTACGGTAAGAGAATTACATCATGGGCCACTGAT
The DNA here is from genome assembly GCF_965601325.2 of Salmo salar. Classification (NCBI taxonomy): domain Eukaryota; kingdom Metazoa; phylum Chordata; class Actinopteri; order Salmoniformes; family Salmonidae; genus Salmo; species Salmo salar. The sequence goes on from NC_138303.1 coordinate 87,434,830, forward strand.
CTGTACTATACAGCCATGCATAATTATGGATATGAATATCATTCTGTTTATGGTGATGTATCCTGAATAGGTACACAAAGGTAGAAATGTGCAATATCCTCCTTTGCATATTTGGCTATTATTCTACATACTATTATTCTAATGACCTCCGCCCCCAAACAAGAGCACATTTGGTTGGTCCGGGCAAGACCAAATCTGAACCAATCATGGACGTCTATGTTTCACAAGTTTGGACATCACAGTACAGCCCAGTAGAGCACAGTAGAGTACAGTACAGTACCGCATAGCACAGCACAGCACAGCACATCACAATAGAGTAGAGTAGAGTACAGTACAGTACAGTATAGTAGATATGTTCAGTACAGTACAATACAGTAGAGTACAGTACAATACAGTAGAACATCATACTTAATCTAGTGTGCTCTATTGTAGTGTACTGTACCTGCTGTTCTGTACTGAAGAATACTTTTTTATTTACTTTACTTTACTGTACTTTACTATACTGTTCTCTACTGTCCTCTACTGTACTGTACAGAACTGTGCCGTCCAAACTTTTGAAACATATAAACTCAGCAAAAAAATAAACTTCCTCTCACTGTCAACTGCGTTTATTTTCAGCAAACTTAACATGTGTAAATATTTGTATGAACATAACACGATTCAACAACGGAGACATAAACTGTTCCACAGACATGTGACTAACAGAGGAGGGGGGGGGGGGCAAAATCTAAAGTAACAGTCAGTGTCTGCATTAAGTACTGCAATGCATCTCCTCCTCATGGACTGCACCAGATTTGCCAGTTCTTGCTGTGAGATGTTACCCCACTCTTCCACCAAGGAACCTGCATGTTCCCGGACATTTCTGGGGGGAATGGCCGTAGTCCTCACCCTCCGATCCAACAGGTGCCAAACGGCTCAATGGGATTGAGATCCGGGCTCTTCGCTGGCCATGGCAGAACACTGACATTGCTGTCTTGCAGGAAATCACACACAGAACGAGCAGTATGGCTGGTGGCATTGTCATGCTGGAGGGTCATGTCAGGAAGAGCCTGCAGGAAGGGTACCACATGAGGGAGGAGGATGTCTTCCCTGTAACGCACAGCGTTGAGATTGCCTGCAATGACAACAAGCTCAGTCCAATGATGCTGTGACACACCACCCCAGACCATGACGGACCCTCCACCTCCAAATCGATCCCACTCCAGAGTACAGGCCACAGTGTAACGCTCATTCTTTCGATGATAAACACGAATCCGACCATCACCCCTGGTGAGACAAAACCGCAACTCGTCAGTGAAGAGCACTTTTTGCCAGTCCTGTCTTTTCCAGGGTTGGGTTTGTGGGTTTGTGCCCATAGGTGACGTTGTTGCTGGTGATATCTGGTGAGGACCTACATTACAACAGGCCTACAAGCCCTCAGTCCAGCCCCTCTCAGCCTATTGCGGACAGTCTGAGCACTGATGGAGGGATTGTGCGTTCCTGGTGTAATTCGGACAGTTGTTGTTGCCATCCTGTACCTGTCCCGCAGGTGTGATGTTCGGATGTACCTATCCTGTGCAGGTATTGTTACATGTGGTCTGCCACTGCGAGGATGATCAGCTGTCCGTCCTGTCTCCCTGTAGCGCTGTCTAAGGCGTCTCACAGTAAGGACATTGCAATTTATTTCCCTGGCCACATCTGCAGTCCTTATGCCTCCTTGCAGCATGCCTAAGGCACGTTCACGCAGATGAGCAGGGACACTGGGCATCTTTCTTTTGGTGTTTTTCTGAGTCAGTAGAAAGGCTTCTTTAGTGTCTTAAGATTTCATAACTGTGACCTTAATTGCCTACCGTCTGTAAGCTGTTAGTGTCTTAACAACCGTTCCACAGGTGCATGTTCATTAATTGTTTATGGTTCATTGAACAATCATGGGAAACAGTGTTTAAATCCTTTATAATGAAGATCTGTGAAGTTATTTGGATTTTTACGAATTATCTTTGAAAGACAGGGTCCTGAAAAAGGGACGTTTCTTTTTTTGCTGAGTTTCTATCTACTGTATGAAAGGTTCAGAACCAATCATGGACTTCTATGTTTGGGCCAAGTCTTTGGACGTTGAAATTATGGCGGGACCGGACCTAAAAATGTCAACTACTTTTCAACCCCATGGACATCCAATGTCAGTTGGTGCTCAGTGGGTTTATATCCTGGTTACAGTAAATGGAAAGAGGGTAGGTGTCAGTAAGAACCGGGAAAGGTGAAATGAACTGGAGAGGGAGAGGGAGAGGGAGAGGGAGAGGGAGATGGAGAGGGAGAGGGAGAGGGAGAGGGAGAGGGAGAGGGAGAGGGAGAGGGAGAGGGAGATGGAGAGGGAGAGAGGGAGAGAGGGAGAGAGAGAGGGAGAGGGAGAGGGGGAGAGAGAAACCAGACTGTTTTCACCTTCTTGTTTTGACCACCAGATGACAGAAAGAGAAATAAAACAGTTATGACTGAACATAACAGTATGCCAGTGAGGAAAGTAGCAGGTGACCCATCTGTGGCTTGTGACTACGATGATTTCCCATTGTAGCCAATTCAATTGAAGTAATTCCATTAGTGATTTGGTAACAGAATTACAAGTTTAATTACTTAATAATTAATAATTAATAAACAAAACTGATATCAGTAAAAACACCATAACTAATTGATAGGTCTACCTTTACTTGTTACTTCTGTGGACTTTCATTATCCTCCCTTCTCATGAGGTAGAGAAATTTGAAAATATCGTAAAGATGTGGCTTTTTGTTAATGCAAATACAAGGCACAGGGCTATGTTTCTTAAACTTACAAAAGGCAAATAATGTATCTAAAACTAAATATGTGTTGATATTACACTGAACAAAAATATAAACGCAACATGTAAAGTGTTGGTCCCATGTGTCATGAGCTGAAATAAAAGATCCCAGACATTTTCCATAAAAAGCTTATTTCTCTAAAATGTTGTGCACAAATTTGTTAACATTAGTGAGCATTTCTCCTTTGCCAAGATAAACCATCAACCTGACAGGTGTGGCATATCAAGAAGCTGATTAAACAGCATGATCATTACACTGGTTCCCCTTGTGCTGGGGACAGTAGAAGGCAACTCTAAAATGTGCAGTTTTGTCATAAAATGTCTCAAGTTTTGAGGGAGCATGCAATTGGAATGCTGACTGCAGGAATGTTCACCAGAGCTGTTGCCAGATAATTTATTGTTAATTTCTCTATCATAAGCCACCTCCAACATAATTTTAGATAATTTGGCAGTATGTCCAACCGGCCTCACAACATCAGACTGACTTCAGTGGGAAAATGCTCACCTTCGATGGCCACTAGCACGCTGGAGAAGTGGGCTCTTCAGGATGAATCTCGGTTTCAACTGTACCGGGCAGATGGCAGACAGAGTGTATGGCATCGCAAACGTTTTGCTGATTTCAACATTGTGAACCGAGTGCCCCAAAGTGGCGGTGGGGTTATGGTATGGGCAGGCATAAGCTACGGACAATGAACACAATTGCATTTAATCAATGGCAATTTCAATGCAGAGGCCCATTGTTGTACCATTCATCCGCCGACATCACCACATGTTTCAGCATGATAATGCACGGCCCCATATCGAAGGATCTGTACACAATTCCTGGAAGCTCTAAATGTCCCAGTTCTTCCTTGGCCGGCTTTCTCACCAGACATGTCACCCATTGAGCATGTTTGGGATGCTCTGGATTGACATGTGCAACTACGCGTTCCAGTTCTCGCCAATATCCAGTAACTTCGCACAGCCATTGAAGAGGAGTGGGACAACAATCCACAGGCCACAATCAACAGCCTGATCAAGTCAATGCGAAGGAGATGCGTCACACTGCATGAGGCAAATGGTGGTCACACCAGATACTGACTGGTTTTCTGATCCACATGTCCCAGTCATGTGAAATCCATAGATTAGGGCCATATAATTTATTTCAATTGACTGATTTCCTTTTATGAACAGTAACTCAGTAAAATATTTGAAATCGTTGCATGTTGCATTTATATTTTTGTTCAATGTAGTTGGCAATGGTCTTTACGTCAACATTATTATGTTTTGATGTATTTCTAGTACCTTTTAAGACTTTTCTGGTAGATGGTGTCTAAGAACCCTTTTCCATCTGTTTGGCCAGAAATCAAAGCCTTTGCTTATTCCTTATTTTGAGGATGGAAAATGGTTGAAATATATATATGCTTTAATGTCTCAAAAATGTAGACTCTTAGCTTTCATTTGACACCCAATTTGACATGCTTCTGTGACTTTACATGTTGTTGCTCATGGATCCTTTTACTGTATATGGAAATGCCCATGCTGAGAAACACCAACAGTTACCCCAACTGGTGAATTTCATGCTAATGTGCATTAATGGAGTGACGTTGTTCACTTCAGCCACAAAATGTCAAACATTTTAAAGGCTACATTTTCCAACAACAGCAAAATACCCTTTCTGCTCGAATGGATTAAACAAATAGTATAATTCTCAGAGATAGAAAGGGAAATAGACTTTTCAACACTGAGCACAGATCATTTGCTTTCCAAATACACCAAGATTTCCAAGCCAAGTAAGTTCGCCGAGAGAGGTCACCACTGCCGCAGGATCTGAATCCAAATGAGACGGTTACGTTGTGTTCATTTCAGCATACAGTTATCTGCTGGATGAAGGGCAGATCTAGATATATAACCAATGATGAGCTTCCACTGACATATTCTGTGGTAATTAGTTTTGAACTGTGAGCAATATAGCAGTTGACTTGTAGAGGTGCATGTTGATACCAGGGAGAGGGGAAAGGTCTGACACTAGCTTGTTTGTTGTTTGATCAAGCAGGCTTGTAGCAGGTGGACCATGGACTCAAAGCCTGCACTGTGTGTGAAACGATTGTAAATTAAGACTTTAAAGGTCAGGTGCAGCGTTTTTATCTCAATATCATATCATTTCTGGGTAACATATATCGTTGTTGGGTTTGGAGCTTGCAAGAAAAGCATTTCTCTGTACTTCTGCACGTGACCTTAAAACATGAAATGTAACAATGTAGTACCTTGTGATCGTTTTCAATTACAATGGTCAAAAAGAAACAAAAATAGCTTCTTAGCAAAGAGTAATTTCTCAAGCAATAATTTTGCTAGGACAGTCTGCGAGTGGTCTTAGTGAGGAGGGGAAAACTGAAAACTAGCTGTTATTGGCAGAGAGGTTTGGAACTCTCTTTCTTATTGGTCTATTAACTTGTTTTCCGCATGGTGATGTCACTAGGCAGGCCAAAACTCCATCCCACCAAAACAGGATGCAATTTCAGGCGGTTATTTCAAACAACTCTTACACTAAAAGGGCATTATCAAAATGTTCACAATTTCACAGTATTATTCCAACCACATAGTGTGGAAATATACAGTAAGATCCAAAAGTATTAAGACAGTGACACATGTTTTTGTTGCTTTGGCTCTGTACTCCAGTACTTTGAATTTGAAATGATACAATGACTACGAGGTTAAAGTGCAGACTGTCAGCTTTAATTTGAGGGTATTTACATCCATATCGGGTGAACTGTTTAGAAATAACAGCCCGTTTTGCACATTATCCCCCCATTTTAGGGGACCAATCATTGTATAATTTCAAATACAAAGTGCTGGAGTACAGAGCCAAAACAAAAAAACGTGTCACTGTCCCAATACTTTTTGAGCTCACTGTATACACGACATTACAGGGCAATCATGTTTTGACTGCATTGGGACTTAAAATAATTATAGATTTATCGATTACACTGTACAGTATTGTGCATGGACTCACTGCCAACAAGCTTCAGGCAGTTGATTGCGCACAAGAAAATATGCAGCCACGGTGTTTGATCCTAGTTGACTGGCATGTAGGATGATGGACGGGGGTGGGGAAGGGCATTGCTTGCACTACTTTCAGGCAGATGATAAAAATGCAATAAAATGGAAAATAGCTTGAAACTGAATTTTGTGGAGGAACAAAAGACCCCTTTGCATATCTAATGTAGCACGAGGTAGAAATGGCATATATCAACCACTGAAAACATACATTCATTTGATGTTTGTACTGTAGGTTTTACCTTGTTAAAGGTAAGCCCATGACACTTCGTGCTACTGTTTTGACATAATGGTACGGTATGGACCAACCCTCATACAAGTATCAATACATTTGTTTGTAGAGAATATCTGCTAGGATTTATCCCAATCAATCTTTTTTAATCTTCTCAGTGTGGAACAACGAAGCACTGCTCTCTTGTCTCCAATTTGCATTTTGATAATACAGTATGTTTCCTTTTTTAGGATGTTGCACTGAGGCTTCTCAATATGTGCCAGGGTCCTTAGAGAGGAAATACAGATCTGCTCTCTGCCTCCCTCTCTCTTTGCCTCCATCTCTCTGCCTTTCTCTCTGCCACCCTCTCTTTGTGCCTCTCTCTCTCTCTCTCGCTCTCTCTCTCTCTCTCTCTCTCTCTCTCTCTCTCTCTCTCTCTCTCTCTCTCTCTCTCTCTCTCTCTCTCTGTCTATCTGTTCTCTTCCCCTCTCCCCTTCTCTAAACTCATTGTTCTCAAAGTCTTCCCATTAGGGTTCCCTGAAGCAGATCCACAGCTGTGGTTACCAAGAAAACATTGGCTATTTCTTACTCATCCACATATATATATATATTCAAAAAGATTCATCAAGTATTTATCAGAACAATGTCTTCCTTTCTCTCTCCCTTCCTCGTGAGAACCATTTGTACAGCTACTAGCTCAGTATCGGCTCAGTATACAGCTTTTACTCTCATCGATCCAGGCATTTAAAATCCAACATCAAAAGCATGCTTTGGATCTTGTAAGCACAACCACAGCAACATATACTAGGAATATATTGGTCATAAAATACATTTGATATTTAATAAGAAGAAAGCGGGAGGTTTATGAAAGACAGCATCACTCAATGGAATTGGCTAACCGTCAGAAATGACACAATCTAAGTATGTAGTACTCCCAATGCCATCTACTGTAGCTGTTTTTGGCAAAACCAAAACCAAATACCTCAACAACACAGGCTTAAACATGACAGTGACACTTGGCCATGACGGTATAGCCCTCTCTAGAGGCAACAGCAGGTATTCAGTTGTTTCAAATGAGGATTTTCCATGGAATAATTTATAACAAGGCAAATGTAAGAATACCTGATGTTACATTAATAAAACAGGATTGTTTTGGGGAACTTGTCTGCCCAATATTTCACTGCTATAATGAGGTTATCCATCAAGAAGCGCTGAAAGAAGTCTGCTCACGTGAGGATTCTTCTACTAAAAAATGTTACCACATACTTTTCTTTTCTAGGGTAAACACCATCTGATAATTAATCAGTATTTTATAAGAGCGTTCCAGTGGTAAAGAATCACATAACCGCACATAACCCACATTATCCCTGCCTGTTATTGTCTCATGGTCATTTTCTGCATAACAATAGTTCTGACCTTCAGTTTGACTCCTTTAGCTGCAGTAGAGGAGATGTCTGGTCACGCTTCAAACTAAAATGGAGACATCTGAATTGGATAATTACAAGGTGCACTTTGCTTTTGCAAAGGAATCTAATTCCAATGGTGATGGGACAGCAGTAAAAATGTCACTCAGGATTCAGAGGACTCTTAAAGTGATAATTTCTCACTTGAATAGGCATAGTGCAATGGCAAAGATGTCTTTATGCACACACACACACACACTCACTCACACAAAAGCTACCGGTAGGTATCTTTGGAGGAATTAGTTTTATGTGCTCTTTTTTGATGACAGACCAATATAAACCATAGTTAATTAAAGAGTGGAATGACATTTTCAGAGAAACGTGAGTATAAGTACAATGTGCACATGAGTGTGTGTGCTTGTGTGTGTGTGCTTGTGTGTGTGTGTGTGTGTGTGTGTGTGTGTGTGTGTGTGTGTGTGTGTGTGTGTGTGTGTGTGTGTGTGTGTGTGTGTGTGTGTGTGTGTGTGTGTGTGTGTGTGTGTGTGTGTATGAGTGAACTAGATGACTGCAAGAATCTTTTCCTCATGGCAGCTCATAATATTTTAGTACCTTGCTATAAGGTCAGTAATACAGAGATATAGAACGGAAAGCCCTGGGCTTGGTCTCAGAACTCTGACTTACTGGTAGTTATTTTTGGAGGAATGAGTTTTATGAGCTCCTTTTTGGTGGCAGACCAATAAAAAACCATAGTTAATTAAAGAGTGGAATGACATTTTCAGAGAAACGTGAGTATAAGTACAATGTGCACATGAGTGTGTGTGTGTGTGTGTGTGTGTGTGTGTGTATGTGTGTGTGTGTGTGTGTGTGTGTGTGTGTGTGTGTGTGTGTGTGTGTGTGTGTGTGTGTGTGTGTGTGTGTGTGTGTGTGTGTGTGTGTGTGTGTGTGTGTGTGTGTGTACGAGGGGTGATAAATGCCATAAATGAACCGTTGAACTTGTGAACATCTGCATGTGTGAACGTGTGAATGTGTGAACCTGTGTTTTTTATTTATTTCTTTGGTATAATTGTTATTATAACATTTTTTTGTTGAAGGTGTGACTTGTATGTGTGAATGTGTGTTTTTATATATATATATATACTTTAATTTTACCATTCAACCAAGTTTATTTATAACAGTACAACACATGAAAGTCTGATTAATTCAGTTCCAAACAATTGCTTTAATGGAATTCACTCCAAAATGTAATAGTCACTGTACTATCAGGACCCCAGCACTGTTTATCATCTGTCAAGGTGGGGGCTATAATGCCTGTACTGTATACAGTATAAACACAACACTTCAACCAAATTATAACATTGTTCATTGGGTCTACATTAATTAGGTTAAATGTAAAAAAAATCATTCACCTGTCAGTTATTTCATGTTAGGCTATTACATAAGCTATTGTGTGTGTGTGTGTGTGTGTGTGTGTGTGTGTGTGTGTGTGTGTGTGTGTGTGTGTGTGTGTGTGTGTGTGTGTGTGTGTGGTGTGTGTGTGTGTGTACGAGGGGTGATAAATGCCATAAATGAACCGTTGAACATGTGAACATCTGCATGGGTGCTGTCTGAATCGCTGTTTCTCCAGCTCACCTAGCTTCCCACTGGTCCCAATGATCACTCGGCTACGCATGCCTCTCCCTAATGTCAATATGTCTTGTCCATTGCTGTTTTGGTTAGTGATTATTGTCTTATTTCACTGTAGAGCCTCCAGCCCTGCTCAATATGCCTTCGCTAGCCCTTTTGTTTCACCTCCCACACATGCGGTGACCTCACCTGGTCTAAATGATGTCTCTAGAGACAAAACCTCTCTCATCATTACTCAGTGCCTAGGTTTACCTCCACTGTATTCACATCCTACCATACCCTTGTCTGTACATTACGCCCAGAAACCTGCTCCTTTTACTCTCTGTTCCGAACATATTTGACGGACAGTTATTATAGCCTTTAACCGTACCCGTATCCTACTACTCCTCTGTTTCTCTGGTGATGTAGAGGTTAATTCAGGCCCTGCAGTGCCTAGCTCCACTCCCATTCCCGAGGTGCTCTCATTTGTTGACTTCTGTAACTGTTACAGCCTTGGTTTCATGAATGTTAACATTAGAAGCCTCCTCCCTAAGTTTGTGCTTTAGCACACTCTGCCAACCCGGATGTCTGAATCCTGGCTTAGGAAGGCCACCAAAATCCTGAGATTTCCATCCTTAACTATAACATTTTCCGACAAGATAGAACTGCCAAAGGGGGCGGAGTTGCAATCAACTGCAGAGATAGCCTGCTTTGTTCTGTCATACTCTCCAGGTCTGTGCCCAAACAATTTGAGCTTCTACTTCTAAAAATCCACCTTTCCAGAAACACCATTGCCGCTTGTTATAGACCACCTTCTGCCCCCAGCTGTGCCCTGGACACCATATGTGAATTGATTGCCGCCCATCTATCTTCAGAGCTCGTACTGTTAGGTGACCTAAACTGGGACATGCTTAACACCCTGGCCATCCTACAATCTAAGCTAGATTCCCTCAATCTCACACAAATTATCAATGAACCTATTAGGTACAACCCCAAATCCGTAAACACGGGCACCCTCATAGATATCATCCTGACCAACCTGCCCTCTAAATACACCTCTGCTGTCTTCAAACAGGATCTCAGCGATCACTGCCTCATTGCCTGTGTCCATAATGGGTCTGCGGTCAAACTACCACCCCTCATCACTGTCAAAAGCTCCCTAAAACACTTCAGCGAGCAGGCCTTTCTAATCGACCTGGCCCGGGTATCCTGGAAGGATATTGACCTCATTCCGTCAGTAGAGGATGCCTGGTTATTCTTTAAAAGTGCTTTCCTCACCATCTTAAATAAGCATTCTCCATTCAAAACATGTAGAACCAGGAGCAGATAAAGCTCTTGGTTCTCTCCAGACCTGACTGCCCTTGACCAGCACAAAACATCCTGTGGCGTACTGAATTAGCATCGAATAGCCCCTAAGATATGCAACTTTTCAGGGAAGTTAGGAACCAATATACACAGGCAGTTAGAAAAGCAAAGGCTAGCTTTTTCAAACAGAAATTTGCATCCTGTAGCACAAACTCCAAAAAGTTCTGGGACACTGTAAAGTCCATGGAGAATAAGAGCACCTACTCCCAGCTGCCCACTGCACTGAGGCTAGGAAACACTGTCACCACCGATAAATGTACAATAATTGAGAATTTCAATAAGCATTTTTCTACGGCTGGCCATGCTTTCCACCTGGCTACCCCTGCCCCGGTCAACAGCTCAGCACCCCCCCACAGCAACTTGCCCAAACCTCCCCCATTTCACCCTTCACCCAAATTCAGATAGCCGATGTGCTGAAAGAGTTGCAAAATCTGGACCCCTACAAATCAGCTGGGCTAGACAATCTGGACCCTCTCTTTCTAAAATGATCCACCGCAATTGTGGCAAACTATTACTAGCCTGTTCAACCTCTCTTTCGAATCGTCTGAGATCTCCAAAGATTGGAAAGCTGCTGCGGTCATCCCCCTCTTCAAAGGGGGAGACACTCTAGATCCAAACTGTTACAGACCTATATCTCTCCTACCCTGCCTTTCTAAGGTCTTCGAAAGACAAGTTAACAAACAGATCACCGACAATTTCGAATCCCACCGTACCTTCTCCGCTATGCAATCTGATTTCCAAGCTAGTCATAGGTGCACCTCAGCCACGCTCAAGGTCCTAAATGATATCATAACCGCCATCGATTAAAGACAATACTGTGCAGCCGTATTCATCGACCTGGCCAAGGCTTTCGACTTTGTCAATCACCGCATTCTTATCGGCAGACTCAACAGCCTTGGTTTCTCAAATGACTGCCTCGCCTGGTTCACCAACTACTTCCCAGACAGAGTTCAGTGTGTCAAACCGGAGGGCCTGCTGTCCGGACCTCTGGCAATCTCTATGGGGGTGCCACAGGGTTCAATTCCTGGGCCGACTCTTTTCTCTGTATACATCAATGATGTCGCTCTTGCTGCTGGTGATTCTCTGATCCACCTCTATGCAGATGACACCATTCTTTATACTTCTGGACCTTCTTTGGACACTGTGTTAACTAACCTCCAAATGAGCTTCAATGCCATACAACTCTCCTTCCGTGGCCTCCAACTGCTCTTAAACGCTAGTAAAACTAAATGCATGCTCTTCAACCGATCGCTGCCCCACACCTGCCCGCCTGTCCAGCATCACTACTCTGGACGGTTCTGACTGTGGACAATGTGTGGACAATTGCAAATACCTAGGTGTCTGGTTATACTGTAAACTCTCCTTCCAGACTCACATTAAGCATCTCCAATCCAAAATTACATCTAGAATCGGCTTCCTATTTTTCAACTAAGCATCCTTCACTCATGCTGCCAAACACACCCTCCTAAAACTGACCATCCTACCGATCCTTGACTTCGGCGATGGCATTTACAAAATAGCATCCAACACTACTCAGCAAATTGGATGCAGTCTATCACAGTGCCATCCGTTTTGTCACCAAAGCCCCATATACTACCCACCACTGCGACCTGTATGCTCTCGTTGGCTGGCCCTCGCTCCGTATTCGTCGCCAAACCCACTGGCTCCAGGTCATCTATAAGTCTTTGCTAGGTAAAGCCCCGCCTTATCTCAGCTCACTGGTCACCATAGCAGCACCCACCTGTATCATTCGCTCCAGCAGGGATATTTCACTGGTCACCCCCAAAGCCTATTCCTCCTTTGGCCACCTTTCCTTCCAGTTCTCTGCTGCCAATGACTGGAGCGAATTGCAAAAATCACTGAAGCTGGAGACTCATATCTCCATCACTAACTTTAAACATCAGCTATCAGAGCAGCTCACAGATCATTGCACCTGTACATAGCCCATCTGCAAATAGCCCATCCACCTACCTCGTCCCCATATTGGCTTCCTAAATTCTATCAGCATATCGAGTGCGCTACCAGGGCTGGCAAAACCCTAGATCATTGTTATTCTGACTTCCGCGACGCATATAAGGCCCTCCCCCGCCCTCCTTTCGGAAAAGCTGACCACGACTCCATTTTGTTGCTTCCAGCCTATAGACAGAAACTAAAACAGGAAGCTCCCGCGCTCAGGTCTGTTCAACTCTGGTCCGACCAATCGGATTCCACGCTTCAAGATTGCTTCGATCACGTGGACTGGGATATGTTCCGCATTGCGGCGAACAACAACATTGATGAATACGCTGATTCGGTGAGCGGGTTAATTAGCAAGTTGTCATGACGTTGGCCTGTGGGTAAGGTTTATGACCCCCCCCCATAAATACCTTTTACCACTTCCCCTCTCTGAATCTACTGAAGGACTTGAATAGCCTGTGTTAAATATAGAGAGTCTGGGAACATCAAACAAATGGGGAAAGGTACCACATATTTTGTTAATAAAACCAGTTGGAAATATGCTTGGGAACGTAATGAGTATGTATGTCAGTTCGGTTGTCATCTGAGACATTATGACTCATGACAGGACGACAAACTGTATCTGAGAAAGTATATGCCCTCTAGTTATTAGAGTCACATGGAATTGTTATGCAATTGAAATGTTTGATATTGAAAATGTTTGTTAGGAGATGAAATATAATTTTAGCTTCCGAATGAGAGATTTGGGTTTTCATAAGGAAAGTGCCCTGCTCGATCAGTGGCCCAACCCTGTGAAGAGACAGGGGTTATAAACGATGAAACACCTCCCTCCCCCTCTCCACTATATAATCCTTTGACGAAAAGATAACCGGTTGGTTCCAGTACGGGAGGTCTGCAGCCTCTACGTTAGAAGGACACACATGTCAAGTACAGAACTAAGCCAACCTCGGCGTGAGCTCTGGTATGAACTGGTATGAACTTTGAGCTTATTCACTACAGAAGTGCTACTTCCTAGCCGTTGAGTTAGCAGCGGCCGCTGCTAACGTGGGTTAGGAAAGGACGGATGACGGATCCAGTCTAACAACCAGACGAAGATACCACCACGTATCCAATGGACCACCATTGACATTCTTCCGAAAACAGGGAGATCTGTTGGCCAACCCGGCCAGCATCTACGACCAATCTACCGAAGCGCAGCTCAGAGTAAATATTTATTGCATTTTCCTTTTCCAAATGGGCGGTAATTTAGAATGCATAAGATAATGTATTTACGATAGCATAGCTGCTGTTTCTGTGTTCCTAAATCTTCCCGCTCTTTCATTCAAGCCCAACCCCCTTTCCTTTGTGTAACCAGCCGTCATATCTGTTCCGTCTACCGGGACGTTTTCTGTATGACATCATTGTATTCTGTGTATTTGTAATTCTGTGTGATTAGTTAGGTATTTAGTAAATAAATAATTAAACCCAATTTTGTATTGCTGATTCAACTTGTTAGCCAGGGTTCGTGAAGATAGCCAAGAATTTACAACTTTCATTATGAGACTGAAAATAAGAAAAGGGTTACTATTGACTGCTATCGATGTAAAATATTACAAAGTATTTTAAAAGTTTATTCGGAAGATAACGACTCTATAAACGTTCATCCGTGGTGCCCCGACTTTCTAGTTAATTACATTTACATGATTAGCTTAATCAGGTAATATTAATTACAGAGAAATCATTTTATAAGTTAGCATGTCATATCACTTAATCCGGCATAGCCAAAGACACGACAAAGTGCATCGGTGATGTCGTACCCACAGCGTCTATTAAAACATTCCCAAACCAGAAACCGTGGATTGATGGCAGCATTCGCGCAAAACAGAAAGCGTGAACCATTGCTTTTAATCAGGGCAAGGCGACCGGCAACATGACCGAATACAAACGGTGTAGCCAAAAAGATCATCAAGGACAACAACCACTGCCTGTTCACCCCGCTATCATCCAGAAGGCGAGGTCAATACAGGTGCATCAAAGCAGGGACCGAGAAACTGAAAAACAGCTTCTATCTCAAGGCCATCAGACTGTTAAACAGCCATCACTAACATTGAGTGGCTGCTGCCAACATACTGACTCATCTCCAGCCACTTTAATAATGGAAAAAGTGATGTAATAAATGTATCACTAGCCACTTTAAACAATGCCACTTCATATAATGTTTACATACCCTACATTACTCATCTCATATGTATATACTGTACTCTATACCATCTACTGCATCTTGCCATCTTGATGTAATGTATCACTAGCCACTTTAAACAATGCCACTTTTATATGTTTACATACTCTACATTACTCATCTCATATGCATATACTGTACTCTATACCATCTACTGCATCTTGCCATCTTGATGTAATGTATCACTAGCCACTTTAAACAATGCCACTTTTATATGTTTACATACTCTACATTACTCATCTCATATGTATATACTGTACTCTATACCATCTACTGCATCTTGCCAACAATGCCACTTTTATATGTTTACATATCCTACATTACTCATCTCATATGTATATACTGTTCTCTATACCATCCACTGCATCTTGCCTATGCCGTTCTAAACCATCACTCATTCATATATTATTTTATGTACATATTCTTATTCATTCCTTTACACTTGTGTGTATAAGGTAATTGTTGTGAAATTGTTAGGTTAGATTACTGTTGGATATTACTGCATTGTCGGAACTAGAAGCACAAGTATTTCGCTACACTCGCATTAACATCTGCTAACCATGTGTATGTGACAAATAAAATTTGATTTGATTTGATATTGTTATTTTTTTTCTTCTCCTTTGCACCCCATTATCTCTACTTGCACATTCATCTTCTGCGCATCTATCACTCCATTGTTTAATTGCTAAATTGTAATTACTTCGCCACTACGGCCTATTTATTGCCTTACTTCCCTAATTTTACCTCATTTGCACACACTGTATATAGATTTTTTCTATTGTGTTATTGACTGTACGCTTGTTTATTCCATGTGTAACTGTGTTGTTGTTTGTGTCGCACTGCTTTGCTTTATCTTGGTCAGGTCGCAGTTGTAAATGAGAACTTGTTCTCAGCTGGCCTACCTGGTTAAATAAAGGTGAAATAAATAAAATTAAATAAAAAATAAAAAGTGTGTACATATAGCAACATTCAATCAGACTTGTGAGTTAAAACATGTTTGAATCTTTCTCCTTCTTGGTGTCTTCACATATTTGGACAGTTATTTTTGGAGTATTGAGCTTTATGAGCTCCTTTTTGGTGGAAGACTAATAGAAACCATAGTTAAATAAAGAGTGAAATTACATTTTCAGAGAATTTTGTGTTGTCTTGAATGTTTGCATGTGTGTGTGTATGTATGTATGTATGTATGTATGTATGTATGTGTGTGTGTGTGTGTGTGTGTGTGTGTGTGGTGTGTGTGTGTGTGTGTGTGTGTGTGTGTGTGTGTGTGTGTGTGTGTATGAGGGGTGATAAATGCCACAAATGAACCGTTGAACGTGTGAAAGTGTATTTTCTTTTAACTTGAAAGTGTGCCTTGCACGCCAGCAATCCCAGTTGATTGGTGTGTGTCACCAGCAAAGCACCCCCACACCATAGCACCTCCTCCTCTATGGATCACAGTGGGAACTATACATGCAGAGATCATGTGTTCACTTACTCTGCGTCTCACAAAGACACGGCGGTTGGAACCAAAATTCTCCAGCTTCGACTCTACAGAGCAAAGGACAGATTTCCACCGGTCTAATGTCCATTGCATGTGTTTCTTGGCCCAAGCAAGTCCTTTAGTAGTGGTTTCTTTGCAGCAATTCAACCATGAAGGCCTGATTCACACAGTCTCCTCTGAACAGTTGATGTTGAGATGTGTCTGTTACTTGAACTCTGTTAAGCATTTATTTTGGCTGCAAATTCTGAGGTTGGTAAGTCTAATGACCATATACTTTGCAGCAGAGGTAACTCTGGGTTTTCCTTTCCTGTGGTGGTCCTCATGAGAAACAGCTTTATCATAGAGCTTGATGGTTTTTGTGACTGCACTTGAAGAAACTTTCTTCTTGACATTTTCCAGATGGACTATCCTTCATGTCTTAAAGTAATGATGGACTACCTCATGAAGTTGGTTGAGAGAATGCCAAGAGTGTGCAAAGCTGTCAGCAAGGCAAAGGGTGGCTACTTTGAAGAATCTAAAATCAAAAATAAATGTTGATTTGATTAACACTTTTTTGGTTACTACATGATTCCATATGTGTTATTTCATTGTTTTGATGTCTTCACTATTATTTTACAGCGTATAAAATAGTAAAAATAAAGAAAAACCATTGAATGAGTAGGTGTGTCCAAACTTTTGACTGGTGCTGTACATAGTGAACTCGTACATATTGTAAATATGAAAATAGAATACAGTAATTTACAACGTGACCAATCGCTTGCATGTCAATATCAGACTGGGAAGAATTGACGTTCGCGACATCCCCCTATCTGCAAGCGTAACCAATGGCATACCGCGTTATTGATAATGTAGGTACATTCAACCAACCAATAGAAATACATAAACATTGAACACATATCTCTAAAATATCAAGTGGAAACACAACATGCATAACTGAAGCTTATACTTTTATAACATATCTCTCTTATAATGTTATGCATGACTGATTTTATTCACTGTCATCATCCAGGTATTTGCAGAAAGGTAACTTATTCCTATTTTATGAAAAACCCATTTAAATTCTCAAATTAGTTATAATCCATTTAACACTGCTCGATGAAATCATTTGCATGTAATAATAATTGAATTTCTAATCCCAAATTAGCAACTGATAATATATCAGGATACTCTTTGATTTGGCATTTGTTTCTCAACAAAACATGTTAATTTACCGAGCTGGATGCACATGACTCAGATGAACAAAGACTCTCCAACCAAACCAATCACTTCGATGCAAACAACAGTCACACTGTCCTCTGAGACAGAAGATGTGCACCGAAGGACTGTGCCGTCTCCTTATCAACGAGGGTCACCAAGCCCACCTATCACAAAGCTTTAAAGCTGAGGAGAACAGGGCTTAGATCTCCACGTGTGATGTGCACCTGCTCCTGCACAGGAAAGCTATTTTCTTTGAGACGGTCCCCATGGTCCCTCATTCATCAGTGGCAGCATGGGCTGAAACCACGGCCGCCTCGGACACCGTGGCCTTAACAGGAACAGTCACGCCTTATAATTTCCTTCAGATGATGCCCAATGCTGGAATCCAAGGGCATTTATGTTGTTGGTTTGCTATGGCACATATCTCTCTCTAAGGCAGAGCTGGGAATGGTGTGGGCTAACTGCAGGGCAGCCCTAGCAGGTTTGAGGGCTGTGGACTCCAAAGGAAGTTCTGGAAGACTTCCAGGAGTGCCCTGCTCACCACTCCAAACCTTCACTCCAAAGGAGATGCATCAGCAATGAGCAAAACTAGAGGGACGTTAATTTATCATTATGTGTGTGTGTGTGTGTGTGTGTGTGTGTGTGTGTGTGTGTGTGTGTGTGTGTGTGTGTGTGTGTGTCCTCAGATTTGACCTGTTTTTATATTTTTCAGATGTTAAATCAATTACTAAACTTATTTTTTAAGCCCACATTTTAGCATGATTATTTATTAAAAGATCTGTCAGTAAGTGGTTCCTTCCAAGGTGCACCATAGAGCAAAGATATGCTAGGCAGGACGTTAGATACTCTAGTGTGTGCAGACATTATCATCAGTGGAGGAGGAAAGAAATGGTCAATGGACACACACAGCGTTTGATTTGATTTTAGCTGCCGGTGATGGCAGCACTGTTTGTATGTTGGAGGTATGTTTGTAAATTAATTTGATCAAGCCATGTAGTCTATTCCTTCTTGATTAATAAATCAAATTAAAATGTTTTATTGTTTCTCTGTAATACTAGCCACTTAGCAATTTTTAAGTTGGCTTTAGCCAGCTAGCTAGATAGGTTCCCAATTTCCCAACCTAGTTTTGAAGCCATTTCAGGGTATCAATCAAGTCAGAGTAGCTTGTCTAACTATCTTAGCTGGCATGTCTGCTGGCAAGGTTGCTAGACTTTGTAAACTTTATGAGTTATGATGAAATACCAGTGTGGCAGTTGACTAAACTCCTAGGGCATAAAAGTTCTTAAAGAATCAATGTGCACAATTAATTAAAATGACAAATGAACAGGTAAATCAGTATGCTTAGATAACCTATGCAGATAAATATACATATTTTTTACATAGAATTAGGCATAATGACTACGACTCTAGATTGCAGGAAAAAGCTGTTTCAGGTGTTTAAAAAATGAACATTTCTCAGAGCCCCGCCCCCTCCCACCCACGTGTACTTCATGCCACCTCTAAAATAACAGGTACATGATGCCCCTATGTGTGTGTGAGTGTGTGTGTGTGTGTGTGTGTGTGTGTGTGTGTGTGTGTGTGTGTGTGTGTGTGTGTGTGTGTGTGTGTGTGTGTGTGCAGTGTAGTGTAGTGTAGTGTAGTGTAGTGTAGTGTAGTGTAGTGTAGTGTAGTGTAGTGTAGTGTAGTGTAAAACGGTTGACTGTATGTTATCCCTGACTGAGTGGAACACCAATCCACCTGCACAGAGGCTGATGAGATTTCTGATGCTATTAGCATCATTGCTAAGAGGAATTGACCTACAGAAGGGGTTTCTTACAGGGTTAAAATTGTCAGAGCCTTTCACTATGCATAGATCAGATGAGAGTGACAAGCCCAGTCAGACAGACAGGTTGTCAACATTCAATGAGTCCAGAGTCACATTTAATGAAAGGTAACTGACAGACAGTGTGAAGGGGTGGCTGCTCTGCTTATTCACATATGATGCAATTCCAGGAGAAAAAAGTGACAAGTTAGCGACTCCACATGCACACACACACACACACACACACACACACATGCAAGCATGTGCGCTCACATGCACAAATCTCAAGTGGGTTTTGTGTAAGCCTAGGCGGTTTCCATAAGAACAAATGGAAGTATTTCTACAAATGTCAATAGATCAGACCCATTGTGTGTGAACAAATGGATGAGGTAAAGGAGTCAATGAAACGCAAGACCATTGACCAGATAGGCGCACATTCAACAAATCTGATCTAACAAAGTGGATATTCGAAAAATCTGTCATGATTTATGTATTGTAACAGTTCCACAATGTGTTTACTCAAGTTCGATTTGGATATATTTAGCTGTTTTTGCTGCAAAACATGTAGAAGTTGACCCTTTTTAGGTTTAGAAGAAGTGACTGCTAAATACTATCTCCCATTCATATAAACTGCTTAGCATCACTAGCAAATAGAAATCGGGGGTGGTAGTCAAAGTCATTATTTTTTACCTTCATTTAACTAGGCAAGTCAGTTAAGAACTCTTATTTTCAATGAAGGCCTAGGAACAGTGGGTTAACTGCCTTGTTCAGGGGCAGAATGATTTTCACCTTGTTAGCTCAGGGATTCGATCTTTGATTCTAACATTTTCATTACTGGTCCAACGCTCTAACCCCTAACGCGGTTGATTGGTAACGATGACATGAACATGTGTTGTGGTTGACATCCATACAAACATTATACTCTTACCTCAACATAGTGTGAAATACACATATAGACAATAGGCTCATTTTACTGGGTGGCATTGAGGATATTTTCCCCCATGCATTTCCATTGCAATTCCATTGTTTGGGGGCGAATTCGATTGACCTCTTTACCGAATCTATATTTGTGTTAAAGATCTCACCAAGATTTGGCAGATGACAGACAGCAAAGTAAACTTTTAAGCAAGGTTACATTCTATTCTGTTGAGGCTGAATACGGAAGTTTACAGTTTATGATAAATATTTGGTATTTGGTATTTTATTAGGATCCCCATTAGCTGTTGCAAAAGCAGCGGCTAACCTTTCCTGGGGTCCACACAAAACATGAAACATAATACAGAATGACATAATACAGAACATCATTAGACAAGAACAGCTCAAGGACACAACTACATACATTTTTAAAAAGGCACACGTAGCACAAACTATCTAGGTCAAATAGGGGAGAGGTGTGTGCCGCGAGGTATTGCTTTATCTGTTTAAAACAATACCTCGCAAACACATAAATATGTTCCTCTAGGTCTCGCTTTTGTGCTTCATGATCTTGCTCTAGGACTTGCTTTTGTGTAAAGTTGTACAATTATGCAATATTCTGCTCTGCACTGAATATTGGAGCATGTGTATGGATATCAGATTGCCTTGCTGATACTACAACCGTTTGTCCCTTGTCCCTTGCGCTAGCTAGCGTACCATTTCTCCCTACTAGCTAGCTACTTCTAGCTTATGTTGTTGTTGGCTAGCTGTTCATGGCTTTTTGTTACATTTAATACGCATGCCTCTTCTATAATTTGATTGTACTGTTATACAAACTGTTGTTGCCCAAACAATGCATGGGTGTATATTTAGTGGTTTTGCACACCACCATCTTTAGTAATAAACTAGCTGACTAGCTAGCTAACTAACCCGGTTCAAATCGTGATACGCCATACATACACACCTAGTAAGACATACATTTCTGCAGGCAATTAGCTAGTAAAGTTGATTTTTCTAGATAATGTTGAATTGAATGTAACACTTTTGCATTCTCTCTGACACACAGATTTACCACCCAGCACAATGTGTCTGTGCGATGTCAAAGAGCACGAACACCCCAGCTAGCAATGAGGAATCGGCCCAGAAGCGGCCCTCTTCCGAGGGGGCGAAACTGATTCAATCGGCATGGAATCGGATGTCGGACTCGGCCTGGAATCAAAGTGAATGACTGCCCAGATTCGGCCCAAGTACATCGGGCCGTTTCCATCTACCGGAATTCAGCCGACTTTGCCGGCATTTTACCAGAATCCCCCTAGAAGTGGCCCGATGCAAATGTAAATACATGGATTTTGTAGAAGTAGTTTCTGTGTAACACTAGGCTTATTAATCCTGTAGTAATCCTCGTCCTTGGAATACAAAGTGCATGCATGGCCCTATTACATGTTTCATGTTATATATTTGAGTCTAGAAGACTATAATAAAAACAGATGTTGAATTCCACCCACCTGGTTTAGAGTGGCTGCTATAGCCCCCGTAATTCAATTAATCACTGATTGCTGTACTACTTTGTTAGAACACTAAGTCATTTCACAAGATACCAAAAACAGTTTGTGGGAACTTCAATCAAGGTAAGTGATAAATGTCAAAGGTTGAAATTCCCCTTTACTATCTCTCAATCTGGGGTTGGTGGGGTTGGCGGGGTAAAGTTCCAATTTTATGTGAATTACAGTGCCTTCAGAAAGGATTCACACCCCTTGGCTTTTTCCACATTTTGTTATGTTACAGCCTGAATTTAAAATAGATGAAATGGATATTTTTGACACTGGCTTACACACAATACCCCATAATGTCAAAGTAGAATGATGTTTTTAGAATATTGACAAATATATAAAAAAATTAAGCTGAAATGTCTTGAGTTAAAAAACATTCAACCTCTTTGTTATGGCAACCAAAATATATTCAGGATTAAAAATGTGCTTAACAAGTCACATAATAAGTTGTATGGACTCACTCTGTGTGCAATAATAGGGAAAGGGAAAGGGGGATACCTAGTCAGTTGTACAACTGAATCAGAGAGGTGCGGGTGGCTGCCTTAAATCAACATCCTAAGAGTGTTTAACATGATTTTTGAATGACTACCTTATCTTGGTACCGCACACATACAATTATCTGTAAGGTCCCTCAGTCGAGCAGTGAATTTCAAACACAGAGTCAACCACGAAGACTAGGGAGGTTTTCCAATGCGTCGCAAAGAAAGGCACCTATTGGTAGATGGGTAAAGAAAAAAAAGAAAAAAATATTTTATATCAAAGGAATATCCCTTTGAGCATGGTGAAGTAATTAATTACACTTATACAGGCATCCCTTCTAACTAGGAGTAAGTAAACTGCTCAGGGATTTCACCATGAGGCCAACAGTGACTTTAAAACAGTTACAGAGTTTAATGGCTGTGATAGGAGAATACTGAGGATGGATCAACAACGTTGTAGTTACACCACAATACAAATCATATCAAATCAAAGTTTATTTGTCACGTGAGCCGAATACAACAGGTGTAGACCTTACAGTGAAATGCTTACTTACAGGCTCTAACCAACAGTGCAAAAAAGATATTATGTGAACAATAGAAATAAAATAGAAATAAAAACAACAGTAAAAAGACAGTGAAAAATAACAGTAGCGAGGCTATATACAGTAGCGAGTCTGTAACAGTAGCGAGGCTGCATACAGGCACCGGTTAGTCGGGCTGATTGAGGTAGTATGTTCATGTAGATATGGTTAAGTGGACTATGCATATATGATGAACAGAGAGTAGCAGTAGCGTAACAGAGGGGTTGGCCGGTGGTGGGTGGCGGGACACAATGCAGATAGCCCGGTTAGCCAATGTGCGGGGGCACTGGTTGGTCGGGCCAATTGAGGTAGTATGTACATGAATGTATAGTTAAAGTGACTATGCATATATGATAAACAGAGAGTAGCAGCAGCGTAAAAGAGGTGTTGGGGGGGCAAAATGCAAATAGTCCTGGTAGCCATTTGATTACCTGTTCAGGAGTCTTATGCCTTGGGGTAAAAACTGTTGAGAAGCCTTTTTGTCCTAGACTTGGCACTCCGGTACCACTTGCCATGCGGTAGTAGAGAGAACAGTCTATGACTGGGGTGGCTGGGGTCTTTGACAGGTTTTAGGGCCTTCTTCTGACACCGCCTGGTGTAGAGGTCCTGGATGGCAGGCAGCTTAGCCCCAGTGATGTACTGGGCCGTACGCACTACCCTCTGTAGTGCCTTGTGGTCGGAGGCCGAGCAATTCCCGTACCTGGCAGTGATGCAACCAGTCAGGATGCTCTCGATGTTGCAGCTGTAGAATCTTTTGAGGATCTAAGGACCCATGCCAAATCTTTTTATTTTCCTGAGGGGTAATAGGCTTTTACTGGCTCAAATAGCCAAACCAATCAGCCTGTTACCAACCCTTAGTAAACATTTGGAAAAATGTATATATTTTTTTTTGCCCCTTTTTTCCCTCAATTTTGTGATTATGATCTAGTCTCACCGCTGCAACTCCCCAAAGGGCTAGGGAGAGGTGAAGGTCGAGTCGTGCGTCCTCCGAAACATGACCCACCAAGCCACGCTTCTTAACACCCGCTTGCTTAACCCGGAAGCCAGCTACACCAATGTGTCAGAGGAAACATCGTTCAAATAATGACCGAAGTCAGCCTGCAGGCGCCTGGCCCGCCAGAAGGAGTCACTAGAGCTCGGTGAGTAAAGTAAAGCCCCCCCAGTCAACCCCTCCCCTAACCCGGATGACGCTGGGCCAATTGTGAGCTGCCATATGGGACTCCTGGTCACGGCTGATTGTGACACATTCTGCGATCGAACCCCAGGCTGTAGTGATGGCACAACACTGCGATGCAGTGCCTTAGACCGCTGTGCCACTCAGGGGGCCCACAATGCTATTTTACAGTAAACAAATTTACAACAGACTTTCAGCATGCTTATAGGGAAGGACATTCAACAAGCACACCACTTACACAAGTGACTAATGATTGGCTGAGAGAAATTGATAATAAAAAGATTGTAGGGGCTGTTTTGTTAGACTTCAGCGCGACTTTTGACATTATCGATCATAGTTTGCTGCTGAAAAAATATATGTGAACCCTCTCCAACATGATCCAGGTAGAATCAGGAATTCCCCAGGGTAGCTGTTTAGGCCCCTTTCTTTTTTCAATCTTTACTAACAACATGCCACTGGCTTTGAGTAAAGCCAGTGTGTCTATGTATGCAGATGACTCAAGTTTCAGAATGGGTGGCAAGGAATAAGTCAGTCATAAATATTTCAAAAACGAAAAACAAAGTATATAGGACAAATCATTCACTAAACCCTAAACATCAACTAAATCTTGTAATGATTAATGTGGAAATTGAGCAAGCTGAGGTGACTAAACAGCTTGGTTACCAAGGGATTGTAAACTGTCATGATCAAAATATATTGATACAACAGTAGCTATCATGGGGAGAAGTCTGTCCATAATAAAGCGCTGCTCTGCCGACTTAACAACACTATCAACAAGGCAGGTCCTACAGGCCCTAGTTTTATCGGAACTGGACTTCTGTTCAGTAGTGTCCATTAAAAGGGACTTTTTTTACACTTGGCTCAGAACAAGGCAGCACGGGGAGCTAGCATTAATCTCTCATGGCTCAAAGTGGAGGAGAGATTGATTTAATCGCTACTTGTTCTTGTAAGAGGTGTTGACAAGCTGAATGTACCGAGCTGTCTGTTTAAACTAGTAGCACACAGCTCGGACACACATGCATACCCCACAAGACATACCAACAGAGGTCTCTTCACAATACCCAAGTCCAGAACAGACTATGGGTGTCACGTCCTGACCCTTGTAAGAGGTCATTTGCCATAGTAGAGCGGTCAGGGCGTGACAGGTGGTTGTGTTGGGTGGTTTTGGGTTTTCTGTTTATATGTGGGTTTTTTCTAGTATTCTATTTCTATGTTTTGTTTTCCAGGTTTTGGCCGGGTATGGTTTCTAATCAGAAGCAGGTGTCTTTCGTTGTCTCTGACTGGAAGCCATACTTAGGCAGCCTGTTTTCCTTTGGGGTTTGTGGGTAGTTGTTTTCCGTTTTGTATACGTACCTGACGGAACTGTTGGCGGTCGTTTTGTTTTTTTGTTGAAGTGTTATCATAAATAAAATAAATATGAGCACTTTACACGCTGCGCCTTGGTCCCCTTTCAACGACCCCTGTGACAATGGGAGTACTACATAGAGCCACAGTACTACATAAAGCCATGACTAAATGGAACTCTATTCCACATCAGGTAACTGATGCAAGCTGTAGAATCAGATTTAAAAAACAGGTAAAAATACACCTTATGGAACAGCGGGGACTGTGAAGAGACACACACAAAGGTACAGACATACGCATACACACACAAGCGCTAGTACACACACTCTACACACGTACATTGTAATATTGTTTTATGGTAGTATACATTTTGTATTGTAGATATATGATATGTAGTGGTGTAATAATGTTATTTGATGTGTTGTTTAATATTTTGTTTTATATGTAATGTAAATGCCTTAATGTGTCTGGACCCCAGGAAGAGTAGCTGTTGCCTTGGCAAATACAACTTTGAGCAACTGCACAGCCATTTACTTACATTAATGGGAAGGATGTGGGTGAACATGGACGGAGACAGTGGCAACCCATCATTCGCTAACAACAACAAAATATACATGTTGAATTAATAAAACTGCATACAACATGGTCTATTTTTCACTTACTTGAGTAAGGCAGCTCCAAAATGCAGGTGTTTCAGTCTAGCTCAGTGCTTTCTGAGTGGGGCAGCCAGCAGAAAATACAGAGCGTAGGGGTTGGTAATGTTCTCTGGATGCGCCGTGATTGGCTCAGTGTTCTGTCACTCATGGGGATATATGGGTAGAGCAAAAAAATTCTAGCCCCTTGGGTGCTGCCGTAGACTTACATTAGAAGTGCCCATCCAAGAAGGCTCAAGGTCATTGGCCACAGATAAAATTATGTCAAATCATGTTATATCTACCATAGCTTTGATTGGACTGATCATGTCAACACCATTTGATTGGACTGATCATGTCAACATCATACTTTCAAAATCTTAGCTAGCAAGATAGACAAGCAGTCATCATCATGCATCAAGTCAGCAATCTACAGGCAAATTCTTTTCAAACCTTGCCAATCGGCAATTGGACATAAACATTACACAACAAGTTGGATATAGCAAATTCAACAATGAGTAGCCCTGGTTTGATCCCAGTCTGTGTCACAGCCGACTGTGACCGGGAGACCCATTAGGTGGTGCACAATTGGCCAAGCATTGTCCGGGTTAGGGGAGGGTTTGGTCGGCCAGGTTGTCATCGTGTTCTAGCGACTCTTTGTGGCAGACCAGTCATCTGCAAGCTGACTTCGGTCGTCAGTTTAACAGTGCTTCCTCCAACACATTGGTGTGGCTGGCTTCCGGGTTAAGTGAGCAGTGTGTCAAGAAGCAGTGCGGCTTGGCTCTCGACCTTCCGTAGGGGAGTTGCAGCGATAAGACAAGAGCGTAACTACCAATTGGATATCACAAAAAAGGGGGTAACGCCAGGTGCCAGAAAGGGTTGAATACATTGGCAATGCTGTGAATCAAACATAACTTCTGCCACATTCAAGATAACTGGGAACTCGGATAAAACTAGCTCTGACTGGGAAAATGATTTTAAACGGTCATCCAACTCGGAATTCCAAGTCGGAATTTTGGGCTTCTTTCTAGAGCCCACAAGAAGGACCGCCGCGCCACCTTCCTGTTCAGGTGAACACAGTACAACAAGGTGAGTCCAAAATGTATTGTATGCTGCTGTATAAATTATGTAATATGCCAGAGAGATATGTATACTGTAGCCAAGAAAGTAATACTTAGTGTATGTTGTGTAGTAAGCTGTAAGTAGCCCATGTGCCTCACCCTAATAATTTGTTCCCTTTCCTCCCTCATAACTTAGCCTACTGTTCTGACTTGATGGTGCACATGTAGCCTATTAATAGCCTGTTTTAGAGAAATATACTCATTGAATATGTCACGTCCTGACCAGTATAAGGGGTTATTTGTTATTGTAGTTTGGTCAGGACGTGGCAGGGGTGTGTTTGTTTTGTGTTGTCAGGGTTTTTGGGTAGTGTTGTATGTTTTGTATTTCTATGTTCTATTTTCTAGTTATTCTATTTCTATGTTTAGTTTATTGTTTTGACCTTCAATTGGAGGCAGCTGTTCCTCATTGCCTCTAATTGAAGGTCCTATTTAGTAGGGGTGCTTTTCATGGGGTTTTTGTGGGTAGTTGTTTCTTGTTTAGCTGTGTGCCTGACAGGACTGTTTTTGTCGTTCTTTTTGTTCAGTGTTCATTTATTTAATAAAGAAGAAAATTAGCATTCACGTACCCGCTGCATTTTGGTCCAATCACTTCGACGACTGTGACAGAATATTGTAAGGAGTTTCATTGTCTGCTTATATGATCCCCTTATTTACTCTACGGTTCTGACTTGGTGTACAGGGAGAATACTGTAAGAACGGCCCATGTTCTGAATTCTGTCGCTGAACATTTCAAAAGTGCTGAATAAATAGTTATATTGACTACGTCTGTACTACCTGTAGCTTGCTCATTAATCTCTTAATCGAAATCACGGATTGCCTCTTATGCCATAGTTTGTATATCTCAATTGTCAGTAGAAACCACATTTGTTTAAGTAAGTCAGCCAGTTGGTCACATTTTGGTAAATGTATATCTTGTGAAAGAGATAGGCTAGAGCTATTATTTTTTAATCATACCATGTCATGGGCTAGTGAAAAGACAGACATGATTTTGTTTGAAATATATTTCAAGCTAATTGTATTCTGGAGAGACAAACAATCATGTTTTGTGGCAAAACGCTATATATAATCCACCCCAATCAACAGAACACCAATAGAAAAAGTATCCCGATTGGGTTTT
This sequence comes from Salmo salar, assembly GCF_965601325.2. Classification (NCBI taxonomy): domain Eukaryota; kingdom Metazoa; phylum Chordata; class Actinopteri; order Salmoniformes; family Salmonidae; genus Salmo; species Salmo salar. The sequence goes on from NC_138303.1 coordinate 87,462,824, forward strand.
AATCAGTTACATGTAGGGCTAATAAAATCAACCAGATGGCTCAAGATTGACTTCGAAATTGGACTTGTGTCCATGTATTGAGGACGTCGGGAAATGACTTAAAAACCGTCCACTAGGGAAGTCGGGAAATGACTTCAAAACCGGCCACTTGGGGCAACAGTGAGTGCTATTACCATCAAGTAGGCTTAACTCCGGATCCGAAGGTTGAGTGTTCAATCCCAGTGGTAGACACTTGTTTTTATTTTATTTTAACCCTATTCCAAACCTTAAACCTTAAAGGGATACTTGGGGATTTTGGCACTGAAGATGTTTGTCAATATTTCTCCAAGTTAAGGGTTAAGGTTTTGGATATGGTTAAAACATAAACCTCAGGCATTAATTCCAAATGGTTGAGATATTTCATGATTTTTGCAATGAAGCCCTTTATCTACTTCCCCAGAGTCAGATAAACTTGTGGACACCATTTTTATGTCTCTGCATACAGTATAAAGGAAGTTATAGTTCATTTTGGGGTTTCTTTTTTGACATTCAAGCAAATTTTGGAACAATTTAATGGGTTTTTTACAGGGTTTTTTCATTAGGATAAATCAAGGGAAGCTTTTTTAGTTTGATTATACATACTGTAGGGAAGGATTTAAGTAATAATAAGGACATTGAAAGTCTGTCGCATTTCATTATTTTCCGATCAAGGATGGATTGATTCTTATTGTCAGAGTGACGCAGCCTGCTGTTTACAACCTCCATATGTTTGCAGTCAGTAGCCTATTATTGGTTCCTGTCACTGGATTTTGTCTCTCTTCTTTTCATGAGCTTGTTTAGAAAGTTTACTCTTTCGGCCAACAGGAACAGATATCACAGGTTGTCGAAGGAATCCATAACCAAAAGGTCCACCACACTTAAGAGCTCAAAGCTAACGTAACACAGTAGCCAGCGCATGAACAGCTGGAAGTGACAGCTGTCTAACACCTTATCTGGGCTTATAAACCAGAGGATAGCCAAAATGATTAAGATAATGCTTCTTAGGTTTGGAAAAAAAGTGTGGGAAAATACAGTACCAGTCAAAAGTTTGGACACCAACTCATTCAAGGGTTTTTCTTTATTTGTACTATTTTCTACATTGTAGAATAATAGTGAAGACATCAAACTATGAAATAACACATATGTACCCCAAAAAGTGTTAAACAAAGCAAAATATATTTTAGGTTCTTCAAAGTAGCCACCCTTTGCTTTGATGACAGCTTTGCACACTCTTGGCATTCTCTCAACCAGCTTCACATGGAATGCTTTTCCAGCTGTCTTGAAGGAGCTCCCATATATGCTGAGCTGCTTTTCCTTCACTCTGTGGTCCAACTCATCCTAAACCATCTCAATTGAGAAAGTCAGTTGTACAACTGAATGCATTCAACTGAAATGTGTCTTCCGCATTTAACACAACCCCTCTGAATCAGAGAGGTGTGGGGAACAGTGGGTTAACTGCCTTGCTCAGGAGCAGAACAATTTTTACCTAGTCAGCGCATCAGATTCAATCCAGTGACCTTTCGGTTACTGGCCCAACGTTCTAACCACTAGGCTACCCTCCGCCTGGGATGAGGTTGGGTGAATGTGCAGGCCAGGTCATCTGATGCAGCACTCCATCACTCTCCTTCTTGGTCAAATAGCCCTTACACAGCCTGGAGGTGTGGTGGTACATTGTCCTCTTGAAAAACAAATGATAGTCCCACTATGTGCAAACCAGATGGGAGGGCGTATCGCTGCAGAATGCTGTGGTAGCCATGCTGGTTAAGTGTGCCTTGAATTCTAAATAAATCACTGACAGCATCACCAGCAAAGCATCCCCACACCATCACACCTCCTCCTCTCTTCTTCACGGTGGGAACCACACATGCAGAGATCATCCGTTCACCTACTCTGCGTCTCACAAAGACACAACAGTTGGAACCAAAAATCGCCAATTTGGACTGATCAGACCAAAGGACAGATTTCCACCGGTCTGATGTCGATTGCTTGTGTTTCTTGTCCCAAGCAAGTCTATTCTTCTTATTGGTGTCCTTTAGTAGTGGTTTCTTTGCAGCAATTCTTTGCAGCAATTCTTTGCAGCAATTTGACCATCAGGGCCCCTGGATCCGTGCCCTGCGTGCCTGGTCGGTATTCAGCTACGCTTACTACAAGTTTAGATAACTGGCTAGACTAACTTACCAATCTAAAAATTGTTAGCTGACACAGCTAATTTAGTGACTGTCAGTGACTGACAAAACAAGAGAAAAACTGCTGATGCACAACCAAGTTTTTAACTTTTAATTTTCAACAGTAAGTTGAGTCCCCAAATGAATCCCCCCCAAAGAATTCATGATTTTAATGTGGTTTCACAGCCCCCTAGAGGCCGGGGGCCCTTAGTGATCGCTTTTGTCTCTTATGCCTGGAGACGGCCCTGGTTATTGGGGTGCTAACATGGCTGCCATAGAATTGCAGAAACTTCAATGTCCCAACTCTTTAAACACATGGCTCTGGATATGTCGTGTTTTGGTATGAAACAAGCGGGTTAGATATCTCCTTTTGCAACAAAAAAACACTTTCTAAAACACATTTAAAGTAAATGTTTAAAAAGTGTTCATACATATAAAAGAGACCCACGAGTATTGTTTTCAGATGAAAAAATGTGAATGTAAAAAAATTGGCGTTTATTGCATTTTGGAATCAATCAAACCCTTCACTTATAGTTACATTTATTTGAACATAGGCTAAATTTTCATTGCTAATTCATTTATCAACAGCAGTGACAGTGGCCTAAATATTGGAATGAGTTTAGCTATTAATGCTCTTGTTATTGTGATATACTTTTGCCACACTGGCTGAACATGAAAATAAATCTCTCTTTGGTGGGTTTCTCTGGTTGATAGGGGATTCGGGGAATAGTTGAATATCTCACTCTCACTACATAATTGATGAGGTGTTTAGAAGTGTATACTTTATTCATGCCAGATGTACATTTAAAAGCATTTTGTCTATAACCAAATGTTAGATAAAATAGGCGGAAATGTCAGCTCTCTACCTACTGCACATTCTTAGAAAAAGGGTTATTTGGAATTCTATATAGAACATCTTGGTTCTTTGAATGAGATTAAACAACCCTTTATTTAAAAAAGGTTATATACACTACCGTTCAAAAGTTTGGGGTCACTTAGAAATGTCCTTGTTTTTGAAAGAAATGCAATTTTGTTGTCCATTAAAATAACATCAAATTGATAAGAAATACAGTGTAGACATTTTTTATGTTGTAAATGACTATTGTAGATGGAAACGGCTGATTTTTAATGGAATATCTACATAGGCGTACAGAGGCCCATTATGAGCAACTATCACTCCTGTGTTCCGGTGGCATGTTGTGTTAGCTAATCCAAGTTTATAACGTTAAAAAGACGAATTAATCATTAGCAAACCCTTTTGCAATTATGTTAGCATAGCTGATAACTGTTGTACTGATTAAAGAAGCAATAAAACTTGCCTTCTTTAGACTAGTTGAGTGTCTGGAGCATCAGCATTTGTGGGTTCGATTACAGGGTCAAAATAGCCAGAAACAAATAACTTTCTTCTGAAACTCTTGTTCTGTGAAATGAAGGCTATTCCATGCGAGAAATTGCCAAGAAACTGAAGCTCTCATGCAACGCTGTGTACTACTCCCTTCACAGAAAAGCGCAAACTGGCTCTAACCAGAATAGAAAGAGGAGTGGGAGGCCCCGGTGCACAACTGAGCAAGAGGACAAGTACATTAGAGTGTTTAGTTTGCTTCATTAAATAGTACCCGCAAAACACCAGTCTCAATGTCAACAGTGAAGAGGCGACTAAGGGATGCGAGAAAAGAGAAACTGGAAAAAGCAGGAGCTGAGACACAAAACGCTGCTAGCCTTGAACAAACAAGACGAACTGGCACAGACAGACAGAAAAAACAGGTATAAATACCCAGAGGATAAGTGGGGAAGATGGGTGACACCTGGAGGGGGTGGAGACAAGCACAAGGACAGGTGAAACCGATCAGGGCATGACACACCCTTCTGAAATGTGGGGCGGTAGGTAGCCTAGTGGTTAGAGTGTTGGACTAGTAAACGAAAAGTTGCTAGATTGAATCCCCGAGCTGACAAGGTAAAAATCTGTCCTTCTGCTCCTGAACAAGGCAGTTAACCCAGTGTTCCTAGGCCATCATTGAAAATAAGATTTTGTTCTTAACTGACTTGCCTAGTTAAATAAAGGTTAAAAAAAGGGATATTCAATGTCTGCTTTTTAAAAATGTACCCATCTACCAATTAGTGACCTTTGCGAGGGATTGGAAAATCTCCCTGGTCTTTGTGGTTGAATCTGTGTTTGAAATTCACTGCTCGACTGAGGGAGCTTACAGATAATTGTATGTGTGGGGTACAGAGATGAAGTAGTCATAAAAAAATCATGTTAAACACAACATTTTTACTTCTAAACTTATTTAGGCTTGCCCTAACCAAGGAGTTGAATACTTATTGACTGAAGACATTTCAGCTTTTCATGTTTATTAATTTGTAAAAAATTGGAAAAACATCATTCCACTTTGACATTATGGGGTATTGTGTGTAGTCCAGTGACAAAAGAAATCTAAATTTTATAAATTTTATATTCAGGCTGTAACACAACAAAATGTGGAACAAATCAAGTGGTGGGAATACTTTCTGAAGGCACTGTAAGTTGTTCTTCTACATCATAATAATTATGTCTGTATAGCTCATGATTTTGTTCCTTTTTTCTTCTTCTCAGGAATCAGGCAGGCAACAACCCATACTGTACTGTTCCTGAAAGAAGTCAGCAAGATTGTGTGCCATCATTCAACCAAAGAGAAGCCTTTCTAGCCAGCAGTGCATATAGTGACAATAAAAAAATGATGCTTGTATTCTTTTGAGCATTATTTAAATGTTTATTATATTCTTAGCTAAAAATATAACTATTTATTAGTTGTATCCATAATTCATAAATGGCACCATACAGGGATCTACATGTATATGGAACCTGTCACAAGCGTCGTTGTAGGGAGCGGACCAAACTGCAGCAGGTATAGTGAACATCTTCTTTTTATTAGAAGGAAAAAACAAAAATACACTTACACAAAACAAATGACGAAAACAGTCCAGTAAGGTGCTCAGACTATACACGGAAACAAGCACCCACAAACACAAGAGAAAATAAACCCACTTAAATATGGCCTCCAATTAGAAGCAACAACAACCAGCTGCCTCTAATTGGAGGTCGTTCCCAAAACTAACATAGATATAGAAAAACTAGAAAACCCACATAGAAATAGAAAACATAGAACATAAACCAAAACCCCAAAACACACTAAACAACCCCCCCCTGCCACGCCCTCACCACAATACAATAACAAACAACCCCTTTTACTGGTCAGGATGTGACAGTACCCCCCCCCCCCCCCCCCCAAGGTGCAGACCCCGGATGCACCGAAAACACAAAACCCCACAAAAATAACCCCAAACTAAAGGGAGGGAAGGGAGGGTGGCTACCGTCACCAACGGCTCCCGTGCTACACCCCCCCTACCCAATCCTCCAACTACGGATGTGGCTCAGGCTCCGGCTTTAGTCCCCATCCTAACCTGCCCACCCCCATTAAAGGCTCATGGCTGTAGACCTCTGCTAAAGGCTCTGGGCTGTAGACCACTGCTAAAGGCTCTGGGCTAAGGCGCGTCGCTGGAGACCTCGGGCTGAGGCGCGTCGCTGGAGACCTCGGGCTGAGGCGCGTCGCTGGAGACCTCGGGCTGAGGCGCGTCGCTGGAGACCTCGGGCTGAGGCGCGTCGCTGGAGACCTCGGGCTGAGGCGCGTCGCTGGAGACCTCGGGCTGAGGCGCATCGCTGGAGACCTCGGGCTGAGGCGCATCGCTGGAGACCTCGGGCTGAGGCGCGTCTCTGCAGGCTCCGGACTGTGGGCCGTCTCTGCAGGCTCCGGACTGTGGGCCGTCTCTGCAGGCTCCGGACTGTGGGCCGTCTCTGCAGGCTCCGGACTGTGGGCCGTCTCTGCAGGCTCCGGACTGTGGGCCGTCTCTGCAGGCTCCGGACTGTGGGCCATCTCTGCAGGCTCCGGACTGTGGGCCATCTCTGCAGGCTCCGGACTGTAGGACGTCGCCGGAAGCACTGGACGGGGAACTGTCGCCGGAAGCCCTGGACGGGGAACTGTCGCCGGAAGCTCTGGACGGGGAACTGTCGCCGGACGCTCTGGACGGGGAACTGTCGCCGGAAGCTCTGGACGGGGAACTGTCGTCGGAAGCTCTGGACGGGGAACTGTCGTCGGAAGCTCTGGACGGGGACTGCGCACTGAAGGCCTGATACGTGGGGCTGGCTTTGGAGGCGCCAGACTAGTGACACGCACCACAGGGCTAGTGCGAGGAGCAGGAACAGGACGTACTGGACTGGGCAGGCGCACTAAAGGCCTGGTGCGTGGGGCTGGCTTTGGAGACGCCAGAACAGTAACGCGCACCACAGGGCTAGTGCGAGGAGCAGGAACTGGATACACTGGGCCTTGACTACGCACTGGAGGTCTGGAGGGCACAGCCTGCACAACCCGTCCTGGCTGGATTGTTACTGTAGCCCGGCACAGGCGGAGTGCTGGCACAGGGCGAACTGGGCTGTGCTGAGGCATGATGGCTGCCGTGCGTAGAGCAGGCGCAGGGTAGCCTGGGCCTAGGAGACGCACTGGTGGCCAGATGTATTGAACAGGCATACTTCTCCCTGGCTGGATGCCCACTCTAGCACGGCACTTGCGGGGGGCTGGTATCGCTTGTACCGGACTGTGCGTGCGGATGGGCGAGAGCGTGCGCACTTCCACATAGCACGGTGCTCTCACCGCCAAACGCTCCCCATAATAAGCACGAGGAGTTGGTTCAGGCCTATTGCCTGACTTACTCCAACTCCCTGTGTGCCCCCCCAAATTATTTTGGGGCTGCCTCCTCACCTGCTGAAATGGGGGATATAGTGCCTCGTACCTCCGACGCTCAGCCTTTGCTGCCTCCAGCTCCTCCTTCGGGCGCCGGTACTCCCCAACCTGGTGCCATGGTCCTGCCCCATCCAGGATCTCCTCCCAGGTCCATGACTCCCTATACTTTTCCTGCTGCTCCTTCCTCCGCTGCTTGGTCCTTCGTTGGTGGGTGGTTCTGTCACAAGCGTCGTTGTAGGGAGCGGACCAAACTGCAGCAGGTATAGTGAACATCTTCTTTTTATTAGAAGGGAAAACAAAAAATACACTTACAAAACAAATGACGAAAACAGTCCAGTAAGGTGCTCAGACTATACACGGAAACAACCACCCACAAACACAAGAGAAAATAAACCCACTTAAATATGGCCTCCAATTAGAAGCAACAACAACCAGCTGCCTCTAATTGGAGGTCATTCCCAAAACTAACATAGATATAGAAAAACTAGAAAACCCACATAGAAATAGAAAACATAGAACATAAACCAAAACTCCAAAACACACTAAACAAACACCCCCTGCCACGCCCTGACCACACTACAATAACAAACAACCCCTTTTACTGGTCAGGACGTGACAGAACCCATTTTGGTTCAGTGAAGAACACTAACCAAAGAACTCTATAAATGGGTTCTATAATATAACTTTTAGGGGTTCCATATATGAAGCAAGAGATATAACCTTTTTGGTTCTACATGGAACATTATTTTCTAACAGTGTAGGTTTCTGGATGTAAAGGGTCCTTTCTCAAGTGCTTGGTTGTCAGAATCCACTGGGTTTCAAAGATCTGTGTTTTTCTGTGGATTATTTCCCATAACACATTCTGATCCCGCTGTTTCCATCAATCTGCCTACTATTGACAAACCTGCTGACATTCACAGTAGCCTACATATAAATAGATTAAAGATTCACTAGATTGATTTCACATTTCTCCAGCAGGGTTACACACAGGGATTATTTAAAGCACAGGGCAAGAGCAAAACAAAAATATTTTGAGGAAATATTGAGAAGCCAAAATGTTTTCTCCTCCACAAAGTCATGTTAAGTCACTTTTGTCCGACTGTGGTTGAACAGAATCAGATCTTTCTGGACAATGACATGTCAATTTGTTTTCAAAGGGTATTTTTTCTGAATAGAAACTCAGAATTAATTTTGACTTTTGGATTGCTTAGTAGCCATACCAGCTCTCAACCAACTCTGTTGATATCCCTATGCATGCATATCACCAAACAACTTCCAAATAAAAAAGGATGTGTCGTATTATCTTTGCATTTTTTTCTGAGTATTACCAAGAGTCATACATATCATCCATGTCAGTGAATGTTTCCTGTGTTCTTCTAGTCTTTCCCTTAACAGAGACTCACTTCACTACAGCAATGTTGTATTTTGTGTGTGGGCCCACCTCTTGCATACTATTTCAGAGGAGAAATCATCCAAAGCTGATCCCTCCATGTCTTCATGTACAAGTTGAAACACTGCTGACGCCGCAGGTTTGTTTGCCACTGTTACAGGGCTAAGCAGCAGAGTGGAAAACTTGATTTTCTGCTGGGGTAACAATTCCCAGTGCTTTATACCATAAAACTAATTAAAGATGTGAGCTACAAAAATGTATCATCCCTGTTGTGAAGCTTCAAAAACTTCATCACAGCTTCCTATTCCCCTGTCTTTCATTCGATCTTATTTATTTATTGGCAGGCTATGGAGGCTGGGCAGAGAGAGAGGCAGGCAGGGCTCACCGTGTCTGTATAGATTAACCAGGGATGAGAGAACTCCACTCATCTCACCTGGTGGAGTTTCCTTGATTGATTCTCCAAACTGTAACATGGCAGAAGTCAAAATATTTTGGAATGCAAATTATTTGTAAAAGTACAGTTTAAAATGCATGTAAGATAAATGGTGCATTTCAAAAGGTTGGGAGGTCAGGGATGTATTGGCAAATAATGAACTCCCCATTCGCCACTGCCATCTGACCAGGAAACTGAGAGTTATTTTGCTTAACGATTGCTATGGTAATTATGCTAAACCCTGCTCATCTGCTTTGAGCCTCTTTATTAGATGAGGGATTTCATTTGCACCAAATAAAAATAATCACATCCACAACATGAACATTCCTGGTGGCTGTTTCTCTGACTGTACTCTTGCAGCTCCCAGGCAGATCATATCAAATCAAATTGTATTTGTCACATGTGCCGAATACAACAGGTGTAAACTTTACCTTCAAATGCTTACTTACGAGCCCTTCCCAACGATGCAGAGTTAAAATCAAATAAAAATAGTAACACAAGAGGAATAAAATACACAATGAATGACGCGATACACTGAGTGTACAAAACATTAGGAACACTCGCTCTTTCCATGACAAAGACTGACCAGGTGAATCCAGGTGAAAGCTATGATCCCTTATTGCTGTTGGGTTTTTCACGCTCAACAGTTTCCCGTGTGTATCAAGAATGGTCCACCACCCAAAAGTCATCCAGCCAAAATGACACAACTGTGGGACGCATGGGCCAGCATCCCTGTGGAACTCTTTCGATACCTTTTAGAGTCCATGACCAGACGAATTGAGGCTGTTCTGAGGGCGAAAGGGGCATCTTGATACACACTGGAAACTGTTGAGCGTGAAACACCCAGCAGCATTGCAGTTCTTGACACATTCGAACCGGTGTGCCTGGCACCTGCTCACCATACCCCATTCAAAGGCACTTAAATCTTTTGCCCTGCCCATTTATCCATTTATTCTTATTTAACCTTTATTTAACTAGGAAAGTCAGTTAAGAACAAATTCTTATTAACAATGATGGCCTACCTTACAATGACGGCCTACCATTCACCCTCTGAATGGCATACATACACAAAACATGTCTCAATTGTCTCAAAGCTTAAAAATCAGTCTTGAACCTGTCTCCTCCCTTTAATCTACACTGATTGAAGTGGATTTAACAAACAATAAGGGATCGTAGCTGGTCAGTCTATGTCATGGAAAGAGCAGGTGTTCTTAATGTTTTGTATACTCAGTGTATATCGTATGTATCTGTGTTTTTAGTGTTTCTGAGCATTGATTGAATCGAATATGCCATTTTTGAAAATACACATCCCAGTTATTTGTGTAAAATCTGTCATTTCTCCTGTTTAAATATTACTGCATACCATACGCTGTATTGGCAACATCTGTGTTTGCATTATCAGCTGTAAGGTGTAAGCATACTCTTTGTTTGCCCAGTTTGCCCTCACACAAAAAACTAGAAATCTTAGCCAGCATCTATCTGTTCTAATCGTCATAGTTATCCCACGATAAAGGCATCCCTGCTTGATCAGCAGTGTCAACTTTGGTGCAAGAACCTGTGCGTTCTCTAAACACAGAATGTCTGACACATGCCGAGTCCAGGCAACAATTCAATCAGTGTGCGATCACGGGGGACACAGGCTTATTGACAAAGAGACAATACGTGGGCAGTTAGCTGGCACTCTGACAGAAACATGGACACCACAGACCAGAAGGTCACATTTAGTTGATATGATGCCCAAGCCACTTTACACATTTTGCCAATAGGCTGAGAGAAAGTGTTGCTGTTTAGAAGTTCAGGGATTCTTGAAAGATGGGACAATCTCAACTTTTTTTGCTCGTGGGCACACACGGATGGCTGGCTGTGATTACAGAAAACTCCTACATTTTAAATAGTAATAGGCTACATTTTGTATATATTACATGTTTCATTCACAGGAATAACTGTGGTATTATTTTGGATCTTGCCGTGCACTCCAAAATACTTCCAATGACTCGTAAGTCATGTAATAATCATTGAAAAGTCTCGGCAAAAGTAGTTTTTAAGCATTGGGAGTGTTTGGGATTGCAAATTCAGAACCTCGCATAATACTGAAATAAAGACCTGCAACTTTGATCTTACTCTTTGCATTCTGTTGCATCAGGGTGTACTTCCAATACAATCTAGTGTCAGAGGAATACTTGATTTGTTTGTATAATTCAGACCTTTATCAGACACCAGTGGCTACCTGGGGCTACCCTTGACAAGGTCAAATGAAATGAAATCAAATGTATTTATAAAGCCCTTTTTACATCAGCAGATGTCACCACGTGCTATACAGAAACCCAGGCATTACATCACTTTGACAGACAACTGAATTACAGATAAAAAGGAGGCTGTTTTACCAAAGAATTATATCTGTCACAAAAGAGGAGATGCAGTGTCACTCAATAACCCCAGTGATGTTTTTAGAGGTAAGTATAAGGTGGACAGAGAGATAGAGAGGCGGCTCCCCCATGCGCTTGGTGTCCTTCTCGCTTTAACATGAGCTGACACCTTGTGTCTGGAACACACACTATCAAACAAGATGTGTGAGGATCGGCTGTGCTCCCCTATGCATACTAAAATCCTATAGGTCCCACTCTGAAGCCCAGGAGACAGACACTTTTTATTTTAAATAGACAGGCTCTTGGTTTGTATGCCTCCTCTTTCATTAAGCAAATACTTTACTAGCGTACAATTGCTTTTTCTACAGAGCACAGTGGGTGTAATCATATTGGCTTTGCAGCTCAAAGCACTCAGCATGTGTCAAAGAGAGTAGAAAAGACTGTAGCTTAACACAATCCAGGAGAAAGGGAACTCTCTTTAACTCTTTCAATCGGTTTGTTTTCATCAATATCAGAACAGTTACACATGTAATGTCACACATGCTTTATCAACTAACCCTGCAATACATATCCCACTTCTTTATCTGAAAAAGCAAAACAATCTTGACATTCAGTAACATTGTGAGAGATTCATGAGGAGTTAGACATGATGTGGCCTAGATAGTAAATTTGTCTGTGGGCACGACAACTTCAAAAAATAGTCAACAACATTCCAAGTTGACATCACAGTGAGTGTTGATAGGCTTGTAATACAAGGATACAAGTGATTGTGTTGTTTGAGAGGTTTTTGTTTAGAAACAGACGGAGACCTTGGGGACTGGCAGGAGACCCAGGAACCAATGGTGTATGAACCATTCCCATTTGGCAAAGGGCGATTTCCTCCCTTAAGGATCTGCCCCTTTTTTTAAATTTTCGCCTAAAATGACTTACCCAAATCTAACTGCCTCTAGCTCAGGAGCTGAAGCAAGGATATGTATATTCTTGATACAATTTGAAAGGAAACACTTTGAAGTTTGTGGAAATGTGAAATTAATGTAGGAGAATATAACACATTTGATCTGGTAAAAGACAATACAAAGAAAAACCATGCGGTTTTTGTATTTTTTTTGTACCATCTTTGAAATGCAAGAGAAAGGCCATAATGTAGTATTCCAGCCCAGGCGCAATTTAGATTTTGGCCACTAGATGACAGCAGTGTATGTGCAAAGTTTTAGACTGATCCAATGAACCATTGCATTTCTGTTCAAGATTTTGTGTCAAGGCCCAAATGTGCTTCATTGGTTTATTAATACATTTTCAAGTTCATAACTGTGCACTCTCCTCAAACAATAGCATGGCATTCTTTCACTGTCATAGCTACTGTAAATTGGGCAGTGCAGTTAGATTAAGAAGAATTTAAGCTTTCTGCCAAAACAGATTTTTTGTTTCTGCCAAAACAGAATTTTCTTGTTACTTACAACCTCATGATAATCGCATTAGCCTACGTTAGCTCAACCGTCCCGCGGGGGACCCACCGATCCTGTAGAAGTGATCCCGGCATTATAAATATTGTTGTTTGAAAACAGATATGTTGGGGAACACCTGTTGTGCCGTTTTATTCAAATCCTCATTCCTCAATTCCCTTTATTTGATATGACGCAGCTTTCAGTTGTCTCACTACCTTTGTACTTTTATGACAGCCTTTGTGATAATGCTATCACTGTAGATCATAAAAAAATATGATTTTGTTTTGTAGGCTAATACAATTTTCATTACAGTAAATTCAAAGCCTCTTGAGGGGCATCTCATGAATCACCAGTGGTCAACAAACCTCCGTTTGGGAACCTGTGGCCAGATGTTACCTAACAAGCTAGAAATATAATGATCTGTGCAACTACTAAGCAATATAGGAACCTGACAACCTTGAGAAAAGTAATAGACTAACTTATTAGTGTAATGAGTCAGAAATGTATTGTACTGTAGCCTATACACAGACTAACTCCAAACTAACATTTTACCCTGGTGGCACTGGAGCCACTAACTTCTTCAGTTGGTGTCACCAGTCCATGATTTTAATTATCCTATAATTGTAATTCACAGTGCTTTATTGTATTTTTTTATAGACTACTGATATGTTATTCAAGAAATATGTTGTTTCATCGAACATGTTTAAGTAGGAATCCAAGTTATTTTGAGGTGCAACCTAACCCAGTGATTATCAATAATTTTGGGTTGACAATTAGGCTATTGTATTGTTTGGGCAAAGATGTATCACGCTCTCTCATTCCAAAAGATACAAATCATATAAGAGAGAGCGTGATACATCTTTGCCCAAACAATACAATAGCCTAATTGTCAACCCAAAATGATTGATAATCACTGGGTTAGGTTGCACCTCAAGATTTTATATGATTTGTATCTTTTGGAATGAGAGAGCGTGATACATCTTTTGCGCAGCAGTCTTCCCATTTCCTATACAGTCTTTCCTAATGCCAAACAATATATTTTACTGTTAAAATAGGAATTTTCAACAAAACAAAAATCAATAGAGATGAATTTGCCTACAACTTTATGTGCACTAATGTCATAGGCTAATTTATTTGGTGCTAATTCATCACCTGACAAAGTGGAAACTCAAAACTCATTGGCTAGATCGCTAATTCTAAACAAAATAACCACTGGTAGTAGCCATGTACTAATCTAACAGTAAATTTTATGTCCTAAAAAACTTTGCAGTCGTAGCCTACTACCCAATGAGGCCCATGCACTCGCAATGGACAATACACATTTTGCTCGATACGTATCTCAAAGCCATATCAAATATCTTGGTTGTAAAATAGTTGCTTTAGAACAAAATATTTAGAGTGGAGAAATAAAAAGTATACCTACAGAAAGCTGAGAACCTACTATTTTCAACTATAACAACAAGTATTACACAGGATAGCTGTGTTTTTCCCGCAATTGGTTTTTGAAATATTATACAATCAGGAAAAAAAAATTCTCCCGGAGGGCAGTGAGAGAGGCTTTGAGAGTGTCTTGCTCTTCACAGCCCCAGGCACCAGTGTAACAGGCACACCGTCTGGGCAAACACTTTCATTACAGGAATCATGAGGACAATACACTTCACTGTTTGACCAAATCATGTTTTAGCCTCCTAAAAAATAGGACGTTTTGAGTGAGGTGACCTTGTATGATGCGATCAATAAAAAAATGTAACTTACACAGCCAAGTCAAGGGTCGTAAAATGCGACTAAATGGTCGCAGTCTGGAGCCCTGCCTATACATCAAAATCACATGCTGATATTCACACTTATGCTCCCTTTCTCCTTATCTACTGAGAATTCTGCACTTTTTTATTTTACTTTGTTGACATTGCCTCTATTATCTACTGTAATGGTTAACTTCCCAATTGTGAAATATTCAGCAATGGCCTTAACGAACTGCTGCAGTGGCATTATTTGCAGTGCCATTAGGTTTGATATTGCAACCTTCGCCGTTGAAACTCTCAGTGCTGTTTCCATGGCGACCACCTCTGCCTCTCAGGCTATTGTGTATAGCTCTCTCCCTGTCTGGCCTGTGAGAATTGTCTCTTCACACTCCCCTGTCTCTCTCTCTCTCTTTTTCTATCTTTCTCTCTCTCACTCTCTCTCACTCTCTCTCTCTTTCTTTCCCCTCTCTCTTATCTCTATCTCCTTCTCGCTCTCAAGGTCATTTAATCAATTACATTTTCCATGAATTAATGCTATACTGTACATAGTGTTTGCGAGTTTACCACACATATTCCCTTTTAACAACACAGGAACAATTGATTGGAGTGTTCTATTATGTTTCTATTTTACTCCAATTTTATACATATAGTTACTTAAAGAGGCAATCCGCAGTTGAAGCAATAACAAAGTGTTTTCCCTGCCCCTGTTTTGCCAAAAAGGCTGGAGAAATGTAACCACTCTCAAATTCATATACAAAGCTATGGATGCAAGGACTGACCATCCATGATGTCAAACTATAGTTTTAACCATGTTTTGAGGCTACATAGTGTTTCTTTACATTTATGTGTTTACAAGCATTGGAATAAAAAAGGCTTATTTTTAGGCTTTTGATGTCGTATGACAGTTGAACTAATCTCATGAGGCATTAATAATTGATATTCTTCAGGAATCTTCAAAGTCAAAGTATCATTAATTTATAAGTTGAAAAATTGATGTAGCAACTGCAGATTGCCCCTTTAAGCTAATATGACCAATATTATACGGTCCGTGGTCAATATGTGTGCTGTAAACAGATTTAAGTACCAATGAGCTGTATATTGTAAACTTTCTTCTCAAATGTTCACGTCACAGGGGGCTCAGCCTGTAGAGCAGCGGTGTGGGAGTTTCTTGTCTTGTGGAGGCACAGGATCGAATTCTTTACTGAAATAAAAAAAGAGACATACTGTATGTGATCGTGTCTCAATGTAATCAAGTAATGAAATGATCGTTATTTTCAAATACAAACTCTTTTTAGGCTTAATTGTGATCATTTGCAGTGTACAAATGATAATAATTATGTTCCGGCCCGCGACCATCCACTCTGACAAAAATTGGCCAGCGGTTGAATCTAGTTGCCTACCCTTGTTGTAAAGAGTTCAGTCAATGTGTGTAGAAGCTATGTCATGCGTTGATCCATACTTCTTTATGAATATGTTTTTTTATGTTTTCTTTTATTTATCTTGACTTTTTTAAGGGTCCAGGGGATATCACTACTTCATCCCCTACAGGTCTCATCCCCGAAATGGATAGGTACTCAAAAGTCTGCACATATGATGTAGGGATGTACACTTCATTGATATCTTTGTCTTTTCCTCACACTGCTCTCAATGGTAGGACCATGCTTGGTGAGCGATTTTACCAGTTAGGGACTTTTAGAAGTGCTGACAACACTATGCTAAGTCTTCATCTTCTAATCCATGTGACCATCATCTGACCATCATCGCTAGTGATTACAGACTTCAGTCAGCTTATAATTACTGCTCAATGACCAGAGGATCGCATGACCACTTGGTTAGAGAAGCTCTGGGGATATTAAGGTTTTGCTGCTTCAATTGCTGGCCAATGTCTCTAACCAATCTTTTCTAAAGGCAGAGTGACCATGTGACAGCTCATAGTAATAGTTCTAACCTTCTCTCCGGCTTAGACAAATGTATAGGATTTTCATTACTTACATTTTTATTTTGAGATGGCGTAGGCGTGGTTCCTGTCTGCTTGCCTTTGAGTTGTTTGTCAGATTTCTCAGCATGACAATCCCATTAATCAGGTCTGATTATAGGGAGATTATTTCACCTGAATAATTGCAGTTTTGCTCTAGTAACTCTCTGAAATATCTCACTATTAAATGCATGAATTTAATGACCGTAATGTCATCGGGAATATAAGATGTGTGAAGTCATTATTTCCATAACCTTAAGTGGGCCTGTAAGCAGGTACCTTCCCACCTCCCTTAACATTTCAGTGTTCTTTGTGACTTAGTGACTTGGCTAAGGAGAGCAGAGGCCAATTACAAAAAATTCCCCGTTAGCTTACTTCATAATTTATACTTTTAACACTGCTTAAAAGGCTTTTGAGGTCTCTCAGAGGGACAAACCCTGGACTAAATGCTAAATTACAGGCTAAATGTTGTCACGTGAAACCTACAGTTTAATTGATGCAATAAATATATTTTTTATTTAACCTTTATTTAACTTGGCAAGTCAGTTAAGAACAAATTCTTATTTACAATGATGGCCTACCCCGGCCAAACTCTAATCCGGACAACGCGGAGCCAACTGTGCGCCGGACTCCCAATCACAGCCGGTTGTGATACAGCCTGGAATTGAACCAGGGTCTGTAGTGACGCCTCTAGCACTGAGACCGCTGCGCCACTCGGGAGCCCAATAAACAAATGTAAATGTCCTACTGTTGGTTCAGTAAACATAGATGAGTGCATACCTTTACTAATGCAAAGACAATGATAACTGAAACAAACTACTTATCGTTTGTTGAACAAAAGTGGACTTGTTGAACATGGTTGATTTCTTCATCAGTGTGACTTGAGGGTGATATTAGACAGTTACCAGTAGGGACAGGACTAAAAAACTATAATTGAAAGATACTTAATGCAGAAATTGCTCCTCCATTTCCTGGTTGCTCAAATTCTAATAGTTAGCCTAATTTCAGTTTATGTGACAAAACAAGCATGAATAGTGTGTAGAATTATTGTATGATCTAAACCGCTGTGAAATATATTTTCCATAATCAAAACTATTGTATTTTCAGCAGTTTGAAGCTGGTGTACAAAACAAAAAGTAAAAGACGCCAAAACTAAACTTAAGAATGGAAAGAATAGAAATAGTGCACATAGACCAGATCTACTACTTCTTAGACTTGCTTTCAATGAGAATGACAGATCTATAACTTTCATTTCTATGTGAATTTGATCAGGTCACCCAAAAAGTTACATATTGCAGTTTTAAGTCTTTGGCACTACTTTAGCACACTTTACATGTTCTTGGTTGTCTTACAGCTGCAACAAAGATGTATTTTTATTTTTATGAAACAGTACACTACTATTAGACATCATAACGCAATGCAAGTTGATAGCGAAGGAGATATATCCCAATGCCTAGTTGGTGTCCTCACAGTGTTTATGGATTCAGTATAGGAGAGCAGCTCTAACTGTACCTGGACACAGCAAAGGCGATGTGCAAGCCTGCAGAAATACTGTTCCAACCTGTCACTGTGATTGCCTAATTGGCTTGCCTCTCAAATCAGATGAAGCTGCAGGAGAATTCATTATTGCGCCAGCATGGCACCTCTACAAAGATAATTACTTTGCTAAAAAGTAGGCAAATCAGCATAATCTGAAATATTTTCACTGTGTTAAGTCAATAATTGTTTGCTAGCAAAATTGAATCATCAAGGGGTGAGGTAGTGGGCCGAAGCAGAAAAACGTGAAGTTGATCAAGCCCTGTCGAGGGAAGAGCTGACATTTTCTATATGACAGTAAAATATTGTTATGATGACTATAACATTTGTTGGCACCTTCAATTCTTGCACATTTTTTCATAAAAATAAAATGTTAACACTGTCTGCTCAGGCATATTTGCCGAACTGCTAAACTTGGAATCAATCAGGCAGCCAATGGCCTGCTTCTATCTAAGATGTAAACATAGCCACACTTGTGTGTGTGTGTGTGCGATAAAGAGGAACATAATAGCTAGCTCCCAAAGACTGAAATAATACTAGGACAAAAGGAATACCTGTTCCTTGAATTCAGCTCAGCATTCAACACCATAATCCCCTCCAAGCTCATTACCAAGCTCAGGATCCTGGGACTGAACACCTCCCTCTGCAACTGTTTCTTGGACTTTCTGTCGGGCCACCCCCAGACGGTAAGTGTAGGCAGCAACACATCCGCCATACTGATCATCAACACAGGGGTCGCTCAGGGGTGTGTGTTTAGTCCCCTCCTGAACTCCCTGTTCACCCACGACTGCATGGCTGTGCACAACTCCAACACCATCATCAAGTTTGCTGACGACTAATCAGTGTATAGGACTAATCAGCCTATAGGGAGGATGTCAGAGATCTGGCAGTGTTTTAAATGTACTTATTTATTTCACCTTTATTTAACCAGGTAGGCCAGTTGAGAACAAGTTCTCATTTACAACTGCGACCTGGCCAAGATAAAGCAAAGCAGTGTGACACAAACAACATCACAGAGTTACACATGGAAAAAACAAGCGTACAGTCAATAACACAATAGAAAGAAAGTCTATATACAGTGTGTGCAAATGGCGTGAGGAGATAAGGCAATAAATAGGCCATAGTGGTGAAGTAATTACAATTTAGCAAATTAACACTGCAGTGATAGATGTGCAGATGGTGATGTGCAAGTAGAAATACTGGTGTGCAAAAGAGCAGAAAATAAAATAAAAACAATATAGGGAAGAGGGAGGTAGATTGGATGGGCGATATACAGATGGGCTATGTACAGCTGCAGTGATCGGTTAGCTGCTCAGATAGTTGATGTTTAAAGTTAGTGAGGGAAATATAAGTCTCCAACTTCAGCGATTTTTGCAATTCGTTCCAGTCATTGGCAGCAGAGAACTGGAAGGAAAGGCAACCAAAGAGCTGTTGGCTTTGGGGATGACCAGTGAGATATACCTGCTGGAGCGCATGCTACGGGTAGGTGTTGTTATGGTGACCAGTGAGCTGAGATAAGGAGGAGCTTTACCTAGCAAAGACTTGTAGATGACCTGGAGCCAGTGGGTCTGGCAAAGAATATGTAGCGAGGGCCAGCCGACGAGAGCATACAGTAAGCAGTGGTGGGTGGTATATGGGGCTTTGGTGACAAAACGGATAGCACTGTGATAGACTGCATACAGTTTGCTGAGTAGAGTGTTGGAGGCTATTTTGTAAATGACATCGCCGAAGTCGAGGATCGGTAGGATAGTCAGCTTTACGAGGTATGTTTGGCGGCGTGAGTGAAGGAGGCTTTGATGTGAAATAGGAAGCCGATTCTAGATTTAATTTTGGATTGGAGATGTTTAATATGAGTCTGGAAGGAGTGTTTACAGTATAGCCAGACACCTAGGTATTTGTAGTTGTCCACATATTCTAAGTCAGAACCGTCCAGAGTAGTGATGCTAGTCGGGCGGGCGGGTGTGGGCAGCGAACGGTTAAAAAGCATGCATTTAGTTTTATTAGCGTTTAAGAGCAGTTGGAGGCCACGGAAGGAGTGTTGTATGGCATTGAAGCTTGTTTGGAGGTTTGTTAACACAGTGTCCAATGAAGGGTTTGGAGGGGGTAGTCGCACTTCGCTTCGCTCCACAGGTAATATTACATTTCATTACATTACAACGGTTTGATTTGTTTGATCTGAGCATTTTTTTTCTTAGCTAGCTACATAGCCGTCTTTGTATCAAAGATAATTGTGTAGTTTAGAGTAATTATCGAGTAATTATCGAGGTTAGCTAGCCAGCCAGCTGTTTTCGTCCTCTTAACTTAGTCAACACTGCTAGCTAGCCAACTAGCCAACTTCTACCGACTAGCAGCACTGTAGAAACTATTACATTACAACGGAACGACTTGATTAGTGTAGTGCTAGCTAGCTACATAGCTGTCTTTGCTGTATTTGTATCTAAGATAATTGTGTAGTTTAGAGTAATTTATCGAGGTTAGCTAGCCAGCCGTGCCGCGACGCCGTTGTCCAGACTTAGTCAACACACCTAGTCATCATCAAACCCACTGCTAGCTAGCCAACCTTTACTGACTAGCAGCACTGTAGAAACTAACTAATACACTACAACGGAACGATTTGACTAGTGCAGTGTTAGTTGACTTTGTCATAGTTTGATAACTGTGTAGTTTAGAGTAATTATCGAGGTTAGATAGCCAGCTATTTTTCGTCCCCCGCGACGCCATAGTTGCTTTTGTATCATGATAAGGTGTAGTACTGAAACTATCGAGGTTACCTAGCCAGCTACACGTTCAAACAAAGTCAACAACGCAGCCACTGCTAGCTAGCCTACTTCACCAGCCAGCAGTACTATATCATCTTCGTCATTTTAGTCAATAACATTTTTGCAACGTAAGCTTACCTTTCTGAACATTCGAGAAGTGTAGTCCACTTGTCATTCCAATCTCCTTTGCATTAGCATAGCCTCTTCTGTAGCCTGTCAACTATGTGTCTGTCTATCCCTGTTCTCTCCCCTCTGCACAGGCCACACAAACGCATCACACCGCGTGGCCGCTGCCACTCTAACCTGGTGGTCCCAGCGCGCACGACCCATGTGGAGTTCCAGGTCTCCGGCAGCCTCTGGAACTGCCGGTCTGCGGCCAACAAGGCAGAGTTCATCTCAGCCTATGCTACCCTCCAGCACCTCGACTTCTTGGCACTGACGGAAACATGGATTACCACAGATAACACTGCTACTCCTACTGCTCTCTCCTCGTCTGCCCACGTGTTCTCGCATACCCCGCGAGAATCTGGCCAGCGGGGTGGTGGCACTGGAATCCTCATCTCTCCCAAGTGGACATTCTCTCTTTCTCCCCTGACCCATCTGTCTATCTCCTCATTTGAATTCCATGCTGTCACAGTTACCAGCCCTTTCAAGCTTAACATCCTTATCATTTATCGCCCTCCAGGTTCCCTTGGAGAGTTCATCAATGAGCTTGACGTCTTGATAAGTTCCTTTCCTGAGGATGGCTCACCTCTCACAGTTCTGGGTGACTTTAACCTCCCCACGTCTACCTTTGACTCATTCCTCTCTGCCTCCTTCTTTCCACTCCTCTCCTCTTTTGACCTCACCCTCTCACCTTCCCCCCCTACTCACAAGGCAGGCAATACGCTTGACCTCATCTTTACTAGATGCTGTTCGTCCACTAATCTCATTGCAACTCCCCTCCAAGTCTCCGACCACTACCTTGTATCCTTTTCCCTCTCGCTCTCATCCAACACTTCTCACTCTGCCCCTACTCGGATGGTATTGCGCCGTCGCAACCTTCGCTCTCTCTCTCCCGCTACTCTCTCCTCTTCCATCCTATCATCTCTTCCCTCTGCTCAAACCTTCTCCAACCTATCCCCTGATTCTGCCTCCTCAACCCTCCTCTCCTCCGTTTCTGCATCCTTTGATTCTCTATGTCCCCTATCCTCCAGGCCGGCTCAGTCCTCCCCTCCTGCTCCGTGGCTCGACGACATTTTGAAAAGAAGGTCGACGACATCCGATCCTCGTTTGCTAAGTCTAACGACACCGCTGGTCCTGCTCACACTGCCCTACCCTGTGCTTTGACCTCTTTCTCCCCTCTCTCTCCAGATGAAATCTCGCGTCTTGTGACGGCCGGCCACCCAACAACCTGTCCGCTTGACCCTATCCCCTCCTCTCTTCTCCAGACCATTTCCGGAGACCTTCTCCCTTACCTCACCTCGCTCATCAACTCATCCTTGACCGCTGGCTACGTCCCTCCCGTCTTCAAGAGAGCGAGAGTTGCACCCCTTCTGAAAAAACCTACACTCGATCCCTCCGATGTCAACAACTACAGACCAGTATCCCTTCTTTCTTTCCTCTCCAAAACTCTTGAACGTGCCGTCCTTGGCCAGCTCTCCTGCTAACTCTCTCAGAATGACCTTCTCGATCCAAATCAGTCAGGTTTCAAGACTGGTCATTCAACTGAGACTGCTCTTCTCTGTGTCACGGAGGCTCTCCGCACTGCTAAAGCTAACTCTCTCTCCTCTGCTCTCATCCTCCTAGACCTATCTGCTGCCTTTGATACGGTGAACCATCAGAACCTCCTCTCCACCCTCTCCGAGTTGGGCATCTCCGGCGCGGCCCACGCTTGGATTGCGTCCTACCTGACAGGTCGCTCCTACCAGGTGGCGTGGCGAGAATCTGTCTCCGCACCACGTGCTCTCACCACTGGTGTCCCCCAGGGCTCTGTTCTAGGCCCTCTCCTATTCTCGCTATACACCAAGTCACTTGGCTCTGTCATATCCTCACATGGTCTCTCCTACCATTGCTATGCAGACGACACACAATTCATCTTCTCCTTTCCCCCTTCTGATAACCAGGTGGCGATTCGCATCTCTGCATGTCTGGCAGACATATCAGTGTGGATGACGGATCACCACCTCAAGCTGAACCTCGGCAAGACGGAGCTGCTCTTCCTCCCGGGGAAGGACTGCCCATTCCATGATCTCGCCATCACGGTTGACAACTCCATTGTGTCCTCCTCCCAGAGTGCTAAGAACCTTGGAGTGACCCTGGACAACACCCTGTCGTTCTCTACTAACATCAAGGCGGTGACCCGATCCTGTAGGTTCATGCTCTACAACATTCGCAGAGTACGACCCTGCCTTACACAGGAAGCGGCGCAGGTCCTAATCCAGGCACTTGTCATCTCCTGTCTGGATTACTGCCACTCGCTGTTGGCTGGGCTCCCTGCCTGTGCCATTAAACCCCTACAACTCATCCAGAACGCTGCAGCCCGTCTGGTGTTCAACCTTCCCAAGTTCTCTCACGTCACCCCGCTCCTCCGCTCTCTCCACTGGCTTCCTGTTGAAGCTCGCATCCGCTACAAGGCCATGGTGCTTGCCTACGGAGCTGTGAAGGGAACGGCACCTCCGTACCTTCAGGCTCTGATCAGGCCCTACACCCAAACAAGGGCACTGCGTTCATCCACCTCTGGCCTGCTCGCCTCCCTACCTCTGAGGAAGCACAGTTCCCGCTCAGCCCAGTCAAAACTGTTCGCTGCTCTGGCACCCCAATGGTGGAACAAGCTCCCTCACGACGCCAGGACAGCGGAGTCAATCACCACCTTCCGGAGACACCTGAAACCCCACCTCTTTAAGGAATACCTAGGATAGGATAAAGTAATCCTTCTAACCCCCCCCCCCCCCCCCTAAAGATTTAGATGCACTATTGTAAAGTGGTTGTTCCACTGGATATCATAAGGTGAATCCACCAATTTGTAAGTCGCTCTGGATAAGAGCGTCTGCTAAATGACTTAAATGTAAATGTATACAGAATGGCGTCGTCTGCGTAGAGCAGGATCAGGGAATCACCCGCAGCAAGAGCGACATCGTTGATATACACAGAGAAAAGAGTCGGCCCGAGAATTGAACCCTGTGGTACCCCCATAGAGACTGCCAGAGGTCCGGACAGCATACCATCCGATTTGACACACTGAAATCTATCTGAGAAGTAGTTGGTGAACCAGGCGAGGCAGTCATTTGAGAAACCAAGGCTGTTGAGTCTGCCGATAAGAATACGGTGATTTACAGAGTCGAAAACCTTGGCCAGGTCGATGAAGATGGCTACACAGTACTGTCTTTTATCGATGGCGGTTATGATATCGTTTAGTACCTTGAGCGTGGCTGTGGTGCACCCGTGACCAGCTCGGAAACCGGATTGCACAGCAGAGAACGGACGGTGGGATTCGAAATGGTCAGTGATCTGTTTATTAACTTGGCTTTTGAAGACTTTAGAAAGGCAGGGCAGGATGGATATAGGTCTGTAACAGTTTGGGTCTAGAGTGTCACCCCCTTTGAAGAGGGGGATGACCGCGGCAGCTTTCCAATCTTTAGGGATCTCGGACGATTCGAAAGAGAGGTTGAACAGACTGGTAATAGGGGTTGCAACAATGGCGGCAGATCATTTTAGAAAGAGAGGGTCGAGATTGTCTAGCCCAACTGATTTGTACTGGTCCAGGTTTTGCAGCTCTTTCAGAACATCTGCTATCTGGATTTGGGTGAAGGAGAAGCTGGAAGGCTTGGGCAAGTGGCTGCGGGGGGTGCAGAGCTGTTGGCCGGGGTTGGGGTAGCCAGGAGGAAAGCATGGCCAGCCGTAGAGAAATGCGTCTTGAAATTCTCGATTATCGTGGATTTATTGGTGGTGACAGTGTTAGCTAGGCTCAGTGCATTGGGCAGCTGGGAGGAGGTGCTCTTATTCTCCATGGACTTTACAGTGTCCCAAAACTTTTTGGAGTTAGAGCTACAGGATGCAAATTTCTGTTTGAAAAAGCTAGCCTTTGCTTTCCTGACTGACTGCGTGTATTGGTTCCTGACTTCCCTGAAAAGTTGCATATCGCGGGGACTATTCGATGCTAGTGCAGTCCGCCATAGGATGTTTTGTGCTGGTTGGTTGCAGTCAGGTCTGGAGTGAACCAAGGGCAATATCTGTTCTTAGTTCTACATTTTTTGAAAGGGGCATGCTTATTTAAGATGGTGAGGAAATTACTTTTAAAGAACGACCAGGCATCCTCTACTGACGGGATGAGGTCAATATCCTTCCAGGATACCCGGGCCAGGTCGATTAGAAAGGCCTGCTCGCAGAAGTGTTTTAGGGAGCGTTTGACAGTGATGAGGGGTGGTCGTTTGACCGCGGACCCATAGCGGATGCAGGCAATGAGGCAGTGATCGCTGTGATCCTGATTGAAAACAGCGGAGGGGTATTTGGAGGGCAAGTTGGTCAGGATAATATCTATGAGGGTGCCCATGTTTACGGATTTAGGGTTGTACCTAGTGGGTTCCTTGATAATTTGTGTGAGATTGAGGATATCTATCTTAGATTGTAGGATTGTAGGACTGTTAAGCATATCCCGGTTAAAGTCACCTAATAGAACGAACTCTGAAGATAGATTGGGGGCAATCAATACACATATGGTGTCCAGGCCACAGCAGGGAGCTGAGGGGGGTCTATAACAAGCGGCAACAGTGAGAGTCTATCTCTACAGTAGATTGCAACTCCTCCCCCTTTGGCAGTTCTATCTTGACGGAAAATGTTGCAGTTGGGGATGGAAATCTCAGAATTTTTGGTGGCCTTCCTAAGCCAGGATTCAGACACGGCAAGGACTTCAGGGTTGGCGGAGTGTGCTAAACCAAGGCTTTTACGGTTACAGAAGTCAACAAATGAGAGCGCCTGGGGACACGCAGGGCCTAGGTTAACCTCCACATCACACGAGGAACAGATGAGGAGTAGGATAAGGGTACGGCTAAAGGCTATCAAAACTGGTCATCTAGTGCATTTGGGACAGAGTATAAAAGGAGCTGATTTCTGGGCATGGTAGGATAGATTCAGGGCATAATGTACAGACAAGGGTATGGTAGGATGCGGGTTCAGTGGAGATAAACCTAGGCATTGAGTGACGATAAGAGAGGTTGCATCTCTGGACGCACTAGTTATGCTGGGTGAGGTCACCGCATGTGTGGGAGGTGGGACAAAAGAGCTATCTGCGGCATGTTGAGTGGGACTAGGGGCTCCGCAGTAAACTAAAACAATGATAGCTATCCTAAACAACAGTATACAAGGCATATTGACATTAGAGAGAGACATAAAGCGAGACATAAAGCAATCACAGGTGTTGATTGGGAGAGCTAGCTAAGACAACAATGAGTAAGACAAGAACAGCTAATCAGCTAAGACAACAACAACAGGTAAAATGGCGATGAATGGGCAGAGAGGGTCAGTTAACTACACACAGGGCCTGAGTTCGAGGCTGGGGCCGACAGATAAACAAAAATAAACAAAATGGAGTACCGTGATTAATGAACAGTCCAGCAGGCATCAGCTATGTAGCCAAGTGATCATAGGGTCCAGTGAACAGCAATATTTGTGAGGTCGGGCACTAATGTTGGACATGCAATCGACGTTCTAATTTGTATCAAATGTGTTAGATGGGGTTGCGGTCAGGGCTGTGTGCAGGCCAGTCAAGTTCTTCCACACCGATTTCGACAAACCATTTCTGTATGGACCTTGCTTTGTGCACAGGGGCATTGTCATGCTGAAACAGAAAAGGGCCTTCCCCAAACTCTTGCCAGAAAGTTATAAGCACAGAATCATCTAGAATGTTATTGTATGCTGCATCCACCAAACCCAGATTCGTTTGTTAAACTGCCGGTTGGTGAAGCATGATTCATTACTCCAGAGAACATGTTTCCACTGCTCCAGAATTCAATGGCAGCAAGCTTTACACCACTCTAGCCGACGCTTGGCATTGCGCATGGTAATTTTAGGCTTGTGTGCGGCTGCTCGTCCATGGAAATCCATTTCATACAGCCCCCAACGAACAGTTATTTGCTTCACGTTGCTTCCAGAAGCAGTTTGGAACTTGGTAGTGAGTGTCACCGGTCCCATTCTATAAGCTTGTGTGGCCTACCACTTCATGGCTGAGCCGTTGTTGCACCTATACATTTCCATTTCACAATACAGTAACGGCACTTACAGTTGACTGGGAGCAGATCTAGCAGGGCAGAAATGTGTTGGAAAGGTGGTATCCTATGACGGTGCCACGTTGAAACTCATTGAGCTCTTCAGTATGGGTCATTCTACTGCCAATGTTTGTCTTTGGACATTGTATGGCTGTGTGCTCGATTTTATACACCTGTCAGCAACGGTGTGCGTGAAACAGCCGAATCCACTCATTTGAAGTGGCCAATAGTGTATGTGTGTCATGTATGTTAGAATGGAGGTTTAAAAACTACAGCTGCATATGCGTATTAGCCAACACGGCTTATCCTACACATATAGCATACCCTGCAATACAATTTTCTCAAAAAACAGCTGGGAAAATGTATACAATGTGTTCTGCAATAAGATGACAAGAGTTTGATTTCTAAACCAGTTGAGTTCTCAAATGTTAGCAGCTGCACAACACCATGGTGGGCATGCATAATGTTGGATGCATTGGAATATAAGGTATGTAGAATGATAAAGAGTCTGCAGGATTATATTAAAAGCAGTTGGAAAATAAATGTTTGAGTTTCAAATACTAAACGTTCAGTGAATAGTTATATATTTTGGTGGTTTAAGTGAATATGCTAACTTTGCTACTAACCTGCTACTAATTCTTGCCAATCCATTGTTCTACTAATAACTATGACTGAGTGTGAGGCATGTTTTCCATAATGTACGCTTCCTGCATATACATTCAAACAAAGAAAACCATCACATTTATTGTTTCACCATTTATTGAGTACAGAGACAAACAGACAATGAGTCTCAGTCTGTATTTGAAGTTTGTAAATATAGTGTAACCTATCAATCAATGTACTTGTATGTGGAGAGAGAGGTGCTGTAGGGATTCAATCTTACAATATTGCAGTCCAGAAATGAGAACTATGCCAAAAGCCTGAGCCTCTGATGGAGACAGTAGAACCGTCATTAATGCATGTTTCAGTATTCCCCCCTCTCTCTAGGGTAATTACCACCACCCTCCAGGACACCTACACCACACGATGTCACAGGAAGGCCAAAAAGATCATCAAGGACAACAACCACCCGAGCCACTGCCTGTTCACCCCGCTATCATCCAGAAGGCGAGGTCAGTACAGGTGCATCAAAGCAGGGACCGAGACACTGAAAAACAGCATCTATCTCAAGGCCATCAGACTGTTAAACAGCCGTCACTAACATTGAGTGGCTGCTGCCAACATACTGACTCAACTCCAGCCGATTTAATAATGGAAAAATGTATGTAATAAATGTATCACTAGCCACTTTAAACAATGGCACTTTTATGTTTACATACCCTACATTACTCATCTCATATGTATATACTGTACTCTATACCATCTACTGCATCTTGCCATCTTGATGTAATGTATCACTAGCCACTTTAAACAATGCCACTTTTATATGTTTACATACTCTACATTACTCATCTCATATGTATATACTGTACTCTATACCATCTACTGCATCTTGCCAACAATGCCACTTTTATATGTTTACATATCCTACATTACTCATCTCATATGTATATACTGTACTCTATACCATCCACGGCATCTTGCCTATGCCGTTCTATACCATCACTCATTCATATATTATTTTATGTACATATTCTTATTCATTCCTTTACACTTGTGTGTTTAAGGTAATTGTTGTGAAATTGTTAGGTTAGATTACTAGTTTGATATTAATGCATTGTCGGAACTAGAAGCACAAGCATTTCGCTACACTCGCATTAACATCTGCTAACCATAAGTATGTGAGAAATAAAATGTGATTTGATTTGATTTGGTAATTAGTGTGACCTACAGGTGTATTGAAAGGATCCTAGCCTGGCCACCAATGTAGCATCACGTGTTGGTTTTTACTCTAGCAATACACATCTGATTAAAATAACCAACTCATCATCATCATCCTTTGATTATTTGAATCAGCTGTGTAGTGCTAGGGCAAAAAAACAGAACGTGCACCGAAGGGGGGCCCAGGACCGAGTTTGGGAAAATCTGCCTGAGCGGAACTCAATCTTAAGATCGTATGGTCCAGAGATGAGAACTTTACCATCTACGGCAAAATCCTGGGCTCCTGACGGGGACAATATAATTCTCATCACTGCATGTTACAATAGTAAAACATAATCTGTTTTCACCTCGTCAAACGTTTGTCTTCGAGATGCTCTAACAAGCACTAGACTGTGTAGACTGGGTAAATCAAAACTCACTAAGAAAATACAACAGGAAAATCCCAATGGGGTCTCAATGTCAAATAGTGACGGCAGGGATAGTTCAAACTGCAGTAGGATGGTCCTCCTCACAGAGGAGTTAATCAGCTGAGCCCATGCTTGGTGAATAGCACTTGATGTATCTCTGGGAGACAAACGTAAGAGACAAGAATGAATCAAAGAAGTCATCACAGCAAGGATTGTAGTTTATAAGCTAGAAATGAACATCCTGACAGTCTAAAAAAATGACAACAACTAGGCTACTAGGAGAAGGATAAAGGCAGCAGGGTGTTGTGCATCCTACTCCAACTAAATCAAATCAAATCAAATTTTATTGGCTACATACACATGGTTAGCAGATGTTATTGCGAGTGTAGCAAAATGCTTGTGCTTCTAGTTCTGACAGTGCAGCAACATCTAACAAGTAATCTAACAATTTCACAACATCTACCTAATACACACAAATCTAAGAAAAGGGATGGAATAAGAATATGTACATCTAAATATATGGATGAGCAATGATATAGCAGCATAGGCAAGATGCAATAGATGGTATAAAATACAGTATATACATATGGGATGAGTAATGCAAGATATGTAAACATCAATATTAAAGTGGCATTAATAAAGTGACTTGTGATTCATTTGTTAGAGTGGCCAATGATTTCAAGTCTGCATGTAGGCAGCAGCCTCTCTGTGTTAGTGATGGCTGTTTAACAGTCTGATGGCCCTGTTGACAGGGGAATTTCTTATTTGTCAGCATGGAGGAACTTAGTGTCCTGCCTTGATGACTGTATTAGATTTACAATACTTGTCCTAAATATTGATTTCTGAACTCTTCCTAAGTTAAAACATTAGTATTGTGTTGTTTAAAAATGAATATGAATTTATTTTCTTTGCATTATTCGAGGTCTGAGAACACTGCATATTTTTTGTTATTTTGACCAGTTGTTATTTTCTGCAAACAAATGCTCTAAATTATAATATTTTTATTTGGAATTTGGAAGAAATATTGTCAGTAGTTTATAGAATAAATCAAAACATTTAATTTTACCCAAACACATACCTATAGATCGTAAAACCAGATAAACTGATCATTTTGCAGTGGTCTCTTAATTTTTTACAGAGCTGTAGGTTCTTCTTTGGATGCCTGTATGATACAAGTCATTGAAAATAGTTAAAGCATTTTAGCTGTCTGAAGAACAAGGTGACACAATTTGTTCTGATGGCCTTTCAAACCTTGAATGTGTTTTGTCAGACTTTTCCTGACTACTTTTCCAGCTATTGCATTGCTGTGGTTTACTGATTGAAGTATTTGAGCCACAAGTGCTCTGACCCTGATTCATAAATATTTGACATGTAGACTGTCTGGGATGTGTGTATAGAGAAAGAAAAAGTGGAAGGTGGACTTTCTTGACCAGACAGGTGATGAAAAGGTTTAGACTACATTGTCCTGTTAGTACAGAGGACAATAAACTGTTTATTGACTGTAATACAGACCCACAATATTGAGAGGACCCGATGTGGTTAAACTGTGGTTACACTGATTTGTTCACACGTAGAAGGCTTGGGCTGTTGCACAATAGCAACCAAAACCCATGTAATTCAGTTTATAACATTCCATCATTGGTTACTCTGAAAGTTCCTCATATTGCCATTGGCTACAGCCTCAGGCCCTATGGTGCTAACCTTGGAAAAGTAATTCCAATTTCTACTCATTCCTCAATTACTAATAGAGATAGACCAAACGGTGCAGTTCTATGCAATATTATAGCCATACCAACTATGTCAATATCAACCATCAGACAGGGCCTGCAACCACCTACTGAACGTAGCTTGTATGAATTTGTGACTTTAAAAATTGTAAAGGACTTGGGTTGATGCATCTTAACATTAGGAGTTTAAGTCCTAAACTGGATTACATCAAGATCTGGGTGTAAAGAGTGACGCTGGAGAGGAGAAGCAGGTACGGGGAGTCAAACATTTAATAGGGAACAGACATAGAAAAAGACAGGAACAGCGTCAGAACACGGGTAACACAGACATATGACAATCAATCCCGAAGCAGGGAACAGAGCTTGGGAACAGACAGATAAAGGGAAGGAATTGATACAAATAATTGAATCCACGTGAGTCCAATGATCGCTGATGCGCGTGACGGGGGGAAGGCAGGTGTGTGAACTGATGGTGGCTTAAGTGCGTAATGCTAGGGATCCTTGCGCCCTCGAGGGCCAGGGGGAGGAAGATCGGGAGCAGGCGTGACAGTACCCAACCCCCCCCCCCCTAGGAGCGCCACCCGGCGTCCCGCCTGGGCGAGCCGGCCCGAGACATGGGCGCTGGGCAAGCCGGCTGGGGGAAACTCCCCACAAACCAGCAGAGGCGTAGGAGCCTGGCGAGCCGGCTGAGGCATAGGAGCCTGATGACCCGGCTGAGGCATGAACCCCTGTCGATCCCGCTGTGACGTGGAAGCCCGATGATCCGGTGGAGACGTAACAGTCTGATGAGCCGGCTGGGCGATAACAAGACCTGACGATCCGGCTGAGGCCCAACATGGGATGGGCACCTTCCGGCCAACCGGGGCAAGGAAACCTCTCGAGCCAGCTAGGGCGTGGAAGCCCGATGAACTGGCTAGGCACCCCCGGTTCCATCGGCGGCAACCCAGGACCGACGTCACCATCAACCAGAACGCCAGTACTCCCCAATGCTTCGTGTGATGGCTTCGGGATTCTGTAAAGAGTGATGCTGGAGAGGAGAAGCAGGTACGGGGAGTCAAACATTTAATAGGGAACAGACATAGAAGAAGACAGAAACAGCGTCAGAACACGGGTAACACGGACATATGACAATCAATCCCGAAGCAGGGAACAGAGCTTGGGAACAGACAGATAAAGGGAAGGTAATGATACAAGTAATTGAGTCCACGTGAGTCCAATGATCGCAGATGTGCGTGACAGGGGGAAGGCAGGTATGCGCACTGATGGTTGCTTGAGTGCGTATTGCTGGGGATCCTGGCACCCTCGAGCGCCAGGGGGAGGAAGAGCGAGAGCAGGCGTGACACTGGGCTAGGTAGACGAATCCGGACATTCTGGTATTGACTGAAACTTAGATCTCTGGAGACATTCTGGACTCTAATATTAATATTGATGGTTATAATGTGTTCAGAGCTGACAGACAGGGTAGAGACGGTGGATTGGTCATTTAAAAAAAAAATGACTGAAAGCATTTGTCTGGGGAAAAATGTATCCATAACTGTCATAGTGGTCTACCGTGCTCTCGAGGAGTTAAATAGTTTGATGTCTTCTTTTACTATATAAATCAGAAGTTATTATCCTGGGTGACCTAAATTATGATTGGGAAATGCAGGCTTCAGACAATATAAAGAGATGTTTAATGGTCTAAACCTAACCCAGATGGTAAGCCTACACAGCCCAACCCTAAAGATCCTTCAAAGTCAACTCTGATTGATCTTACTAAAACAAATACAGCCAAGAAATATGTTTCTACTGGTGTCTTCGCCCCAAGACATTAGTGACCACTGCCCAGTTGATTATGTTAGTGGTGTGAAAATATAAAAATCTAAGCCTTGTGTCATCACAAAGGGGAACTTTAAAAACGTAATCTTTCTTTTAATATCCTTGATTGTATTTCAGCTATCCATGAACCTGATTTAGATTTGAGCCTTTTTGCAGATGTCTTCAATACTATTGTGGATAATCATGCGACCTTCAAAAAATGAAGGGTTAAATGTAGATGGAATGCCTGGTACACTCAGGTATTATCAGAAGTCATTCATAAAAGAGATGATGCTTGGGTCAAGGCCAGGAACACAGGCTTAGGCCCGGACTGGCAAGCTTTTAAGAAACTGAGGAATCATTGTGTAAGAAAAATCTGAAAGGCTAAATCTGATTATTATGTAACCGCTCTATCGGATTGTAATGGGAACCGGCTAAATTCTGGAAAATTGTAAAATCCCTGAACGGGTTCTACTTCCGACTCTCAGCCACAACAAATTATTTCAGAAACTGGCATCATTACATAAAAAAATGCCATCATTGATGCATTTAATCACCAGTTTAGAGAAATGATAGTCAAAGATTTTCTTTTCGGCTATCTACAGAAAAATAAATCCTGGATGCTTTGTTAGCAATAGACAACAAGAAATCCAAAGGGGCTGACCAATTGGATTCTGATCTGCTTAAGTGTGCAGCACCCATCATTGTTGTCTCAACAACCTACAGTTTTTGTTTAACATTGTTTTCAGAAAATATTCAAAAAGTATGGAAATCAGCTCTTGTGCTGCCACTCCAGCAGAGCAGGGATAGTAGTGATCTTAATAATTATCGCCCCATTTCAAGGCTTCCTTGTCTAGCTAAGATGTTTTAATGTAAACCAATCAGGGTTCAGGCCTGGACATTGCAATATTACAGCAACCACTTTAGTTTTTAATGATCTTGTCAATGCTTTAGACACTACAATGAAATGTGCTGCTTTGTTAGTGGACCAGTCAAAAGCTTTGATACTGTTGATCATGCTATTTTATTTAATAAGTTGTCCTCGATAGGCCTGAGCTCTGAAGCCTATTCATGGTTTATGATTATCTTAGTGACAGAACTCAGGCAATCGTAATTGATGGGGTGAAGTCTGAATTTCATGAAGTACATAAAGGTGTACCAGAGCGGTCAATTTTGGGACCTATTCTCTATTCTCTTCGTTATTTATATAAACACCATTGGTCAATCTGTTAAAAATTGTAAACTTCATCTATATGCGGATGATACTATTATGTATGCTGTTACCCTGACTGTTGACCTGACAGTGTCAAAATTAGTCTGATTTTATAGTTATGCAGGAAACCCTTGATGATTCAAATACATGTTGTTTTTAAACTCTCGTAAAAATGTTTCAGATGAACTACATGTTCACTCATTAAATGATTCTTCAATCAAACGAGTTCCCGCATATAAATACTTAGGCATTTGGATTGATTTTTATTTTTTATTTAACCTTTATTTAACTAGGCCAATTGTGCGCCGCCCTATGGGACTCCCAATCACAGCCGGATGTGACGCAGCCTTAGACCACTGCCCCACTCGGGAGCCCATGGATTTGATGTTTAAAAAACATATAGATGAGCTGGTTAAGAACATTTTAAGTTGGCTTTTTCTACAGAAACATATTGTGCCTTTCTCTAAGCAGTAGGAAGCAGATTATTCAGTCAACCTCTTTATCTGTTCGTGTTTATGGTGATATTATTTATCAAAGTGCAGCTGCTACTACTCTTAAACCTTTGGATGCCATCTACCATAGTGCCCTTCATTTTGTTACAGGTGACAGATTTGATACTCATCACTGCATCCTGTATCAAAAGGTTGGCTGGCCTTAACTTAAGACCCGCAAATCTCTATATTACTCCCATTTTGTTAACAAGGTCCTACTTCATAAACTTCTGTCTTATCTAACTTTGCTGTTGAAGTATACACCTGAGTTGCATAACCCGTTCACAGGATTGATTAACTCTTGAGGTTCCCAGGGTCTCCACTGAGCTAGGTAAAATCTGCTTTTAGTTTTAATGCACCGTATTGCTGGAATAAAATTCAATATACATTTAATCTTGATGTTCTGGTGTTGTTTGGGCAATTTAAAGTATTTATTGGGGACTTATTTGTGGAGGAATATAACTGTTTTTCTGGGTGATTTGTGATGTTTAATTTGTGCTTACCATGACTGTGTTTTTGTATTTTAATGTGTGTATATATATTTTTTTTTTGGGGGGGGGGGTGTATAATGTGTATATTTATATTGCATTATACAGTACAGGGCACATTTAGAATAGAGGCCTAGGTCTCAATTTGTCTTCCCTGTTAAAATAAAGGTTAAATACATTTAAAAAAATATGATTTTCTATACACTTCAGCCTTGGTTCAGCTGGATGCTGATGAGGGTCAGAAGTCTTTAAGTTATTACAGTTAAGAAATAACCTAATTTATATTTTGGAGACAACCTTTAGAAGAGAGCTACTGTATGTTAACAAACCATGCAGGTCTTTTCGTGTTATTGTAGGCCTATATACATCTCTATTTTAGATCTCCCATCTTTGTGTTACAGTTAGTCAGGATGCTGTTTCATCACAGGCCCACGCATTTCCTCTGCATTCCTCCCATAAGATTCAGAGGTGGTGTGTATAGACTCAGATCATTTTTGGTGACACCCGGGGGGGTTCGCTGTTGATAAATGTCAGGGGAAGAGGCTCTATCTTCAAAGACGCCCTCACACCTGACGCTGCCTTCGTTTTGGAGGAGGCTAATTTTCCCTTGACGAGTGCTTGTTTTAACTTAGCATCAGAACA
The DNA here is from genome assembly GCF_965601325.2 of Salmo salar. NCBI lineage: Eukaryota > Metazoa > Chordata > Actinopteri > Salmoniformes > Salmonidae > Salmo > Salmo salar. The sequence continues at coordinate 87,498,256 of NC_138303.1, forward strand.
GGTATTCACAGACTTTTTGGTTGGCATTGTCAGAATGTGTATATTTGATTTCAAACACCACAATTTTCTGTCATTTTCACATATACAGTAGTGATCGTGAAATGTCAAATCAAAGAGGAGATATTCTGCTCCTGGATTCTGACTGTGAAGTGGGATTGTGAAACCTTTACTGTAAATCCCTGCTTAAATGTTTCCTCTGAAGCTTACCTAACCTGTGTGATAGAGGAATAGTAAGATTAACAAACTAACAAGCAAATAAGATAATTAGACTCATAATTTAAATAATGTAATTTAAATTATTTTAGAGAAGAACTGACAGAATGTCATAAGACGTGGTCAGCAGGTTCAGAGGAAAACACAATTATTTGTACCTACAGTACACTATACATGGAGAAAGTAAGTGAAAACATTTTTGAATTTTAGGGAGATTTTCTCCCATCCTGTGAGGAGGAGATCATTTAATTTGTATTCATTGGTATTCTTGGCCAACTCAAATGGCAACACAGTCATTATGTTTCACAGCTCCCTGGACTCCAAATGCTCCCACACACCACACAGTTTAATATATATGTGCAGCCTGCGAACACATATGCTTTGTTTTGAATACAAATGGACCTGTATTACATGTCCTACAGTAGATCCACATCTCTATTAGTCTGATGTGTTCCACACTGAAGGATTTTGAAGCGTTGGGTCATGGCTAAATCTCACTAGCTGGACAGGCATTTAAATATTGTCACTAGTGTGGATACCTGTAGGTTGGTATCATACAATTGGTTGCTATATAAAGAGTGGTCCTTATTGGAAGATGTTCTGAGATCATTCAGATGAAGCAGTGACATGGCAACATCTCCATACTATGGCAGTGTACCATAGAGACTAAACCCACTGCACATACGATCCTTTGACTTGGGTACATTGTGGTCCATTATTAAAATGTCTGAGTACTTACAGTATTACAGTAGAAAATATCAACATAACTTGGCTATCATAGATTTTTGTGTATCACAATAGTATCTGTAGAAGCCAGTAAGAGGCCTCTCCCACATGACTACTCCAAACTTCAGATTCAATACAAATACAAAGATGAAACCAAAAACAAATGCTGAGTCCAACAACCAATCCTTTACACTGAGCTGATCAACAAATCAAGTATTTACTCCATAGATATTCTGTAATTCTATAAAACCAAACCAGCATATGCTTGTGATCTAGCTTAATTGATTGTACTAACAACAAAAAGGCTGAGGCTACAGATATCATTATTTTGATAATCAAAACTATGATAAAATAGCTGTTATATCCTGATTAATTCTATTCATTGGTTGCACCTCCGTCACTTGGTTGCATCACACCATTGTTATGAACGCTCTAAAGACGTCTCAGCTAGTTGTGCCGAAAGTCAAGTGGTGCCCAATTATTCTGAACAGGGGCTAATGACTGTTTCGTTTAAAGGGATAGTTCAGGATTTTGGCAAAGAAGCCCTTTATCTAGCAGTGGTTATTAAAACAATTCTAAGAAATGCAACAGCTGGACAACTGATGAAGATACTCCAAACCTTTTTAATAAACAAAAATCCATCATATGTTGAATGAATTATAGCACATAAAACATTTTACTGGCACAGACAAATAATGAATGGAGTGCAGGGATTTTGGTGAGAATTCAGGTATTCAATTTATTGCCAAATGTCACTTTATATTCTTAGAATGCACTCATATGTCAATTTTCTAGTGGTATCATGTATTTGAAAAATATTTTGTGTTAAAATAAAGAAAATCATATGTGCCTCATTTGCAGAAATAGACTGGGTGTATGTGCATATATGAATGAATTAACAAAGGGGTGGAGCAAGGCTGCCTGCAACTACCAAAATCTTGCTCTATCTAGGCCTACCTGCACTCACCTGCGCTCTCTAGACTGCCTCATTAATTACTGCTGTTGTCACGTTCTGTTGGATAAAAAAATCAACGCGCTTAGCTCTAGATTACACCTATCTATACATACTTTACATTGTTTGCAAGATCAGCCATAATATCACTATAATCTGAGTGTTCATTTTTGGAAGTTGCTTTAATTTCAGCACATCTAATTTGAAAACTTTTCAAATGTACAAAATTATTACAGCCATTAAAATAAATAAATAAATCTCTTTCTTGTGATGTAAGTGTCGAGACAATGCGCCAAATCCCAGACTAAGCTTTAGCATTCTTTGTAGATGCATTGTAAAGACAATGTATTCCAGCACATTTCAGCCATTATCGGGGTGTGTTTGACAGATCATTACAAACATTTCCGCGGTCGTAAAACGGGAAAGAATAACAGGCATAAGCAAGAGTATGAAAGAGTTACAGGAGTAAAATTAATTCAATCAATCCAATGAGATTTAACTGACAAGTGGATTTTGCACCCCTCAAACACAGGAAATAGATAGCTGAATGACAGATCCACGGGTGGGCAGGGCATGCACATTGCTACTTTATCTACTTCCCCAGAATCAGATGAACTCATGGATACCATTTTAATGTCTCTGTGTCCAGCATGAAGGAAATGAAAGCTAGTTTTGCAAGCCAAAGCTACCTAGCTGTAGCGCTTTCTAAACGCAAAGACTGTAAGTCTTCTGGGTTTTTCTTCGGGTTTTGTACCCAAAGACTTACATTTACATTTACATTTACGTCATTTAGCAGACGCTCTTATCCAGAGTGACTTACAAATTGCTGCATTCACCTTATGATATCCAGTGGAACAACCACTTTACAATAGTTCATCTATATCTTTTTTGGGGGGGGGGTTAGAAGCATTACTTAATCCTATCCCAGGTATTCCTTAAAGAAGTGGGGTTTCAGGTGTCTCCAGAAGGTGGTGATTGACTTCCAGTCTTTGCGCTAAGCTAGTTAGTATTGGCTCGCAAAAGTACCTCTTACTTCCTTCATACTGGATGCAGAGACATAAAAATGGTATCCACGTCTCTGGGGAAGTAGATAAAGGGCTTCATAGCCAAAATTCCAAATTATCCCTGGGAATATGATGACATTGCTAAAGTAGGGAAATAAATACATTGCCTTGCAAAAGTATTCATCCCCCTTGGCGTTTTTCCTATTTTGTTGCATTACAACCTGCAATTTAAATAGATTTTTATTTGGATTTCATGTAATGGACATACACAAAATAGTCCAAATCGGTAAACTGAAATGAATTGTTTAAAAAAAAAAAAAAAAAAAAAAAAAAGTTAAACGAAAAAGTGGTGCGTGCATATGTATTCACCCCCTTTACTATGAAGCCCCTAAATAAGATCTGGTGCAACCAATTACATTCAGAAGTCACATAATTAGTTAAATAAAGTCCACCTGTTGCAATCTAAGTGTCACATGATCTGTCACATGATCTCAGTATTTATACACCTGTTCCAAAAGGCCCCAGAGTCTGCAACACAACTAGGCAAGGGGCACCACCAAGCAAGCGGCACCATGAAGACCAAGGAGCTCTCCAAACAGGTCAGTGACAAAGTTGTGGAGAAGTACAGATCAGGGTTGGGTTATAACATCCCACGGAGCACCATTAAATCCATTATAAAAAATTGAAAGATTATGGCACAACAACAAACCTGCCAAGAGAGGGCTGCCCACCAAAACTCATAGACCAGGCAAGAAGGGCATTAATCAGATAGGCAACAAAGAGACCAAAGATAACCCTGAAGGAGCTGCAAAGCACCACAGCGGACATTGGAGTATCTGTCCATAGGACCACTTTAAGCCATACACTCCACAGCGCTGGGCTTTATGGAAGAGTGGCCAGAAAATAAACATTGCTTAAAGAAAAAAATAAGCAAACACGTTTGGTGTTCGCCAAAAGGAATGTGGGAGACTCCGCAAACATATGGAAGAAGGTACTCTGGTCAGATGAGACAAAAATTGAGGTTTTTGGCCATCAAGGAAAATGCTATGTCTGGCGCAAACTCAACACCTCTCATCACCCCGAGACTACCAGTGAAGCATGGTGGTGGCAGCGTCATGCTGTGGGGACGTTTTTCATCAGTTGGGACTGGGAAACTGGTCAGAATTGAAGGAATGATGGATGGCGCTAAATACAAGGAAATTCTTGAGGGAAACCCGTTTCAGTCTTCCAGAGATTTGAGGCTGGGACGGAGGTTCACCTTCTAGCAGGAAGATGACCCTAAGTATACTGCTAAAGCAACACTCGAGTGGTTTAAGGGGGGGTTGAATAGTTATGCACAAATGTTCAGTTATTTTGTCTTATTTCTTGTTTGTTTCACAATAAAAAATATTTTGCATCTTCAAAGTGGTAGGTATGTTGTGTAAATCAAATGATACAAACCCCCCAAAAATCCATTTTAATTCCAGGTTGTAAGGCAACAAAATTGGAAAAATGCCAAGGGGGGTGAATACTTTCGCAACCCACTGTACTAAGAAACAACTTTGCTACCATTATGATGTGGTCAAATTTACTTCAGAGAGATGGCAATGTTGCCATTAGCTTGCAAAGTTTGTAAAAAAAATTGGTATCAATGCTAACGTTAGCTAGCTACAATCTGGTACTGTCCACTCATCTTAGCTAGCTAAGGTTATACTGCATCTACGGTCAGTCTGGCACCATCACAATGATGACAAAAGGTTTTCCTACTAATTATGTGCCTCCTTTTGAAATGTAATCATCTTTCCAAGCCACTATAATGCATTTTCTACTACATTTTCATCACTGCCAATTGAGAATGCATTAAAGTAGACTAGGCGAAATGACTTTGCCACAAGCGGCACCTCAGATATTGCGATGAGCTAAATGTAAGACTTCGCTCACACACTCACAGAGTATCAGAGCATGTGCACGGTTTCACTTCACGCTATTACAACGTGGTAGCCACGGGACCCAAACAACGGAGAAGTTATGCCTTCAATGCTCTTAGGTGTTGAGGAAATTGACCCACTATGCTGTTAACTTTGGGCATCTACGTCATATTCCTTGAGTCTACCTTTAAGTAGAATGTTCAGTCTGTGCAGTGCTCAAGATCATTTTCATAACAATGTGCAACCCATAAATACCATTGGGAGAGAAACCAGTGCACCGCTGCCGTAAACACCTGGAAAGTGTTAAGGAAAATAGACTTTAATCGTGACAATTAATATAATATTTTTTTAGTGTTCAATTCTTAGCCATCATATACTTGGCTGCATCATCCAATCTTCATCTCTTGTACATCACACAATGAAACTAAATACCTTAATTTCCATTTAACAGGAGCTGTATAATTATAATGGCTCTGCATCAGTGTGAGGGTTGTATTACTCAGTCACAGGGGTAATACATTTGGCATCGTCAGGCTAAGTAATCCCTTGATGATGATGGTAAGAATCAGGCCATTTTTATATGTACAACAACTGTAGGAAATATCAATCTCTGTAACTATTTGGAATCCCTCCATTGGTATGTGTTTGTCTTTAATCTTTTCTCTCCTGACACATCTTAAGTTTATGATTCTTCTAACAGTTTGAACATGAAGCAAATTCCCAATCCTCTTCTTCGACAGTCCCAGTGCTTTGCAGTTGCCAGCTGTGCCATTTGATGGAAAAGTAGTGATAAAGAAGTAGCTTGTCTCAAGAATTTTGTGAACCACACCATGGGATAACAGTCAACATGTGTGAGATAACCATTTGAGTGTTTTCAGCCCTTTGGTGAGACATCACACTGACAGAGAGCAGGGACGATACAGTTGGAATTGAGCGTTGACATTGGTGCATTTGTGGATGGCATTTGTGCATGGACAGTTGTCATAGAAACAGAGCACTTGTAACAGCATGAGCTTTTTGACAGATTAGGAAGGGTTGGAGTCTATTCAATGAAGCAAACAAGGCTCATCCAAAGACAACTGTTGAAGGAATAAGAGGTACTGTAAACTATTGTATTGTTTTCTCATTTATGCAAACTGAAACTGACATAAATATATTGTCAAAAAGGTGGAATTATTAGAACATATTTATCCTGCTGACTGTAGATCTAAATCATTGCTTGTGTACAATGTATTTCTCAAAAGAGAGAAGGAGCATGCTCTCTTACATACACTCTCAGGGTGATGTACCCTACCAGATTGGAGACGGTCAAGATCAACAGACTTTCATTTTGAAATGTGGCAATTAGGGTATTTTGGAAAAGCTTTCAACAAAACCAGCAGATGGATGGTACAGTATGCGGCTCCATGGAAACTTTGATGTAACTTTTCATTTCCTCCCACCATCAGGATGTCAGCCTGGTCAAAATGCTTGTTATAAAGGTATTTGTCTCAGGGCAAGGGAGGGCTATGATATCATGATTATGTACTTCTTATTGGCTAACAAGCATAGGGATGAGCTGAGAGAGGCACTGGTATAGATCAGGTGTTTGGGGACAAATGTATTTGTGATGACTTCTTAGTAGAGTAGTCTCTCAATAGTCAATAAATGTGCATCCAAACAAATTTAACAGGTGAGCTGAGTTATTTTCATCACATTAGGGCATAAAGTAGCTCTGCTCTCAGAAATCAATGCTATCAATGTTTTGTGACTAGTAAAGAACTGACATAGTGGACTCCTCTACATCAATACTTTGTCTGATTCAAATATATAAACAGTCGTTTTTTAAATTCTTTATTAATTTTTTGATACAAAATCAACCGCTTTTTACAGTCTGTTGCAACCGTGGTACTGTATTGTAAGCAGAAATTCACTTTCATTTGTGTTTTTGTGGACAACGTTATTTTGACAACAGAATGAGTTCTACTGTTGCCGTCTCCTAGTAGATGGACGGCACTGTGATGTGCAGCTTGTTGTGCCAATTATAGTAATCATTAGTCCTACTATGAAGCCATTGATGAGTCATTTAAATGTTCAATGAAAATCCTTTTCTTGGATGGCATGTAGATGGATGGCCATAATGCTTAAATAAATACTCAGTGACACTTACAGTACGCCAAAACATGCTGCAACGAATAGTATTTCATAATGAGATTGAGTATCCACACGGTTTAGGTTAAAATAATAATAAATGATTGCGTCCAAGTTTTGAAATTAAGATTGAAAAACATACACTTTTGATACTATTACTGTTTGCGTTTTTAATATTAGATTGATTGATCCTGAAAAAGCTTTTAAGACCTGAGACCTGGACTATTGGACTACATCTCTCATGAGTAACAGAATAAGGACAGCCTGAGCTTGTTTAACAGTGGGCTACTGCTTAGACACAGTCCTAATTTACAGCTGTGAACATAAAACCCTCAACTCCAGTCCACCACTAACATGCTGAGATCCAGCCTCTCACGATGATATGTAGACAAAAAGGTATCACTGCTTTTGAAGAGAAAGTGCTAAAAGATTGAAATCTTGCAGCGATGCAATCATAAAAGGCAGAGGTATGAGAAGATTTGAAGGCCTTAATCGATATGTTGCATCGGTTGGCTGTACAGTGAAGATGACATGGCTGCCTCAGAGACACAGGTGGGCAAGTCCAATCCACTCCAGTCCTCCATGTGGCCACAGCACTCAGCCAAGTCCCTGGCCACTTCCAGCTGGCTCACAGCACTGCTGGAGCAGACAGATGAAGAATTCTCATGTATGACCAGAATCAGGAACATGGCCACACGCTACATTACACAGCGCTTATACTAGAGTAATTACAATGTAACAAACTAGAACGTACATATACGGTTGTGTACGGTCATGCTGTCATTTGTAAGTATTTAAGGGGAATATATTGTGGATAATATGACATAATAACTTTTATTTGCCTGATATAAGATAATTACATATGTTATTACCATGCATTTACCGTGTAATATTATGATTGTAATGTGAAATATTATGAATAGCACAATCACTATTTTCTGTTTCTGGGGTTGAATGCCCATGAATATTATAAACATATTGTATTGAACTTTCTCAAGTATATTTCAATTCATGTTAAAATCATCCAGCTGTCAAGATTTTAGGCATATTGCATCTTTTAAATCTTTGTATATATTGATGTTATATTATTTTTGCTCTAAATTATTCTAAATAATCTCTGTCCTAAATTACAAAGACATTAATATTCTTGGATGAAAAAAGATTTAAAATGGACTGTGGTTTGTCTTCAGAAAATATTGCAGTAGACTTACATACAGTATCACATTTTTCTGTGGTATTGTATCATTACGATGCTTGGCATGAAGTTACTTTTTAAAATCCTAACCTATAGACCAATGTATTATTCAATTATGAAACCTATGAATTTCTATCTGGTTGTGTTCTTCAGATCAAAAGACAACTGTACACCTACAGTACCTGGCAGGCACATTCATGCATAATGGCTACATCAACATAGTGTACTGTGTACCATACAGTGACTTGTATAGCACATGCATTTAAATAAATCATGGTGTGAAATAGTGTTGTCAATGAACATTGGATAACATAATTCCAATTAAAGCTGCTGCTATAGTCCAATGTTGTCTAGTTTCTGTACTGCAAGTTGTGATAGGGTACATTGTACACAAATTTGCAAATTCATTGAATTAGGAGTGCACAGTCAACATCTGCTAATCAATATGTGCATATCCAGTTGCTGTGTTTGAAGGGAATTTATAATGACACACGTTTAAAAAGCATTTCTTTATACCTCTCACCTCTAATTACTTTTGCCTGTAGCCAAGTAGCCCCAGCCTGTCAGTCATCCAGTCAATTTGTCGTGGGAACTGACTTAATTAAACAAAATAACTGTTTCCTTTGACCCTCCACCACTTAAGTTTCAAGTAAAACAATTTGCAACAATTGAACTGGTCCCAAGCATTTGTTTTACATATAAGGTTACTATTTTGTGTTTAATTTTTACGGTTCAAGCTCTAATTGAATCATCAATTTATCCAGCCAATTGAAAACCCCTATACTGTGTTGTAACACATGTATGTATACCAGAGCCAACATTCTATGTGTACCCAACAAAGCCTCTGGTATATATGATTTCATGCACATGTATCAGATTCAGTTATGTCATGTGATACAATAACTCAACACGAGGTCTTACAACATGAGCTCCCTAGGGTGGCTGCATCAAGTCAACCTTAGAAACGTTGGCTTCCCCTTCAGGTAGCTTTGTTAACAAAAGGTCCAGAGAAGAAAATGCATGGATAATTTAACATACCATCAGCGGTGACATTTTGATGAATGGAATAACCTATACCGGTGCATGCAGTATGATGGTCGATTTACCTCTGCTGGGAGGTACAGAGGCTGAGGATAAAAAGATCCAAGCCAAGGATAAAAGAAGGGTGACACGGAGGAGGGAGAGCGTGATAAGCAGAGCTGAGACAACTTGTGCAATCTTGCATTGTTGAAACAATTGCTTAAGCAATGGACAGATCTACATTGTAAATGCCAATGTAAACAACATGATCTACCATGTCGTAAGAAAGGTGAATCTACAGACGAGGTCAAGGCAAGTTCTACACAGCATACTATACCACACCCCCATACTTTCCAGCCTGCAGTCATTTTAACATGTGGCATCATCTGCACAGGTTTAGATATGGCAAATATTTATTTAGTGTCTGACTTTGCAGTAGAGACTCTGCCCAACATCTGGATCCCCAGATTGTAAAGTGACATGGGAAATCAAGCACAAATGTTTAATTGCCTTCAAGGAAGACAGCACTTTTGAACACCGTCTCCAAGGAGACCAAAGTCATTTGGTCTTCAGGAGGCTTATCACTTTGGAATATTCAGTATAGATGACAGCTGTCAATCAACAGACAATAGTTGTGCTTCAGCTAAATGAAACATGATTTTGTCACTGTTGCTACCCTGTTGTGGGCAATGCTTTATATTACTGTATCTGACAGCATAGTGCATATTTAATATTTTTCATTAAAATCTTTTCAAAGTTTTACCATCATAACCTTCCATTGTATTCTCCAAGTTTCACCCCAATGTCTACCCAAGACAGCACTTATTTCTTATGTAATGACATGTCATGTAATTCACAGGGCTATCATGTAACAGTGTGAATCATTAGAGGCAGTGTAGCACTTATTTCTCAATGCCAGAAACGCATATAATAGCAGAGGTTCACAAACTTTTTCACTCAGTCCCCCCACCATTTTGAAGGTTTTTCACTCAGTCCCCCCACCATTTTGAAGGTTTTTCACTCAGTTCCCCCACCATTTTGAAGGTTTTTCACTCAGTCCCCCCACCATTTTGAAGGTTTAAAGCTTATTTCCTGCAGTTCTACAAATTTTGTCATTGGGTGCAGAGAACATTTTACCGTTTTAAGCAAATTTCCTTGCAATTCTATACATTTTGCCATATCTAATGTGTATTCATGTGATATTTGCGTGACTCAAACATTACAACAAAATCGATGGGCTAAAAAACCTAGCTAAAAAATGTTAGCTGACATGGGCTAGTTGATCTGGACATTTCTGACAAGTTATAAATAGTTCTCTAAGGTACGCAATGACTGACATGACAAGAAGAACTGATGATGCACTACCCAATTTCGAAATTGCACCTTGTGAATTCTACTATTACAACTCTTCAGAGTAAGTTGAAAGCCGGACTGAGTTCCTTAAAAAAGCTGGACTGCCAACCCAAAACTGCACCACACTTTGGAAACCACTGACTTAGAGCACAGCAAGAAAACATTCCTAAATTACAAACTCTTAAATCAATGGTTATAATATTATAATGTTGTTCTAAAAGTTGGGTTTGAAGTTTTCTCCAAATTAGCTCTAACTTCAGTACAGTAGGCTACAGGCAATATGTTCTTCCACCGTGCGAGTCATAGAAACTACGATCTACGTTCGGGGCTTTCAGGCAGTCTTCATAAAAAGATTCTAGTTAGAAACCAACTACATACATATCTGTTAGGATCCATTATCTGCTACATGGACTTTAAACTATTTTGATGGTTGTACAATGCTAGCCTTAATCTTATATGAAAAAGATGTCTGCAATACATTATGTTTAATGGAAATGATGTAAATGGTGGGGTTCTACAGGATAAATGAAATATATAAAGTAATGAGTAACTCAGTATAGTGCAGTCATAGTATAGTGGATAATGATATACAAATACAGTATGGCCTGTAATACAAAAACACTGGCTTACATATGTACATATATTAATACACAATCTGTGCACTACAATGATGATGAATGATTAGTGAAATAATAACAGGGTGCAGTTACAGGAAATACCAGCTACAATAGACACAACATAGTAGAGTTAAATGGCTGAGTGCACAACCACACTGGGGCCACGAGGCAAAGCCATGCACATTTGCATGATGTAGCAAGGTTGGAACAAGGGGAGAATGACTGCCACCCTCTCATTGAAACCAGGGAAGATCAAGGCCGACCGAAATGCAGCGGGTACGTGAATGCTCATCTTTATTTTATGACGCACACTATACAAAAACAACAAAACGAAAAAACGAACGACAGCTAACCAGTAATGCAGGCTAAACATAGCAGTGCACAAACAACCTCCCACAATTCCCATAACAAGCACACCCCTATATATAGGACCTTCAATCAGAGGCAACGAGAAACAGCTGCCTCCAATTGAAGGCCCAATCCCAATTAACTAAACATAGAACTAAACACCCTAGATCAAACATAGAAATACACTAACATAGAACATAGACCAAAACCCCGGAAACTCTAAACACCCCTCTACATAAACACACACCCCGAACCACATAAAACAAATACCCCCCTGCCACGTCCTGACCAAACTACAATAACAAATGACCCCTTTACTGGTCAGAACATGACAGTACCCCCCCCAAAGGTGCAGACACCGGATGCACCTCACACAAAACACAAAAATAACCCCCCCAAAAAAAGAAAAAAAGAATCCCAACTAAAGGGAAGGAAGGGAGGGTGGCCACCGTCACCGACAGTTCTTGTGCTATGCCCCCCCCCCCCCCCCTCCCCAACCCACCTACTGTGGAGGTGGCTCAGGCTCTGGCCTTATTCCCACACCTAACCTGTCCACCCCCGCTGAATGCCTCTGGTTGAAGCGCATCGCTGTAGACCTCAGGCAGAAGGACGATTCTGGGAGCTCCGGACTGTAGGGCGACTCACTCGGTTCCGGACTGTAGGCCGTCTCACTCGGTTCCGGACTATAGGCCGTCTCACTCGGTTCCGGACTGTAGGCCGTCTCACTCAGTTCCGGACAGTGGGCCGTCTCACTCGGTTCCGGACTGTAGGCCGTCTCACTCGGTTCCGGACTATAGGCCGTCTCACTCGGTTCCGGACTGTAGGCCGTCTCACTCAGTTCCGGACAGTGGGCCGTCTCACTCGGTTCCGGACTGTGGGCCGTCTCACTCGGTTCCGGACTGTGGGCCGTCTCTCTTGGTTCCGGACTTTGGGCCATCTCTAGACGGGGCACTGTCGCCGGACACTCTGGACGGGGCACTGTCGTCGGACACTCTGGACGGGGCACTGTTTCCGGACACTCTGGACGGGGTACTGTTGCCGGAAGCTCTGGATGGGGTACTGTCGTCGGAAGCTCTGGATGGGGTACTGTCGTCGGAAGATCTGGACGGGGACTGCGCACTGAAAGCCTGATGCATGGTGCTGGTAGTGGAGGTACCAGACTGGAGACACGCACCCCAAGGCTAGTGCGAGGAGCAGGAACAGGACGAGTTGGACTGGGCTGATGCACTGGAGGCCTGGTGCTGGTACTGGAGATGCCAGACTGGATACACGCACCTCAAGGCTAGTGCGAGGAGCAGGAACAGGACGAGTTGGACTGGGCTGACGCACTGGAAGCCTGGTGCGTGGTGCTGGCTTTGGATGTGCCAGACTGGAAACACGCACCTCAGGGCCAGTGCGAGGAGCAGGAACAGGACGAGTTGGACTGGGCTGACGCACTGGAAGCCTGGTGCGTGGTACTGGCTTAGAATGTGCCATACTGGAAACACGCACCTCAGGGCTAGTGCGAGGAGCGGGAACAGGATACACTGGGCCGTGAAGGTGCACTGGCGGACTCGAGCACAGTACTGGCACCACCCTTACTGGCTGGATGCCCGCTTCCCCCTGGCAAATGCGGGGCGCTGGCACCTCGCACACCGACTTGTGAATGCTCGGCCTCGATGCCGTGCGCATCACTCCATAGCACGGGACATGACCAGTAATAGGCTGCTTCCAATAAGCACGGGGAGTTGGCATGGGGCTTAACCCTGGCCGAGCCAAACTACCCGTGTGCCCCCCCCAAAAAAAATCTTGTGGCTGCCTCTCAGGCTTAAATGCCAACCGTCTACCCCTGTAACAGTTTCCGGTTTTCTCCAGCCTTCCTCCATGGTCCCTTTCCGGCTAATATCTCCTCCCAAGTCCACGACTCAAAATAATTCCTTTCATGCTCCTTACTCCGCTGCTTGGTCCGTTGTTGGTGGGAGGTTATGTAATGGCTGTCGTAGGAAGTGGACCAAAATGCAGTGGGTACATGAATGCTCATTTTTATTTTATGACACACACTATACAAAAACAAGAAAACGAAAAAACAAACGACAGCTAACCAGTAATGCAGGCTAAACATAGCAGTGCACAAACAACCACAATTCCCATAACAAACACACCCCTATATATAGGACCTTCAATCAGAGGCAACGAGAAACAGCTGCCTCCAATTGAAGGCCCAATCCTAATTAACTAAACATAGAACTAAACACCCTAGCTCAGACATAGAAATACACTAACATAGAACATAGACCAAAACCCCGGAAACTCTAAACAAACACCCCTCTACATAAACACACACCCCGAACCACATAAAACAAATACCCCCCTGCCACGTCCTGACCAAACTACAATAACAAATGACCCCTTTACTGGTCAGAACGTGACAGGGGGTGAATAATTTAATTTACACAACATACCTACCACTTTGAAGATGCTAAATATTTTTTATTGTGAAACAAACAAGAAATAAGACAAAAAAACTGAAAACTTGAGTGTTAATACATTGTAGAGCCACCTTTTGCAGCAATTACAGCTGCAAGTCTCTTGGGGTATGTCTCTATAAGCTTGGCACATCTAGCCACTGGGAACAATGGGCAAAACTGCTCCAGCTCCTTCAAGTTGGATGGGTTCTGCTGGTGTACAGCAATCTTTAAGTCATACCACAGATTCTCAATTGGATTGAGGTCTGGGCTTTGACTAGGCCATTCCATGACATTTAAATGTTTCCCCCTAAACCGCTCGAATGTTGCTTTAGCAGTATGCTTAGGGTCATCTTCCTGATGGAAGGTGAACCTCCGTCCCAGTCTCAAATCTCTGGAAGACTGAAACAAGTTTCCCTCAAGAATTTCCCTGTATTTAGTGCCATCCATAATCTTTTCAATTCTGATCAGTTTCCCAGTCCCAACTGATGAAAAACGTCCCCACAGCATGATGCTGCCACCACCATGCTTCACTGTGGAGATGGTAGTCTCGGGGTGATGAGAGGTGTTGGGTTTGCACCAGACATAGCATTTTCCTTGTTGGCCAAAAACCTCAATTTTAGTCTCATCTGACCAGAGTACCTTCTTCAATATGTTTGGGGAGTCTCCCACATTCCTTTTGGTGAACACCAAACGTGTTTGCTTATTTTTTTCTTTAAGCAATGTTTTTTTCTGGCCACTCTTCCGTAAAGCCCAGCTCTGTGGAGTGTATGGCTTAAAGTGGTCCTATGGACAGATACTCCAATGTCCGCTGTGGAGCTTTGAAGCCCCTTCAGGGTTATCTTTGGTCTCTTTTTTTGCCTCTCGGATTAATGCCCTCCTTGCCTGGTCTGTGAGTTTTGGACGGCGGCCCTCTCTTGGCGGGTTTTATAACCCAACCCTGATCCGTACTTCTCCACAACTTTGTCCCTGACCTGTTTGGAGAGCTCCTTGGTCTTCATGGTGCCGCTTGCTTGGTGGGGCCCCTTGCTTAGTTGTGCTGCAGACTCTGGGGCCTTTCAGAACAGGTGTAATATACTGAGATCATGTGACAGACCATGTGACACTTAGATTGCACACAGGTGGACTTTATTTAACTAATTATGTGACTTCTGGAGGTAATTGGTTGCACCAGATATTATTTAGGGGCTTCATAGCAAAGGGGGTGAATACATATGCAAGCACCAATTTTCCGTAAAAAGAAAATAAATAAATAATAAAAACATTTAAACAAGTTCTTTTTTTCATTACACTTTACCAATTTGGACTATTTTGTGTATGTCCATTACATGAAATCCACATGAAAATCTATTTAAATTACAGGTTGTAATGCAACAAAATAGGAAAAATGCCAAGGGGGATGAATACTTTTGGAAGAGACTTTACCAATACTTGCTTCTAATAGACCAGATGTATGTTCTTGAACTGATTATTTTAAAATCACACACAGAAGAAGTTAATTTAGTAATAATAATTTAGTTGCTAATGGCAGCCTGCAGTACCCCGGTCAGCCTTCAACTTGAGTTACTCAATGAGAGGGTGCAGCAATGAGCTAGCCTGCAACGTCACTTCCTGGAGTAGCTCAAATGGCGCATGTTATGTCTCCAAGAGATGCCATCTTAACTGACTTCGTTTGGCTTAAATGTGCTATTGAGTCTTCACATAGGAATGAATGGTGTCAAGAGCTCAATGGCTTTGTCCATCCAGATATACAGTCATTGGTTCGAACCTGTTCAGAGAACGGAACTGAAAAATAACAAAATTTTTCAAGGAAAGGAAAGTGATGGCTAATGTGGAACAGAACCATTATTTTAAAAGCATGGGAACTGGTTTTAATAACGTTACTTTACGTTCTGTGCATTTTTTTCAGTCCAACAAAAATGCCATCATGGATGGCATCTATGGCTGCAAAGCACTCACTCTGTCACTCAGAAATGTGTCCTTCCAGTGTCTGCCTGCCAGCTAGTTTTGTAGGCTAGTTAATGCTACTACAGTTATCAAGTTTCACATTGGATTTATTAACTACAAAAAGGTAAGACGTGTTTGAGGCACCCAGTAAGTGATACAAGGCAGGGGGCTTTGTACAAACAGGATACATAATGTACCAAGAACCTGTGACCATGGGTATTGTTACACAAGGAGGCTATATTTATACAATACCGATAGGATGACATAGACATTAAAAATGACTAAGAAAACACGATATTTTGAGATCCATTGTCAAGTTGTGTATTAATGCATGTCTTAACCATTGTCATATCTCGTACAGTTACATGCACACAATAATACAACTATTGTGGATAGTTTGATTGTTTGATTAAAACATTTAAATGCTTTGCAAGAAAAATGATTTCACTAATAATCCTGTTTACATGGACACATCTGAAATCAGTTTGTATGTGAAAACTACTTCTAAAGACAAATACATTCAGTTGTGCCGAACATACTTCACTCGTGCTAAAAAGAGTGAGGCTTGCCTGGCTGGTGCTAGCCCATACACAGATCAAATACACCACTGGAACACCGATTAAGCTGTTTACATGTACTAATAATTCTACAGATTGCTCAGAAAACAAGGTGTTTTAATCGGCGTATGCTTACTTCGATTTTGACCTCACGCCAATTAAGATAAGCAGAGTACGGTGTTTACATGACTGTTGAATAATCTGCCTACTGTCATAATCAGTTTAATATAGAATTATTACTGTGCATGTAAACGTACTCTGCTTCAAGATCTATTAGGAAATCTCAGCAGATTGGTGGTGATCTCATCTGTCTCAGCACATTAGATCACATTATTACTGTAAGTTTGTACTAAAACAATTTGGCATTCCTCCAAGGCCTAGGATTGCTCTCTGAAATGAGCTGTGTAGTGTTTTCTTACTCCCCACATCCTGTCCCCACAGGAAAGTAGTGTAGCAGCCGAGCGGAGCGGAGCGGAGGGGCCTGACTCCTAGGCTGCTTGTACCAGTCCTGCCTGCAAAAGGACATGATTGGAGAGAAATTAATCTAATTAATGACTCATTCAAGGTCACATTCATCAGTTACACCCTCCAGGGTGAAATCTATATTTATAAACCTGGAGCAGATACAGTATATGATTGCTCCTCAGTGGTCTGCTCACTGGTTGCAACTTCTTTGCAGTTATTTTGTGTCCATCTAAGCTGACTATCAAATTCCCTCCCAGCAGACGATCAACCCATGCAGGATGACTGTTATGTTTGTAGGTCCACCACCCGTCAAAAAGCTACAGACAAATAAAGCAATACCAGATATTCTGAGTGTCTAATTAACAAAACATTTTTAAAGTTTCAGAGCATGTGCTTCCTATGAAAAAGATTATGAATTATCAATCACAGTGAAGCTTTACTAATCTGATTGACAAATGAAATGTTGGACACTTCGCATTTCAATCATACTTTTTATTGGACCTATGTAATCTGAAAAGAATCTAAATAACCTGGTACCAAAGTTGACAGGTTAGTAGTGTGTAGACAATAAAAAGAGAAAACATGCAATGGCTTACATTTCTTGTCCCAAAGGGTCAAATTCGATTTGCACACATTACTTGAATTTCCAGGCAAATCCATACATATATATATAGAGAGAGGACGCATGGGATCTTGAGTTACATATATATATATATATATATATATATATATATATATATTTATTTATTTATTTATTTATTTATTTATTTATTACTTTTTACCCCTTTTTCTCCCTAATTGGTATTTACAGTCTTGTCCCATCGCTGAAACTCCCATACGGACTCTGGAGAGGTGAACGTCGAGAGCCATGCGTCCTCCAAAACACGACCGTGCCAATCCGCACTGCTTCCTGACACACTGCTCGCTTAACCCAGAAGCCAGCTGCACCAATGTGTCGGAGGAAACACCGTACAGCTGGCGACCGAAGTCAGTGTGCATGCGCCCGGGCCCGCCACAAGGAGTCGCTAGAGTGCGATTGGACAAGGACATCCCGGCCGGCCAAACCCTCCCCTAACCCGGACGACACTGGGCCAATTGTGCGCCGCCTCACGAGTCTCCCGGTAGCGGCCGGCTGCAATCAAACCCGGGTCTGTAGTGACGCCTCTAGCACTGACCGCTGTGCCACTCGGGTGGCAAGCAAATCCTTATTTTGACCTGAATCAAAATTTCAATGATTTTATATTGAAGTGTGGTGAAGTGAAGACAATGTAAATACAACACCAAAAACAATCTAACCATATGTGAGTACATCCATGTATAGCAAGAGCGCTATCTTCGGTGTTACATTTTTGACATGCGAAAACATAACCAAACTCCCATAATAGGGAGTTTTTAATGTCAGGTACAGAATAGCTATATTCACTCATCTTGCCTTGTTAATTTCCATCATCCTGAAAGTTTCCAGAGCACCTGCAAAAGTAACTCAAGATCCCTTCTATCTGTACTTCTATGCCAATTAATGCTTTTCCTGACATACTTGAAATCCTCCGCATGTCAGTGTGGTTCAGGAGTGTACTCAAAGTAATCCTCCCAGAAAGACTATCTTGACACAATCAAAGCTGGCTTGTCTAAAGGAGAGCTAATCAAGGGGCACACAGTCAAGCACATTAGTCGTTAGCATCTATCTCTTGAATTTCAACTGGGGATACTCTCTGCTGCGCTCTGTCAAATCATTGTTAGTTTTATTGACATGAGAAAGAGAGGAAGAGAAAGAGAGTGTTTGGTAAAGCATGCTAAAAATAACATTTTCCATACCTACTATTTACAATTCAATTCACAGTCGACATTTGGTAAATACAGAAATTTTCAAACCATTATAATGTGACTAACCTCCTGTTGAAGCAGTTCTTTGAGAGTCCAATTGGACAATTGAGTTGGCATGACGTAACAAATCTTTGATGGGCTGCGGATCCCTACACTACAGTTAACAACTGTCCTGCTGTGAGTACAAGAATCTAACTGAGGAGATGCTCCAGGATAGATTGCCCAATGGGCAAAGTTTATGTGGGATTTGAGATGAAAATAAGAACTAAGCTTAAAGGGGATCCTAAAGGGGACGCATTACCAATACAGCAGCCCAGAGAAGCCTGTGCAGAGGAGGGAGGGGAGGGCAGGACGGGGTTGAACTTGAAGAACGAATCCCAGGTTTATTGGATTTTCTGACCAGCTCAGTAGCAGGCAGGGGATGGATCAGCCCCTAAAGACCAGGCAGAAAGTGGTGAGGCATGTGAATGATAAAGATTAGCTATCGGCAAATAGATTTTTACCTCTGTCTCACATTGTTCCCAGATTCAAGATTTCCTCTGTTGACAGAAATCCCTTGAACGGTAAAAACAAAAATAAAGTGTTACCCAGTTGTGTGTCAGAAAAGTAAATGAAGATAAAGATCTCTGTCCCAATGTTTGACTGAACACACAGGTTCAGATTCAGAATTCATTAGTATGAAAGACTGGAACAGCTGCATAAATTTTTCAAGGGAAGACCAAAATCCAAGAGGAATTCATTCCCCTTGCATGCTTGCAATGGTCCAATAATCCTATTACATACTACCTATATTTGAATTATTTTAAAGCCGGATCAAAACGTGATAGGATGTGGTTGTATTGTGACTCCAGATGTGCTCCAGTGGATCTCCATAAGCTATCATAATGTGTACAGAATCACTGTGGAAGACAGAACAGCAAAGGGTTAAGAGAGTAAGAAAGAGAAGAGTCAGGGGCTGGCTCCAGTCTACTTACTTCTCATTCTTGATCTCTCACACCCTGGAGAGGACAGGGATATTTCCAGCCTCTTTCCCACACTTGTTTCAATACCCTAATTGTCCCGAAGGGAGGACAGACTCCAGTGTGAGATAATCTGCAAATCAATGAAGGTGGTTGTAAAACTCTTACTAAGCCATGTCACCCCAGCTGGAGGTAAATTCACTCTGGATACTTCTAATTAGGAGTGTCAAACGAGTGGTGGTGTTTATAAAGGTAGGGTGATATTCTGTCACTTTGTGACTGTAGGCTACCCTCAACGTACAGTTGTAGTGCGTTACCAGGGAAAGTTGCACTGCAAGAATTGTATTTGGTTGACATTTACCTGCAGCTCTGGTCATCAGTCAGGTTCAGTCACAGGACTGAAAATGGTACTACATTGTAAGATGATGTGGCAATCATAAAATGAAAAATAATTTATACAGAGCCTTGAAGAGCGAGCCACCAGCTAGCACTAGAGGAGAATGCAGCTGTTTCTCACACTGGTTGGTTGTTGTCACAGTGCTCATAACTAAAATCCTGGAGAGTGTTTTTCACGACCAAAATAAAAAATGTCATGTCTTGTTGTTTATGTTTAAAATTGCTGAGTAATATAGATGATATATTTGAGAACCAGCCTCGTTCTCCCCTACAAAGTTGATATAACATGAAAATATGGAAGGTTTGAATTTTGCCTGAATTTATACAGATTTTCTCTTTTTACTTTCCTGTCAAGTATAATGTTACACGTGTTTACAGCTTTTGATGGGTATGACTTTCAAAGTTAACTCTTTGACCTCATAAGCATTGTAGGTTTGCTCTTGCTATTAAAAGAGTCTGTATGCATATATCTGTATGCAGACCTTACCGCCACAGTAATCCACGCTTTCCACAGTTTGTCTCCAAAGACCTCTCTGCCCCCAAGAAGACAAACAAAGGATCTTTATGAATCCCTTCAGGATTACCACCAACCAATAATTATTCCAACACTTAGATTAGCATTTAAAGCTAATCTAAACATTTCTATGGACAGGAGGCTGATGGATGACCAGTCCACCTCTTTGCATAGGATAAAACATGTTTAGTAAGGTCCTTTTGTCACAGTTAGAAATATTTGTTGATCTTATACATAAATTGAATTTAAAATGAACATTATTTAGTTAGCTTTATTTGACCAGGTAAGTTGAAGGAGAAGTTGAGAGCACATTCTCTTTTTCAGCAATGACCCAGGGGAAGAGTTGCAGAGGAGAGGTCAAGGGTTGAATGAGCCAACCTGAGACTGGGGTGTTCAGGTGGCCATGGTAGCATGGGCAGTCAGGTTAGGAATGTATACAGGACACTGGGGTTAGAAGCCATTGTCTTACGACAAGTGCTATGGGATCTTTGAATGACCATTGAGAGTCACAACATCTGTTTAGCTTCCTATTCGCAGCTTCCTAGTCTCCCCAAACACTGTCCTGACATTGGGGTCTCAGAGGGAGGCATGTCCCCTACTGGCCTTCCAACCCCTTCCAGAGTCTTATGATGTCCCTTCCAGGTATAGAAAAGGCTCCACCTGCTTAGCTTCCAACAGAGGAAATCAGAGGGATGAAGCGGGTATAGAAGATTTTTACTGTCTGGAAAATAGTAATAGTCTTGACCACACAACAAATGTGTATTTAATGGAATTTTTGAGAAAAAATATAATTAAAGGAAAATTGGACTTTTCGTTTAGAGGGTGAATGTGTTGCCAGGCCTTGTGCCCAAATAGCCAAGTCAGTGGCATATTCACTGTCATGCAGTCAGGAAATGCATGCCCTAATCCCCCAATACAAATGAGGCTGATATTCTGCCATATCACGTCCAAGGCTTAGAAAGATTATTCTTGAACCACATCGAATGCTTAAATAGATTAAGAAAACCAATACCGCATCCTGTTAGGAAACTCCTGCATTAAAGCAAGAATTAAAAAGAGGCAGGGCTTTTGGATTTCCTTCTTTGCATATTTTGTGCTATTTCTGTTGGTATTGCAAAAATGTATACCTTTATAAATGCCTTAAATGGGCAGACCACAATGCTATCATGATTAATGAATAGTCTATCTGAGAAGAGGTCTATAGGTAAAGGTTGTTTATACTGAGTGCAAGTCTCAACATTTCAGTTGACTCATGAGGTTACAGTGCAAGTACAGAACACCTTTTGTAGCTATATAAAGCTTTTTTTCATCCATTCCCCCAGAGAATGTTTCTGTCACATTTGTACCAAGAATATTTAATTCAATTTTGGATTCCGTTATCTGCTGAGTCCAAAAACAGATGACCTGCATCTGACCCCATGATATAAAAGTGGACTTGTGGAAGAATGGGTCATAGAAGGACGGAGAACAGTGGTGTGTTTTGCAATGGCATTTCTCTGGCAGCCTCACACGGTTGCTTTCTATTGCTCTTTTAAGGTCACTGTGTGCTTGCTGGATCTATCCTTGGGCTCCTGATGGCATTTCTTTATACAACACCATGAATATTGAGGTTGTTTAAGCCGGCCTGTCCCCTACAATATAAATGGTTTTCCTGCTAAAGTATCAAAGGAAATGTATATCTCAATGTCTATCTGAGCAATTCCCCCATTTCATTGGACATCATTGCTATTGGTTTATCTTGACATTTCAGTATGAATCATCACCCTAGCTACTATATTTCAGTCCCTAATGCAAACCTGTCACTGGCTTTTATCCTCATAAACATTTTGATGTTAGAAAATAAAACATGGTACCCTGAGGGAGCTGTAAGTGAGTGGGTAAACTGCCGGGGTGAAACCTGTTAAACCCAGAGCCTGTTAATTGCAATTGGGTCAGTTAGTGCTACAGGTCTGATCTGATATATAGAGACCTGTAATAGTTAGATCTACAGGCCTGCTGGGTCAGATAAATGCTGTATAACACAGCTGCCCACAGCCACTGAACTGAGAACTGTGTAGTTGGCCTTTGGAATCACCAATATCTAAACAAGCTGTCTCCTGTTTATTTCCAATAATAAAATATAAATCACAAGGCCCCCTTCAAGTCACGCTTCTTTTTACTGTGCATATTCACCATGTAATAATTAGGTATGCTATGTAGAAATACTAGATGATTAACTATCTCTACTTAAATGATTATCAAGACTCAGCTACTGACATGAGCATCTCATTTTAAATGATTTATAATTACTATTCACTAAGTCAAACTCCGGGTATGTGTAAATTCACTTGACAAATATACAGTGATTCTGACTAAGTCAGAAATCTCTGGTGCAGTTGCCATTTAAAGTGATAGTTCACTCTAAAATCAATCTTTGTCAGATGTTTTTAGATTTCAAATGTGTTCTTATGTCGAGATGATTCCATGTCCTGTGGTATCTATTTTCTATATCCAGCTATTTGCCTCAATCCCATTCAAATTGAAAAGATAGGCACACAAATAACTAGATTAGACATTGTCTTTCTGGCCTTTCTCCTTTTATCGAGCTAATACTGGAACAAGGTTGCATTTTTTTGCATCAGCATTATGTGAGCCCACGTTTGTGCTCAAATTATCGAGAGTAGTGCTAATTCAATCTTCATTATAAGGTCAAGCCTTAAAATCAGTCTTTCTTAATCAGCAACATTCATTGTAGCCAACAAAATAAGTCAGTGAATATAATAAATCCATTCACATTAAGATAAGGGTCAAATCTGACGAAACAGAAATCCTTAAGCGAAATGCTCTGTGGATGCCACCTTGCCCATTTCTAATGAGCTATTTAAACATGAGCATAGTTGGCTGGAAAAATTGGGATTTTGCATAAAACTTGAAGTGGTATCAGTGTAATTAGTTTTCAAAGACCCTCCATTTTATTGATGTATGAATCTTATTTCCTAGAAGCTTAGTTAGTGACTCCTCCCTGCTTCAGGGGTTGGCCGTCATTGTAAATAAGAAATTGTTCTTAACTGTTCTTAACTGCCTAGTTATACAAAGGTTAAATTAAAAAATTAAAAAATGTAACTTTATTAACCATATTATTATACCCTTTACTTTAGCTACATAAAGTACCTGGAGGTAGGAGACTGAACAGGAAGAAAAGTTTATGTGTGGGAAATTAAATATAACTGTATTTCGTGCTTTAGTCACATTCTTGCAAAAAATAAATGTTTTATTTCTTAAAAACGAATGACACTTGAAAATAAGTCCGATTTCCTTTCAACTCCGGGCCTTTACCTTTCATACGTTTTTTAAAATTCAAAGTGTGGATCTCTTTGTAGATGATTTCGAACCTATGTTCACAAGGGATGAAAGAGATTTACTTTTCCTGATGCCTTGTAAAGCATACATAAAGGTAACCTTGATGAGCTGTTCCTTTAAAGGCAAAGCCTGAGAAGTCTGAAGCTCATTTGAGAGATGTCAGATCTTCCTGTTGAGGTACTAGACAGTTGAAATGATCCCATATTTATTCAGCAATTCACTTTTGAATTCAGGTTAGGGCTTCAAGAGTCTCAATGATTCTCAGCAACACTATCCTGATGAAGACTTCACCAAATGAATAGACAAAAGATTGTGCCATATTTGTTGTCATTTGGAATCAAACTGGCAACATAGCCTAATTATAATCTTTGAAATGCAATAATAATATTATTGTGTAATATAGTCAATCTTTAGCCTTGTGTAAGGACGGAATTAAAATCACATCTTAACTTCATTAAAATCACATCTTAACTTCATTAAAATCACATATTAACTACATTAAAATCACATCTTAACTTCATTAAAATCACATATTAACTACATTAAAATCACATCTTAACTTCATTATTACGTGTGAAGAAACAAAAAAAAGTATTCTATGTATATATTTGTTTAATAATTGTGTGTCCACAATGGATGGTTCAAATCTACTGTCCGTGTCAGGACAATGTACAAGCTCATAGTCAGCCAACCACAAATCAACAACCACACAATGTGGAAAAGCAGAGTAAGGGACACACTGAAAGTCTCCATGGCTCTCTAAAGATTTTTATCTCCGTTTCCATCTTGTATGGACAGATTATTCTCTCTTCTGCCAGGGTCTTCGCTGACCCTTTGTCAAGTCTACGCACTGAGAAAAAAGGAAGTTGGCAAATCAATCCTAAAGACATTCATTTTCGACTGGCAGGTAGAGACCTGACACCCTGAATCCATCATCTGGGCAGAATCCTAATAAAGACAAATTCAAAGGCCTTCACTTTTGGGAGAGAGAGCTGAAGAAAGATCTTTAAACACCCCCCATGCCAGGTTACTGCCAATTAGTATCTTCAGCCACCAACCCTGTCTACATTTGGAAAATGTAAGGAGTCAGGGTTTCATTTGCATATAAATGTTGACAGGGACATATTTCATATTTTATGGGGCATGAAGCTCTGAGGATGAAGTAAAAAGTACACAATGACAGCAATATACCTTCAAGTGTTTTATTTACCCACATGATGTGTTACCATTGAAATTACATTTCCTGCTGCTCATCATGATTATGGGTAAAATAAATATCTGCCAAAGTAACCTCCCAAGATCATATACTGTATCATGGTGAGACACACTACCATGTCAGATATTAGATGAAGTACAATAGGCACAGCCCCAAAATAAAAAGAATACATGAATTTCATCTCCCATGTTACATCAATGTCCGCTCAACGCTATTCACCCCAGGGTAACTTTGACATTGTCACTTTTGCAGAAAGAAATACTTATTCATTTATTTAATTATTAATATGGCATAGAATTTACATGTACAATTTGTATCATTCTCTGAAACAGGTTTCCAGCATGAAATATTAAAGCTATTGCATGAATATAAATTGTTGTATGGTTTCCCATATTACCGACGAGCAGCATTGTAGAAACGAAATACATTACAAAGGAACGTCTTGATTAGTGTTATGTTAGCTAGCTACATAGTTGCCTTTGTATCATGATAATGGTGTAGTACTGAAACTATCGAGGTTACCTAGCCAGCTACACTTTCAAACAAAGTCAACAACGCAGCCACTGCTAGCTAGCCTACTTCACCAGCCAGCAGTACTGTATCATTTTAGTCATTTTAGTCAATAAGATTTTTGCAACGTAAGCTTAACTTTCTGAACATTCGAGAAGTGTAGTCCACTTGTCATTCCAATCTCCTTTGCATTAGCGTAGCTTCTTATGTAGCTTGTCAACTATGTGTCTGTCTATCCCTGTTCTCTCCCTCTGCACAGGCCATACAAACGCTTCACACCGCGTGGCCGCTGCCACTCTAACCTGGTGGTCCCAGCGCGCACAACCCACGTGGAGTTCCAGGTCTCCGGCAGCCTCTGGAACTGCCGGTCTGCGGCCAACAAGGCAGAGTTCATCTCAGCCTATGCTACCCTCCAGTCCCTCGACTTCCTGGCGCTGACGGAAACATGGATTACCACAGATAACACTGCTACTCCTACTGCTCTCTCCTCGTCTGCCCACGTGTTCTCGCATACCCCGAGAGCATCTGGCCAGCGGGGTGGTGGCACTGGAATCCTCATCTCTCCCAAGTGGACATTCTCTCTTTCTCCCCTGACCCATCTGTCTATCGCCTCCTTTGAATTCCATGCTGTCACAGTTACCAGCCCTTTCAAGCTTAACATCCTTATCATTTATCGCCCTTCAGGTTCCCTTGG
Source organism: Salmo salar (assembly GCF_965601325.2). Lineage (NCBI taxonomy): Eukaryota > Metazoa > Chordata > Actinopteri > Salmoniformes > Salmonidae > Salmo > Salmo salar. The sequence continues at coordinate 87,524,586 of NC_138303.1, forward strand.
AGAGTTCATCAATGAGCTTGATAAGTTCCTTTCCTGAGGATGGCTCACCTCTCACAGTTCTGGGTGACTTTAACCTCCCCACGTCTACCTTTGACTCATTCCTCTCTGCCTCCTTCTTTCCACTTCTCTCCTCTTTTGACCTCACCCTCTCACCTTCCCCCCCTACTCACAAGGCAGGCAATACGCTTGACCTCATCTTTACTAGATGCTGTTCTTCCACTAATCTCATTGCAACTCCCCTCCAAGTCTCCGACCACTACCTTGTATCCTTTTCCCTCGCTCTCCTCCAACACTTCTCACTGCCCCTACTCGGATGGTATTGGGCCATCGCAACCTTCGCTCTCTCTCTCCCGCTACTCTCTCCTCTTCCATCCTATCATCTCTTCCCTCTGCTCAAACCTTCTCCAACCTATCCCCTGATTCTGCCTCCTCAACCCTCCTCTCCTCCCTTTCTGCATCCTTTGACTCTCTATGTCCCCTATCCTCCAGGCCAGCTCGGTCCTCCCCTCCTGCTCCGTGGCTCGACGACTCATTGCGAGCTCACAGAACAGGGCTACAGGCAGCCGAGTGGAAATGGAGGAAAACTCGCCTCCCTGCGGACCTGGCATCCTTTCACTCCCTCCTCTCTACATTTTCCTCTTCTGTTTCTGCTGCTAAAGCCACTTTCTACCACTCTAAATTCCAAGCATCTGCCTCTAACCCTAGGAAGCTCTTTGCCACCTTCTCCTCCCTCCTGAATCCTCCTCCCCCCCCCCCCCCCCTCTCTGCGGATGACTTCATCAACCATTTTGAAAAGAAGGTCGACGACATCCGATCCTCGTTTGTTAAGTCAAATGACACCGCTGGTCCTGCTCACACTGCCCTACCCTGTGCTTTGACCTCTTTCTCCCCCCTCTCTCCAGATGAAATCTCGCGTCTTGTGACGGCCCGGCCGCCCAACAACCTGCCCGCTTGACCCTATCCCCTCCTCTCTTCTCCAGACCATTTCCGGAGACCTTCTCCCTTACCTCACCTCGCTCATCAACTCATCCTTGACCGCTGGCTACGTCCCTTCCATCTTCAAGAGAGCGAGAGTTGCACCCCTTCTGAAAAAACCTACACTCGATCCCTCCGATGTCAACAACTACAGACCAGTATCCCTTCTTTCTTTTCTCTCCAAAACTCTTGAACGTGCCATCCTTGGCCAGCTCTCTTGCTATCTCTCTCAGAATGACGGTTGACAACTCCATTGTGTCCTCCTCCCAGAGTGCTAAGAACCTTGGCGTGACCCTGGACAACATCCTGTCATTCTCCACTAACATCAAGGCGGTGACCCGATCCTGTAGGTTCATGCTCTACAACATTCGCAGAGTACGACCCTGCCTCACACAGGAAGCGGCGCAGGTCCTAATCCAGGCACTTGTCATCTCCCGTCTGGATTACTGCAACTCGCTGTTGGCTGGGTTCCCTGCCTGTGCCATTAAACCCCTACAACTCATCCAGAACGCCGCAGCCCGTCTGGTGTTCAACCTTCCCAAGTTCTCTCACGTCACCCCGCTCCTCCGCTCTCTCCACTGGCTTCCAGTTGAAGCTCGCATCCGCTACAAGACCATGGTGCTTGCCTACGGAGCCGTGAGGGGAACGGCACCTCCGTAACTTCAGGCTCTGATCAGTCCCTACACCCAAACGAGGGCACTGCGCTCATCCACCTCTGGCCTGCTGGCCCCCCTATATCTGAGGAAGCACAGTTCCCGCTCAGCCCAGTCAAAACTGTTCGCTGCTCTGGCACCCCTATGGTGGAACAAGCTCCCTCACGACGCCAATCACCACCTTCCGGAGACACCTGAAACCCCACCTCTTTAAGGAATACCTGGGATAGGATAAAGTAATCCTTCTAACCCCCCCCCCCCCTAAAAGATTTAGATGCACTATTGTAAAGTGGTTGTTCCACTGGATATCATAAGGTGAATGCACCAATTTGTAAGTCGCTCTGGATAAGAGCGTCTGCTAAATGACTTAAATGTAAATGTAAATGCAGTATATCTATACATTACATACTGTATACACAACTGATACAGTCTGTAATGGGCTCCTGAGTGGCGCAGTGGTCTAAGGCACTGCATCTCAGTGCAAGAGGTGTCACTACAGTCCCTGGTTCAAATCCAGGCTGAATCACATCTGGCTGTGATTGGGAGTCCCATAGGGTGGCGCACAATTGGCCCAGTGTCGTCCGGGGTGGGACCGGGTTGGCTGTCATTGTAAATAAGAATTTGTTCTTAACTGACTTGCCTAGTTCAATAAAGGTTAAATACAACTTAAAGAAACTTAGCAAAAATAGATAGATTACATAACCCCACAGATAGGGAATCCTATTCAGTATGAATTGGGGCATGGTCATCTTTCATTGAGAGTTCCCTTACAAATATCATGGACAGAATGATGGCTGCAAAATATGGCTTAAAAGAAAGTATGCTTTAAAGAAAGTGCCCATAACAGCATTAAAGGGTGTCTGTCGTGACTGATTGTTCCTTGGTAGAGGACCATTGTCAGTGGAGAAAATATGGACCTTCTTACTACCAAGTCTCTCCCCAAATAAGCACTGTGCATTGTAGCATGATCTATTGCTGTGAGACCTCAATGGCCACAGTTTATCATGGCTGAAGTATTGCTGTTGATATTTACAACAGGCCATCCTTTTATTACCAGACCATGTCAATAATTTCTTCTCAAGTGTGGTTGGTTTGGGCTGCTTCCAGTCTGTACATAGAAGCCTAGAAGGCGTCAAAGTATTCCCATCCCTGGATGGACATAAATAGTTAAATGAATTCCATTGTATCATTTTGGAGGTCTACCATGACAAATATTGACCCAGAGAAGACATACAGCTCCCATGAGGCAGAGAAAGTGTTACTTTGGGTAGTACCCGTGAGCCTGAAATGACACTGCCTTCATATTTTAAAGCTAGAGTCCTTAATTGAAACAGTAACAAAGCGGTCACCCCACCTCTGTTTTGATAAAACACTGAGGGATGGGCCTGGAGAAATGTAACCACTCTCAAATGTATAGATAGAATTACGGAGGCAAGGATTAACCATGCATGATCTCAAAATGTTAACCATGTTAACCATCAACATGTTAACCATGTTTTGAGGCTTTACAGTGTTTGTTTACATTTACACTATTTACACACATTGGAGTAAAACAAGCATATAATTTGGGTTCTGATGAGATATGACAGTTGAACTAAGCTCATGAGACATAAGTTATATTCTTCTTGTACACTGAGTGGACAAAACTTTAGGAACACCTTCCTAATATTGAGTTGCACCCCCTTTTGCCCACAGAACAGCCTCAATTCGTCTGTGCACGGACTTTTCAAGGTGTCAAAAGCTTTCCACAGGGATGCTGGCCCATGTTGACTCTAATGCTTCCCACAGTTGTGTCAAGTTGGCTGGATGTCCTTTGGGTGGTGGACCATTCTTGATACACAGGGGAAACTGTTGAGCGTGAAAAACCCAGCAGCATTGCAGTTCTTGGCACACTCAAACCGGTGCGCCTGGCACTTACTACCATACCCTGTTCAAAGGCACTTACATCTTTTGTCTTGCCCATTCACCCTATGAATGGCACACATATACAATCCACACACACAGTCTCAATTGTCTCAAGCCTTAAAAATCCTTCTTTAACCTGTCTCCTCCCCTTCATCTACACTGATTGAAGTGGATTTAACAAGTGACATCAATGAGGGATCATAGTTTTCACCTGGATTCACCTGGTCAGTCTATGTAAAAAATGGATGTAGCAACTAAGGATTCCAGCTTTAATGCCTTCTATTTCCCGCTTGCAGTAGTTACAGCTCACTAATGGTTCTGGAGTAGTTGAACTGGGATAATTTTCTCACAAATGTTCAGTTTGACTGCACTTCAGGCCAGACCAGCCTGCATGCTAAAGATATACTAGTGGGGTGATCTAATAGAATGAGCCACAGCAATTCCTCTCCACAGCAATTTGAACTTTGCAATAATCTGAAGAAAAAAAGGTTAGACATATGCAGTGCATTCGGAAAGTATTCAGACCCCTTGACTTTTTCCACATTTTGTTACGTTACAGCCTAATATTAAATTGATTAAATAGTTTTTTTCTTATCAATCTACACACAATACACCATAATGACAAAGCAAAAACAGGTTTTTAGAAATTTTACACAATTATAAACTATAAAAACCTGAAATATCACATTTACATAAGTATTCAGACCCTTTACTCAGTACTTTGTTGAAGCTCCTTGGCACACCTGTATTTTCTTCCATTCTTCTCTGTAGATCCTCTCAAGCTCTGTCAGGTTGGATGGGGAGCGTCCACTCAAGAACATTCAGAGAGAGTCCCGAAACCACTCCTGCGTTGTCTTGGCTGTGTGCTGTGTGCTGGGTCGTTGTCCTGTTGGAAGGTGAACCTTCACACAAATCAAATCAAATTGTATTTGTCACATGCGGCAAATACAACCGGTGTAGACCTTACCATGAAATGCTTACAAGCCCTTAACCAACAACACAGTTTCAAGAAAAATGGTTTAAGAAAATATTTACGAAATAAAGTAAACAAAAAAAAGTAACACAATAAAATAACAATAACAAGATACAATCTTGTTTCTCATGGTCTGAGTGTCCTTTAGGTGCCTTTTGCAAACTCCAGTGGGCTGTCGTGTGCCTTTTATTGAGGAGTGGCTTCCATCTGGCCACTCTACCATAAAGGCCTGATTGGTGGAGTGCTGCAGAGATGGTTGTCCTTCTGAAAGGTTCTCCCATCTCCACAGAGGAACTCTGGAGCTCTGTCAGAGTGACCATCAGGTTCTTGGTCACCTCCTTGACCATGGCCCTTCTCCCCTGATTGCTCAGTTTGGCCGGGCAGCCAGCTCTAGGAAGTCTTGGTCGTTTCAAACTTCTTCCATTTAAGAATGATGGAGGCCACTGTGTCTCGGAGCTCTACGGATAATTCCTTCAACCTCAGGGATACATTTCAAGTCTCATAGCAAAGGGTCTGAATACTTATGTAAATAACTTATTTCAGTTTTGTATTTTTAACACATTTGCTCAACAAACAAAACTCAGGGCTTGGTTTTTGCTCTGACATGCACTGTCAACTTTGGGACCTTATATAGACTGGTGTGTGCTTTTCCCAATCATGTCCAATCAATTGAATGTACCACAGGTGGACTACAATCCAATTGTAGAAACATCTCAAGGATGATCAATGGAAACAGGATGCACCTGAGCTAAATTTCAAGTCTCATAGCAAAGGGTCTGAATATAAATAAGGTATTTCAGTTTTGTATTTTTAATACATTTGCAAAAATGTCTAAAAACCTATTTTCGCTTTGTCATTATGGTGTATTGTGTGTAGATTGATGATGATTTTTATGTATTTAATCAATTTTAGAATTAAGGCTGTAACATAACAAAATGTGGAAAAAGTCAAGGGGTCTGAATACTTTCCGAGTGCATTGTAGATTTCCACTGCTCAAAAGTAATGTTTCCCAACTAGCTACTGTCCTTCACTTTCTTCTGATACCCCTTAACATGACTCAGGATAAGACCCAGATGCAGACACAGGAGGAAGACAGTTTGAATCTCAGATGTTTATTACAACACAGGGGGCAGGAAAACGGCAGGTTCAGGGCAGGCAGAGGTTGGTAATCCAAGACAGCGTCAATAAGGGAGATCCCAAGTGGACAGCCATACCCTCTGCCAGAGACGATAACAGGGAGCAGAGGTCTGGTGGCGGTCCGATTGTCGCCAATACCTGGAGGTGGTCTTGAGAAGAGCGGATCGGGCTCTCCTCCAAGTACGGCGACAGTGACGGATGAACATTTGGGCCGAGGGTATGCTGAACTCTTCCTTTCCTCAGGGAAGAGCAGGGGCTGAAAGGTGAGAGACCAGCCGCAGAGCAGGGAAGGGTGTTACAGGCATATTCCACCCACACGAGTTGCTGGCTCCAGGTGGTGGGGTTGGTGGAGACAAGGCAACGAAGAGCCGTATCCAGGTCCTGATTGGCTCGCTCCGACTGGCCGTTGGACTGGGGGTGAAAACTGAAGGACAGGCAGAACACCTTCCAGAACCTGCACGAGAACTGAGGACTGCGATCAGCGACCATGTCCACCGAAAGTCCATGGATCCGGAAGACGTGCTGCACCATGAGCTGGGACGTCTCCTTGGCTGATGGTAACTTGGGATGCGGAATGAAATGGGCAGCTTTGGAAAAACTATCCACCACCGTAAGGATAGTGGTGTTGCCATCTGATGGAGGGAGACCAGTGACGAAGTCCAGGGATATATATGACCGGGGGCAGCGAGGAACAGGGAGTGGTTGAAGGAGGCCAGCCAGAGCTTGCTGCAGGGTCTTATTCTGAGCACACACAGTGCAGGCGGCAACAAACACGGAGACGTCAGGAACCATGGCAGGCCACCAAAAATGTTGTTGTACAAAGGCAAGGGTCCAATGAGAGCCAGGATGTCAGGCAAGTCTGAAGGAATGAGCCCATTCCAGGACCGGGGAATGGGCAGAGTCCGGGACAAACATCCGGTTAGCCGGGCGCCCCCAGGGAATGCTGCACCTCACGGACCTGGTTCTCTGTACCCCAGATGAGTGCAGCCGCTAGACAAGAGGTAGGGAGGATGGTCTCGGGGTCCGATGGTGTAGCAGCGGTGCTATAGAGGCGTGAGAGCGCATCAGGCTTCACATTCTTGGACCCCGAGTGGTCAGAGATGGTAAAGTTGAACTGAGTGAATAGCAGGGCCCATCGAGCTTGCATAGAGTTGAGGCGCTTGGTGGTGCAGAGATATTCCAGGTTCTTGTGATCAGTCCACACTATGAATGGATGTTCCGCTCCCTCTAACCAGTGCCTCCACTCCTTCAACGCCATCTTCACCGTGAGTAGTTCTCGATTTCCCTCGTCATAATTCCTCCCAGTGGTGTTAAGACGATGGGAAAGGAAAGCGCAGGGATGCAGCTTTTGGTGGTGGGGAGAACACTGGGACAGGACAGCCCCCACACCACCACAAATTGACGGGATGGATCCGGATGGATTAAGATGGGAGCTGTAGTGAACCAATGCTTGAGGTACGAGAATGCCCAGTCAGCAGCTGGAGACCACGTGAACGGGACCTTGGGAGAGGTGAGAGCTGAAAGAGGGAAAGCCAGGATGCTACAACCCCGGATGAAACGGCGGTAGAAGTTAACAAACCCCAGGAAGCATTGCAGCTGCACTTTGGATGTGGGTTGAGGCCAATCCACCTCCGCTCTCACCTTGCCAGGATCTATCTGCATATTTCCCTGCAGCAATGATGTGTCCTAGGAAGGACACATCATTTTAACAAAAATCTGGTTCTCCAGGAGACGCTGGAGGACCTGTCGGACGTGGAGGATATGTACTTGAGCTAAGCGGGAAAAGACGAGGATGTCATTGCGGTAGACGAACACGAACCGGTTCAACATGTCACGGAGAACATCGTTAACCAGGGCCTGGAACACTGCAGGAGCATTGGTCAGTCCAAATGGCATCACCAGGTATTCGTAGTGCCCACTAGCCGTGTTAAAGGCTGTCTTCCACTCGTCTCCATCCCGTATCCGCACCAGATGGTAGGCGTTCCGAAGGTCCAACTTTGAGAAGATAGTAGCCCCCTGGAGAGGCTCGAAAGCCAAGGCAATGAGTGGTAGCTGTCTTCCTTTTGTCTCCTTCCCGTATCCGCACCAGATGGTAGGCGTTCCGAAGGTCCAACTTCGAGAAGATAGTAGCCTCCTGGAGAGGCTCGAAAGCCAAGGCGATGAGTGGTAGCGGGTAACGGTTCTTAACCGTGATGTCATTAAAGCCCTGGAGATCGATACACGGGCGCAGGGTTTCACAGATGACTGAAATATAACAAAACCGTTTGACATAGAAACACAGGATTTTCTGAGTAAAAACAATAATTATGTATGCGTTATGAAATTATGAAAAATATTAATAACATTCCACCCATTAAGCCAATCAGGACGATTTTGGTCATTGATTGCAGGATATTGAACATTTTAAATCAGACGGGTAACTTGTCTTTTTGAGTTTAAACGGTGAGATTGTTTTAGTGAAACAACATTCTAGTATTTTTCTATAAGAAAATGTAGTAATTTCATCCCTAAGCATTTTCAATTTAAATATTATTTCAATCACTTTGCCTGAAACTAGCCATCACAAATCACTCTTGTACAGTATTATTTGGAGGCCTGTTGCTAAGAAACAAAATTTGCAGCAGTGCATGCCAGAATACTTACTGCTGTCAAATCCAATATGGCATACACTAGACTGACAGAGAGAAACCAGCCCACATACAGATCTTGATTTATATGACAATGATTATTATGGATGTCACATTTAAAACAAAAATATTAATGGTGTGTCCAAGTAGATTAAATAAAATACAAATGAGAAAAAAACAAGATTTATATTTATTTTAAATCTAAAAGAATAGCACCACTGAACAATTTCAAGCTCTAGTCTAGACATTTCTGTTAGAACCAAGACAGCTAGACAATGATGTGGGTTTGATCTGCCAATGACCATTCACAAAGAGAATCGGAAAACTAAAATCAAAAGTGACATTTTGATTAAACATTATCATACTCCTTCTATTAGGTTACATTAGAACAACATTATAGGGGCTGAAAATAAAATTCTATATAAAGCATTTTCACATGAATATCAAATTGGAATCCATTTCTGGGAATGTGCATGATATTAAAGTGGGACTACAAAAGAATGACTATACTTCCCCAGGGTTTTTGGTACATGAGCAGATCAACCACTTTAATTAAGAGAGGAGGAAAATTGCACACTCACCCAGTATGTATTCAACACCTACTCTGAGATAAACCACTTCAGACGCCATAAATAAACATTTTGAATCCTGTACTTCAAAAAACTGATAATTACAAGCAAACAGTGCAAATACTGTTTCAAAGTCACCAGTGACCACTTACTGTAGGTCTGGATCGATCTGTGGCCATTGACCAGGCAGGTCTCTTCAGTTTTCATCTAAATGGATTCTGCAATGGATTTATCTGTTCTGTCCCCTATGACCTCACCCATTGATGGTCACAGCAGATTTTCTCTGTGTGAGCGGTAGCCGACATGTTACATGATGAAGTCAACCTGCCAGCCTTCCCTGTAGCTCAGTTGGTAGAGCATGGTGTTTGCAACACTAGGGTTGTGGGTTCGATTCCCACGGGGGGCCAGCACAGAAGAAAAAAAAAATGTATGAAATGTATGCATTCACTACTGTAAGTCGCTCTGGATAAGAGCGTCTGCTAAATGACTAAAATGTAAAATGTAAATTTTGGTACATCTACAAGATCTAGGCTACTATAATGTATGTCCACAATAAATTGGAAGTTAGGAATAGGAAAGATTTTGATATTGGATATTCTGCATTAGGTATTTAGAAACCTCAATATGTTGACTTAGGTTTTCATTATTCTGTCATCGAAGTTTAAAAAAATAACATTTCACCTGAAAAAACATTATTCATAAGATACTAAGAAATTACTGCCCATGGGTTTGTATATCTACATAAAACTAAAAATCAAAAATAATTTTCTTTCTACCGTATTTTGATATACATTTCATTTCTGTCTGACACTGTCTCTGTCGGTCTCTTTGTAGAATAAATCTGAGGAAATGAACAGTGAGTTATGATACATTCTTCCTCCCACCTCAAAAATACATTGTGAGATTGGAGTTCCAGCTCATTTAACAGGCAGAAAAAGTGGGAATGCCATACTGGCTCTTGGACTGGGAGTAATTTAGATTGTAATGAGTAATCTAGGCCATGTCCTGCCCCAGGAAGTGGAATCAGTGTGTGACTGAATACAGAGGTTAATTCAAGCACCTCTACAGGTGTTGGAGAAAATCAGAGCTCCGCTGCTGCTCTTTAATACAGTAGTCCTTTCCTCAGATCAGAACACATCTGCTGTGAGATTGGATGCAGGGCTCTCTCTTTTAAATAAAGTGACAGGTGACCCAGTTGTTCGCCATGTCCCTGTGCCCATCTAAAAACTGGAGGTCCAGCAGAGCATGTCTGACTTTTTAACAGCGTATGAGAGGTGAAACATTGACAGCTCTCATAAAGCCAGATCGATTTCCAATCAGCAGCGGTGGCCAGATGTGCCTGCACACAGGAGAACAGGGGGAGGGCTTATTGAAGAATTTTGGGAGCTGGTCAACAGGTGTACTGTTAAACTTGCTGTGCTAGATAAAAGATAGTATGGCGGTACCACGGGATGTATGTGGTATTTCAATTCGGGGAAGAAGTGAATCACAAGATGCAGGAGGGTATGGAAGAATGGTGCATGGGTGGGTGGGAAAGCAGATGGAGATGATGAAAAAGTACTTGGCATTGGCTAAACAATACAATAGAAAGGCAGCAGCAGGCAGTTCTGACAGCAGAACTAACAGTTATACTAAGGCATAGTGGCAAGGCACTGGGAGACAAGCCAGCAGCAGAGGAGGCCACGGGATATTAGGACTGGATGTCAAGTGTTAAAAGAGTAGGAGGAATGGTAAACTGAATTAATTACAGGCTTCAAAGAGACCCTCTATTTCATTGTACTGTATGTCGCTCAGATGGCTGGCTGTCATGTTGATGTCGTCTGTTATGCAACTATATGAATTATATGATAGGCAAGGTGATATACATAGAAACAACATACTGTTAAAAAAACGTATTTAACAACTTGGAAATCAAGTCAGAATTTAGGATTGCAAAATTTCGGGAACTTTTAATAAATTCCCAGTTTTTTTTCGAAATCCCGGTTGGAATCAGGAGGGAATAAGCAGGAAATCCATAATCCTCCAACCAGGATTTCTGGAAAACCAGGCAATATATTGAACGTTCCCAGAATTGTTCAACCCTTGTTAGCACTGCACATCCCATACATCCTACTGTTCTTTCCACAACTAGCACCTTGGATAGAGTACACCTACACAGAGCTGGTATAGAGTACACCTACACAGAGCTGGTATAGAGTACACCTACACAGAGCTGGTATAGAGTATACCTACACAGAGCTGGTATAGAGTACACCTACACAGAGCTGGTATAGAGTACACCTACACAGAGCTGGTATAGAGTACACCTACACAGAGCTGGTATAGAGTACACCTACACAGAGCTGGTATAGAGTACACCTACACAGAGCTGGTATAGAGTACACCTTCACAGAGCTGGTATAGAGTACACCTACACAGAGCTGGTATAGAGTACACCTACACAGAGCTGGTATAGAGTACACCTACACAGAGCTGGTATAGAGTACACCTACACAGAGCTGGTATAGAGTACACCTACACAGAGCTGGTATAGAGTACACCTACACAGAGCTGGTATAGAGTACACCTACACAGAGCTGGTATAGAGTACACCTACACAGAGCTGGTATAGAGTACACCTACACAGAGCTGGTATAGAGTACACCTACACAGAGCTGGTATAGAGTACACCTACACAGAGCTGGGCACAATGGTTCCCTTTTCCCAACAAGGAATAAACAGCCTTTCGCTTTGGGGCATTGTGATAGGGTCATGTGTGAATGTAAATCTGTAAATCTGTCAACCACTACCCAGGGCTTTGGCATCTATCATGCATCAAAACGATATGCTGAAGTGATATTAGACTGGGAAGTCATACCGATTGTGGGGACAGCATAAAGCTCTTCTTAGAACAACCTAATGAGGTGTATAAATACAAATATAAACAATATTCATCAAAACTGGGTGGGAATGGTAATGATTTCCATCCTGTTGTTCATTTAGTGATTGGTGAGGTGATTTGGTCCAAGTAGGTCACTTTAGTCCTGAAAAGGTTCTGCAGAAAACACTGGAAGACAATTAATGAAACACCTATCATTAGCATTGCTAATTGGGTTGTAAAACAGAATAAAGTAATCTTGCCATATGTAGAACATTGCTCTCTCATCAGACAGCAGTTAGCGCTGTAAAGGGTGTCATCTCTCATAACCTGACTGGCAGCCATCAGGTGATGGAAAATTACTTGGAGACAGGCCAAGTAATTTTGGGCCCCTCTATTTCTGGGCCCAACAGCGAGAACAGAAGCTATTATCATGTTCACAGGGTGTTTAGTTGGCCAAATAGAGTCTGAGGGGCAACATTGTGTCCTCCTCACAGACAGAGCTGATGCCATTTTGACTGGCCAACATATACATAAACTGAGAAAATTGAGTTAAGCATTTTCTGCAAACATATGGATTTTTCACATAAGTGTTGTGGATCAAACAATCAATAAACATATCTCTGTCTATTTTGTATGAATATTGACAATCGGTCCAGGTAAAATGAAAGATGTTATCTCTTCACCCATAATGTAAATCGTTCCAAAACTACCACAAGGCAACTCCAATGCAAATTTGGCCATTTCACACAATCTATTTTTCTATTGAATAGTGCTAAATTGGTATGAAATGTGTAATTTCTGATGAAAGTTCACACTTTGATACACCTATTGTGAAAAATGCAGATGAATACTATCTTTGCAGAAGTCAATTACAAACTCACGGTCAATAATATCATTGTCAACACACAAATTCTCTTTGTGACTGAGAATTATCTCTGAGTACAAATCTACAGGGACAAGTACTAAGTAAACTTGAAAACATCACCTTTCTAACTTGTCTTGAGTTGTGTTTCATCAGCCCAGTCTCACCTGGGAAACACAGTGAAAGAGCCAGGAAATTCGAGAGTTTGTTTTTGCTTTCCTTTCTTTTAAATTTTTTCCTCCTTTGTTTCTCATGGCAATCTCAGAGGGTCTTATTATTTCTTAATTATAGATAGGCTGGCTCTACGATTGGGGACAGTTTTATGAGGGCTGTCATGCATCATGGCTCCCTTCTTCTCACCGAGCATTTATAAGACAACAGTTCACCTTGGGCTATTCTCTAGGACAACAGAATGACTCTCACTCTTTAACTAAGGGAATCAGACGCATCAGCACAAAGAAATGACTATTTGACACATTGTCAGTGTATCACACAATGGTTGTCTTTCTTTCAGATGATGCAGTAGCCCACAGTGTAATATTTTATTGATTGACAATGCACCCAAACATAATACACACAACTACAATATTCTTATTCAGCATTAATGCATCGTATGTAGTTTAGTCTGCTAAAATAGGCTTACTGTTGTCACCAGTCACAATTTAAATTGTGTATAACAACTACAATAAGTGACACAAACTAAAGCTCCTAATTAGTGCAGGATTTAAATAAATACATTTTTGAAATGACAAATGAGAACATCACTGTTAACTGATAATTAGATAATCCATGCATTTGGAAGGAAGTTACATTGTTAACATTTATCACACCTGAGTGATCATCATGTGTTAATTATAACTAGACTACATGTAGCTCCACAAAATACTTTTTGAAGCTCTGGCAGAAAACACCTTATGCAAGCTACTGCGATTCACATTCAGTTCTCCTACAGTTGTTTGTAAGTTTGTTAGTTAAATTGCAGGGGCTAATATCCCAGTCTCCATCAGATCATGTTAAGCAGTCTCAGAGTTTACACTCTCTGAAGCAGCAATTCTATCTAAATTGGATTAACGGTATGTGTGTGCTTTTTGGAAACAATAATACAAATAAAAAACGAGTTGAGTTGGTTCAAGGCGAAGATCAACATGACTGCAGGGTGGTTTGCAATATAAGGGGTTTCTTAACAGGTTATTTAAATGACACGATGAATATAGCTTATTCTTAGACTTGTCCCCTGCTTCAACGCCACCTTTTATTCTAGGACAGCGTTAAAATGCCCCCATGTGGACATACAGTGTAACTTCATCCTTATTAAGAATTGGGCCATGGAGGCACGAAGAGTTCCTCCCAATAACACATGAGCAGCTTAAATTCAACCTCATTGCTCAGTAAAGATTATTATTGCTCTAGAACTTGTTAAAAGGGGAACTACACACATTTTATCCCTACAAAAATGGGGGTCCAACACGTTATCACAGTCAGTGCCAAATACAACATACAGTATGTTGGTACTAGGTAGTGCCTAATACTCATGGTCCTTTTGTAATACTATCTGCTAATGTTGGGTTCACAGCGTCCTTTACATTAGTTTAGTGATTTTAATATAATGTAGGAGGATTTTGTGAGACATATCAAAATAGTTACTTGCAAAAAATGTCAACTACTATATAATTAAGGTTGGATTTTGTTTAATAAGTGAACTGACACATAAGAAAATACAACAGGAAAAGCGAAATACAACAATCACTTTTTGTTCAAATACCAACACAGCTTAAAAGGATAGATGAAATTAAACTAAATATAAAAGAGCTTAGGATATGTGCAAAGCAATAGGTTATATAAAGTGCATAAGGGGAACCACTTAATGAAGCATAATAACAATGTGTCAAACACATAGCTTAAACAACAGCCATCGTTATTTCACCACCAATTACACAAGACATGAGACAACAATCAAAACAAATCCTTACATACGTATATAGCATGTTGAGTTGAAAAGTGCATCAAACACTTGCAAAAACAGCAATACAAAATGTCTTAAAAATGAGAAACCACTCACTTCCACAGAAATTACTACAGCTATTGAATGTTGTGTTTGTATTTTTTTTGTGGGTAATGAATGCTGTTTGTTCATGATGGGAGCTACATTAGTTCAATGACGTCTTCAGGCTCTGGCTTTCTTCTCTTTGCGTCCTGTGGCTTCTGATGACGCATCTGCCTTCCTTTTGTGAGCCTTAGAATACAAATGACATTAGAATCAAATCAATGACATGTCTACATGTAAATGTTACAATGTATGTAATCACTGAAATATTAATATTCTAACACATGAGTATTGACACATTTTTCATGGTAACATGGTTTGGAATCCTCAAGATGGTTAGCCAATACGCCATTTTCTTCCCACAAAATGTTTACCCCAAAAACAAAACCCACTGCTTGTGTGTTTTTGGTTAAACCCATTTTGTACCTTAAAATCTGTATATGATTGTTTTGAAACGGTAAGATCAATTACCATCTGGCTTTTTGTGGTCCTTTTCTTCTTTTCAGCACGTTCCTTTTCCTCAATCTCCATATTTTCTTTTTCGATGAGGGAGATGAGAGTGTTACAGCGTCGCTGAAGTTCCTGGGGGAAGAAGAGGAAACTGTTTGTAGAGAAAACAAAACGATAGTACAATGGATGTCTGATGTTCTTCTCGGTTAGCCAGTCTGTTTGAAGCAAACCATTTTTTTTATATTTATTCATTATTCTCCTCGTGTGGTTATTACAGCTTTTGTTCATAATATTGACATTTTAATAACCAAAACAGTTCATGTAACATACCACTTTGTCAAAAACACAAAGTAATGATAAATAACCCCAGAGAGGTAATCCAGCAAACAGGGGACGTTCTGAGGACATTTGGCAATGTTCCCAATAACCCCAGAGGTAACCTAGCAAACAGGGGATGTCCTGAGGACATATGGCGATGTTCCCATAAGGTCCCTTAAGGGATTCGGCATGACGTTATCCCACTGACGTTCCGAGCACATTCTAAGAACATTACGTGATGGTCCAAAGGGACCATGCTCTGAGGGACCATTCTCTAGTTCCCGGTTTGACCCAGGGATATTTTTAAGATGTTCTTGGGACATTGTGTTATGGTCTCCTGAAGGTCACCTGAACGTTCTTGGGACATTGTGTCACGGTTCATGGAGGTTTTGCCTAGTTCTGGTTTGTCCCGGGGATGTGCCCCCGAGAAAATGTTTAGGACATTCTTGGGATGTTGTGTCATCGTCCTCTTAAGGTTCCCTGAACATTCGTGGGACGTTGTGTCCAGGCCCTCTGGAGGTTTTTGTTACGTGATGGTATGGGGGTTTTAAGGTAAGTGGGACGCTGTTCAGCTAAAATAGTGTAAAAAATCTTCAATCAACAAGAATATGATTACATTTGACATGATCACTAGTAACGTTTCAATATGACCCCACCTGGGTTTTGAAATCTCAACCTCTGGATTTCGGGTGTGCTGATCTTTCTGCTGCGCCGCAAAGTCTGTAGAAATTCAGAAGTCCCCTACACATTCATTTCGTGATGTCCTGGGGATGTCCTAACGACTCATTATTGTTTGCAAGGAAGTGTCTATGTATGCGTGAACCTGAATAGTCTTTCCTCCCATGAATTCCCATCCATCTCAACTTGTAAAGGAGGGCCACATTGAAACAAATACAATTCTATATTCAGCCATACCTACTATAGATCATGTGAGAGGAAAGCAAACAAGATTGTCTCTGAACTCACTGCAAAGTCTATAATAAAAGTAATAAAATTAGTTTTTATGATGGGTCCAGAGAAAGCAAAGGAGTAGGACACCAAAGCCTCATTTACACCTTGCACTAACATGTACGTTTCCTGATCTGATCAATATGATCCAATCACTATCTGATCAAGGTTTGTCGCGTCGACACATTGTACCTAAATGTGTCTCTTATCCGTCCACTGTATCCGCATTGTGACCAGATTAGCTGGTGCCTCCATGTATGCAAATGATTTGACATACTATTTGAAATAATAGAAATGTTAAAAAAAATACAGATGCCATAAGTCAATGGTGCTACATGTCAAATGATTTTAAAAGCTGCTATAATGACGACCAGGATAAAAGGTGTACGTTAGCACTATGTATAAACAGGGCTTAAGACACTGGAACTGGGTTCATGAACTATCCAAGAGGTAGCCCAGGTGTCATCTCAAATACTGTAAGTGTCCCCATGTTTGCTCACCCAAGACTTCTAACAGCTGTAACATAGATAGTCAAACTGTTCAAGACATATTGTACCATGGCAGTTCGGGACTTGATGAACCAGTCGAATCTGAACTGGGGAGCATTCCGGACACACTGTCGGAGTTCTTCATAAACATTCTCCTTGTCAAAGCCCATCTTGTGGAGCATACAGATCAGGAACCTGTCCTCCTCCTCCGTGTAGTTCTTCCCTTTATTGGTGCCATACTGAATCCTCAACTGGTGGAATGGGGCCTTGTATCTCGCAATCTGAAACGATCAAAACAACATTTCCATTTAGTCAATTTGAAAATAATAAGTAATCTTAGAGCATACTCAAATAAAGGTTCATAGTAGCAAATTTAAATATGTAATTTCCAGAGTATCTACCATGGAAAATACAGTGCCCTCCGTAATTATTGGGACAGTGAAGCATTTTTTGGCTCTATACTTCAAAAGTTTGGATTTCAAATCAAACAATGACTATGGAGGTTAAACTGCAGACTGTCAGCTTTAATTTGAGGGGTTTTCCATCCAAATTCCAGCACTTTTTGAACATATTCCCCCCATTTTAGGGGAGTAAAAGTATTGGGACAAATTCACT
The DNA here is from genome assembly GCF_965601325.2 of Salmo salar. NCBI lineage: Eukaryota > Metazoa > Chordata > Actinopteri > Salmoniformes > Salmonidae > Salmo > Salmo salar. The sequence continues at coordinate 87,542,010 of NC_138303.1, forward strand.
TACTTGTGTATTAAAGTAGTAAAAGTTAAGTATTTGTTCCCATATTCATAGTACGCAATGACTACATCAAGCTTGTGACTCTACAAATTGTGGATGCATTGGCTGTTTGTTTTGGTTGTGTTTCAGATGATTTTGTGCCCAATAGAAATGAGTAAAAAGTACAGTAGTTGACCTTAGCATCCAGCGCCTTCTTAATGCTGATCCTCCTCTGGATGCGGGCCTCACCACGCTCGATCTGAGCCATGATTTTTTCAATATCCTGGAGTTCATTGCACCGCTCCCAGAAAATGGCTTGAAAATAAAACAAGAACATGTATGAAAGAAAGGACTAGTGTGGCGCATAAAGTTATTAGCTGTAATAACCATGGTTATTTAAAACAGATACAAGAATGTGTCTATAGGAAACACAATTATAATGGAATAAATATGAGGATGATTCTGATGAGGACCGGTATCTTACCAGAATATTCAATGACTTCCTCAGGGTTTTTCCCCTCGACTTCCCGAGCAATGTTGTCGATGTCATCACGGCCGTATTTCTCATTGGCTTTAATGAACTGATTGAAATCTCGCTTGTTCCAACTTGTGAACCCCTGTGAAACAACATTCACCACAAACACAGCACTTGCTTAGATACAAGCTTTAGAATGTCCAATAACTTGGCACTTTTTGTGACAAACAAATAGGGATCTTAATAAAATCATTTATGCAGGAATCTAGAAAGTTGTATCTCGCCTAGCGCCCTGCAGTACCTGTGTGAGTAGTTTCTCCTTCTCCTCAGTCTCCTCGGGACTGAGGGGCCCCGCCTCGTCAATCTTCCTCTGCTCCTCCTTCTGCACCTGGGCAGCGTTGGGAATGTCAGGGCTCCTGGGGACCTGCAGCGGCACAGGGGAGAGAACAGACACACAGCTCCTATTAGAGACAGCTCCAATGAGAAATAACACTGAACGGCTCCGTCTCTCGCTACGAGGCAAGAGACTGCTAAGGCTGGGTGAAGCGATAGACAGGCCTGTTGGGGAACCAGACTAACTGAACAGATGTACCCTGGGATCAGGTGGCATAGGGGGAATGTGTGTGTGTGTTCTGTGGTTCTGGCACCATGGAGGAGCACAAGCTCCAATCTGTCTCAGTTCAGCAGCCTGCCCTGGCAGTGAGTGCCTCTGCACAGCGAAGCACTTGGGATACTGCTCACAAATGTCAGAGTTGAGACACACTTCTATGGACTCTATCCACCACTCCCATGAGTAACATGTTGGCTCTGTGAAAGCCCAAACCAACAGATTTCAAAATGTTGTTTTTAAATATTGAACTTTGTAAATTGTTTCAGTAAAATAGAACCAGCAAGACGTGGAAACAAAAATACATTACTATAAACGGCCAAGCTTAAAACTACTGTACATAAGACAACATGGGCACACTTTATCTATCAGACAATGAACTTAACTACAGCTCTCTTACCTTGTAGCCAATAGTCTTCCTGTAATAAAGGATCTCCATCTCCAGCAGCTCAAACAGGCGAGGAGGAAAGAACTGGAAGTCCTGTATGTTGGGCTGTTTGGGGGGACGTGGGGCCTGAAATACATTCAGCATTATTAATCATGTTCTGGTGAGCAAGATTAACATTTACGCCACTTCCATGGACATCTTTCTGACCTGACTGGCCATCATTATTTGGAAGAATGGGGAAACAAGACAAAGGATTGACTACTGACTAGCAACTCACCCATGAACATGGGGGCAGCCCTTGAATAAGCATGTTGTTTATAAGCAGGGATACAAAGCAAGGCGGCAGCCCTTGAAGTTTCTGTGTGCTTAATCTGTGAGTGGGCGTTACCTTGGGGGCTCGAGGTTCACTGACACGCAGGGCTTCTCTGAAGTAGGCATCCACCGCATAGTTGGCTTTCCTCTCTCTTTTAGGAGGCTCGATCCATTCCATCATACTCAGCTACAAAACAAGGCCAGGCCATGACTCACAAGGGGAATCAACTCAGTATACGGTATATGATGCACACCTCATTTCATGGTTATGGTAGTTTCATAAAGTTTATGTCATAAGCATCTACAGTGAGGGGAAAAAGTATAGTAGGTTCATTTGAACAGTGAGAGACAGAATAACAACAAAAAAATCCTGAAAAACGCATGTCAAAAATGTTATAAATTGATTTGCATTTTAATGAGGGAAATTAGTATTTGACCCCCTCTCAATCAGAAAGATTTCTGGCTCCCAGGTGTCTTGTATACAGGTAACGAGCTGAGATTAGGAGCACACTCTTAAAGGGAGTGCTCCTAATCTCAGTTTGTTACCTGTATAAAAGACACCTGTCCACAGAAGCAATCAATCAATCAGATTCCAAACTCTCCACCATGGCCAAGACCAAAGAGCTCTCCAAGGATGTCAGGGACAAGATTGTAGACCTACACAAGGCTGGAACGGGCTACAAGACCATCGCCAAGCAGCTTGGTGAGAAGGTGACAACAGTTGGTGCGATTATTCGCAAATGGAAGAAATACAAAAGAACTGTCAATCTCCCTCGGCCAGGGGCTCAATGCAAGATCTCACCTCGTGGAGTTGCAATGATCATGAGAACAGTGAGGAATCAGCCCAGAACTACACGGGAGGATCTTGTCAATGATTTCAAGGCAGCTGGGACCATAGTCACCAAGAAAACAATTGGTAACACACTACGCCGTGAAGGACTGAAATCCTGCAGCGCCCGCAAGGTCCCCCTGCTCAAGAAAGCACATATACATGCCCGTCTGAAGTTTGCCAATGAACATCTGAATGATTCAGAGGACAACTGGGTGAAAGTGTTGTGGTCCGATGAGACCAAAATGGAGCTCTTTGGCATCAACTCAACTCGCCGTGTTTGGAGGACGAGGAATGCTGCCTATGACCCCAAGAACACCATCCCCACTGTCAAACATGGAGGTGGAAACATTATGCTTTGGGGGTGTTTTTCTGCTAAGGGGACAGGACACCTTCACCGCATCAAAGGGAGTGGCCAGTCTCCAGACCTTAATCCCATAGAAAATCTGTGGAGGGTGCTGAAGGTTCGAGTTGCCAAACGTCAGCCTCGAAACCTTAATGACTTGGAAAAGATCTGCAAAGAGGAGTGGGACAAAATCCCTCCTGAGATGTGTGCAAACCTGGTGGCCAACTACAAGAAACGTCTGACCTCTGATTGCCAACAAGGGTTTTGCCACCAAGTACTAAGTCATGTTTTGCAGAGGGGTCAAATACTTATTTCCCTTATTAAAATGCAAATCAATTTATAACATTTTTGACATGCGTTTTTCTGGATTTTTTTGTTGTTATTCTGTCTCTCACTGTTCAAATAAACCTACTATTAAAATTATAGACTGATCATTTCTTTGTCAGTGGGCAAACATACAAAATCAGCAGGGGATCAAATACTTTTTTCTCTCACTGTATGAATAGCATACTCTGTAAGTCATCTCTACCTCTATCATACAGTATTCACAAAGTTCAATAACTGAGATGAAATTAAACCTGAGGCACAAGGGAACAAGCTAATCTAACGAAGTACAGTATCATCTCAAGCGTCTCTTTGATGCTATTAACAGGTCATGAGTCATGACAAAGCATGTAGTAATGTGATACCTTTTGCTTCTCTCTGTAGTCCTCCCCTTCAAAGTTGTAGAGGCTGGTCTCTGCTCCTCCTGTGTCCACCGTGAAGTTCCTGAGGGAGCTCTCTCCCAGAGACTCCATGCGCTCGTTCATCTCAGCCGTCTAGGACAGGTCAAAGGGACAGGTCAGCACAGAGAACCAAACAGCCAGTCTGTCAACCAAACACTATGTGCTGTTCCCTCACTCACCTTCTTTGCCCCCCTCTCTAAGATAGTGTTGATGTCTTCGTCTGTGAGCTCATTGTCTTTGGAGGCGAAGACGTGAGTGGCCCCATGCCTGATCATCTGCAGCATCTCATCTTTCCCCAGCTTGTTGGACTGCTCCATCAGCCTCCCTGGAAAGTTGAAAGATGTGAGAAGTAGTTGCGGTGTGGGACTGAATGTACCCTGCAGCAGCCTCTTACATTCATGTCTTAGGGTCTAGATCCTTCTGTAAACTGATAGTAGTATCTGTATCACAGGAGGCTGCTGAGGGGAGGACGGCTCATAATAATGGCTGGAATGGAGTGAATGGAAACCATGTGTTTGATGTATTTGATACCATTTCACTCATTCCGCTCCAGGCATTACCACAAGCCTGTTCTCCCCAGTTAAGGTGCCACCAACCTTGTGTGATCTGCATACATGCATGCGGTATAATTTTGTCCCAAGCCTAACCAAGGTCTGTCTGTCTTACCTGTCCCAAAGACCATTGCTTAACATGTAATGACAAACCATGAAGATGGAATCAAAAAAACATGCTGAATACCTTGTTGTATAACTATGGAGTCTAGCCTCAACTTCATCTCAGCTCTTTCTACAATCCTCTCTTCGACTGTATTATCAGTGATGAGGCGGAACACACGCACTGGTTTCTTCTGACCAATCCTATGAGCCCTGTCCTAGAGAGGCAAAAACAAACACACCGATTGCCTCAGTTGATGAGGTGTCTATTTCTTTGAAATACAAGCCAGTGTTATAAATTAACATTACTAGTATTTTGTATGCATGACATAGAATTTCACACTAAATGACTAATACTTACTTTTCCAAACACTTACATTTACATTTACGTCATTTAGCAGACGCTCTTATCCAGAGCGACTTACAAATTGGTGCATTCACCTTATGATATCCTTAATATATAGATGTACGTTTCCAAGGAAGCCACAAATGAAATGTTTCTCACCATTGCTTGCAGGTCCACTTGAGGGTTCCAGTCAGAGTCATACAGGATGACGACGTCTGCAGTTGCCAGGTTAATGCCCAGACCTCCAGCTCTGGTGCTCAACATGAAAATGAACTTGCTGCTGTTTTCAGCATTGTAGGCCTCTATGGCGTCCTAGAAACACAGCCATAAAGCAGGGGTGTCAAACTCATTCCATGGTGGGCCTAGTGTCTGCAGGTTTAATATTTTCCTCATAATTAAGAGCTAGACAACCAGGTGAGGGGAGTTCCTTACTAATTAGAGACCTTATTTAATCAATCAAGTACAAGGGAGGAGCGAAAACCCGCAGACACTCGGCCCTATATAAAATGAGTTCAACACCAGTGCCATAAAACATTAGGCAGACAATGTCTAAAATATCAGTTGTTTTCATGTAGTTGAAGTAAAGACACTTTACACATTAGAGCAAACATTTTTACATTTTACAAGCAGGGTCAGTACGAGCACGGTCAGTACGAGCACGGTAGACAAAGTAGTGGCTTAAACTAAAGTCCATGGTTGATTTGATTGAACTGTTCCACTATAGCTCCTTATGGTTTCCATGGGAGCCTGTGTTGTGGTCAATGAGGCCTCATCAGCTGAAGTCATGCTCCGTACCTGTCTGGCTTCGTGTGGAGTGTTTCCATCTAGACGGCAGTACTCATAACCTCTCCACATGCAGTAGTCCTCAAGGATGTCAAGGACCCTGGTCATCTGGCTGAAGATGAGGACTCTAGACCCTGGCAACCAATGAGACAAAACATAGTCATTCCATTAGAGAGCAGAACAGCATACATACACTATCAGGTCACATAGCTCAAATGCAATCTCCAAAGAGAGAAAATTATTCATAGGGTTTCTTGCATGGCAGGAAGGTTTGATTCATGTCATTCTAAACGAGCATGGCTGATTTGAGAGTCAAATGAACTTCTCTCATCAGGAAAACTTCACAAGAAAATGATCAATTCTACATGTGAATCCTGATATCCTTCGACAGTACGCAATCTTTTGAGCCTGCGTCCTCTGAGGTTGTCCTTGCCTTTTAAAGACCATTATGTACTTCCATATATCAGAGTTTGCATAGACAACCTATTGCATAGTCTGTTACAACTGCAAATGTACAGTGACAACCGCAGATCAAAGCTCTTTGAGATAAACACATCAAATATACATGAAGAATGTATTCTTGTTTAAACCCCCTTTTTCAATGGGATAAACTACAGTAAAATCATTGAATGATGGGTGTATCACCTTGTTCCTGGACTTTGGGCAGCAGTTTATCCAGGGCCACCATCTTGCCACTGTTGGTGACCAAGTGACTGTCGGTAGTGTAGGGGGGCCCGGGCTCGGCCCCGTCAAACAGGTATGGGTGGTTGCAGCACTTCCGCAGTTGCATCAAGATATTCAACAGACGCATCTTGTCCGTTTTTCCAGAAGAATTGAGGATGTCAATGTCTTTCATCAGAATTCGTGTGTACCTAACAAAAATAGAACAAAACATTTTTTCATTTGAAATTATTTTGGAAAGAATTTAATTAGTAGAAATGTTGAACCAACACAAGCTATGGGCAACACTGGGAAGGACAAAGTATTTGAACCAAAAACATACCATTCTCGCTGCATCTTACTCAGTCCGAGGTAAATCTTCACCTCTTTTTTGGGAGGCAGGTTTTTCTCCACTTCAGCTTTTATCCGACGCAGAAGGAAAGGCCTCAGCACCTGAACAAACAGCATGTTATACACAAGAAGGAAAAAACTCAGCACCTGAACAAACAGCCTATTACACAAGAAGGAAAAAACTCAGCACCTGAACAAACAGCCTATTACACAAGAAGGAAAAAACTCAGCACCTGAACAAACAGCCTATTACACAAGAAGGAAAAAACTCAGCACCTGAACAAACAGCCTATTACACAAGAAGGAAAAAACTCAGCACCTGAACAAACAGCCTATTACACAAGAAGGAAAAAACTCAGCACCTGAACAAACAGCCTATTACACAAGAAGGAAAAAACTCAGCACCTGAACAAACAGCCTATTACACAAGAAGGAAAAAACTCAGCACCTGAACAAACAGCCTATTACACAAGAAGGAAAAAACTCAGCACCTGAACAAACAGCCTATTACACAAGAAGGAAAGGCCTAAGCACCTTCTAGAGCCTGACATATATGTTTATTTGGGTCCAATACCAATTCCGATTTTTTGGGGGTTAAAGCTTACCGATACATCTGCCGATATTCTGTTTTACAGCAGAAAATGTTTCTTTCCCCACACAGATTTCTCATAAATTGCCATCCAAAAGAGCAATTGCTTCAAATTTTGATTTCTTACATTGTGACAATAATGACATCATGAGAAGTGTTCAGATCAGCATGACATTCCCTTTTCTCATCCTATTTATTGAATATCGGTTATCAGTGGAATTATCAGCTGATAGCGATATAGCGTTTAAAAGGTTAATATCGGATGATAATATCAGTGAACCGATATAAACGGTCGGGCTCTAGAACAAACAGCACATTAACAAGGCAAATGCTTATCTAACTAAATAAATAAAAAATTCCATGTATTAATGCAACAGAATAATAGATAAGGAGAATCCTGCAGTAATCTCTGAGAGTAATGGAAATGTGAAACACAGCTTACCGCATGCAGACGCTCCACCAGCTTCTGGTCCCCCAGACAGTTGTTGGTGTCAAACCAAGAATCAAAGTCCTGAGAATATAAGGAACATTTTCCTTTTGTTTTCAACGAGTAAAGATTTTCCATGAAAGTGCAAAAGATAATTTTGCGGGAAAAAGAGAGTAATGATGATTCTGCTTTGGCTTCATTTGCAGAGGGGAATGTGTTAGAGAAAGGACAGGATACATATGATAAGCTAAAGCTTGTGGGGGGGAGGGATCCCAGACAAACTTGGAGGAACTGACAACAGAACAGAGCAGTGCCTGAGGGGGAGGCCTGTGCTCGGGGCTACCTTTCCCTCTCTGACACATCATGGAAAGACAAGAAACATGTCAGGTGGGGCTGAGGACTTCCGTGATTGAATGATGCTCATTGAAACTAGGTGGTATAAAATGGAACAACAAAAAACATGAAGTTACTGCTGGAGGGTCTTTTGATACAAAACAACAAAATAATGCAGTTCATTTTGCCTGGAGCGATATGATTTTATTTTATTTTCTTCCTCCATTTAGTATTCCAGTCACATTCATCTAAAGGAGAGGAATATTACTACTAGAGAAATAAACGGAGAGAACAGACAGAGGTAGCACTCACATTGGCAGAGTTGAAGACATCAGGTAGCAGGAAGTTGAGGAGTGACCACAGCTCATGGAGGTTGTTCTGCAGAGGTGTTCCAGTCAGGAGGAGACGGTTGGTGGTTTTGAACTCACGGACAATCTCTGAGAGCTGACAACACCGGACAGATGTTAAGATTACATAAATATCATTCAAAAAAAATGTATTGGCCAGAGTTTAAGTAATTGAAAAGTAGAAAGAAAAGCTTGGTTCAGACCACAATTATTTTCATTCGAGTTCATACCTTGGACTTCTCATTTTTTATCCTGTGAGCTTCGTCGATGACAAGGTATCTCCAGTTGAACTTCTTGAAGACCGATTTCTCTCTGATGACCATCTCATAGGATGTGACACAAACATCCCATTCCCCTGGCATCATGACATCGCGGATGAACGCCGCCTGGCCAATAAGGAGAACGTTTGTCAAAGGAGTCATCTGTGGTCTTGGTTAGCTACCCACTTGATAATGCTTTATAAGAGGGCACATTTTCAATCAGTGTCAATCAAGAGAAAAAACAGGACATACTCTTGCATCCTTGTCCCCAATAAGACAGACAGCCTTCAGGGTTGGTACCCAGCGTTTGAACTCATTCATCCAGTTGTGTAGCGTTGATTTGGGAACCAGAACCATGTGGGGGCCTGGAATGTTCCTGTAGTGCTTCAGGTATCCCAACAATGCAATGGTTTGGAGGGTCTTCCCCAAGCCCTGTTGTCAACACACAATTCTAAAGTTGGTAGTTCGAGCCCTGAATGCTGATTGGCTGACAGCCATGTTATATCAGATCGTATACCACGTGGACGACAAAACATTTAATTTTACTGCACTAAATACGTTGGTAACCAGTTTATAATAGCAATAAGGCACCTCAGGGGTTTGTGGTATATGGCCAATATACCACGACTAAGGGTTGTATCCAGGCACTCTTTGTTGCGTCGTACTTAAGAACAGCCCTTAGCCGTGGTATATTGGCCATATACCACACCCCATCGTGCCTTATTGCTTAATTAAAAAGTGGGTGGTTCGAGCCCTGAATGCTGATTGGCTGACAGCCGAGGTATATCAGACCGTATACCACAGGTATGACAAAACATTTATTTTTACTCTTCTAGTTACGTTGGTAACCAGTTTAAAATAGCAATAAGGCACCTCAGGGGTTTGTTGTATATGGTCAATATACCACGGCTAAGGGCAGTATCCAGCACTCAGCGTTGCATCTCCCTTAGTCGTGGTATATTGGCCATATATCACACCCCCTCGGGCCTTATTGCTTAAATAAACAACCTGTCATACACAGCTTGACTCACAACTAGTGGCACTTACTTACATTTGGATATAGATATAATATACATATTTATCTCAATATAAGGCTCTGGCACTTAAACTATTGTTAATTGCATGTTTAAGGTACAGTCGTTACCATTTCATCAGCCAGGATTCCATTAATGCCATTTTCATAAAGGGAGATCATCCAGTTGAGACCTCTGACTTGATAATCTCTCAGCTCTCCATTTTTCACATCTGGAAAATAAAATAGGTTATGTCAGTAGCCCTTTCCTGCAGTCAATGACCAAAAGCGCCCTCTAAAAATACAATGAAGATCCGATGTTTCTATGTCAAACAGTTTTGTTATATTTCAGTCTTCTGTGATGTATATAAAGTGTAATATTGGGATGCAAAATGGAATACATTTCAACTCTATATCTGACATGGTACCCATAACCATCAATGTGTGTGAGGTGTATATTTTTGTATCAAAGAAGATTTGTTTAAGACTACCAAGAATCACTCTGTATGACCCTGATTTAAATGATATTCGTATCCATTGTCGGCTATTCTCAAATGGGAGCTAATTAGGATTAAAGGTATAGACCTGATAGAATACAACACTGAGTTACACCTGCTACTGTTCATTTACACAGAGAGCATTAAAATGAGCTTTTAAAGCTATATGAAAACATCATACAGGATGGGGACTCTTCAAAGCGAACCAAGACATTAGCTGCCTTCCTGCTCTCAGATAACAACTCCTCATCTTCTTCTTGTTCCGTGCGTCGGTGGCGGTTACTGTAAAAACACAGGAGGCAGACAAATAGTTTGTAAAAATAATGATATCTGGTATTGGTACAATGGTAAGCAGATTGTATTGTTTATTATTCATGGTTTACTGACCAAAATAGCTTGTTTATTTAAAATAACAGACCTGTCGATTCAAAAACATACAAATAATGTCAGGACTCTTAAAACAAGTCAGCAGTCACATACTCTCCAACAGAGAGGAGATTTTGTTTCTCATCCTGTTTAACGCGAGGTCGTCCAGGTTTGACTTTCAGGGGTGAAGTAGGAGACTTCTGAGATGCAGGCTGGATGAAGTGGGCAAAGAGTTCTGTTTGCTTGAGCAGAAACTCAAACCGGTTCGCTCTATCTGTTTTCTATAATTAAAAGACAGGGGAAATAAAAAGTTAAACCAGCAGGTTATGTTTTACTAGTAAGGATATGGGATCAATGTTATGCTAAACTGTATTTTTGCCATTCACTTTCCCTATAAACTGCAATACCAAACATTTACCACAGCGGGGAGCCCATTGCAAAAGTTGGTGAAAAATAAATGATGAATAATAAATATATCAAATATCTGGCCCAGAATTCAACCAAGATGTGATTACTCTGTGTGACGTGATAATCCCTATAGTAATATGTCTTGTAAATGCATCTTAACATCTCAAATGAATCCTATTTAGATATCTATAGAGAATGTTTGTGAGAAAGCAATTTGTCTCACCCTTTTCTCCTCATACTCTGGATCCAACTCTCCCTCCGCCTTGGGCACAGCCTTCACCGGTGGCTTCAGCTGAAACACAGTAGATAGACTACTTTATTACATTCTCAACCTACTGTACATATTTATGATTTGGTAACATTCAATCAATGTAATGTGCAATTTAAAACAATTTCATTTGGCTATTTCAGTGAGCCTTATTAAGGGAATTTGTTGTGTATTGTATATAATTTCCTCTGAATTAATGCAACATTATTCTACATACTGAATGATTATGGTTTTGGTTGCAAGTCGGCTTCATGTGACGCTTGTGCAATCAATTTTGTGCACGTTCACATATTGTGTGCTCAAAATGTATAATAAAATGTGCAAAAAGTTATGCCTTCTCAAGTTCAAGCATTTAGCGTCACCTTTAATGTTAGGCTACTCTTCATAAAACATATTACATAGCTACTGTAGCTAGCTATAGCCAACTCCACAGTCCCCAAAGCACAACAGCCAGTGTTGAAATTGACAGCGAATTTGCTTGAGGCTGCTCGTGCTGCGTGTGTTGTGCTGCCTGTGCTGAGTGAGACGCACAACAAGCTTCTACTGTACAGTCAGAGGCTCGGTCTGGGACTACGAAGCTTGTCACGCTGGTTACAAATTGGCAGCATTTATAGAAGTCTACGGGGATATTGGCTAAATGTCTATGAATTGCACGACGAAACCCTTTGTTATGTTTGCTGGCCAGCACAGCGTCTGACCTGGTAGCTAGCTAACATCTGTAAGAGAGCTATGCAGATGTGCAAGCCTCCTTCCCGCCATGTTCCCCCCCAATTGAACAAAACTGCAAACTTCTAGCAACCTAACAGTACAGTGTATCTCATATTTCTGGAAAAGAAGATGTCTGCTTTTAAATGCTCACCTCTTCTTCTTCGGGTACAGGCTCTCTGGAAGTTGAAGGAATCTCTTCATCTGACATTCTGTGGACTCGGTTTTTATCATGAGTTATTTTAGACCAGACTGTAAGTTATACATGGCAAAAAGGCTTGCTACGTCATTAGACAGACTGTACATTGTGAGCATACGCCCCCTTCATAATATCTCGCGAGTATATAGCATTGAAACACCGCGATAACACCATGTACGCCACTAGAACGTTCGAAATAATATTGGTAGCCCTGTTTTATTTCAGCATTAAGGCATGAAGGGGTTATATGGCCAATATACCACGGCTAAGGGCTGTTCTTACGCACGATGCAACCCAGAGTGCCTTGATACAGCCCTTAGCCGTGGTATATTGGCCATATACCACAAACCCCAGAGGTGACTTATTGCCATTATAAACTCGTTACCAACGTAATTAGAGCAGTAAAAATACATGATTTGTCATACCCGTAGTACAAGGTCTGATATACCACGGCTGTCAGCCAATCTGCATTCAGGGCTCTAACCACCCAGTTTATAATGTATTTATAAACTTGGTGGTTCGAGCCCTGAATGCTGATGGGTATGACAAAACATGTATTTGTTTATAAGTAAGCAATCCCATGGCAACAAAAACATAAACAATTAAGTAAAAGGACCTGCTTTTCTTTCTTTCTTGGGTTGTTATTGTAAAACCTCATTACAGTTTATAAGCCACATTCTTCAAAATCAAGGGGTGTATTTTATTTGTTGAAAGGAGGCCTGCTGCAGATCTACCACAAGATGGCGATCAGGGACAAGCATTTATAACTGTCTCTCACCAGCCGTAGGCAAACTCGGCAAGCTAGACCATTTAATTTATATATTTTCAAAACAATATTCTTGAGCCCTAAATCACATGGCCTTAGACCAACAGAACCTTTTTGGTGGGGATTCTAAATTATAGCAAGATATCTCTTTGCTAAATTAACCTTAATCAATACATTTATGCTCTAGTTTCTTCATTTCCCCCTACAACTAGCCTACTGTACAAAGCGTTTTAGGTTTCAAAGCCACTATATATAGGTTTTTATAGAATTTAAATGCATCCCCAAAGTGTGTTATGTGTTTTCTCTATTAGTGTATTTAACTTGCACAGGGTTGTTCTTTTGGTGCATACCGTTATTCTGACTAAGACAGAGAACATTGGGATGGTTTATGTGACAACTGGCTCTAGGTTTTAATGATGCACACATGCACACACATGCACCCACATATACAAATTCACATACATGTTCCTCTCTCTCCTCTCTTGATCTCTCTTGCTCTCTCTTGCTCTCTCACTCACTCACTCACTCACTCACTCACTCACTCACTCACTCACTCACTCACTCTGTCAGACCCACACACATCTACAGAATCAAGCATACAGACACCACCCCCTTTCTCCCTTCCTCTCTCTTCCCCTCTCTCTTTCTTTTCCACCCTCTCTCTCTCTCTCTCTCTCTCTCTCTCTGCCTCTCTGCCTCTCTCTCTCTCTCCCCTTGTCTGTCAGTGTGATCAATGGCTTGACTTCCTCTTTTTGGTATGGCTGTAGGCTGTATACAAGAACGCAGGATTCGCGTGGTGCTGCTCTCAGTTTCACAGCAGCAGCAGCCAGCAGTGCTTGAAGACAATTATATCTAGAAAACACGCCGGATTCCCTCTGCAGTCAAGATGAGTGCAGGGGATGTGGTCTGCACCGGCTGGCTCATCAAATCTCCCCCTGAGAAGAAACTAAAGAGATATGTGAGTAGAGGATCAGGCTGTGCAGGTGGCTAGATCTGTGCTATTGTGATACATTTTACCCAAGCAGTAGTAGTACTAGTTCCTGCTGCAGAGCAGTGCGTGTGTGTTTGTGTGTGTGTGTGGGATTCTCAGCCATCAACACAACTGCACTGCAATGCCGTTAGTTCACAAGATACTGTTGGTTTATTTTCCCAAATGAAGCTTGCAGAGGCATGTAGAATCATGACCATTACATGCCTTTTTGTAAACAGTGTTTTCATGCAACCTCACATGTGTCTTCCACCTCATTTTTATAGTAGTGGCCATTAATGACATACTGTATGACATGCTGGTCATGCTGATGTGCATCATCAATGCACTGTGAGAATAAAATGTTGATGCCTTTCAGCAAATGTAAATTAATTTTAAAAATACAAACTGCTTATAAACCATTATGTTTACCATTTTGACCTTTGTTTAGAATTTCATAATTTGGGGTTGCCTCTTATTAATAATTCAAGTGCAGTATACTCTAATGCTAACATGTCTGGATGAGCGTGTTTGACCAGAAGTGAACTGGGACAAGTGCCTTGCATGGAAATCTGCAGTGTTTCTGTAGGGGTCATGTGAGAGTGTTGTTGTGTAGGGAGGAAAGGGGGAGGCTACCCATTCTGGGATGTGTGTTGGAGACAGTTGGTCTCTCATTCTGTGAAAATTGGGGATGTAATGCAAAACATGGGAAGTTCTGTCACTGCCAAGCTGTACAAAATGACCCGACAGGCAGAAATGACCAGGCTTTATGATGGCAGTTTGCACTTCCTCTCTACAGAGGAGAGAGGAGGAGGGCTTTTCTGAAAACTAGCACAGAGAAAGGGGGGCAGTGGTAATTCACTGGAGGGAGAGTCACTTAAGAGACACTATTTGGTGGGAAATAGTTCAAGGGCTTTGTGGAGGACACAGACAAACAGGAAGGACATGGTTTTCCATTGCAAGAACCAGACTAGCCATACACAATAGCAATGTGTGGGCATGCGTTGGACATCACTCCTTACCAGGGTTGGGTAGGTTACTTTCTAAATGTAATCCGTTACAGTTACCTATCCAAAATTGTAATCAGTAATGTAACTTTTGGATTACCCAAACTAAGTAACGTAATCTGATTACATTCAGTTACTTTTAGATTACTTTCCCCTTAAGAGACATTAGAAGAATACAAAAATATATGTTACCAATTGAACGACATCTTTTGCAGGATAAATCAATGTTAAAGTTTACATAGCTGGCCATATATGGATGTTACATTTTACTTTATGGGTTGGTTATGTAGACTTCTTCTAACCCATCGCTTTCTACTACATATAATAATACAATTAAATTATATCTTTACATTAAAAACTAAAGTCTATCAGACTTCCAGTCATTCCAATAAATGTTATACCCCTTGATCTTCAAAAATAGGACTTGGAAATATGGAAGTATAGTTTAGCCAAATTGTTTTACCTGAGCATAACCCCAAAACTAAAGATTTATTAGCCAGCCCTACTCTGTTGTTTATGACTTTGTTGTCATGGAAAGCTTATTGGGCTCATTGATTCAAGTTGAAACCCTAACCCTAACTGCTGACCTCATGGAATGGCATGCTTTGAGCACTACTGAAAATGGCAAGATGTGTTAGCTAATCCAAGTTTATCATTTTAAAAGGCTACTTGATCATTAGAAAACCCTTTTGCAATTATGTTAGCACAGCTGAAAACTGTTGTCCTGATTAATGAAGCAATAAAACTAGCCTTCTTTAGACTAGTTGAGTATCTGGAGCATTCAATGCTGATTAGAATGTAATTGAGAAAACACAGAAACATCCTTTCTGAATTTAAAAGTAATCCTTGAAGTAATCATCTAGTTTTTCAAAAGTATCTGTAATTCCATTACAAAAATGTTGTTGGTAACGTAACAAAATACAGTTACAGCATTTTTTGTAATCCTTTACTCCTCAACCCTGCTCCTTACACACACCAAGTGAAGGCCCAGAGCAGCTAGCTCTTAGAAACACTGATGATCAGACTCAGACAATCAGAGTTTACAGTTGAAGTCGGAAGTTTACATACACGTTAGTCAAATACATTTAAACTCAGTTTTTCACAATTCCTGACATTTAATCCTGGTAAAAATTCCCTGTTTTAGGTCAGTTAGGATCACCACTTTATTTTAAGATTGTGAAATGTCAGAATAATAGTAGAGAGAATGATATATTTCAGCTTTTATTTCTTTCATCACATTCCCATTGGGTCAGAAGTTTACATACATTCAATTAGTATTTGGTAGCATTGCCTTTAAATTGTTTAACTTGGGTCAAACATTTCGGGCAGCCTTCCACAAGCTTCCCACAATAAGTTGGGTGAATTTTGGCCTGTTCCTCCTGACAGAGCTGGTGTAACTGAGTCAGGTTTGTAGGCCTCCTTGCTCGCACACGCTTTTTCAGTTCTGCCCACAAATGTTCTATAGGATTGAGGTCAGGGCTTTGTGATGGCCATTCCAATACCTTGACTTTGTTGTCATAACTTTGGAAGTATGCTTGGGGTCATCGTCCATTTGGAAGACCCATTTGCGACCATGCTTTAACTTCCTGATTGATGTCTTGAGATGTTGCTTCAATATATCCACATAATTTTCCTTCCTCATGATGCCATCTATTTTGTGAAGTGCACCAGTGCCTCCTGTAGCAAAGCACCCCCACAACATGATGCTGCCACCCCGTGCCTCACGGTTGGGATGGTGTTCTTCGGCTTGCAAGCCTCCCCCTTTTTCCTCCAAACATAACGATGGTCATTATGGCCAAACAGTTTCATCAGACCAGAGGACATTTCTCCAAAAAGTACGATCTTTGTCCCCATGTCCAGTTGCAAACCATAGTCTGACTTTTTTATGGTGGTTTTGGAGCAGTGGCTTCTTCCTTGCTGAGCGGCCTGTCAGGTTATGTTGATGTAGGACATGTTTTACTGTGGATATAGATAATTTTGTACCTGTTTCCTCCAGCATCTTCACAAGGTCCTTTGCTGTTGTTCTGGGATTGATTCGCACTTTTCGCATCAAAATATGTTCATCTCTACGAGACAACGCATCTCCTTCTTGAGCGGTATGACGGCTGCGTGGTCCCATGGTGTTTATACTTGCATATTATTGTTTGTGCAAATGAACGTGGTACCTTCAGGCATTTGGAAATTGCTCCCAAGGATGAACCAGACATGTGGTGGTCTACAATTTTTTTCTGAGGTCTTGGCTGATTTATTTAGATTTTCCCATGATGTCAAGCAAAGAGGCACTGGGTTTAAAGGTAGGTACACCTCCAATTGACTCAAATGATGTCAATTAGCCTATCAGAAGCTATAAGTGAAATAATCTGTCTGTAAACAATTGTTGGAAAAATGACTTGTGTCATGCACAAAGTAGATGTCCTAACCGACTTGCCAAAACTATAGTTTGTTAACAAGACATTTGTGGAGTGGTTGAAAAACAAGTTTTAATGACTCCAACCTAAGTGTATGTAAACTTCCGACTTCAACTGTAAGTCACAAGACAGTTTAAATTCTCCAACACAGGGAGGTCACAGCTACCATTGCTAGTGGCCCATGCTCTTTTAAACAAGGCTTAAAACATTTTTTAAGTAGCTGTAAGGTAAAATAGTAATGTGTTGACATTTTCTATATAACATTATAATAGTGTTATAAAGAATATCATGGGGAAACAAAAATATGATGATTTAGAAACTTGAAACATCATTCTCGATAGAGTAGGCATAGTTTATTTTCTAGCATAGTTGAACTCACGCTCAATAAGACAGTTATCACCCACAACAAGGAAGTGTTTTCATACATGATTCTATAGAGGTTTCTAGAGTGTGAGTATATTTCCTGTTAGCGGGTTGATTATTCTCACATTATGTATTTTAAATGTGCTTTGACTTTCTGAAAATGTACCCCTGATGAGGGACATGAGCTTCCCTGCTCTATGTTCTATACTAGCACTGTGTGATGCAAATTAAGATTTACAACTCGTCAACTGTTTATAGTTGATTTGAATATGAGTGTAGGCACACCAAGGCAGAGTTTTGGTTTCAAACAAACGAACAAACAGTCTGAGTATTTTCATAACTCTCTAGAAAGAGCATCACAAAGTGATACAATGTACTCCTGAATTGGTGGCTGGTGGGTTACAGCACACACTTACTTTGTCAACGGAGATAGGTAAAACAGTGTAACACAGACAACTACAAAAAGTGTTGTTGCCAGTATGGCTAATACCTCTGACTCTTCAAAACAAATCACATGTCTTCTTTATGATAGGTTGTTTCACCAAATGTACTCTCAAAGCTCAAAAACAGCTGATTTAATTTCAAGTCATGTAGTGTTCCATGCCAACAGACTTCTGACTAATTGAATAATGCATGAATCACCTGAATGCTGCATTTATGAGGCAACTGTATAAAAATATACAACTCCTGCTTAAAAGGTGGAATTGGAAATGGCTTTAAATAATACATGGGTGAAGTTTGAAACAGACATAGTATGGAGGTCAGTCATGAATATTTGACTTTTAGAATATAGATGTTCCTATGACTTATAGCCCATGTGAGTGACCATGAGGTCATCACGATCAAGACCAAAACGTTAACAATACTTCAGTTAGGCCTACTTACTCAGTATCAAAATTAAGAGAGCCAGCTCAGCATCAAATTCCCATAGCATTAAAGAAAACAAAACTGCTCCTATACCAATCAGTAAACATACTGGCATGAAAAACTAATCTCAGCAGAAAAAGAGGTTGCCTTTTTAATCTTCCCCAATAAGTTAGTGACCCACTGCAGTACAAATAGCTTTTTGTTCGTGTCAGACATTCTCTTTTACATAGAATTGACTTCCTCTTGTTGTCAGTTCCAGTACCAAAAGTAAGAAAAAGGGTGTTGTCTATAGTTAATTTAAGGTTTTGTAGCTAAACTTCCCAGTGAACATGTTTAGAAGAGCAGTGATACATTTTCCTTTTATTTGTGTGTGAAAAACTGATTGACACAGGTCACAATGCTGGAGACTACATGAGGATATAAGACAGTGATTTGTACAAGTCATCTTTAGTCACAGTCAGGGGACATAAAAATATTAAAAGCAATTCTGTATTGAGCTACAGTAGCATGTTCAGATTGTTCACTGATGGTTCTGTTGATAACCTATAAAATAGAAATAGATATACTGACATTCTATTGCTGAGGCTGTCACGCATGTGTGTAGGAACGAACCAAGGCACAGCGTGAGTATCGTTCCACATCTTTTATTTGAATGTGAAACTTCGTAAGACAAACAATAAACTATAAACAAAACACAAACCGTGACGACAGCGGTGCAACATGCACTAACTCAAAAAATATCTCCCACAAACACAGGTGGGAAAAACAACTACTTAAATATGATCCCCAATTAGAGACAACGATGACCAGCTGCCTCTAATTGGGAATCATACAAAAAACCCAACATAGAAAAAATAAACTAGATAAAACCCCCTAGTCACGCCCTGACCTACTCTACCATAGAAAATAAGAGCACTCAATGGTCAGGACGTGACAGAGGCCTTGGTTGAAACTAAATTCACATCAAAATGCATCAAACATAATAACCAACCAAATACCTCTAAGGTAACTAACCAACTAAGGCAACTAGTCTACATACTGTATGCATGCAGAATAATTGTAATACACTGAACAAAAATATAAACACAACATGTAAACTGTTGGTCCCATGTTTCCTGAACTGAAATAAAAGATCCCAGAAATGTTCCATACGCACAAAAAGCTTATTTCTCTCAAATTTTGTGCACAAATTTGTTTACATCCCTGTTAGTGAACATTTCTCCTTTGCCAAGATAATCCCTCCACCTGACAGATGTGGCATATCAAGAAGCTGATTAAACAGCATGATCATTACACAGGTGCACCTTGTGCTGGGGACAACAAAAGGCCACTCTAAAATGTGCAGTTTTGTCACAAACACAGTGCCACAGATGTGTGCAATTGACATGCTGACTGCAGGAATGTCCACCAGAGTTGTTGCCAGAGAATGTTACTTTCACTGCCTCCAACCTCGTTTTTGGGAGAATTTGGCAGTACGTCCAACCGGCCTCACAACCACAGACCATGTGTAACCACGCTAGCCCAGGACCTCCAGCTCCGGTTTCTTTACCTGCGGGATTGTCTGAGACCAGCAGATGAAACTGTGGGTTTGCACAACCAAAGTATTTCTGCACAAATTGTCAGAAACCATCTCAGGGAAGCTCATCTGCGTGCTCGTCGTCCTCACCAGGGTCTTGACCTGACTTCAGTTCGGCGTCGCAACCAACTTCAGTGGACAAATGCTCATCTTCGATGACCACTGAAACGCTGGAGAAGTGTGCTCTACACGGATGAATCCTGGTTTCAACTGTACCGGCAGATGGCAGACAGAGTGTATGGCGTTGTGTGGGAGAGCGGTTTGCTGATGTCAACGTTGTGAACAGAGTGCCCGATGGTAGCGGTGGGGTTATGGTATGGGCAGGCATAAACTACAGATAATGAACACAATTGCATTTTAATTGCATGTCCCTTCCATGGCCTGCATACTCACTAGATATGTCACCCATTGAGCATGTTTGGGATGCTCTGCATTGACAGCCTGATCAACTCTAAGCTAAGGAGATGTGTCGCGCTGCATGAGGAAAATGGTGGTCACACCAGATACTGACTGGTTTACTGATCCACGCCACTAGCTTTTTTAAAGGTATCTGTGACCAACAGATACATATCTGTACTCCCGGGCATGTGAAATCCATAGATTTGGCCCTAATGAATTTTTTTCAAATGACTGATTTCCTTATATGAACTGCAATTTAGTAAAATCTTTGAAATTGTTGCATGTTGCATTTATATTTTTATTCAGTGTATATATATTTTTAGAAACTGGGTGGTTCGAGCCCTAAATGCTGATTGGCTGACAGCCATGGTATACCACGGGTATGACATTTATTTTTACTGCTCTAATTGCATTGGTAACCAGTTTTTAATAGCAATAAGGCACCTCGGGGGTTTGTGATATATGGCCAGTACACCATGGCTAAGGGCTCTGCTTTGTGTTGTGCATAAGAACAGCCCTTAGCCGTGGTATATTGGCCATATACCACACCCCCTCGGGCCTTATTGCTTAAGTCTATTAGTACATGCAACAGTACAGTATGTTGATCTGTCTGGCTCCCTGTCCCCTAGGCATGGAGGAGACGATGGTTTGTTCTTCGAAGAGGACGTATGAGTGGGAACCCAGATGTGTTGGAGTACTACCGAAACACAACCTCAAAGAAGCCCATCCGCACCATCGACCTGAGAGAGTGTGAGGTTCAGATGCAGACGGAGCAACGCCTGGTCAAGAGGGAGTTCCAGAACCAGCACCTCTTTGTTATCAAGACGTCGTCTCGCGTTTTCTACCTGGTGGCCAAGACTGAGGAGGAGATGAACAGTTGGGTCAGCCAGATCAGGGAGATCTGTCACTTTGGACCTCTGAGTCTGGATGATGGGACAGGTAAGGACCTGGCACAGAGACACAGTTCAATATGGTCACAGTTTAAACGCCTTGGGTATTAGAAATGCGCATTACAAATTAAATTAATTAGACAGCTCTAATTACGTTGGTAACCAGTTTGGGGGCTCCCGAGTGGTGCAGCGGTCTAAGGCACTGCATCTCAGTGCTAGAGGCGTCACTACAGACACACTGGCTCGAATCTAGGCTGTATCACAACCGTCCGTGATTGGGAGTCCCATAGGGCGGTGGACAATTGGCCCAGCATCATCCGGATTTGGCCGGTGTAGGCCATCATTGTAAATAAGAATTTGTTATTAACTGACTTGCCTAGTTAAATAAAGGTTAAATAAAAAATATATTTTTTTATTTTTATTAGTTACAAAATCACATTCATATGTTCAATTTCTACAAAAAATATAGAGAAACACTGTTTGGTATTCAACTCTTGTTGGAGGCTTTTGTCCTGTGACCTACAGTAGGAATGTGTGTGCATGTGTTCGTGTGTGGGTAGAGTAGACATGTTTAGGGCAGGTTGTCTATATTCAAGACTGAGAAAAATCAAATCCAATTTTATTGGCCACATATACATGGTTAGCAGATGTCATTGCGAGTGTAGCGAAATGCTTGTGCTTCTAGTTCCGACAGTGCAGCAATATCTAACATGTAATCTAACAATTTGACAACAACTACCTAATACACACAAATTTAAGTAAAGGAATGTGTTAGAGCCTATTTGGACATATTTGTATAAAAGACAGAACATTCAGAGCTCCATGTATATTTGTGTAAATATGAATGTATATGATGAAATATTAGGTACGTACCTTTATGATTTATATTTACCTGTTTGAGATGTATTCATTTGTTGTTAGTGTAACTTAGTTTTGCCCCCCCCCTCTTGCCCATTCATTGTACTGCAGTAAGTGTGTTAGGATAAAAGCAGGAAGTTGGGCCTTTGGGGGGAGGAGTCCTTGCTAGACGCGGGAGCGGTATAGTTTTTTGACCATACAGACATACAGACAGGTCATATTGTGTATTTTCCATATCAAGTAACCTATGTTTTAAGTTGATTGGATATTCATTTTCCTGTTAGATATAAGAAGAATAAACATTTTTGTTGCACCATATCCCTGGATCACATTGAATGTTTGGCTTTTTGGAAACCTTGAGTGTGGACTGTATGCGTACCAAACAACCCCGCTTCAGGCTTGGGCAGTGGCTATGGTAAAGAGGAAAGGAAGCCACTACAATCAAGTCAAAAAACTCCGTGAAGGATTGCTATCGGAAGGAAATCTCCGGTTTTGGACACACACTGGATATTATTCTATTTGTAATTGCATTCGTACCATAAGGACAGCTCGCTTGGAAGGACTTGAACTCCTAGAATTCGCCGGCCGTGAGTAACCACTGCGAATGAATGAGCTGCCCTGTTCAATGCGATCGTTTGATCATGCATATTATGGAAGCGCAAATGTGCTTATAATTGGAATGTTTGATAAACTTGGGAATGGAATTCAAAACACAGCGCTGTGAAAACAATTAAGATGTTTAAGTTTGGGAAACACTGAGATCCTATGCACAATGTAACCTAATCATATGTCTAATATTTGGCCTAACGTGGAAATGCAATGCATCCACGCAACGAATGATACTGCGTGTTCAAACTTCATTAAAGGGACAAAACGTATAAAGGGATGAAATGTTTAAAACGCAACTAAAATGCCGAACTTGCACATGTTCAATTCAAAATGGGTCAATATGCTGAAATGGATGACTGTGTTTTAAAGCATTAAAGGAGGTCTAAAGGGGCATTACGTTTAACAATCAAACCAACAACTGTGTCATTGTAAATTGAGTGAACTAAAAGTGAATGATGGAGGATGAAATCCCAAATAAGACTCCACTGGAGAGGGCAGAGGATCATTTAAATTCACTATATGCAGCCCGGAGAGGCAAACTTGGAGCGTGTACACGCAAAATGAATGAAATAAAAGTCCTTCTTGTTGATGGAGGAAACATTGAAACTGTGAATGAGAGTCTTGAAGCATTTGATGCTGTTCTCAATGACTTTAAGAATGCTCATGAATCTGTGCTAGAGCTGGTCACAGAGGAGGAACAAGAACAGGAGAGCATGAACTATTATCAACCAAGAATGAGAACTTATGAACATTTCCTGAAAGAGGTGGAAATATGGAAAAAAGCTGAAGTTGAGCCACAAACGCTCATTGAACCACACAACAGCATTTCCAATGTGTCAAAAACATCAAGTAAAACAAAGTATTCTAAGACGGCTTCCTCAGTGTCGTCTGCACGCCTAAAAGCTGAGGCAGAACGAGCAGCTCTACTAGCTCGCCAAGCATCATTACAGGACAAGCATGCACTGGAACTGGAGAGAGCTCAA
This sequence comes from Salmo salar, assembly GCF_965601325.2. Taxonomy (NCBI): domain Eukaryota; kingdom Metazoa; phylum Chordata; class Actinopteri; order Salmoniformes; family Salmonidae; genus Salmo; species Salmo salar. The sequence goes on from NC_138303.1 coordinate 87,565,565, forward strand.
CTGAATGTTAGGATGGAGAAAATGGCACTGGAAACGGACATAGCAGCATATAATGCCAAACTGAAGGTCCTGGAGAGTGTTGAGTCAACTTCTCAATCCCATGCTGTGGCAGCCCATTTACTAAGCCAAGAAGATGGAATGAACTCTTATTTTGAGAACCAGGTACCTGAGGTCTATGTGGAACCTGAAACATCACCTGTTGAGTTTGCTGCATTAGGTGCAGTTCCAAATACCCCACTACAAAGGGTTTTACAACAACCGACAACAAAGCCATCAAAACCTATTCAGAAAACAGTCATGAACCACACCCTTCAGCAGCCAACAGCAAGGTCTAGCAATCAACACAGAATCAACACTGCAGGTATCAGCGATAATGCCAGCCATGATAACCTCTCTACTGTCATGCAAAGGCAGAATGAAATTGCTGACCTCCTTGTACTACAGCACAAACAGGCCACACTCCCTGTTAGGGAGATACCTATGTTTGACGGTGATCCTCTAAACTTTAGGCCATTCATGCGTGCATTTGAACATGGTATAGAAGATAAGACGAGCAGTCACCAGGATAGGCTCTATTACCTGGAACAGTACACCACTGGTCAGCCCAAGGATCTGGTACGTAGTTGTCTGCATATGGAAGCCAGAAGAGGCTATGCAGAGGCTAAGAGGTTGTTAAAGGAACACTTTGGCAATGAAATCAAAGTCACCACTGCTTACATGGAAAAAGCTTGGAACTGGACAAACATCAAACCGGATGATGGAAAGGGACTGGGTGGCTATGCACTCTATCTTAGAGGTTGCTGTAATGCTATGCAAGACCTACAGAACATGGAAGAGCTTAATCTTCCCTCCAACATAAAGTTGATCATGTCAAAACTTCCCTACAAACTAAGGGAAAAATGGAGGTCTACGGCATGTGATATTTTAGAGAGAAGACACCTGAGGGCCCAGTTCAGTGACCTTGTGACGTTCATGGAAAAACAGGCCAAAATACTGCAGGATCCGTTGTATGGAGATATTCAAGATCCCCTGTTCAACAAAAAGTTTTTAAAAACCAGAACAGAAGCTGACTTTAAACAGCAGTTCAAGTCCAAGAGTAGGGGAAGCAGCTTTGCCACTGCAGTAGCTGTAGTGGCAGATTGTGACTCTGAAAAACCTCTAAAAGAACAAACATTAAAAGTAAGGAGACCAGGCACCTATCCTTCTGACGCTCCCAGTACCTCATGCGTATTTTGTGCTGGAGAGCATTTATTGGTCGACTGCCAACAGGTGAAGGCACAGCCACACGAATCCAAGGTTGAGTTTCTGAGATCAAAAGGCCTTTGTTTTGGCTGTTTGATGAGAGGACACTTAAGCAAAGAATGTAAAAGAAGGATGACCTGTCAGAGCTGTCAAAGAAAGCACCCCACTATCCTGCACATTGAAGGAAGAGAGAGATTTAGATCTCAAAAGGCAGATATGAGTGGTGTAGCAGTAAAGCGGGAGGAGACTGTCAGCAGTGCTCTTGTCTCACTGGAAGCTGGTGACGATACCGGGGCCGGTACAGATTGTGCACTTGCAATTGTGCCAGTTCAAGTAAAGGTGGCAAATGGAAGCAAGTCTGTGTTAACCTATGCGTTTCTCGATTCTGGTAGCTCGGCAACATTTTGTACGGAGAGACTCATGAGGCAGCTGAATGCTAAATGCAGTGAGACTGAAATTCTGCTACGCACAATGGGGCAGGAGAGTCCTACCAAGAGCTTTGAGATATCTGGATTAGAGATTGGCAACGTGGAAGGCAACACATTTCTTGCATTACCAAAGGTCTACACCCAAAATAAGATCCCAGTGACAAGAGAGAACATTCCCACTCAGAAAGATCTCAAAAGGTGGCCATACCTGAAAGGGGTTCAGTTGAAGGAAATTGATGCCGACGTCGAACTCCTGATTGGCGTAAATGCTCCAAAGGCAATGGAACCCTGGCAAATCATAAATAGCCAAGGCAACGGACCGTATGCAGTGAAAACCATCTTTGGATGGGTGATGAACGGTCCTCTTAACAATTGTACCATGGCAGAAGAATCTGGATGTCCTACGGTGATGGCCAATCGTATCTCAATGGCCGACCTGGGGGTTCTTCTTGTAAATCAATACAACCATGACTTCCCTGAGAGAGAGTATGAAGAGAAGAGTGAGATGTCAGCTGAGGATCGTAAGTTTATGGAGATAGTATCAAGCTCCATAACCCTCAAAGACCATCACTATTACTTACCGTTGCCCTTTCGCAACAAACAGGTAGTCCTGCCGAACAATCGTGACATGGCAAAGCAGCGGGCTCTAAATATCATAAGGAAGTTTAAGAAGGATGAAGGTTACGCTGCAGAGTACAAAGGCTTCATGGAAGAGATGATAACAAAAGGTTATGCCGAGAAGGTACCACAAGAACAGCTTCTCAGAGAGAAAGGCAAGGTATGGTACATACCACACCATGGCGTTCACCATAAGCGCAAAGGAACAATACGAGTGGTGTTTGACTGTTCATCATCCTATAAAGGTACATCTCTTAACAGTGAACTCCTTCAAGGCCCTGACCTGGCAAACACGCTTATAGGAGTCTTGCTAAGATTTCGGCAAGAGCACATTGCCATGATGGCAGACATCGAAGGAATGTTCCATCAAGTACGTGTCCACGAAGATGACTTGGACTTCCTGCGATTCCTATGGTGGCCGGATGGTGACACTAACAAAAGATTGGAGGAGTACAGAATGACAGTACATCTTTTCGGTGCTATATCCTCTCCAAGTTGTGCAAATTTTGCACTACGAAAGACTGCAGAAGACAACTGTGAGAGGTACGATGAAGAGGTGATTCAAACAGTGAAGTCCAACTTCTACGTTGATGACTGCCTCAAGTCAGTGGCCACAGAAGAACAAGCCATAGCTCTCACAAAAAATCTCAGGGATGTGTGCTCTCAGGGTGGGTTAAAATTGACCAAGTGGGTCGGCAACAGCCGTGCTGTGCTGACTTCTATCCCTGATGAACACAAAGCCAAGCAGATAAAAGAACTGGACCTGGACAGAGAAAAGCTGCCTGTTGAAAGGGCACTTGGAATCCGATGGAACATTGAAAGAGATGTGTTTACCTTCCGAGTCATTGTCAAGAACAGACCCCTTACAAGAAGAGGTATTCTCTCTACTGTCAGCTCTGTTTATGATCCATTAGGTTTCCTCGCACCATTCGTATTAAAGGCAAAGCAAATTCTTCAAGTGCTCTGCAAGCTAAAGTGTGGATGGGACGAAGTCATCCCCGAAGAACACTCTATTTCATGGAAGAGATGGCTCTCAGAGCTAGACCAGCTTTCTAGATTCCAGATAGACAGGTGTATGATGCCTGAGAACTTTGGTCAAGTCAAGACCGCACAGCTGCATCACTTCGGTGACGCAAGTGAGCAAGGTTATGGCACGGCAAGCTACCTTAGGTTCACAAACGGTATGGGAAAGGTCCACATTGCATTCATACTGGGGAAATCAAGGGTCACTCCATTGGCAGTGAGAGTGGACAGGATGTTAAGGTTGGAGCTCCAGATTGAACTTGAGGAGTCAACTTTCTGGACAGACAGCCAGTCTGTGCTAAAATACATCCGCAACGATACCAAGAGATTCCATACCTTTGTGGCTAATAGGGTTGCTATGATCCGTGACCTATCGAAAGCAAAACAGTGGAGGTATTTGAACTCCAAACACAACCCAGCCGATGATGCTTCAAGAGGATTACATGTTGAAATTTTCCTGAACTCAAAGAGATGGCGCAAAGGACCAGAATTCCTGGAGAAAACAGAAACACAATGGCCAGAAGTCCCCGAGGAGCTTGGCTCCATCCCTTCAGATGATCCAGAGGTGAGAAAAGACGTCATCGTAAACAGTACATGTGTGGAAGAAAAGAGTCCGACCAGCAAACTGATCGAGTACTATTCAACATGGAACAGCTTGAAGAAAGCAGTTGCCTGGATGCTGAAACTGAAGAGACTTCTTATACAGTTAAGCCAGAAAAGGAAAGTTCTCACACAAACTGATCCAGGTTCAGATCAGAGTCTGACAAACTCACTGAAGGAACAAATTGACAAGTTCAAACTGACATTTGGAAAAGAAAGTCTGTCTGTGGATGACCTAGATGAAGCAGAAAAGGCCATCATTCGATTTGAGCAACTACAGCACTATAAACAAGAAATTGCACTAGTTGTGAAAGGAAAACAATGTGCCAAGAGAAATGGCTCAATCTGTAAGCTTGATCCAATTGTTGACAATGGCATTCTGAGAGTGGGAGGAAGGTTAAGCAAAGCTGCTATGCCTACGGAACTAAAGAATCCTATGATCCTACCCAAAGACTCCTACATCTCCAGACTGATCTTACTCCACATCCATGAGCAGGTTGGCCACTCTGGGAGAGGGCACATGCTTTCTAGACTTCGCCAGCGATATTGGATACCCTGTGCCAACTCCTTAGCAAGGAAGATCCTTAAGAGCTGTGTCTTCTGCAGGCGGATGCAAGCTAGAGCTGGAGAACAGAAGATGGCCGACCTTCCACAAGATCGGGTGTCACCTGATTTGCCGCCTTTCACCCATGTGGGCATAGATTACTTCGGCCCCATAGAGGTGAAGCGAGGCCGCGTTCATGTGAAGCGGTATGGTGTGATCTTTACTTGCCTTGTGAGTCGAGCTGTCCATCTAGAAGTTGCTAGTTATCTGGATACTGATTCCTGCATCAATGCCCTGCGCAGGTTCATCTGTCGAAGGGGCCCAGTCACAAGTATCAGAACAGACAATGGCACCAACTTTGTTGGAACACACAGAGCTAGGAGAAGCTCTGAAAGAGCTGGATCACAACAAGATTCAAAATGAATTACTGAAGGAAGGAGTGACATGGTCATTCAATCCTCCCTCTGGAGCCCACCATGGTATGGGAGAGGTTGATCCGACTGGTGAAAAAGATCCTCTATTCAGTCCTTAAAGAGCAAGTACTGGATGATGAGGCTTTGCAGACAGCCTTGTGTGAAGTTGAGGCAATCATGAACGACAGACCAATCACAACTGTAACAAATGACCCTAATGATCTAGAACCCCTGACTCCGAACCATCTGCTTCATCTGAAAGCAAAGCCAGTCCTGCCACCAGGACTATTCCAGAGAAGCGACCTATACTCACGAAGGAGATGGAAGCAAGTACAATATATTACTGACCTCTTCTGGAAGAGATGGATCAGGGAGTATCTTCCACTTATGCAGGAACGGAACAAGTGGAACAAAACTAAGAGAAACTTCAGTCCTGGTGACCTTGTGGTCATTGTCGACGACACCGCCCCTAGGAACTCTTGGCTAATGGGGCGTGTGGTGGAGGCTTTGCCAGGGGCCAAAGGTCTTGTCCGGAGCGTCTTGGTTAAGACCAAGACCAATATCTTACAGAGACCTATCAATAAACTCTGTCTGCTCCTGGAGGCAGCGTAGTGAGACACACACACACACACACACACACACACACACACACACACATACCCAGTGCTCCATCTTTGAATCACGTGCACCTCTGATTCGTTGATGTTGTACTCTTACATTCTTTGATGTCGTAGTCATACATTTTTTGGACGTCATACTCTTGACATTTTTGGAAGTTGAACACCTGAACACTTCAACTCAGACTGAGATCTACGGACTATTTTCCTATATGGCACCTTGTATATTTGTATATAGCTATGAACTGTAATAGTGCTCTGGTATAGAATGTTTTGTGTATTGGCTCTACGTTTGAATATTAAGTAATTGTTGTCCATTCAGTGCAGTCAACAATTAGGGGCCGGTATGTTAGAGCCTATTTGGACATATTTGTATAAAAGACAGAACATTCAGAGCTCCATGTATATTTGTGTAAATATGAATGTATATGATGAAATATTAGGTACGTACCTTTATGATTTATATTTACCTGTTTGAGATGTATTCATTTGTTGTTAGTGTAACTTAGTTTTGTCCCCCCCCTCTTGCCCATTCATTGTACTGCAGTAAGTGTGTTAGGATAAAAGCAGGAAGTTGGGCCTTTGGGGGGAGGAGTCCTTGCTAGACGCGGGAGCGGTATAGTTTTTTGACCATACAGACATACAGACAGGTCATATTGTGTATTTTCCATATCAAGTAACCTATGTTTTAAGTTGATTGGATATTCATTTTCCTGTTAGATATAAGAAGAATAAACATTTTTGTTGCACCATATCCCTGGATCACATTGAATGTTTGGCTTTTTGGAAACCTTGAGTGTGGACTGTATGCGTACCAAACAACCCCGCTTCAGGCTTGGGCAGTGGCTATGGTAAAGAGGAAAGGAAGCCACTACAGAATGGAATAAGAATATATACATATAAATATATGGATGACCAATGACAGAGCGGCATAGGCAAGATGCAATAGATGGTATAAAATACAATATATACATATGAGATAAACCATTTAGGTGTCTGATGATTTCTCTGTGTTAAAAATTGTCATGAGGGTCTTAAAAATGTCTTGAGGACATGACTGGTAAGTCAATGACTGTCTCAGAGAAGCCCGGCGGAGATTCCTGCAAAAATATTATTTGAAGATGTGAATATTAATTTGTCATGTGTGGTTTTGCATTGCATTTAAAGGAGACGTTTGAATTAAATGTGTTTATTCTCATTAATGCTCCAAGCCAAGTATGATACTTTGCCTCTTCTTGGCTGTTAAAGTCCCTGGGCTCAAGAAATGTACTGATGTCCCTCAATGACATATTGTAATATATTAACTATTTTAAGGGTATTAGGTTGAGGTTAGAAATCTTTTTCGCAAAAGGGCCCTGACGAACATGTACAATCAGAAAAGTGCACACTAAAATGATAGACAGACACACGTATGCAGACACACACAAGCACACATGTAGGCATGCACACACGCACGCATGCATACACCTACTTCAATGTTGTAGCAATAATCAAATCAGAACCATTTTGCAGAGAGATTCTGATTACAAACAGTAAATCACTGGACAGTGCTGAAGTAAAATGTGATTTATTTTACCCAATTCAGTTACAAGCTATCTTTCTCTGTGAAACTCATAGTGCCATAGATATTACAACTCCACAGGCATGCAAGTTCAGCTAGGGTGACGCTTGAACAGTTAGACACCAAGCTCTCTTGTCTTCATGTCTTATTAACTCCAAACCAGGGGGAGAGCTGTGGATAAGAGCTGCCAGTTGGAACATTTAGTTAAACATTGTTCTGTGTGGAGCAGATAGAGCCGACTACATGATCTCCAGACAAAGAGAAGAGATTATAGCCCAGAGGAACAGTGGCAAACCCCAGGTTTACACATTACTGGTAATGATAACACAATGTCAGACATTCAGTCAATGAAATCCTGAACTAGTTTAATATTCATTACACACACAAAAAACTTTCCAACACACACTGTCGTAAATCCATTGTGTGAAAAAACAGATAATGCCACAATTTCATTATTTTCTGCAGTTTCATGTGCTGAATAATACCTTCAGGCTCTGCCATGATGTTACAATATGCCTCTTATAGATACATAACTATAAGGTACTTACAGCATTTTAAATCATTTTCAAATAGTAGTTACAGTATATCTCATTGTCTCCAGAAATATGAATACACAAAGCGTTGATAGACCAAGCTATTATACTCTACCACATGGTGATACTCACACTCATCATACTTTGGTCTTTATAACTATACTGAACAAAAATATAAACGCACCATTAAACAATTTCAAAGATTTTACTGAGTTACAGTTCATACAAGGAAATCAGTCAATTGAAATAAATTCATTTGTCACACTCGTCGTAAGAATGAGGAGACCAAGGCGCAGTGTGCGTAGAGTTCCACATGTTTAATAAAGGAAACTCACCAAAACAATACAGCGCAAACGACACGTGACGTCATGGAGTTCATAACCTGCACCTACACATAAACAAGATCCCACAACTCAAGGAGGGCAAAAGGGCTGCCTAAGTATGGTTCCCAATCAGAGACAACGATGGACAGCTGCCTCTGATTGTTAACCACACTCAGCCAAAACAAAGAAATAGAAAAACTAGATTGCCCACCCCACATCACACCCTGACCTAACCAAACTAGAGGAAAATAAACGTCTCTAAGGTCAGGGCGTGACATCATTAGGCCCTAATCTATGGATTTCACGACTGGGAATACAGATATGTATCTGTTGGTCACAGATACCTTTAAAAAAAGTAGGGACTTGGATCAGAAAACCAGTCAGTATCTGGTGTGACCACCATTTGCCTCATGCAGCGCGAAACATCTCCTTCGCATAGAGTTGATAGACTGTTGATTGTGGTCTATGGCATGTTGTGCCACTTCTCTTCAATGGCTGTGCGAAGTTGCTGAATATTAGCAGAAACTGGAACATGCTGTTGTACACGTCGATCCAGAGCATCCCAAACATGCCCAATGGGTGACATGTCTGATGAGTATACAGGCCATGGAAGAACTGGGACATATCCATCTTCCAGAAATTGTGTACAGATCCTTGCGACATGGGGCCGTGCATTGTCATCCTGAAACATGAGGTGATGGCGGCGGATGAATGACACAACAATGGGCCTCAGGATCTCATCACGGTATCTCTGTGCATTCAAATTGCCATCAATAAAATGCAATTGTGTCCATTGTCGGTAGTTTATGCCTGCCCATACCAAAACCCCACTGACACCATGGGGCACTCTGTTCACAACGTTGACATCAGCAAACCGCTCACCCACACGACGCCATACACATGGTCTGGTTGTGAGGCCGGTTGGACATACTGCCAAATTCTCTAAAACGATGTTGGAGACGACTTATGGTAGAGAAATTAACATTCAATTCTCTGGCAACAGCTCTGGTGGACATTCCTGCAGTCAGCATGTCCATTGCACGCTCCCTCAAAACTTAAGACATCTGTGGCATTGTATTGTGTGACAAAACTGCACATTTTAGAGTGGCCTTTTATAGTCCCCAGCACAAAGTGCACCTGTGTTATGATCATGATGTTAAATCAGCTTCTTGAATGCTACACCTGTCAGGTGGATGGATTATCTTTGCAAAGGAGAAATGCTCACTAACAGAGATGTAAAAAATGTGTGCACAACATTTTAGAGAAATAAGCTTTTTGTACGTATGGAACATTTCTGGGATATTATATTTCAGCTCATGAAACATGGGGGGGACCAACACTTTACATGTTGCGTTTATATTTTTGTTCAGTTTATAATGACCTCAGTTACTGAAAGCCCAGCAGAGATGATTGCCAGTAATGAAGTAACGACAATCTATTAGTTAAGCAATGTGTGAATGATGAGAACATTGATGTTTCCTCGTATATAGATCTCAGGCTCCTGTCTGCATGTTCTCTCCACTCAACTAAAATCATTTTAACTGAAAATTAATAGCTATAGCTATGTTCTACTAGTCAGCACCTCGCCTAATATTTTCAATAGAAAATTCAAACACATAACTATGCATGCACAGGACACAGTCACAAACTACAGTATGTACAGTATATGGTTTGGAAAAGTAAAGAAATAGTACATTTTTCAATAATTACACTGCCTGGTCTTTTTTTTCTCATTCTTATGTTTTATGGTGCTGGTCAAATAATGGTTATTCTACACGTCACATATTTACACAAAATAGAACGAGTATAAGAACACCTGCACTTTCCATGACATAGACTGACCAGGTAAATCCACGTGACATCTATGATCCCTTATTGATGTCACTTGTTAAATCCACATTAATCAGTGTAGATGAAGGGGAGACAGGTTAAAGAAGGATCTTAAAGCTTTGAGACACTTGAGACATGGATTGTGCATGTGCGTCATTCAGAGGGTGAATGGGAAAGACAAAACATTTTTGTGTGAAGAACTGCAATGCTGCTGGGTTTTTCACACTCTGTGTATCAAGAATGGTCCACCACCCAAAGGACATCCATCCAACTTGACACAACTGTGAGAAGCATTGGAGTCAACATGGGCCAGCATCCCTGTGGAACGCTTTCAACACCTTGTAGAGTCCATGCTCTGACTGTTCTGAGGGCAAAACGAGGGTGGTGGGTGGGGTGTTCCTAATGTTTGGTATGCTCAGTGTATAACATGATTATACCTACACATGTGTTGTGGTTATACTGTACCATAGTGGACTTTTTATTAGAAAAGGGGTTACTCAGTCTGAATAGTTACATGGTGGGGGATTCGTTTACAGTAAGGGGGACATGGACAAGCGCAAAAGCATCAACAGCACTACAAATTCATTGCACTGCCACCTGCTGGAGAGTACTGACAACTACGTTTCAGAGATCACATTTATCAAGAGACAGATCAGGATTCCTGTCTGACTCTGACCCAATGTCTGTGTAACATTATCCTGAGCCAGCCCAGAACTAATGTAGAAACTATGGATTTCTTCTCTCTATTCTCTCTAATCCCCTGTTCTTTTTCTCTCCCTCGCTCTCTCCCCATCTCTCTGTCTTTCAGAATCAGAGGAAGTTTTCTCTCACACCCCAACCCCCCAGCAGGTTTCACCAGCTCTCTCCCGAAGTATGTCATTCATTTCCAACCATGACTTTAGGACCAATGGCAACAGCAGAGTGGAGATGCTAAGCCAGATGGAACCCAACTATCCACTGGACTACCTCTTCCTCTCACAGTGTGAGACAGGGAGGTTCAGCATCTCTAGGTAAATAGCCTCTCAAACATCAAGCTGGACACCATATCAACACCACACGTTGTTTAACCCTCTACTGCACATGTTTAGTTTTTTCATTTAAAAAAAAGTGCAGTATGCCGAAATCGCTCTGCCACTTCCTGGTTGCAAGAATTCGAACAGTTCGCCTAATTTCAGTTTATGTGACAAAACAAGCAAGTATAGTGTAAAGAATCATTGTACCATCCAAACCACAGTGAAATATATTTTCAATAACCAAAATATTGTATTTTCAGCTGTTTGAAGCTGGTGTACAAAACCGAAAGTAAAATACGCAAAAACGAAACTTAAGAACATAAAGCATAGAAATAGTGCACATAGAACATATCTACCACTTCTTAGACTTGCTATCAATGAGAATGACAGATCTATAACTCACATTTCTATGTGAATTTGGTCAGGTCACCCAAAAAGTGACATATTGCATCCCCCCAAAAATATCCATTCTATTCTTGGAAGATTTAGGCTTTCTGATGTATCAATAATTTCAACAACAAAAAAATTACTTTTACCCCCATCACCCAGATTAGAACGTTTTGCCTCAGGGCAACTCTGTGCCATAAGGGCACTAAAACACCAAAGAAAATCTGATATTTTCAGAACATTTATTAAGTGAAATATAGTAGAAACGAGACTATTTTCATAAGAAATTAAAATTGGGCATATAGTATTTCACTGCCTCTAAAACCTGATTCTGGGGGTCATTCTTCCTCACTGTCCTCAAGATCACCGTCCTCACTATCAGAGGGTATGATCCTAACTGCTCAATTAGGCTAATTTTACCCATAGAATTTCCCTGTGTCAATTGCCTGTGAATGTCAGTGGATATGTTGGCAAAAACATTGACCAAAGCCCTCATTTCAATCAAGCTACATGTCTTTCATTGAGTATGATATTGCCCTGAAAAGTAGCATAACTGCTCAACGTTGCCCTGAGGCAACAAAAAGAAAACTACATTTAAAAAATATATTTATAAAAACGAAACATGTTAAAAACCTAATAAATATGCTTCTTTAGAGATTTGTCAAGTTATCTCTATTTAAACATGCAAAAGTCTGAAATGTTTCTTAACCTTCGCTCACACCATGCGCTCAAGTCGCTCTTCTTCCTGAAGACGATCCCTCCCCCAATTGATACATCATACGAGCTTCTGCACCTCATTGGATTGTTTACAGACGTCATCACATATTTTGATGTTTAGGTTAAATGATGATAAATGATAAACACTGTATTTTTCTTTTTCTTTCTTTTATAGATGCGACAGCTTTTCAAACTCGGAGAGATCTCTGGAACAAAATTCATCAGACACTACTACTGAAGATGTCTTCTCTTCACCCCTCGGCACTGATCCTTCTCCGTCTCCCTTTCCCCATACTGGACCATTTCTGTCCCCCTTCCCTCACACTGGACCATCTTCGTCTCCCTTCCCCCACATTAGGACGCATGACCCCCCTTTCAGCGCACCATGTGGCCCCACGTCAACCTCATCCTCTCCTCGAACACTCCATCGTACACCGGATATCTTCCAGTTTGACAAGCCATACTCTTCTGCCATATTGGAGGCAACTAGTGATGGACTAACTCCCCCTCCTCTACCCCCCAAGCCTGTCCACCTCTCAGAGCACCTCAGAGATGACGGCTCCCACGGGCCTCTGGCAGGAATTAAGCAGCAGCTCACAGGTCAACCTGCACTCATCCCCCGGAGGATCTCTCTGTCAGGCCTGCCAGACCACTTCAGAAGAGGTACAGTATATAACCAGCAGAGTCCTTCAGTCTAGGCCAGGGTTCCCCAACTATGATTATATTTTGCCCCCCAAGTTTTCTGCATTTTTTATTTATTTTTTATTGTTGGACTTAAGACTCCAAAAACACCAGGAAATCAGCTCCAAGTGATTTTAAATTTGGAAATCTGATCCAAAGTATTCCTAAACAAAATAGAGCTATGTATGTGATTGTATTAAAATGTAAGCAAGGTTTGAAATGATTATGTTTTCGTCAAATATTATATCTGTTTCTAGCTTCTTGCGGTCAATTTGCAGTCTCCAAATGTATAATTACACTAAAAGTATGTGGACACTGGCTCGTCGAACATCTCATTCCAAAATCATGGGCATTAATATGGAGTTGGTCCCCACTTTGTTGCTATAACAGTCTCCACTCTTCTGAGAAGAGAAGGCTTTCCATCCAGGCTGTATCACAACTGGCCCTGATTGGGAGTCCCATAGGGCGGCGCACAATTGGCTCAGCGTCGTCCAGGTTTGGCGAGTGTAGGCCGTCATTGAAAATAAGAATTTTTTCTTAACTGACTTGCCTAGTTAAACAAAGGTTAAATAAAAAATATGTGGGAACATTGCTGCGGGGACTTGCTTCCTTTTAGCCACAAAAGCATTATTGTGGTCGGGCAATGATGTTGGGTGATTAGGCCCGCAGTTCCAATTGAAATCCAAAGGGGTTAGATGGGGTTGAGGTCCGGGCTTCGTGCAGGCCAGTCAAGTTCTTCCACACCGATCTCAACAAACCCTTTCTGTATGGCCCTCGCTTTGTGCACGAGGGCATTGTCATGCTGAAACAGGAAAGGGCCTTCCCCAAACTGTTGCCACAAAGTTGGAACCCTAGAATCGTCTAGAATGTCATTGTATGTTGCAGCGTTAAGATTTCCCTTCACTGGAACTAATGGGCCTAGACCGAACCATGAAAAACAGCCCCAGACCATTATTCCTCCTCCACCAAACTATTCCTCCTCCACCAAACGAGGACAGACGATTTTTACGCGCTGCGCACTTTAACACTCGACGGTCCCGTTCTGTGAGATTGTGTGACGTACCACTTTGCAGCTGAGCCGTTGTTGCTCCTAGAAGTTTCCACTTCACAATAACAGCACTTACAGTTGACCGGGGAAGCTCTAGCAGAGCAGAAATGTGACGAACTGACTTGTTGGAAAAGTGGCATCCTATAACGGTGCCACTTTGAAAGTCACTGAGCTCTTCAGTACGGGCCATTCTACTACCAATGTTTGTCTATGGAAATTGCATGGATGTTTGCTCGATTTTATTCACATGTCAGGAACGGTGTGGCTGAAATAGCCGAATCCACTCATTTGAAGGGGTGCCCACATACTGTTTCGGCCCCACGACCATTCACTCAAGAAAAAAATCGGCCCGCGGCTGAATGTAGTTGATGATTTCTGGTCTAGGCCCTTTATACCTGCCGCCACATACTGTATGCTCATCAATGTGGTATATGTAATCAATATAGTCAGCACGTGTATTTATTCTGACCTAACATGTTTCCAACCACACAGTATGCCTGGTGTCATTGTTTCTGTTATATAACATGATAACCACCTTCATTAGTGATATTTCTGTCTTATCTAGGAGACACTGAGGGGACTGCATTGAGGAGCAGGAACAAAAGGCTCAGTCTCAATTTGGTGAGAAAACATGTACTTACAATGGATGAGAACTGAATGTTTTGCACATCATTTTGTCGGATAGTTCACAGCAGGGAATAATTCTTAACTGTCATTGTTTCCTTTTTGAATCTCAAACAACAATATAGGATTTACAAGTGACTTATTACATCATTCTAGGCCATGCTGTAGTACAAATTCCTAAGTTGGTCTGGTCTTGTTGTCTTGTAGCCACATTTCATTGCCACTCAAAGTCCAAACTGCCATGAGGACTCGTACGTGTCCATGGCCTCTCCGCGTGTCTTTGTTGGTGAAGATGTATTGGACGGCTACGTCCCTATGAGCCCCACTCCAATCAGCTTCCTCAAGGCTAATGGCAAAACAGAGGCCCCTCTCGCTCCCACCTCCCTTCCCATTGCAGATCTACCTGGGGATCTAGAACCACCTCCAATCAACAGGGATCTCAAACCACGCAGGAGAGGTAATGAACAAAAAGGAAGTAAAAAAACATGTCTAAAAGGGATACATAATGTATTTAATCCTCATTCGAGCAGTGGGTACTAAGTAGAGGAAGCATAAAAAATGCTTTCATAAGCATGTATTTTGCTGAAAAGCAAAATGAATATGGTTTTTACATTCTATTGAATCTTGTGACTCCCTGTGATAGTCTCCTTTCAGGACAGTATTTCCTGAGTCAACATTTGCAGCATGGCTCTATTTGAAATATTGCTGTTTCAACACAAATGTCCTTTGTTGGGGGAAAAGTACAGCTGATCATTATTGTCCGATAGAGAATTTGAGGGTTGCTTGCCTCACCTCACTATATTGTTTTGCTGGTTCGCAGCACGGCCTCCACCACTGGACCTGAGGGGTCTGTCCACTATCAGAGAATGTCCGACTCATATGCCTTTGATCAGAACCATGACAGAGCCAGGGTGAGACCGAAATTTACTCTCTTCTTCCTGAACTCTCAGCTCTCTTTCTGTCCAAATTCTAAAATGAAAAAAAAGTAGGATTTATTTGTGTGTGTTTGTTTGTGTTGTTCCCAGCAACTCACTGCAAGGAAAACTGGGAATTAAAGGAGACCAAGAAGCCAGCATTCCAATAGTAAAGTTACCTTCTATATTGACATTAAAAATAGTTATACATGCATAGAGTTATGCAATCATCAGCGAGAAGAAAAGTACCCAAGTCAGTTCATAGATAGACTACTTCACTCCCATACCATGAATAATTCAGCTGTTGTGTCTAAAATCTGAGTTCCAAACTGCTTAAAGCAGGGGAATAAAGCTTTGAGCATCATGATTATTTATTCATGTTTGGGGTACCAAGAAAGGCTTAAAATATTACAATTGATATTCACCTGAAACTAGCGATACAACATGAAAAATGTTGAGTATTAGTGAACCATATGACATAACATATTCCGAGATCAAAATATGGATGAATGTGAGGTGAGACTCATTATAACTGAGATTCCTTTAATTTCAGGAGTCAAGGCAACAGTTCTCTACAAACGAGGGAGCCTCCCAGCCATGGCTTAGGAGATCAAACCTTGACTACCTTTCACTGGATTTCAATTCCGCATCCCCCTCTCCTGTGCAAAAGGTAAGCTTGATTGAATAGACAGAGGTCAAATGGTAGGAATGGGTTTGTTTCCAAAGCAAGACATTGATTTGATTTGACCATTTTAAAGACATAAAAATGTTACACCAGGCAACAGATACATATACAGTTGAAGTTGGAAGTTTACATACACTTAGGTTGGAGTCATTAAAACTCGTTTTTCAACCACTCCACAAATGTCTTGTTAACAAACTATAGTTTTGGCAAGTCGGTTAGGACATCTACTTTGTGCATGACACAAGTCATTTTTCCAACAATTGTTTACAGACAGATTATTTCACTTATAATTCACTGTATCACAATTCCAGTGGGCCAGAAGTTTACATACAATAAGTTGACTGTGCCTTTAAGCTTCTGATAGGCTAATTTACATAATTTGAGTCAATTGGAGGTGTACATGTGGATGTATTTCAAAGCCTACCTTCAAACTCAGATACTCTTTCCTTGCCATCATGGGAAAATCAAAAGAAATCAGCCAAGACCTCAGAAAACAAATTGTAGACCTCCACATTTCTGATTCATCCTTGGGAGCAATTTCCAAACGCCTGAAGGTACCACGTTCATCTGTACAAACAATAGTACGCAAGTATAAACACCATGGGACCACGCAGCCGTCATACCACTCAGGAAGGAGACGCGTTCTGTCTCCAAGAGATGAACGTACTTTGATGCGAAAAGTGTGAATACATGCTAGAACAACAGCAAATGACCCTGTGAAGATGCTGGAGGAAACAGGTACAAAAGTATCCATATCCACAGTAAAACGAGTCCTATATCGACATAACATGAAAAGGCGCTCAGCAAGGAAGAAGCCACTGCTCCAAAACCGCCATAAAAAAGCCAGACTACGGTTTGCAACTGCACATGGGGACAAAGATCGTACTTTTTGGAGAAATGTCCTCTGGTCTGATGAAACAAAAATAGAACTGTTTGGCCATAATGACCATCGTTATGTTTGGAGGAAAAAGGGGGAGGCTTGCAAGCCGAAGAACACCATCCCAACCGTGAAGCACGGGGTGGCAGCATCATGTTGTGGGGGTGCTTTGCTGCAGGTGCACTTCACAAAATAGATGGCATCATGAGGCAGGAAAATTATGTGGATATATTGAAGCAACATCTCAAGACATCAGTCAGGAAGTTAAAGCTTGGTCGCAAATGGGTCTTCCAAATGGACAATGACCCCAAGCCTACTTCCAAAGTTGTGGCAAAATGGCTTCAGGACAACAAAGTCAAGGTATTGGAGTGGCCATCACAAAGCCCTTGACCTCAATCCTACAGAATATTTGTGGGCAGAATTGAAAAAGCGTGTGCGAGAAAGGAGGCCTAGAAACCTGACTCAATTACACCAGCTCTGTCAGGAGGAATGGGCCAAAATTCACTCAACTTATTGTGGGAAGCTTGTGGAAGGCTGCCCGAAATGTTTGACCCAAGTTAAACAATTTAAAGACAATGCTACCAAATACTAATTGAGTGTATGTACACTTCTGGCCCACTGGGAATGTGATGAAAGAAATAAAAGCTGAAATAAATCATTTTCTCTACTATTATTCTGACATTTCACATTCTTAAAATAGACTGGTGATCCTAACTGACCTAAAACAGGGAATTTTTACCAGGATTAAATGTCAGGAATTGTGAAAAACTGAGTTTAAATATATTTGCCTAAGGTGTATGTAAACTTCCGACTTCAACTGTACCAAAATTGCCTAGGATAATATACACAAAAAAGTCAAAAGACTTGTTTCCATTGTGGTCCTCTCATTGAATCAATTCAACCATTTAACAGTGTTAAAGTGTTACTTTGAACTGCCACTGGCAGTTTTAAAGGACCTCAAATTACCGTCATCATCCACTGCAATTCCCTATGTTCATTCTATTGTGTGTGGGCATATCAAGAATTTATTCATCTATAGTAATATCACTTTGTCTCTGCATGCTTAATTGATACACATGACAGTTACCAGATTGGTGTCATACATTTTCATTATTGGCACTATGCTCACTCTTATCGTTTAATCTGTAATTGAATGTGCAATGCGCCTGTATCGAGGAAACATTTTTTTTTTTTAAACAACATGATTCCATATGTGTTATTTCATAGTTTTGATGTCTTCAGTATTATTCTACAACGTAGAAAATAGAAAAAATAAAGAAAAACCGTTGAACGAATAGGTGTGTCCAAACTGGTACTGTATATATGGAGTCGCTAAAGTTTTAAACAAATCAAAATATATTTTATATTTTATATTCTTTAAAGTAGCCACCCTTTGCCTTGATGACAGCTTTGCACACTCTTGGCATTCTCTCAACCACCTTCACCTGGAATGCTTTTCCAACAGTCTTGAAGGAGTTCCCACATATGCTGAGCACTGTTGGCTGCTTATCCTTCACTCTATGGTCCAACTCATCCCAAACCATCTCAATTGGGTTGAGGTTGTGTCACGCCCTGATCTGTTTCACCTGTTCCTGTGATTGTCTCCACCCCCTCCAGGTGTCGCTTATTTTCCGCAGTGTATTTATCCCTGTGTTTCTTGTCTCTCTGTGCCAGTTCATCTTGTATGTTTAGTCAAGTCAACCAGCGTGGTTTTCCCGTACTCCTTTTCTATTCTCTTTTTATGGTCCTCCCGGTTCTGACCCCTGCCTGACTCTGGACTACTTTCCCGCCTGCCCTTCGGTGACTACCCCTTTGGATTAATAAACATTGTAAGACTCCAACCATCTGCCTCCTGTGTCTGCATCTGGGTCTCGCCTTGTGCCTTGATAGGTTGGGTGATTGTGGAGGCCAGGTCATCTGATGCAGCACTCCATCACTCTCCTTCTAGGTCAAATAGCCCTTTCACAGCCTGAAGGTGTGTTGGGTCATTGTCCTGTTGAAAAACAAATCATCGTCCCAGTAAGCGCAAACCAGATAGGATGGCGTATCACTACAGAATGCTGTGGTAGTTAACCCGGCTAGTTAAGTGTGCCTTGAATTCTAAATAAATCACTGACAGTGTCACCTGCAAAGCACCATCACACCTCCTCCTCCATGCTTCACGGTGGGAACTACACATGTGGAAATAATCCGTTCCCCTACTCTGCATCTCAAAGACACAGCGGTTGAAACAAAAAATCTCAAATTTGGACTCATCAGACCAAAGGACAGATTTCCACTGGTCTAATGTCCATTGCTAATGTTTCTTGGCCCAAACAAGTCCCTTCTTATTATTGGTGTCCCTTAGTAGTGGTTTCTTTGCAGCAATTCAACCATGAAGGCCTGATTCACGCAGTCTCCTCTGAACAGTTGATGTTGAGATGTGTCCGTTACTTGAACTCTGTGAAGAATTTATTTGGGTTGCAATCTGAGGAGCAGTTAACTCTAATAAACTTATCCTCTGCAGCAGAGGACCTGTGGCGGTCCTCATGAGAGCCAGTTCATCATAGCGTTTGATGGTTTTTGCGACTGCACTTGAAGGAACTTTCAAAGTTCTTGAAATTTTCTGGATTGACTGAACTTCATGTCTTAAAGTAATGATGAACTGTCATTTCTCTTTGCTTATTTAAGCTGTTCTTGACATATGGACTTGGTCTTTTACCAAATATGTCTATCTTCTGTATACCACCCATACCTTGTCACAACACAATTGATTAGCTTAAACTCATTAAGAAGGAAAGAAATTCAGCAAATTAACTTTTAACAAGGCACACCTGTCAATTGAAATGCATTCCAGGTGACTACCTCATGAAGCTGGTTGAGAGAATGCAAAGCTGTCATCAAGGCAAAGAGTGGCTACTTTGAAGAATCGCAAATAAATGTTTTGTTTAACACTTTTTTGGTTACTACATGATTCCATATGTTATTTCATAGCTTTGATGTCTTCACTATTATTCTACAATATAGAAAATAGTAAAAAAAAAAAAAGAAGAAAAACCCTTGAATGAGTAGGTGTGACTGGTAATGTAGAAAGTATAGGGCGGCAGCTAACCTAGCGGTTAGAGCATTGAGCCAGTAACAGAAAGATCACTAGTTAGAATCCCGATCGTGCAAGGTGAAAAATCGGCCGATGTGCCTTTGAGCAAGGCACTCAACCCTTGTTAATCCAGGGTCATCGTTGATAATAGCTGGTCGTGACCCCAATCTCTGGGAGTGTGGGACATGCAAAAAACACATTTCCAATTCACACATGAATATTAATACACATGTGAAATAGGACAAATAAGTACAAATGATTGTGTTCTGTATGTGGCATTTTCTTTAAGTGGCACTTTTGCATTGACTCATATGTTAGAAATCAAGCCAAATTATTGGTCTCTTTCACCATCTGAGCAGGGGTGCAGAATAGGTTTTCATTTCAATAGTACTTGAAACCACACATACTGGTCATACCTTAAAACAGTGAACAACATACATATACTGCATGTATCATCTTATTTGTTTGGTTTTATTGGTCCAACTTCCATCTGATTTCAATAGCCCAGAAGTAAACAATACAGTACATTGTGGAATTGGCTCAAATAGCACTTGCAAGGTGTAGTTGTGCCTATTTCCATGGTAATGAAGCTGTGACTCATTGTTTTGGTGATTCACAGCAAAAAGACATAGTGAAAGGAATACTAATGGCTGGAATACAAGCTGGACACTAGTGAGGACATATGACATGAACTATAAGACTGCATTATAGCCACTGAATAACTGACAAAACAGCATCAACTTAAAATTGTTTTCCACGTTATGGAAAGGTGTGAAGTGTCATCTATGTAAGACTGATAGTTCTATTCTGGATACAGGTTTGGATTGAATAATGTCCTTACCTTAGTTTACTGTACACCAACTCTGCTGTGATGTCTTCCAGAAGCCCTTACTTACTGATGAACACAGGGTGGACTATGTGCAGGTGGATGAGAAAAAGACTCAGGCCCTGCAGAACACTAAGATGGAATGGAAGGATGTCCGCCAGTCTAAAGTGTAAATCAGACGGAGAAAAAGTAAGATGGGATAAAACACAAATACTTTCCATTTCACAAAACAAGTGGAGCAAATGCAACATCACATTAAATATATGTCATAACAGATGGTAGCTTATCTCAAAGAGAGCAGTTCTTCTTTCATGTACAAAATAAAAGCACTTTGAAATGTATCAGATATAAACATCTATGAGAGAAGAAAGTAGACGGTGTTGTCAAAAAAGGTTTAAATTACTGGTTTGTAGTTTGGGGCATCAACATTCACTGTAAAAATATCACATCAAAGTTACACTGTGAATGTCACCTTACCATGCACTGTGTCACAATGCTGTTTTTGTATCAAATGTTATGCAATGAAAAGGACATTGCTCATTGCTCATTATTTGCTGAAACAGATTGTATGGATTCTTAATACACAGGAATTCAGGGATGATGTTTTTCTGAGTTTGAGATCATCTTAAACCAAATGAACACGTGTCTAAGTGTTAGCCATGGAATCCTAAAGACAAACATGCATTAATGCTTCTGCCCAGCATATTGCATTTGTTGTTGTTTTTTAAGTTCTGATGCCTTCGATTGGCAGCCAGCAGGAATAGAGCCATGCAATCTGTAGTCATGCACATAGGGAGTGAATGGAGTAGTATCTATCATTCAGAGAACTCATACAGTATCAACAGGATGAAAATCTCAGACCTGATACTGTGTAGGCCTAACAGTACTGTGTTGTTACTGTTTAACAGAAGGCGGGTTTATGCATGCGTCTAACATACATCCTTTGTCCCGACCTTGTCCACATTCTTATTGTGCCCACATTTTCAGACAGGTGTAGATGATTGAAAGATGCATTGTGATCTGATCTTCTTGACCACTTCTGGAGATGGTCAAGGACCCACTGTGTCTGGATATCTTACAAGTGCAGACGGATCTGGACAGTGAAATCATCATTATCCCATCTTCTATAACCATTGACTTATGGAATTATTTTTTTAAATGTATTTTACCTAGTAAGTTAACTGAGAACACATTCTCATTTACAGTAACAATAGTTACAGGGGAGAAGAACGAGACAATTGGAAGCTGGGGATGATTGGGTGGCAATGATGGTATGATTTCCAGATTGGGAATTCAGCCAGGAAACCAGGGTTAACACCCCTACTCTTACAATAAGTCCACAGGATCCTTATTGACCAGAGTCTCAGAACACCTGTTTAACATCCCATCCAATAGACAGCACTCTACACAGGGCAAAGTCCCCAATCACTGCCCTGGGGCATATTTTTTAGACCAGAGGAAATTGTGCCTCCTACTGGCCCTCCAACACCATATGGTCTCCCATCCAGGGACCAACCCTGCTTAACTTCAGAGGCAAGCCAGCAGTGGGATGCAGGGTGGTATGCTGCCAGAATCAATATGTCTTCAAATAAATCATATTGTGAAAGAATGGCTGTCAAATCATTTGCATACAAGGAGGGACCAGGAAATCTGGTCACAATGTGGACACAGTGAATGGATATGAGACGCATTTTAATACCATGTGTAGACATATTTCAGAAAATGTGGGCACAATAAGAATGTGGACAAGATCAGGACAAAGGACGTGTTAGCGCCAGGTATAAACAAAGCTAGATGGTACCGATGACTCGAACCACAATATCCACACCATCTTGATAGGTCAATCTACAGCAGAAAGCACAAATCACTCAGTGTGCCTATCCTAAACTTGGTGAGGGTGAATAACTACCTTACAATGAACGGTCGGCTCACAAATGTTGGGAAAGCCGCAGTCTTAACTAGATGTTTCTACAGATGGAATTGAACCCATTATTTTAGCATAAGCGGTACCAGCTTCAGGTTGTGAGTTTTGTTTTAATGTATGCTTTAACATGTCCGTGTAATGTATGCAAAGATGCACATCTAAGAATGTTTTCATGCTTTAATAAATCACTTTTACCTGAAATACATTTGTTTTCTTTATTAAGTCATCCACAGCTACAGTAGTAGGCTATACTACATCACTGATTAGTGTAATCAACTGAAAGGCTGTTACACACAACCAGCAGGCTACCAAGTCTACCACTTCCCTAACTAGCCAGTTGGGGCCCATAGCGCAATTATACTGTAGCTTTTCCTTGAATTTCTCAGTTTCAAACATCATTTTAATTATGTTTAAAGTCTTCATATAGTCCTTCAACATACATGCAGTGCCTTCGGAAAGTATTCAGACCCCTTGACCTTTTTCACATTTTTTTTTGATCATCAATCTATGCACAATACCCCATAACGACAAATCAAAAAAAGTTTTAGATATTTTTGCTACTTTATTACAAGTAAAAAAAAAATGAAATATCACATTTACATAAGTATTCAGACCCTTTACTCAGTACTTTGTTGAAGCACCTTTTGCAGCAATTACAGCATTGATTATTCTTGGGTATGACGCTACAAGCTTGGCACACCTGTATTTGGGGAGTTTCTCCCATTCTTCTCAGCAGATCCTCTCAAGCTCTGTCAGGTTGGTTGGGGAGCGTCGCTGCACAGCTATTTTCAGGTCTCTCCAGAGAAGTTCGATAGGGTGCACATCATGTCCGGGCTCTGGCTGGGCCACTCAAGGACATACAGACACTTGTCCCAAAGCCACTCCTGCGTTGTCTTGGCTGTGTGCTTAGGGTCATTGCCCTGTTGGAAGGTGAACCTTCGCTCCAGTCTGAGGTCCTGAGCGCTCTGGAGCAGGTTTTCATCAAGGATCCCTCTATATTTTGCTCCGTTCATCTTTCCCCCATCCTTGACTAGTCTCCCAGTCCCTGCCGCTGAAAAACATCCCCACAGCATGATTCTCCCACCACCATGCTTCAGCGTAGGGATGGTGCCAGGTTTCCTCCAGACGTGATGCTTGGCTTCAGGCCAAAGAGTTCAATCTTCGTTTCATCAGACCAGAGAATCTTGTTTCTCATGTCTGAGAGTCTTTAGGCGCCTTTTGGCATACTCCAAGCAGGCTGTGATGTGCCTTTTACTAAGAAGTGGCTTCAGTCTGGCCACTCTATCATAAAGGCCTTATTGGTGGAGTGCTGCAGAGATGGTTGTCCTTCTAGAACTCTAGAGCTCTGTCAGAGTGACTATTGGGTTCTTGGTCACCTCCCTGACCAAGACCCTTCTCCCCCGTGAGCTCAGTTTGGCAGAGTGGCCAACTCTAGGAAGAGTCTTGGTGGTTCCAAACTTCTTCCTTTTAAGAATGATGGAGACCACGGTGTTCTTGGGGACCCTCAATGCTACAGACAGTTTTTTGTACCCTTCCCCAGACCTGTGCCTCCACATAATCCTGTCTCAGCGCTCTACAGACAATTCCTTTGACCTCATGGCTTGGTTTTTGCTCTGACATGTACTTTCAACTTTGGGACCTTATATAGACAGGTGTGTGCCTTTCCAAATCATGTCCAATCAATTTAATTTACCACAGGTGGACTCCAATCTAGTTGTAGAAACATCTCAAGGATGATCAATGGAAACAGGATGCACCTGAGCTCAATTTCGAGTCTCATAGCAAAGGGTCTGAATACTTATGTAAATAGGTATTTCTGTTTTGTTTTTAATAAATATATTTGCAAACATATCTTCGCTTTGTCATTATGGGGTATTGTGTGTAGACTGTAGAGGATCTTTTATTTAATTTAATACATTTAGAATAAGGCTATAACGTAACAAAATGTGGAAAAAGTCAAGGGGTCTGAATACTTTCCGAAGGCACTGTATCTGCAATAGACAATAAATTGATTTCTTTACACATTAATGGTAATTCTTTAATAATAGATCTTATGCATGACTTCTCTTACAGGTTGGTGTGCTTCATTAGACTGTCTTTTGATACATTAAGAAGGAAAGATAAGGAGAGATGGTGATCATTTGAGGAAAAAGTAAACAAACACCTGGCATTCAGAGAAATGAAGTTAGATAATCTTGGTGGTTATCCCTCTCATTAGAGTGTGTTAATGCACATCAATTAACACCTAGCAGGGTACTGCACAAATTCAATTATTAAGAAGGAAACAATCATGTTAACGCATTTTGATTTATTCCAAGCCATAGTCACAGAATTAATGATAAATCATCAATAAAACCAAAAATGAAATAAAACAACTTATCAATTCAGATATTTAAGCATTTGTTTTCATTATAAAATGCACTTTTTAAAATAAATGTATGAATGTTACATATCAGTTCATCAAGAGAAAATGCCTTAATATTTAAAGTGTTTTTTTCCTTCAATATTACTGCACACTTTCATATTGCGCTTTTATACTGTATCTAATGCAATGTATTAAATCCTAGTTGATTTTTTTAGGCATATAAATAAATATCCTTTTAAAAATTGTTTTTACCCTTTGAATACAAATATAGATAACAAGCTTGACCACCAGCATTTCCTTTGCATTTTTCATGTGAAATTCTGATATAACTGTTGTTGAAGTAGCCATCATAATGCCTAAAAAAATAATAATAATAAACACACTGGAATCCCCCTGAAATGTTCCCCATCTTCTGCTTCATCTAAGTCTGGTGGCAGACCAAGCGAAGGATTTATCCTGCAATGACAGGCGTAAAATCAGTCATGTCATAACATTGTGCTGGCACTATGAAAGCCACCACAGGAAAGGGACTACCAAGATGTTTCAACTGTAGTTTGGCTACCTTAAAGTGGTATTCTTTTTTTTGTCCTAACCAATAAAGCTTTCACTATCAAGAATGAAAATAAAGCCAATGAATAGGGGTTTAACCATGGTCATTTATGGAACTATCGCCAAATAATTTTATGGTAGGCCTTTTTATTTCTGAAACTTATGCGATCACAATCTTTGTTAAATGACTTGGGTGGTTGAAAGGCATTCTAGCAGACTCTTCTACCTGATGAAATCACAGATGGATCTTAGGTAAGTGCAACTATAACCACATATTATTCTACAATGACTGAGGTGCCCGGTGGTAAAGAAAGCACTATGCAATGATAGCTGAATATAGCCTACTGTTATATCAGGTCTCAAACTACCATCCTGGTTATGCAAAATCAGTGTGAATGACTATTTAAGAGAACACCACGAGATGATATTCCTATCAGACTTAAGTACCTACATGTAATAAAAATATATACAACATATATACCCTGTCAACAATATAAGATGTATTTGAATGAGTCACACTGAAGTTGATGATGCGGATTCTCTTTTTCCTTTGACCCGTAAGAATATAATTGCACAATTAATACCTACAATGGACTTCATCATGCATTATAAATTAACAAAAATAAAATGGAAATAAATACTCAAAAACAATACAAGACTGATGAATCTGGCCAGCATTTTACTTTAACCAAAAAATAAATGAAAAAAAAACTCATAAAATGCCCATTAAGGTCACAGTGAACTGTAGGACACAACCAGATTTGGCATAAAGATCAATGTATGACTAGTGCTTCCTCAGTTTTAAATGTGGACACAAATGTTCTGTTAGTCTTTCCTTGAAACTCACGGTTCCCTTTTCCATTGTCCAAGGATTAGTAGAGGTCACAAAAATATTCTCACAGATCAAGAGATAGGAAGGTGTTTTGGTTTCTCTCAGGTTCCAAAGGTGTGGTCATTCGCTGTGGTAGTTGTCATTGCAGTCATACAGGTAAAGTGATTACAACAGTACAGTCATCAATGAGATGCTCACAAGCTAAATGTTTGACAATCCAAATACTCGTGTTCAGCTTTCCCTTAAGAGTCACAATTGAAATACAATGGTGCTTCTCAAAAAAAAATAAGGTGGTCTTTCTAAAATATATCTCTTCTCTATTTCCTAAAGGGGGTTAACCTGCTGAAGCTCTGCCAGAAGGGAGACTTGCACCTTTCAGGTTCAGGGAATTCAAATTCTGATTGTTCCATGCCGTCTCCTACCAAGTACTGTCCTGGATTCATGGGGTCCATAGGAGGGGGGTATCCAGGGGGCACAGACCTATGGCCTACACATGGGAGGAGAGATATATTAAGGAGGAGAGAGATGGACTAAAAACAGAAACTGTTAGTTAACTAATTTGGGAAAGTGTGCATTTACCTTTTTGTTTGGTCATTCTTCGCACTGTCATCGCTGCTTGTCGCTTCTGATACTCTGATATCTCAAACCCTGAAAAATATAAATAATTCTTATATTCATTCACCATTTTCATTTGTTGTACAAATGAACATTTCTTTCACATACACACCTATTTTTTCATCCTCTTGCACCATCTTGCGTTCCTCGTGAAAAGCTTTTAGCCAGCGAAGTTTCTCCTCCAGCTTCTTGGCCAGGAAGATGTGGATCTCGTCGGAGTCCTTATTACTCAGCTTGAACGCATTCTTCACACTCACATTGAAGTCATCATCCCGCCCATCCACAGCATCAACTAAATTGTACCTGTCCATATCCATGCGGCCCTTGTAGTACAGGATGTCTCGTCGTATTAAGTCCTGAGGGAAAAGTAAGGGAGTGAGGAGCGGAAGGGAAAGGAAAAATAAAGTAGAGAGTGGATTCTAATTTACTTTGAATTATCTACACCAGTGCTTTGAACAATAGTGAGGCACTGCGAAACCCAGGTGACAGACAGGAAATGAAAAGGCTTGAAATCCTGGCAGCCAGGAAGAAATAAGTGCATTTTTACTAATTGCAGCCGATCAATTTCCCTGTGATAGACAGGGTTCCATGCAATCACCCTGATGAATAATGCACTTTGCTGTAAACAGCTGCTCCTGATTCCAGGTGTCCCATCCCCATTAGTGATGTTTCTGCTGCGTACTATGTATTCCTGTCCCCTCAAAGAGCTTGTGTCACACATGTCCCAGCGGTAGCGGTAAACTCTGAGAGACACAACAGCCCTGTGTACTGTACTGTAAGTCTGTCAGCTTCCCCTAGCTCCCCTTTGGACATGACAGCCTAATGTTACAACACTGTTGTCATCCACCTCAGGTGCAGGAATCAATCACAGTGCTGAGGGGATGGAGATAAAAGATAAGACCCCACAGACAAGCAGGAATGAATCTCCATCCAGTTCTGTTACAACAAGTACCACAGGGTCCATTTTCAAGAGCTGAATTAAAGATGTATTCCTGACCATTTTAATTTCAAACTACAAATTGCATGGTGACAATATATCACAGAGAATTTCCCTCACTGTGAAGTCTGTGAGCTACCATCACATTTGAATGACTAAGCTTTTACAAAGACTCATACTAATAGGCCTAATTCATGGGATTGATTGTGGGTTTAAGAGCTAAACACTTCCGTGAATTGAGAATTTCTTAGCATGACATTTGAGAATCTCTCAACACATGTTGAGCTATTGGATGCATTTCAGAACTTCGTAAATTTCTATTTTTTTCTTGAGATGCTTATTTTTTTTAACAGCTTAAGTTTTGTGTATATGACTCAAATGTCTTGTCGGAATTGGGGAGTAAAGAGGAATTGCTGTCATAAAAACTACTATCAAACAAGCCTGTTCAGTCATCAGAACGGTAGTTATAATGTCCTAAGCTGTCTTTGTCACCACAGCGGTGAGGCTAAGCATTTTCTCATACAAGCCTGTGACTTTCTGTTTCGCACAATAAATCATTACCCCTTAAGCACATTAATCTGGTGACTTGACTCTTTCAAGCAGCGACCTTCATTTGCCTTGAACCTGGGAGTGTAACTAAGGGTACAAACACGCGTACTGATTTTGCTGCCATGTTTTATTCACAAACAAATTGACAGGTTGATCACATTCTAAACAAATTCCTGCCAACTCTGTCTGCAAAAGAGAGGGGTTACATAGGCAATATGTACACCTGGGAGTGCCAAGACTGGTTCCGATCAATTAAATAGCATTTGTGACCCAGATGTGGACACCTTACCTTTTTACACAGAACCATCTGATGGTCGAACAGGAAGAAGACCCTGGTCTGACTCCGCCCATATGGCTGGTAGATCCATGACATCTCCCCAGTGTAGACCAGCTCTGTACTCCTGTCTAGAATATCATCCCCCTGCACAGAGAAATACAAGATGGTCAGATCTTTAAACAGGATCAATAACACAGTCTGTGATACATAGTCAACAAAACGGAATCCTTTTATGCTTATGACATTAGAAAAGTGACTGATAAGATACTGACTGGTAAGACAGGCTTCCTCTGGTAAGACAGGCTTCCACTTCCTCAAATACATAGATGGTGACAAAGTAGAACTCTGGTGGGTTTGATTTTTTTTTTACTTGACATAATTACAGTACCTCAGTGATTGTGCAACTCTGGAAAAACTCTTCAACTAGGTCAGAGTGGCCTGATAACGCTAGCTCTCTCACATCAAATACAGGCTCGAGCCTAGCAACACAGATCCTTCCACTTCCTCTTCTCACTCCTGATTAACTTCATCCCGATGAAACGGAGTGCTTCAAAAATGCACCGCATCTGACAGTCTGTTTTCTTATTTCATCAAAAGAGTACATACTCCAAAAGGAGCAATTGATACATTTTCCTTTGGAAGAAACAACTTCTTGCCTCTAAACCTTCATAGAAGGTCTACGTGACAGCTTATCAAAATATTTGCATTGTAAAATACATTATGTTTCAAACTCTGACCAAAACAAACTAGTAGTAATGGAGTGAGTTGACAGAGCAAAACCATTAACTAAAAACAGCTTGTTGTTTGTTTGTCCCACAGTACTCGTTAGTTCCTCAGCCATGTCACCCTGTCTCAGTCCTACCTCCCAGTCCAGCACAGACGCCTGCCACTGTGCTATCTTGTCAATGTTTTCCAGGCGACGCTTCCTCTCGTTAATCTGCTGAGTGACGTTCCGCATGACAGCCAGCGCTGCAGCGACGTAACGGTAGTCACTACGAGAGGGGAGGAGACACAATGTTATAGTGGGGGTGACTAAGAAGGAGGAATAGGTCAACAAAAGAACTGTAGATAGTCAGGCATGCATACCGTGCCACATCTCTATCCCAGCTTCACTGCACAAAACAACAATACTTTAAGTTTAGCATCCACGTCTAGGATCCTCACATATTAATGAAAGATCCTCAAGTCTCATACTGGCCAATTAGCATGAGAGCAAAAAATACCAATCATTCCAGCAGGATCTTTATCAGTAGAAACAATGCTTCATCATGACACAGAGGTGAATGTAAATATTTGATGTGACATTGAGACTAAGGGACAGGTACCTGTGCTCCTGGACAGTGTACTTGAGCAGCTCTGCCAGCTGCAGAGGGTACTTGCAGATCTTCTGGACGGGCGTGAGCAGGAAGCCATCAATGGCGATGTCAATCATCTGCTGCACCAGGCGACACGCCTCGAAGAAATGCTGATAGCGGCCATCCTTCATCAGCCGAGAGAGCTCCATGCAGGCATCCACGTGGTTGTTGCAGTACTCTGAGTAGATCCAAAAGCCATCTTGCTGCAACAGATAAACATGTACACAGTATGTTTGAAATCCTGAAATGAGCGGAATTTCTTTTTTGGAGTTAACAAAATATCGAGGGTGCACTACTGCCTTAAGTTACCATTGAAATGAATAACCAAAGGGAACTCTGAAATGCCCCGTCATCAAGGTTCTCAGATGTATGAAAAATGATGAGAATCCAATGGACATGTAGATATGATACACAAGGTTTATGCAAACCTATCGAGGGATTACATTTAAAAAACACTTGAAATCCTGAGAGATACAAAAATGCTTACATGCTCTAGGAAGCAGGGACCTATTTCACTGAGATGAGGTTCTTCTGTATTGTACTGCTTCTCCAGGTCTCTGACAAAGCCCATTTGAAACCTGTAGATATCTTCAATGTTCCCAAATATGACCCTCAACTGGTCATCATTGAACATGTCTCTTCTTTTTTTACATTGCCGGAAGTAACCCTGAGGCAACAAAGAAAAACAAATGGTTTTGATCCAATATTATGCATGTCAAAGGATAGTATTTCACTGATGTTGCATGGCATCTCAGATTATTTTTTCTTTACTGCAGGGTGTCATGTAAAAATCTTCCCAGCATGAAATAGTTCCCAATCGTTCTGATAGTGTTGTGATTGTAACGTCATGTAAAATTTCTCCCAACATGAAAATATTCCCAGTTCAATAATTGCACAGGCGTCTCTTTATGTGGATGGCGGAGCTAGGGGGATGTTTCTTTCTCACCCTCCCATAGCGCCCAAGTCTTCACACTGGCAACATATCTCTCCTCACATCAACCCTCAGCACTTAGACACGTGAGTCCGGGTGTATATATGCCAACCTCACGCCTCAACAAGCTTCTGATTGGTTAGTGTCAATACTCCTGACCACCATTGAATGGCAGATGTGTGAAGCAAATGCACGTTCTCACAGAACAGTTTTTCGAGGTCATGACAGGGTGAGAGAAACATCCGCACGAGCTCAGCCATTCACATAAAGATCTGCGCGTGCAATTATTGAACTGGGAACTATTTCACACTGGGAATATTTGTACATGACACAGGGCATTCAAACAGTTTTGTCTGAGTTTAAAAAAGGCGTCAGTGCCAATGACTGAATCATAATCATTGTTTATTCACTGTTTAATTTCCCATCGAATTTATTTTTCTAACCCCATTTTCCCCAGATTAGATCTAGAGGGAAACAAAGGCAGGGAAGATGGCTACAGCTCTATAAGCAAGAGTCTCAGTTATGTAACTCATCCCCTCTGTGGGAGCTCATTTCTCCAATAACATTTCAAGTCATTCATGAAAAATCATATAGTTTCACACTTATTAAGGGACCCATCACGCTTCAATACGCATTCCCAGTCACCTAGGCATTACGATTTGCCATGTGATGTTGCTTACACAATTATGTTTTCTCTGCGTCATTTTTGGGGGTTTCGAAGCACATTGTGATTATGTAATATTTATGTGGGAACAGAGGGAAAACTGATGAAAAACGTCTGATTGGGTAACAGCTTTTTGAGTACTTTTTCATGTACTCTCCTGGGTGTGTTGTTTGACGGAGACAGGTGGTGCGTGAAGAGATGGAGTGCTTGTTTCTATATATGCTGGGGAAGAGTGGTGTGGGATGGGAGGGATGCTATTTCTGAGCCCACAACCAGCACTTACGGGTCAGCCATCGCTTCTAATCTCTCACTAAAACACTGTAGCATGTCACTACTCTTTAGAACATAATTGACTGAAGTTTGCCTTTAGACACATTTTGTTCCTAGTCCATGGAAAGCACTGTACTGCATAATCTAAATCTGCACAAGAGCTGTTATAGCACTGTGGAAATATTGGATATACAGTTTATTGGGTACATAGATATACACTTTTTTTCAAGCCCATAAAATATTTAATACTGGATCATCACTAATAACCTGTCTTATCTTGCTATGAATAGTGGTTGGGTAATGGTCTAAAAACAAGGCAATTGTCTAAAACAGAGGTAGGCAACTCGAGATGTCATTAAAACAAACTGCACTCCCCTCCCAACACATTTTTTGTTCTTCACATGACCCTCCCTTTGTACTGTAAAACTGTTTGCACATCCTGCCCCCTCAAAATGTACTCAAAAATAATGATTACCACCATAAATAACAATAACTGTAGCAACCGTTGTATTTATACATGAAGTTATCGACTTTACCACTTTAGCATGGTTTTGTGGCACAGTCAATGCCACTCAGGGCTAACGGTCCAGAAGGTTAAGGGTTCGCAGACACAGTGATGCCAATTTACCAAATTTTGTTGCTAGATTTAGCAACTTTTCAGACTACCCTGGCAACTTTTTTTTCCCAAACAGCAAACTAGCTACAAATTGAGCAACTTTTAAAAAATGTATTTGGAACTTTTAGCAACTTTTGAAAAGTGACTCAAACGCTAAAATGCACGCATTTTCCCTCTAAATGGCACAAAAACGATGTTCTCTGTCACACACTCAAGTCACAACACACGTGCCTGGCTGCAAAAGTACATTGTGAGTAACGTCTGACTGCAGCAGCAGTAGTACGGGTTCGACAAGCCAAATCCAATGAATATAGTTGGTCACAAATGTTTGACCTTGAATACAACATCAATCAACATGTCTCAATCAAAATTGTACAGCCAGAAGTACAGAAAAGAGTGGGTGTCTGTAATGTCAAATCATATTTTTTGCTGAGATGGCCAGTCAATTTGAGTAACGTTATTGTGTATTCTACATAATGACACCACAACGTCATTTAGCAACAAATCAACCTGCCTCTAGCAACTTTCCCTGGAAATTAGTTTGCAACACTGCGCAGACAACGACCCAAAAATGGACAACAACAAAAAATGACTCCCTCCCTGTCTCGTTACACTACGATCAGAATCGGCTGCAGACAATGATCAGCTAGGGGGAAATCCGTTTAACATGTTATGACATTTATAAATACATGCAACGAATTTTCCACCAACAGGTTTCTGTGCCAATGCACCACACGCAACCAAACCAACGCGTAACCGCATACCGAGTTGGAACGCGTATCATCATGGTTTGCGTTGTCAACACCAAAATCAAGTAGAGCATGGGTCTCCAACAGGTCGATCACAAACTACCAGTAACTCAAAGGCCTCATACGAATAGCTCGCCAAACAATTCTGAAAGTGCATGCAATTTTCACGTGTTCCACCACAAACTGTCATAAATAAATCTCCCAAGTATCGGACACTGCAAGCTCCCAGCTACTATCCAATCAACGCAACATTATCCCACCATTGGTTAGCTACTAATAGCTTAAAAAGACAAACCTAACACAATATCTGCCAATTAATTTCCAGCAATAATGCCGTGTCTGTGTGGTGTGCGTTTATGTGCATCACTCCGTGTGTAGCCAGTTGATATGATAACCGTCTTGTGGTTTAACAGAAATACTTTCCCCAAAACCTTCTAACTTAAATGTTAACTGAAAAGTAGGCTTACCTGGCAGAAGTGTATCGTTTGTATATATTATTTGTTATTTGCAAAGTTTGCCATGAAATGAACATCAGCAGAAAAAGAACCATCACTAGACTTGCACATTATACCGCACATTCCGCGCTCACTATATGCACAATTAAAGGGCCAGATGTGCAATTAAAGGGGAATTACACTCAAAAATCTACTTGTTAATTTCCTTACAGACCTAAAATAAATGGTCTTCTGATGTGATGTAAGCATTGACATGGACTCAGAACATCCAATTTCATTGTTTATCTATGAACAATTGTAGTTTTAAGAGTAAAAAAAAGAATATCTAAAACCAGGAACAATAAAACTGAGAACTGAATTTTGGAAAATATAAAACAGCATTCAGGGGGAAAAAAATCTCAGATTTTATAGGGCCCCCTTTAGAGTTGTTTATTAACTATTATTTTACCAGGTATATTAACAGAAACATTATTTTCTCATGTACACTAAGGACCTGGGGAAGAGTTGCAGGGGAGAGAATAATGTGCATATTTGAAAGCTATAAAGGAAATTGTAGCTTGTGACGTTTCATTTTTAAAAAGTATCTCTCATAATAGAAAAGGTTGGAGACCACTGAAGTAGAGTATGTCAATCTTGACCAGCAGAAATGCATCCCTCCCTACTCAGAATCGAAGGCTTTGTTTGACAATCTCGATTGTAATTAAACTTTTTGGTGTTTTGTAACATATGTCTCTTTCCATTAATCAAATGGCCGCTGCACAGTTTGGATGCTGGAATTATATTGGAATGGAGTGGATGAACGTGCGCAGGCAGCTTACAGGAGACTTTTGAAGTAGCCTTATCAGATTAAAGCATTGTGACTGGTTGTGTTTATGCCACATATAAAAGGTAATGAATTTTAAAAGTTAAATGACAAATATTTAGGATAGATTGTAGCGTTAGGTTATAGGTCAGCTATCTGAGCAGCTAACCGATCGCTGCAGCTGTACATAGCCCATCTGTACATTGCCCACCCTATCTACCTACCTCATCCCCTTACTGTTTTTATTTTATTTACTTTTCTGCTCTTTTTGCACACCAGTATCTCTACATGCACATCTTCATATGCTCATTTATCACTCCAGTGTTAATCTGCTAAATTGTAATTATTTGCTCCTATGGCCTATTTATTGCCTACCTCCTCATGCCTTTTGCACACACTGTATATAGACTTTCTTTTTTCTACTGTATCACTGACTTGTTTATTGTGTTATTGGCTTGTTTGTTTACTCCATGTGTAACTCTGTGTTGTTGTCTGTGTCACACTGCTTTGCTTTATCTTGGCCAGGTCGCAGTTGTAAATGAGAACTTGTTCTCAACTTGCCTACCTGGTTAAATAAAGGTGAAATAATTATTTTAAAATAATTAAAAAAGTTTGAGTCATAACCGCTCGGATCGGAAAGGAGGCAGAACCCTGTTAAGCTTTCCTGAATAACTGGGCCTGCTGGGAGCATAGAAAGGATGACTTGGGAGAATGATGATCGGCAACAGACAACGCATCAGTATCAGAAGAAAAAAATACAGCCAGACGGGGCTGCTATTGTACCTTTCTATAATCTGTCCAAAGTAGACCCACAGCTGATTCAAATGGAATGAAACAAGGCTTTTGCGCCATTATTCAAATTACATTTTCACTGCAGTTTACAGCCTAGAGTAGAATTGTACTCAATTGTACTCACTTGAAAACAATAATGCAATTATTAATTGGATTGTGGTGTTGTAGGCTAGTCCTGGTAGGATAATTTTATTGTCCCTAAACAAGATCAATACGGGGGCTTTTTAAGCTGCATGTCTTCACTGTTCTTTAATGCCTAGTGACGCACCTGGCCTCCCCACTGCCTATCAGCTATTCCTCCATCTTGTTGATTGATATGGAAAATTGGTGCAGATTTAAATTATTTTATGTGTGGTATAATTGATAGTTAACCTATTGTAGATCTGTACAAACGATCCAACAACCACTATTGTCACTATCGATAGAGGGCAGGATAGACAGTTGACTGGTAGACTATATTGATCTGTTGTATAGTAAGCGTGCGGAAAAGCATAGTGCATAAAGGAGTCTGCATACTAGGTTCAGTTTGCTCCTAGCAGAACTCGACTAGGTGAAGTGAACGTCTGTGCCTCGCATATTCTCATAAAAGAACGCTTGAAAATAAAAAAATAAATGGCAATAGGACAGTTTGTCCCTCTTGAGATGCCATAGCCAGTATACACACCTCAAAATATCCTGAATTAATCTAAGATAACTTAAGAAATCTGTAATTAATTTTGAAGTTTTGCAGAGGTCTTTTTTTTTTCATCTGCAGTATTTTGCAAGTGAAACAATGTGCATGAAAATGAGTCGTCTCTCATTGAATGACAACAAACATTTCATTTAAATAATTTGATTTGATTTGAAATTTGATTGAAGAATCCCTACTGTTGACCAATCACTGATGAAGGGGCGTAAAACCCTTGCCGAAGACCAAAACGACCAAAAATGTCTAAAATATTTAGCCCCCAACAAAATGTCACTTAGGGGCCCCAAAAGGATAGGGCTGGCACTGACTGCATGTAAGATGTTTTATTGTTACATACACCGGAGAAGTGCGGTGAAGTGTGTTGTTTTACAGGGTGCTGCATAGTAGTACGGCACCCCTGGAGCAAATTAGGGTTACGTGCCTTAATCAAAGGAACATCAACAGATTTTTCACCTTGTTGGCTCGGGTATTCGAACCAGCGAGCGACCTTTCATTTACTAGCCCAACACTAGGTTATATGGATACGTAGACCCGTGACCCACTGTAGCCCCTCATGACATTTCAGATTTTTTGTGGCCCCCACCCCAATCAAAGTTGCCCATCCATGGTCTATAACCTCTGCTTCACATATGCCCTTCTGTCTCTGGAAGATCTCCTCTAGCCAGCCAAGCCTACCTCACATATGTCCTTCAGGTGTTTGATGTAGTGGCGCTCTGTGCTCATGATCTCGTTGATTACGTTGGCCCTCATCTGGTCTCTGTTCTGGACGGTTTGGCCCAGGCAAAGACAGTCGCTGCTGCTGGGGCTGGCCTCCGCATGCCCGTTCTGGACCTCACTGGGGCTGGGGCTAGCCCCCTCAACTGTCTCTACCGTCGTGCTTTCCTCCTGGTTCACCCACAGCTGAGGACAGCAGAACACAACATGTCAGCCTGGACAAATAAACAGTAGCATCAACAATCAGGGTTCGGGTTGTAAGTGATCTAAAATATTATTAAAATACACAAAAAACAACACCATATTAATTCCAAAGCCATGGGGCTTTTTCTCCCTATTCAAATTAATTTTCAATGCTACTTCTTCAGTTTAAATTGAACAATGTGTATGATAATTAGATTTGTCAAAAACGTGTTAAAAAAGTATAGAAATATCCATATCAGGCCTTCATTCCTCTGATGCACCCGTAAAATAGGTACCTGTTCAAAAAACATTGTAATTTATCTTCAATTCTAACGAAGCCTTTACATTGAATAGTCAGGCGGGTTGGGAATTGCCAGGGACCTCACTATAGGTCTGCTGTAGAGGGACAAGAGAGAGCCATGATAACGAGTTTTGATCAATTATGGAAATAAAAGTGCTGAAGACAAATTAGCTCCCTATTTAAAAAGAAGATGGAGAACAAGCTATGAAGGAAAAATACTGGAGTTTTGGTGTAGGTACAGCCAACTAGCGCAAAAGTAATATTGCAATATTGTCAAAACGATACGATATGATATATTGTCAAAAATAATATTGCGATATGTAACTGTATCGATTGAATAGGTTGAGCTAAAGCAACAGTATGCATCAAAACTAGAAAAAGAAACAAGCATGAAATTGCAGGTTAGGCTGAGTACATCACTGTGACTGCACAATAGAGCTTTAAGCATGAGCGCTCACAAGATGTAAGGCAGTGACACAGGGAATTTAAAACAGAGCTTTGCTACTGATAAATGGGACAGTTGATAGACTGCACTGCACAATCCCTTTGTTTCAACTGAGGCTCCTGACACTGTTTCCAGCAATGTTCAAATTGACAGTGTTGGGGAGTAGTGAATTACATGTAGTTCAATTAGTAATTTACCTACATTTTGCAGTATTTTGGTGGCAGTTGAACTCAATACAAATCTTGGTAGTGTTTTCAGTAGTTAATTACTTTTTTGCCATGTAGCAGTGTAGAAAACTACTGGAACAACACAACATTTTTTTCTGCCCCACAAAAAAAGGGTGAAGGAGACAATAATTTCCTTTATTTTTCAGCATCAGACCTGCCAAATTCTCACTTGAAACAGAGTTTTTTGTGTTTATTTGGTAGCTTGGAAAACTATATTTTCAGAGTAGCTTCCCCAACACTGCAAATTGATAGGGATATAACCTTAACATGCTATAACTTCATGAACAATATGGGTCCACACAAGTTTAAACTTCTCAGTCTCAAAATGAGCAGTAGCCAATTAAAATAATCTACGTAGTTGCACTTGATACAACGCTAAATGTATAGCTGTTCCCATAAGATAACCTGCCACATTTAGCACGATGCTAACCTGACCAGCAGGCCAGTGATTATTTCCTGTAACAAATTCCGCATCAGCCTATCAAAGATCTTATACTTTATATCCACCAACCAATGGCATTTCTTAAAATAGGTCAACTTGGCCACCAGAGGGATATTTTAAACCTCAAAATTCAAGGTTTACTTATGTTCCACTTAGTATGTCACAATTGTAGTGTGCCAATATTGCATGGTGCTGATTTTTCACTATATGACAAAATCTCACGTTTTTCCACACACATCCATGTGCTTTTACAGGAAAAAGATAAAGGAGGTCTATACAACATTTACGTTTAACATACAACTTTTACATTTTTTGAAGAGCCTTATGGTCTTGTCAAAAAGCTGTCATGTACCTCCATTATTATTGCTGCCAGGTAGCATATGCCAGTGAACTGTGAATCTGCAGGATACGGTAACAGTGGGTTTGAGGCCCCCTTGTGTCTCACAAAGACACACCGGTTGGACAAAAAATCTCAAATGTGGACTCATCAGACCAGATTTCCACCAGTCTAATGTCCATTGCTCATGTTTCTTGGCAAAAGAAAGTCTCTTCTTCTTATTGGTGTCCTTTAGTAGTGGTTTCTTTGCAGCAATTCGACCATGAAGGCCTGATTCATGCAGTCTCCTCTGAACAGTTGATGTTGAGATGTGTCTGTTACTTGAACTCTGTGAAGCGTTTATTTGGGCTGCAATCTAAGGTGCAGTTAACTCTAATGAACTTATCCTCTGCAGCAGAAGTAACTAGCCTAGTGGTTAGCGTGTTGGGCCAGTAACCTGAAAGGTTGCTGGATCGAATCCCTGAGCTGACAAGGCAGAAATCTGTTGTTCTGCCCCGGAACAAGGCAGTTAACCCACTATTCCCTGAATTTGTTGATTAAGGCAGCCTCCGCACCTCTCTGATTCAGAGGGGTTGGGTTAAATGCGTAAGACACATTTCAGTTGAAGGCATTCGGTTGTACAACTGACTAGGTATCCACCTTTCCTAACTCTGGGTCTTCCTTTCCTGTGGTGGTCCTCATGAGAGCCAGTTTCATCATAGCGCTTGATGGTTTTGTACGACTGCACTTGAAGAAACTTTCAAAGTTCTTGAAATTTGCCATATTGATCAACCTTCATGGCTTAAAGTAATAATGGACTGTCGTTTCTCTTTGCTTACTTGAGCTGTTCTTGCCATAATATGGACATGGTCTTTTACCAAATAGGGCTATCTTCTGTATACCACCCCAACCTTGGCACAAGACAACTGATTGCCACAAACGCATTAAGAAGGAAAGAAATTCCACAACTTAACTTTTAACAAGGCACACCTGTTCATTGAAATGCATTCCAGGTGAAAACATCATGAAGCTGGTTGAGAGAATGCCAAGAGTGTGCAAAGCTGTCATCAAGGCAAAGGGTGTTGGTGTTGATGAATCTCAAATAAAAAATATATTTTCATTTGTTTAACACTTTTTTGGTTACTACATGATTCCATGGGTTATTTCCTAGTTTTGATGTCTTCACTATTATTCATCTACAATGTAGAAAATAGTAAAAATAAACCCTGGAATGAGTAGGTAAGTCCAAACTCTTGACTGGTACTGTACATATTATTCAATCATTGCATCCACACTGGTTCTATTTGTGACGCTTGATGCACTGCAAGTCCTGCCTCTCCCATCTCAGTCTGGTCAGCATGTTAGCGCCTGGCTAAGCATACTCTCGTTGACGCACGCAAGCAGTATGGGTGCAATGATTGAATAACATGTATGTGTACATTTATTTTGCAACGGGTGGTGTGGTTAGCATGTATGTCTGGCAGGTTATCCTATGGGAAAAGCTAACATGTAGCGT
Organism: Salmo salar; assembly: GCF_965601325.2. Lineage (NCBI taxonomy): Eukaryota > Metazoa > Chordata > Actinopteri > Salmoniformes > Salmonidae > Salmo > Salmo salar. The sequence goes on from NC_138303.1 coordinate 87,605,659, forward strand.
TGTATCACATGCAACTACGTCAACGATTTTAATTGGCTGATGGGCATTTTGAGAACTTCTACTTTTTCTAATGTTCGCAAGTATGGACCCGATAAATATATACCATATAGTTCTGTACATGAACAGTTTGCTTATATTCACATCGAACCCCAATATCAGGAGCCACTAGAACAGGGGTCTTCAACCTTTTCTTGTCCAGGGACACTCTCCCAGGAAAACCGGCGACCCTGGGACCCCCATCATATGTTTTTTGTTCACATGTTTTGTCTTATCATCAGGTGAATGATAATGGCAAGGAGAAGTAATCAACATTTTAAAATTAATAGATTTGGTGGATAGTTTTTCATTGTTTTGACCTCCCCACATTATAATTGGAAGACGCATACACACGGTCAAGAAATAACATTGTATTACAAAAGGGATAAAACCATGAAACAATGAACATGATGTCCTTCTACGCAGTATTCATTGTTTGATTAAAATCTGATACCTCCTAGTTGAGGGAGTTGGAGGAGTTGTGAGCGCATTAGTGCATTGGTTGCTTGAAGGCATCTCAAGGAATGAACTGTCACTTTGTGTAATCCTCAAAGGGAACTAATTTTAGCAACCTTGCCAGAGGACACGGGGTAGGTAGCTGACTCCTAATACACATCTACACAATCATGATGTTTTTCAGGAAAAATACACATTACAAAGCCAGCCATGATGCAACTGTATTGTTAATGGGTACATTTCCCTCTAGGATATGAAGGTACTATTTTCCCATAGAATTAGCTTATAATTTCTTGTCACATAAATAAAATCAAACACAAACTCTAGCAATCACTGAGTAAGATGAGATGATGAGATCAGTTGGTAGATTCAGTCAAATAAAAAAAAATAGATGAGGTTGAAGCATTTACTCATTTACTTAGAGTTTAGCTCAATCGTAATGACAGATAGTGGGGGCCTGAAATGATTGACACCCTTGATAAAGATGAGCAATAATGACTGTATAAAATAAATAATTCAAATATTGTATGTTAAAAAAAAATTGGGAAATGATATTATTTTATACAAATACAATTGCTCAGAGAAAGATCATACCCCCAAGACATGGTAACCACCCCTGTTATTGGTAATTGTGAGAGGTTAGCATGTCTTGGAGGAAAACTACATATACAAAAGTATGTGGACACCCCTTCAAATTAGTGGATTCAGCTATTTCAGCCACACCTGTTGCTGACAGGATTACAAAATCGAGCACACAGCCATACAATCTCCATAGACAAACATTGGCATTAGAATGACCTTACTGAAGAGCTCAGTGACTTTCAAAGTGGCACCGTCATAGTTTGCCACCTTTCCAACAAGTCAGTTCGTCAAATTTCTGCGCTGCTAGAGCTGCCCCAGTCAACTGTAGGTGCTGTTATCGTGAAGTGGAAACGTCTAGGATCAACAACGGCTTAGCCGCGAAGTGGTAGGCCACACAAGCTCACAGAACAGGACCACCAAGTGCTGAAGAGAGTAGCGCGTGAAAATCGTCTGTCCTCGATTGCAACACTCACTACAGAGTTCCCAACTGCCTCTGGAAGCAACGTCAGCACAAGAACTGTTCGTCTGGATCTTAACAAAATGGGTTTCCATGGCCAAGCAACCGCACACAAGCCTAAGATCACCATGCGCAATGCCAAGCATCGGCTGGAGTGATGTAAAGCTCGCTGCCATTGGAAACACTCTCTCTGTTGTGATGAATCACGCTTCACCATCTGGCAGTCCGACGGAGGAATCTGGGTACGGCGGATGCCAGGAGAACACTACCTGCCCCAATACATAGTGCCAACTGTAAAGATTGGTGGAGGAGGAATGAAGGGAAATCTTGTGAAGGGAAATTGTAATGCTACAGCATACAATGACATTCTAGACAATTGTATGCTTACAACTTTGTGGCAACAGTTTGGGGAATGCCCTTTCCTGTTTCAGCATGACAATGCCCCTGTGCACAAAGCGAGGTCCATAGAGAAATGGTTTGTTGAGATCGGTGTGGAAGAACTTGACTGACCTCCACAGAGCCCTGACCTCAACTCCATCGAACACCTTTGGGATTAATTGGAACAGCGACTGCGAGCCTAATCGCCCAACATCAGTGCTCGACCTCACTAATGCTCTTGTGGCTGAATGGAAGCAAGTCCCTGCAGCAATGTTCCAACATCTAGTGGAAAGCCCTCCCAGAAGGGTGGAGGCTGTTATAGCAGCAAAGGGGGACCAACTCCATATTAATGCCCATGATTTTGGAACGAGATGTTTGATGAGCAGGTGTCCACATACTTTTGGTCATGTAATATTATATTCTTATTTGCAGTAAAAGTGACTCCAAAATGACACAATATATTATTAATCATTAATTTCGATTGGACACAAAATAATCTGAAACACAACCAAAACAAACTGCAAATGCATCTAATAAGTTTGAGTCACAAGCTTGATGTAGTCATTGTGTGCTAGGAATATGGGACCAAATAGTAAACGTTTGACCACATTATTTATAAGAATCTTTAGGGCTGTCAATAATTCTTACCCCTACCTTTTTGAGAAAAAACAATACTTGTTAAACAAAATATATTTCTCTGAGCAATTGTATTAGTATAGCTCAATATTTGAATGATTTATTTCATACAGTCATTATTGACACCCTTGATATAGATGAGCAGTCATTTTGGGTCCTACTGTATCTGACTGTTTGTTTGCAAATATGAGGTAGTTGTGGTCATTAAACCTATATCTATATTACAAACACTAGACCCCACCATAACATACATAGAGTCATGGGACCCTTCTGAGATTGATTTGAAATATGCATGTGGCCATATAGAATTCACATATGGCCTGTGCTGTAAGTAATATTTTCCAGACATCAGGTCTCAGTGCTTGATGGTACTGTGTACACAGTATATCTCAGCCTGAGTACATTGTCCACGGGTGTCTATTTAGAGCCCACTCTCTCTGTTTCCTTGGACCAGTGGACAAAAGCTGTATGGTCAATTCATAGGATGGGCACAATAATCCAGAAATGCTCTTAACATTTTAGAAAATGTATGTTCCTGAAAATAACTTCCAACATGACAACAAATCCGGTTACATAAAATAACCATTAAATAGCTTTTATTTGAGTCACTCATCAAGCCTTGTTCGTTTTATCCACCTGTTTGATATGCCCTGTCCTCTGCTAAAAGGTTGGTCATACATGTTTCATCATTCAGATCTGAGATGAATCAGTGCCTCAGTGCTCGCTTTTCAGTTGAGTGAGAGTGCAGAGTGTGAGAAAAAGGGAGTAAGTGAGAGTGAGAAAGAGAGTGTTGTTTGAGATACCATAGTTTGACCGTAATGCTATTACAAGCTTGACACTTGAAGCATGGTGATGTCTGCAAATGGAAGCAGTAGTATAAAGCGACAGGATGTTAGATATGGGGTGGTCCAATGTGCAGTGAGATGCTAGTTAAAACAGTTGCTTTGAAATACTTGCTGAAACTATTAAACGCACCTTGGTAGTTGTGTTTTGGAACCTTGGAGCTGCTATAGGGTTGATATAGAAAACCTGTTTTGTTTGAGGTTGTGGTGGGTGGGGTTCAACCTTTGGAGAGAAAAACATGACATACCTCGTTCAGACTCATTTTTACAGTTGGCAGATGGAGAAGGCTAGTAGTGATAACCCCGCAAAGTAATAACTCCTCACTTTTCTGAAGTCTTCTTGTTTTCACAGTATTTCAATTGGAGCCTAGTAAATATTTTTAGTTCCTGTGAGATTAGCATGGCATAATCATATTTTGATCTATATCAAAATATAATCATCATCACCCATGCCTAAAATATCTGCCCTCAAAACAGAGCAGTGAATCAATGATAATTATCAATGATAAGGCAATGGCAAAGGATAATCCATCGGAGTATTGAGAATAGGTGGTAAACCCTAGTGTACTTGGGTGGGCAAGACACGGTGCCACAGAGAATGAGAAAATCTTTGATGGCTCCACTCACCCTCACAAAGCTGGCTGGGAACCATCCTTCTTCATCATCAATCTGTCCCCACCACCAGTCCTTATTTGATGCATCGAGGACCTTGATGACATCCCCTGCCTTAAATGCCAACTCCCTGTCGGCCATGGTGACATGATCCCATACTGCCTCAGCGCTGACGATGGAGCCTCCACTGATCAACTGTGGGAGAGGGGTGAGGGGTGAGGGGAGACAGGGGTTGAGGTAGGGGAGAGAAGGGAAGTGAGAGAGAAGAGGATAGGGGAAATGGGGGATTGGGGTGAGGGGAGAGAGTGGGTAGAGGGAAAAGGTGAAGGAAGGGAGTGAGGGGAGTAGTGGTGAGGGAGAGAAGATAGGACGGTAAGGGCTCATTAGTACTTTTACAAGGGCAGGAGGGCACTGTCAAGTCTTGGTGACAATATCTGAGTTTCAAACCAATTTATCTACTTAATTCATTTTTTAAAATTATTATTATTATTTAAAAAATTCAAATGACCAGTATTATAAAGTTACATATCTTTGATTCAGTGAAATGAACCTAACACGAGGCGTTATAATCAATGTCAAAGTGATAATGGTGGATGATAACTGCCTTGCTCAGGGGTAGACCGACAGAGTTTTACTATGCCAGCTCAGGGATTCGATCCAGCAACCTTTTGGTAATTGGCCCAACGGTCTAACCACTAGGCTACCTGCCATCCCATGGAGACACCCCAGTTTCAATCCCCCAAAGACCTCATACCATAAATGGACACTGGTCTCTAAAATGTGATTAAGTATAACATCCAGTAGTGGGTAGAGATGACTCAAGGATGATACCCTAACAGACACATGCCTATTCTTTTATATTTAACCAGGTAGGCCAGTTGAGAACAAGTTCTCATTTACAACTGCGACCTGGCCAAGATAAAGCAAAGCAGTGCGACAAAAAGCAACACAGAGTTACACATAGGATAAATAAAGTACAGTCAATAACACAATAACACAATAGAACAATCTATTTACAGAGTGTGCAAATGGAGTAAGGAGGTAAGGCAATAAATTGGCCATAGTAGCGAAGTAATTACAATTTAGCAAATTAACACTGAAGTGATAGATGTGAAGATGATGATGTGCAAGTAGAATACTGGTGTGCAAAAGAGCAAAAAAAGTAAATAAAAACAATATGGGGATGAGGTAGGTAGTTGGGTGGGCTATTTACAGATGGGTTATGTACAGGTGCAGCAATTGGTAAACTGCTCAGATAGCTGATGTTTAAAGTTAGTGAGGGAGATATAAGTCTCCAACTTCAGCGATTTTTGCAATTCGTTCCAGTCATTGTCAGCAGAGAACTGGGAAGTAAGGCAGCCAAAGTGGGTGTTGGCTTTGGGGATGACCAGTGAGCTGAGATACTGGAGCGCGTGCTACGGGTGGGTGTTGCTATGCTATGGTGACCAGTGAGCTGAGATAAGGCAGAGCTTTACCTAGCATAGACTTATAGATGACCTGGAGCCAGTGGGTCTGGCGACGAATATGTAGCGAGGGCCAGCCGACGAGAGCATACAGGTCGCAGTGGTGGGTGGTATATGGGGCTTTGGTGACAAAACGGATGGCACTGTGATAGACTACATCCAGTTTACTGAGTAGAGTGTTGGAGGCTATTTTGTAAATGACATCGCCGAAGTTGAGGATCGGTAGGATAGTCAGTTTTACAAGGGTATGTTTGGCAGCAAGAGTGAAGGAGGCTTTGTTGCGAAATAGGAAGCCGATTCTAGAATACATTTTGGATTGGAGATGCTTAATATGAGTCTGGAAGGAGAGTTTACAGTCTAGCCAGACACCTAGGTATTTGTAGTTGTCCCCATATTCTAAGTCAGAACCGTCCAGAGAAGTGATGCTAGCCTGTCTGCTCACCCTCAGGGAATACCTCCTTCTACAGATTATCAATCTCAATCTGGGGTTTAGACATTAAAGTGGGGAAATCTAAAACTGTTCCAAAAAAAATAAATGCAGTCTCATGAAGAGGAATGATTGCATTTATATTTCCCCATCTGTATTTCCATTGTAAAAGCCAGGTCAAACAAAATAAATTCACAGTTTGACAACCCTATTAATAATTGCATCACCCACAGGGATTTAAATATTACACCTGTGCCACTTTATGTCTAGCCCCTCCCTCTCACGAAATGGCCCTAGACTTGTGGGCAAAATCTGAAATTGGCCTTATTATGTCTAAAACAGATTTACTGTACATAAAACACTTTTCCTCTGTGTAAAAGATCAATGTTGCATAAGATGATCAATAGTACATCATTCAGTCACACTAGTACAAAAAGCAGTTAAATAAGGCCAAAAGGAGTAATATATCTTCTTCCAAATATCTTCTTGACTCAACATTTAACATTAAAGTGTAAAAACCTGAATATGAACATAAACTATTGCTAACCTATTGCTCTAAAGAACTTTGTGTAGTTGGCTGGAGTGTGGTGGAGGCTATAGGGAGCAGGAGCACCATACTGAAACAGGGTGCAGAGTGGTAGATGCTACATTGGTGCCGTGACCCAGATTACACAGTTGAGCTGCACTATAAATCCCTAAATCTTATCCGCTCTGCTTGGAGTGACTGTTTTTCTCATAATCCAAAACAAACTTTGGCATAACTTATGTTTTACTCAACAGCGTTTCTCTAATATATTATGTAGAGAAAAACTCAAATTGACCTACCCTCCATTCACACTTTAATGTCATTATCTATTCCAGGCCAAATTACTTTATGTATGAACATAATTAACATTTCTTTAAACAAAGATTTATGGAATAGACCACAGGTACCCTGCCTGAGCTCCACCTGCAATCCTAATAATATCATGAATGAATGAAAAAAAGGTGATAATCTCAAATGAAGAGAACAGGAAGAAAACAGACAGTAATCCCTCACAGTAATATACTAATTAACAAGTCAACATGTCCCCTGATAAGTGTCAAGAGACCTCGCTCTCCACTATAACTCACATGCTCAAGAACAGAAAGGGGTATTTTTAGCTCCACATGCATCTCCATGTGAATGCAACGCCTGCATTAAATATGCACACCCGTTTTGATATGACAACCTGTATTTGGCTTCCTCATAATACAATGAATGAATAACCCTGTCTTTTTAAAATAATGTCTGCATAGGTGTACTGACAGTAATACTGTGATTACACTAGAGCAGAGCATTCCCCTTTTGCAATACAGATTTTCTATCTCCTGTGAGACTCAATGCATCACCATTTATTTAACTGGGACCCTGTGATATGAACAGCACTGTAAGCATTCAATACAACAGGGAGGTCTATGCATTAAGTTGCAAACACACACACACACACAAAACAAAAACATGCTGCTACATTCATAGCATCTGTAGAATTGTCACTATGAAAACGCAAACTGTATTATATTAGTTCTACATAAAAAAATAATATCCACATAACCATTCGTCATACTATTTAGGCCTACCAATTCGCATAAACTAAAAGCAATGTTTCGAGATATCCTATAGGCTACGTCATAAAATACAACATTATGAGGCACCATGGGGCCTACAGTGAGATAGGCCTACAGTAGAAGCATGGAAGTATATACATAAAAAACACTTCAATATCAATGTAAAACCATTACAAAACGGGCCAATATTTAAAAACGAAACTCTACATTCGATAATACATTATATTATTAGGCTACTGGATAGCTCGTTTACAGTAGGCTAGATGATGCTGTTTTTGCATTGTGCCCAGTAGCTCTGAGACCCAAATGACATGCTCAGTAGTTTACAAAACGCAATCTACAGCCGGGAGAATACCGTTATTCTATTTAATTATATTATTTTAGCGCATGTAGAGTCGCATCTTTTCAAACCTACCAGATCAAGAAGATTATGTGATAGGACTATATTTATTTCAAACGAGCACCATATTGCCAACGCCAAGTAATCAACAGAACAGGATTTTACTGAAAAACATTGCCTCTCCCACATCGCATGCATAGATGTGTTTTACAACATGCCAATAAAATACATTAATAACAACAAGAGAACGCCGAGACAAGGAACAATTCCTAACAATCTATAACACCAATCTGGCGCCCGCGACTGCCATATGCCACTGATGGCCGACATGCTAAATAAAATGTAAACCACAAACAAGATATGGTAATATAGAATATACCAGCGCCATTCATATCGTGATGAGGCCATGTTGAAGCCCTGTGTGTACCTCCATAAGAACACGCATTCACTCCCACTTCCTCGCCTCCACTGCACGCCGTGCGTACTTGAGTGCGGGCTGTGATTATCCATACGCGCACTGAGGCACAGTATCAGCAACCACCAACCACACAAACAAAAGCATCGCATACGATAATTACGACCATGCATATTATCATTTTCATATCCAAGGTCATAATGTAGAGCATGAGCTCTGCAAAATGTAATCGGTTAAGGTGCATATTGTTGTACACCAACATTTTGTGACTGTTCATAATTTGATCCAAACGCAAGGAAACATTTCTGGTATGATCTCTAGCTACCTCCTCTTTCACATAATATTGTATTCATACGTATAACTCTCTTACAGAATCATCATCCTCACCATCATCATCCTCATCATCATCAGAGTCTGCACCGTTAGTTCCCCTTCCACTCTGACACCCGTCGTCCGCTAGTTTCCTGATTTGCCGATTTGAATGCCGTTTTGCATTAGGAGTAGGGGTCTTTGCATGCACTAAAATTGTGATGGTAACGTAGGCACTGTAGAATGCTACTGCTGCATCTCTCCCTGCGTAGCGGGGAGCAAAAACCTGGGCGGTGCTTCGTGCATAGAGGAACAAACCACAGGCACTCATTGGGGGCTCATTATGGTTCCTAGCTATGCTTCAAACTGGGAGTCCTAACCTCGTGATGCTTGCTCATCAAAATATAGTTACAATCACGGACCAGAAATATGAAATCATAACAAGAGGAACATAGACACTGTATGGGGGTTATATTGGCCTGTGCCAGTTGGCAATTACAATGTCGTAATTGTATTATATGCCTAGGCTACTGTAATCATTGATAATAGTAAAAAAAAAACAGGCAGGTTTTTGTAAAGATAAATATTGACATCCACCTACGTGCACCATTCTACACAACTCATTAAGTAACTGAGGTCTTAACAGTAGGATAACTACTTTGTAATTTATCTCAGTAGAGATGAATCTCTCCTCTTGACTCCTGTGCACCTGTCACTCCAAATCCCCATGCACTCTGAGCTCGATTGTTCACTGGCCCCATCGCTGTCACTCCTGTAGCTCTCTCTCACAAGCATGATGAGAGAAGTGCATAGTTGCACTATCAGCCTTGGGTCTCAGACTTCCACCAACACAAACTTCAGGGGGAAAAACTCACAGAACTCTCATAAGGATAAAGAAGAATAGAATTGAACAATAATTCAAATAAGACACATGAATGCAACACAACACAGGATGAGGAGAAAACATGCTTTGGGCTAATAGCACAAGTGGATGAGGATAAGCAACACCTCTGCTGTTCCAACACCCGTACAGATGATTCTGAGGGGTCATAACAAAACCAGGTGGACCTTACACTGAGTCCTCATGGGGGAGATTCCGGGAGACCAGAGGTAACAAAGCACTGGCCTGGCCGGTTGTGTGTTCTTATCATTGCCAACAGGTAGAGAGGAGTGGTTACCCTCACTGCCTCAAAGGAAAGCACAATGGCTTTGAATCTGAAGCCAACAATAACTGGGAGCTTGTGTGGAGAGATGAGGAAAAGGGTGACATCGGCTGGCTTTAAGAAAAGCTCAGATATACAAGTATTTAGTCCACACAAACAAAGTTAAGTCCACAGACAAGACCTCTCTGACACTGGCAGTCAACAGCTCTTTGTTGGCAGCTACTTGAAAGCAAGGGGAAAAGCATCATGTTGTTTTGACCTCAATGCTATGCTGCTGTCTGTCTTTGCGGCTCATCTGAGGATAGGAAACGTTTCATATTAGAATCAGAGGAGTCTCCGCTGCCCTCAGATGACAATGTGCCTGTACCTTTCAAACGAGAGAATCTCATTATCTGGAACCAGATACATTCACTTCACCGATGCTCAGTGACAACGACAGCTCAGAAGTAAAAAAATATGTCACTGTTTAAAAAGGAAACAAACATTATTAGTGAGAAGAACTTGCTATTTTTACTCTCCCATGATGATAGAATATGCTGTTAGAATAAGCTTTCACATGATACTGTGCAACGGAAAAAGGGGGTGGGGTAGGGAGGTGGGGTGGAGGGGTACTGTAGAAATCCAGTGAAATCTAAAACCAGGGAGACTGCAGCATTAGAGTGGGGCTAAACCACTGCAGTGGGAAATCTACATACTTCTACTACAGCTTTTGTAGTGGATGCACTGCGCTGCAGTGACCCAGCCTTGGCCCACGTACACCTCAAATAGTCTCACAGTCCAGTTCACATTTGTATTTCATTCACTTGTTAATGTTCAAATGTGTTCTATTAAATGAACATCACATAGAGCTTTCAGTCTCTCTCTATATATCCACATAGGCCTATACACACTTATCTAAATCAGGAGCAAAAACAAGAATAGTTCCAGTTTCCTGTGTCGCAACTCCTCTGGAGACTGCGTGGTTGAGCACAGTAGTTGGCCGCAAAAGGTCTAAGATGATGGCCAGGGAACCTCAAGAGTAACATTTCACATCATCTCAATGTGTTTAAAGGTCAGGGAGCACAAGGAATTACATAACTCAGGAAAATAGCTCTTCTCTCATGGTTTGCACACAAAAGACAGTCACACATAAATACACAAAGATGAATAACTGTAAGGTAATCATACACAAGCTTTATGGTGTAGCCTACTGAATTGTGGTCAGGGTGTGAGATTTAATTTGATGCATTTCTAAGTATTTTTCCAGTGGCAACACACCGACTTATCTTGAAGTTCCAGGTGTTTTGTCAACACTACCACACTAACTCTAATATACTATTTGTGAAGTAGGCTTCAAACTATTATGCCATGGTACTCAATCTGTTCCCTCTCACTGCAAATCCAGATAACACAATACCTACTGGGCACAGACTGGTTGAATCAACGCTGTTTCAACGTAATTTGTCAAAGTATGGCGATGTGCAATCTAAGTGGAAAATACATTGGATTTGAAAAATTCCTTAACGTCAACTTTTGTTTTAAGGGTGAAATTTCAACCACAGGATTATCTCATCATGGTAATCAATTTTCAACAGACAAACCTTGTTGAATTTGTACCTTCAAGACAATGTCAGATCTTCAACAGTATAGCCACCATCAGAAAGAAAAAAATCTGTGAAGCACCACCTACTGGAGAGTATTTCCATCTACAGCTATCCATTCTGCGTCCCATCCAGGGTTCTAAACATGCCCAACCCTGCTAAATGTAGGTATTTATCACTGACTACTACCAATGGGCTATCTTCAGAATGGTCATTGAGAGATCTCTTAATAAGTAAATAGATTCACTGTTGCTACTGAAGTAATTCCAAAGGGTAGGTTAACTAGGTTTAAGAGTACAAATAAAATGTAACCATACCTTATGTCATATCATCAATGATACTATTTAGGCCCATATATAGCATTTGCAAAGTCATCCAAAGCTATTGTATTGTTTCAATTCAACCTAGGGTTCAACTAAAAATAGACAATACATATAGGCCTAGGGTTTCAGTTGATTTCACATTTCATCTTCCAAGTTAATAATTAATATGTTGGATTCACGTCTCCATCTCAACCACAGATCAATTGCTATAATAATCTGCACAGACTCTCAAACAGCATTGATCACTTGCACTATGTACTTTAATGTAATCTCAACTGCAATCCAGGTCATTGGGTTGTGCTATTAGATAAAGCACAGTGATAACACATTAAGTTGTATAATAAATACAAAATATCTGACATTGAATTCCCATTTCAACTTTGTTGTGCTTTTAAATGGTTGAATGTGCAGTGATAACACATTTAGATTAAAAAAACTAAAATCTGGTTGAAAGCAGTGATAACATTGAGAATTCAAAAAACTTCTGGCTGTCTTGAGTGGGTGAATAAAGGTTGAAATCTCACTGATCAACATCTCAACCATTGAAAAAAATGTCCATGTAGAAATGATGTGGTGTTTCCCAGTGGGTAGCCGAGAGTCAATGGTTGTACAGCAAATGGGGAGGAATTTGGAGGCTTGCTCACAACAGATGAGACTGCAGACTGACCTTGATGTCATTTCATTTAGCAAACTATTTCAGCATTAGCAAGCTCCAACCGAAACATCAACTATTATTGGCTGCTAGCGCCATCAAAAGGTCCAGGATTGTATGCTCCTGGATTGTTGAGGTCTCATTTGCTGTTGTAAAGTTATTTGTCCAGCAGAGGGTAGCGTCTCTAGATCTACAGATATCAGCCTTACTTCTCATTGACGCCAAACCCATCACTGGTGTGTGTGTGTGTGGCCAAAGAGCTCTATTATCATGTAATGTGACGAAAGCGTCAGTTCCAATCCAAGTGCCAAAGCTGTTTAGCAAACTCCAGGCATTTACATTTGTTGGATGATATGAAAATAGAGCTCCTTGGCCATGCACACCAGTGGTGGGTTTGGCATCGAAATGAGAATGCATGAGCAAAAAAAATATATATAATAATAATAATAAACATGCCTAGTGTAAAATATGGTGGTGGATCTTTGATGTTATGGGGCTATTTTCCCTCCACTGGTCCCTGGGCACTTGTTAAGGTCAACAGCATCAATAACTTTACCCAGTACCTGGATATTTTAGCCAAAAGGCTAAAACTTGGCAACACGTGGATCTTCCAGCAAGACAATAACCCCAATAACTTTTATTTATTTTTTTAATCACAAAGAAATTGTTAATTGGCCACAAAAATCAACATTTTGCAATGGCCATTTCAGTCTCCGGACTTGAAAGCGATTGAAAACCTGTGGTTTGAAAAGGGCAGTCCATAAGAGCAATGTATATCAAGGATCTGGAAGTATTCTGTATGGTGGAATGGTCTAAGATACCTCCCAATGTGTTCTCTAACTCATAAAACATTTTACAAAAAACGCTCAGTGACGTTAACCTCACAAGGTGAGGTATTGAAAACAGGGGTATCAAAAATTTGGCCCACCTTGTTAAACAAAATCTCTTTCTCTGAGCGATTGCATTAGTAAAAAATTTGTAGCATACAATATACATAGTATTTTAATTATTTTATAGTAATTTTTTCTCAACTTTATCAAGGGCGTCAATAATTTCAGACCCCACTGTATATGCTACATGTAGGCATAGAAATTTGAACATTTGCTTTCATTCATACCAGCTGCTTCGGCGTGTACGTGACAAATCAAGAAATTGATATACATATACAGCCTATTCCTTATTGTTGAAAAAGATACAAATTACAGATGTGCCCTTTGTCAATGCCAGTGAGAGCAAAAACATACTAAAGCTCCCATAATTGGTTTTGTCAACATGGGAAAACTCATCTTTGGGCATGAAATTGTCACAGATAGCTTACCACAACAAATTCAGTTGTAACAGCTGACAGAAAACAATAACATAGGGAAAATCTAACTTAAAAAGGGGCAATCTGCAGCAGTTACATACATTTGTAGACTTAATGTTCTTGAAGAATAAAATGCCAAGATGCCTCATGAGATTACTGCAACTGCCATACCCAATCAGAACACAAAATGTCTTATTCCTTTGTTTGTAATTAATGTTGCTAAAAGTAAACAAACACTGTATAGCCTAAAATCACGATTAAAACTATCATTTTGATATCATCATTGATACATATTAGGTCTGTTCATGAGTTTGAAAGTGGATACATTTCTTCTGCCCTATCCCTCAGCTGTTTACCAGATCAGTGGGGGGTGCCCGCTTTGTTATTGTTGGAACTGCAGATTGCCACTTTAAAGACAAGAATCATGATAAGATGTATTAATGCTCAAAATACAAAAGTTAAACATGTAGCCATGTGCTCAGTAAATACATAAAACTAACTGTAGTTAGGACAGGTCTTACAGATGAAACAGACAATGTAGTGTAGAAAAGAAAGTGCTGAGATGTAGAAACAAATGCGGAGTTGGTCAATGAGTATAATATATCGAAAAGGTCTTACAATAGTATGATAATCACAGAAATAAGGAACATTTATGATGAATCTACTAAAATCGGCACACAAAAAAAATATCCCAACCATCCCCTTGTTTTTTGTCTTTTTATCTACAAACAAAACAAATGTATCAAGGATTTAAGTGCAAGGCTGCATTCTATTCTTCATAGTGCTAGACAAAAAAAATGGTAACTGGGGCAATATCCCAAAATGCCAACCAGCATGATACAATTTCACAGACTTTGCCAGCAGACAGTTGAGCTACGATTACCTGGGTAAAATCAATCTATATCAGTTTTCAGCAGATGGATTGGTTGTGAATACAAATTTAACATCACTTTTTAGAATTCTTGCAGAGGTACTACAGAATACAAATCTAAAGAACAAAGCATTACTTTCAGATATCAGATTCTGTCAACCAAAAATAAAACATACAGCGTAACCATTATTTTTTTTAAAGGTACAACTGTTAACTGATGTAAGATTAAATAAATTCTAAATGTAAAACACATTGTAACACACAGTTTACAGCCTACCAACAAAATCAGTTTCACGAAAATGTAAGACATTATCGATGCATTTCCCCCTACATTTGATATCTAAAAAAGGTTAACTGACCTGCTATCCAAATCTGCATGTTGAAGCTGAATCTTATAAATGCATCACAATCTAATACCATCATAATAGTGTACTAGCACAAAGACTGCAGTAAACAGCTTTCTGGAAAGAAAGTCATTAAAAAGACTAAAGGCTACCTACAACTTGACAGGGTGAAAATACCATGTAGTTTAACTACCAATATGTGTAATAAAATGTGATGTGCAGCCTAACGCTGGGCTGAGCAAATGCAAGGTATACTCCGGCCTGAACATTTTAATGAAAGATTGCATGGGAGAGTCTGTATTTTGATGACTGTTCACAAGATAACGCAGCATGATAGAACAGCACAGGCTTCCTTATCCATTGCAACACAAATTCTAAGGCTTGTACATCACATTGAAATACAATAGCTTATTAATCAAAACAGCGTATTTGCAATGTGTAATAACGGTAACAGACAATCATTCTATTTTCGGTGATGTAAACGTACTAGATGGTGTCTTTTTGGTGGCACATAGTATGAAAACGTGGGATACAGGCCTATATGCTAACTGTAGAGGTTTCATCCCATTTTTAGGGATTTGCTCCAGACATGTGTTTGTTACATTCAACAGGGCGCACCATTTCCACTGCTTTTCTTCCCTTACTGGTGAAGTCTGGCAACTGCTCATAGTCCACTGGGCTTACAGGACTCCCAGACTCAGAGCAAAGATGAGGCATTCCATGGGTGATCCCCACTGGCCTAATCTTACTGTGTTGATTATAAGGATGAGAGTCAACAGTCGATGTGTAAAAAAGGGCCTCACCCCCACCACCTGATGCCTTATCTGATCTCCCATAGTGGGCATGAGGTCGACCAGGGGCCTGAGGCCGACAGGATTCTGATTGCAAAGGAAGATGAGATGGCCTATGCAACGGTCCTGTATTCTGAGGGATAGAATTACAGGATACTCTGTCAGCCAGTTTGCTAGCTGAGATCGGATGAGGTTTACAGTTTGGGACTCGACTAACAGGCTGACTGAATGATACCATGCGTCCGTCTTGGGTTTGATAGAGACTGTGCGTCTGCTCTTTTCTTTTCCCATCTGCTCCTGGGTGGGTTACAGTCCCCTCAGTCTCTGGTTGCCATGACTGCAACATGTTTCTATTGTCCCCGTTTTCTGAAGTGGAAATGTGACCATTATTTTTGCGGTGAAGTAAGGACACCATCTTTGAGACTCTTTCAGTTCTAGGGCATGACGCTAGCGCTGCCCCACTCCCTAAATACATGTCAGTCATCTCTAACTCCAAGCTCTCTGTGTCCAGGGATCTACTCCTCCTATTTAAGGCCAGAGGACTCGGCAGAGGAGCCAGTAGACTCGACTGATGGACTCGTGTAAGGCTAAGGTGACGTGGCAGGCTGGCGATTCCCCAAGTATTACTGAGGAGACTCCGTTCATAGAGGTCAAACATTTGTAAGTCACATTCAGCAAACGCATCCTTTTGCAGGTAGCTTTCTTCAAACACTTCATAAGGCGACGTGATGTCTTCCTCCTCCATTACCATATCCATCTGCTGGTCATATTCCCCCTCATTATCCATGTCCACGACATCAAATGTGACAATGGCAGGGAGGGATTGCATGTTTTGGGAAAAGGGAGAGCCTGACTCAGAGCCTTCCATGCTTTCAGTTGAATTACTATAAAACTGTGACTGTTTCGTAAAGTCCACTAGGGCTTGGGAGAAGCAAATTGCCTGGTCATCCTTCAAGTCATTATTTGTTTCTTTAGAAATATCATGATTTCCTCTTAAGTGGGGGGACTGTGGCTTGTTTTGCTCAGGGCACATTCCTTGTGATTGACATGTTTTTGAGGCAAGGGAGCTAAAAGCTGCATCTGACATTCTCTCACTATTCCCACCATTACAGGCTTTGAAATATCTCTGCTCTATGGCATGCGATCGGTATTCTTTTTTATTCAAAGCCTCTGGGTTGACCTGGTCCTCTTTCATGGAGGCTTGTGTTTTTGTGTTGACCTTAGAAATGCTTTCCTGGAAGCTATTATCTTGGTGGATCCTCCCTTTGGTGAACAGAGCCTGCTCTTTGGAAAGTTTACACATGCTTTTCAACTCCGCACAGAGAAGGTCCTGCTGGATCAAAGTCAGCCTGTCCTCTTCCATTAGATCTGTTTCAGGAGTAAACATAGCATTTACATCACTACACTGAGCTGGTATTTCTAAAAACTCAAGTGGATCAGGCAGCTTAGATTTTTCAAGAGGTGGACTGATAAGACTGTCATCGGGCTCAAAAAGCTCATACAGAGCGTCGCCACTGTAACTGTCCCTTGGTAGTCTATCCGTCCTGATCTTGTCAACTTTGTCACGTCCGTCTTCATCTTGTCCTGGGGTGGTAGAGTCATAGTAACCCTCATCGCTGTTAGGAACTGACTCTTGATGGTCGCTCTGAGGGGTCATGACATCCGCAGATGTAAGGGTGGTCTCTGTAACTTCAACATCACCATTGCTGTTGTTGCTGATGTCCATGTTATAGGAGCTAGATGGCTCTTCAGGTGTCATCCTAGGACTTTCACTGTGTTCTAGAAAGTCTGGTTCCTGGCTGTCTGTATAGCACATGTTCTCTGCAGCATCATTTTCCCAGAGGTCGTGGAGATAATCTCCAGCCACCTCATCAGGGGTGGCCATTTCTTCTCCTCCACCTTGGTAGGTAACATAACAGGAACTCCTTTTGCCTGCATTTCGACTCCTTTCCCCCGAGACTGTGCTCTCTGCAATACTGTCATCATCTTGATCAGCTATTATGTCACCACAGCCAGTGAGTGAGTCAAAACTCTTCAGTGATGCCACATCACCATAAAGCAAGCTTATTTGAGATGAGCCAGTAGGCAGCTGTACGTTCACTGTAGACTCTAGGTTGGTGTTCGGGAGAGAACCAGGTTCAGTGGTTTCATGGAGTGTCTCTTCATGTTTATTTGGGATATCATTCTTTGCTACAATGTCCTTGCCTTTCATCAGTTCCCCTACAAGAGAATCCACACTCCTTTGTTTCACCATGTTGTTCTCAGACACTATGACATCAACATTAATACATTCAGGTGCAATAGTCAAACAATCTTCGACATTTGCAGAAACAGGCACATTGGATTCAGACAAACTGTTCAGGCACTCAGTGTCATTTTGGTCAATCTTAGTCTGGGCAATAGGCACCTCTTTGTTGCAGACATGAGACATTGCAACCATTTCATTTTTTTCTAAATCACAATTTCTATTCTTTCTATGACGCCTGATGCTGTTAAAAAGTCCCCTCAAACCCTTTTTCTGCCGGGGGAGGGAGAAGGACTTCTGATCACCAGTAGAGTGACCAAATTCACTACAACAAGTGCTAGGAGTCTGGCTGTGGTACTCAAAATCTCCTGCTGGAACATATCCACTTCCCAGACTGTCCTCCCAACCTGCCTTGCTAAGTCCATCATGCGTTTTACTCTTGCTTACTCCCTTTTTAGAGGCACACTTGTTCTGATTTTTGTTCCTCCCTCCAAAGAAGTTGGGCAAAACACAAATGCTTTTACGTCCGCCAAAGAATCTTAAGGCAGTCCTCTTCAGTTTCCCTGATGGCTGAGGCTCTGGGGGCACAGCATCAAATGTGTCAGATGGAGGCTTTACCTCAGTCTGTGAATCCTGGCCACCCATGACTGTCTGCTCACAGCCAGCAGACAAATGCTTTGTATAACTTGCTGGCTCATTTCCTCCGCAGGGCTCCATGGCAACACAATCTACAGGAAGATGAAATGAACAGAGAGCATGACAGTCATCACCATCAGGTGCAAAGAAGACTGCTGCCAAGCCATCCTACAAAACCATTTGCTTCCATGTTTTCTGAAATGTAGGACAAATGAAGGATTAGGCATAGAATGATTAGATTGTTTTATACACTGGTGGGCCTACATCAAGCATGTTGGAATGGTTTTCTTCACATTAGAAGAAATAACACGTTTATAGTTAATGATCTGACAAACCTTTCACAACAGCAGTGTCATGCTATCTGCATAAAAAGTATAAAGCAAGTTGTCCATTATCTAGGTGCAACAGTATGCGCAGATAAATAAACAATAGGACGTGCCAAAACTGTTTTAACTTGGCATAGCTATCAAGTCACCACCTGTTTTGGAAACAAAATCATTAGCTATGTAGGCCTAATTGTTTATTACGCTATGCGACACACTACGCGAGAAAACAGAGAAACATGACGTTTGTTACCCAAGCAGTCGTCGGGTTAGGACAACAACAAAGCTTAGCTATGTGTAGCTAATGCCTAACGTTAGCATGTGTGTGGCCTGTAAATCTGAAGGACGTAAACGAACGTTACCAGCAAATTATCAGCTAATATTCCGAAATTGAGGTGATTGTATTAATCTAGCTTGCTAGCCATCTAGCTAGCTACTTCCAAGAAATAACATTTTACTTTCTTGCTACAGTAACTACCATTGTTGGGAAATATACACACTGGCAGTAGAGGTGATAAGCTACGTTAGCTAACTAGCTAACTAGTTAGCTAGCCTAAAATACAATAATTCCCTGCAAGCGTCAAACGGTGGCTAGCATTACAACGAGGGAAACGTTCGCCAAATTTTCAAAACACCGACCCAATAAAAATCGTGTTTAGGCGACGGGGAAAAATATAAATTAACCAACCTTGTTGTTTGGCTGCTACACCCCAGGATAATATACACAATAAATCCGATTCACTTTGTTCAGTCGCGTTAACAGTCTGGAGCCTCTTGTTCATGTGCGCATTGAATTCTGGTAGTCGTAGTGAGGACGGGGTATGTCTTTCTTTTTAGTTATCGTCCATTGTAAATACTAGAAGAAAAAGACACGAGAAATTAGAAACTTGTCAGTTGTAAGAAATAATATCTCATACATTTCGTGAAAATAAAGTAAAAATAAACGACAAAATAATCACAAAACAGAAAAGTAGGGTCGGAGCTTGCACTCTTCTTGGCCTCCGGATGCTCAAACTAGGATAATTTCGCCAACAAGACATTCATTTCATAATTTGATGGTCAATTTATCTTTCATTTTATAGTTGCGTAGTATTTACCTCAAATACCCCAGTATGCCTGCACATTGTACATTTGTTACTGGCAGACCCTGCATATAGCTTCCTCTCTTATTTCCTATTTCTCGTGTTTTTTATACATTCAATACTGCACTGTTGAGTAGGGTTTGGAAGTTAAGCGTTTCACTGTACATACTTGAAACGTTGTTAGGTCTACATGGCTATTATCATAGCTCAGTTTAAATTGTATTGTTAGTAGACAACTGGAACGTCAGCTACACCATCAATGTAATGTCAATTATGTATATTATTACTTGCATGGTGCACTCCACCAATGAGATATGTATCTATAAATATATATCTCAATGGTGGAATGCACAATGGACATAATAATATACAGGGCCTTCAGGAAGTATTCATACCCCTTGACTTATTCAGCCTGAATTAAAAATGAATCAAATAGATTTGTTTCTCACCCATCTACACACAATACCCCATAATGACAAACTAAAAACATGTTTTTAGAAATGTTTGCAAATGTATTGAAAATGAAATAATTTACATAAGTATTCACTCCCCTGAGTCAATACTTTGTAGAAGCATCTTTGGCAGCGATTACAGCTGTGAGTCTTTCTGGGTGTCTCTAAGAGGTTGCCACACCTGGATTGTGCGACATTTGCCCATTATTCTTTTCAAAATTATTCAAGCTCTGTCAAATGGGTTGTTGATCATTGCTAGACAACCTTTTTAAGGTCTTGCCATAGATTTTCAAGTAGATTTAAATCAAAACTGTAACTTGGCCACAGTAACATTCACTGTCTTCTTAGTAAGCAACTCCATTGTATATTTGGCCCTGTGTTTTAGGTTATTGTCCTGCTGAAAGGTGAATTATTCTCCCAGTGTCTGGTGGAAAGCAGACTGAACCAGGTTTTCCTCCAGGATTTTTCCTGTGCATAGTTCCATTCCATTTCTTGTTTTATCCTGAAAAACTCCCCAGTCCTTAACAATTACAAGGATACCCATAACATGATGCAGCCATCACTATGCTTGAAAGTATGGAGAGTGGTACTCGGTAATGTGTTGTATTGGATTTGCCCAAACATAACACTTTGTATTCAGAACATTCAGTCAATTAGGTTAGTATTGTGGAGGAACAACAATGTTGTTGATCCATTCTCATAGTGAATGGCCTCATAGTGAAATCCCTGAGAGGTTTCCTTCCTCTCCAGCAACTGAGTTAGGAAGGACCACCTGTATCTTTGTAGTGACTGGGTGTATTGATACACCATCCAAAGTGTAATTAATAACTTCACCATGCTCAAAGGGATATTCAATGACTGTTTTATGTTTTTTACCGATCTACCAATAGGTGTCCTTCTTTGCAAGGCAGTGGTAAATCTCCCTGGTCTTTGTGATTGAATCTGTGTTTGAAATTCAATGCTCGACTGAGGGATCTTACAGATAATTGTGTGAGGGCTACAAAGATGAGGGAGTCATTCAGAAATCATGTTAAACACTATTATTGCACACAGAGTAAGTCTATGCAACTTATTATGTAACTTGTTAAGCACATTTCTACTACTGAACGTATTTATGCTTGCCGTAACAAAGAATTGAATACTTGACTCAAGACATTTCAGCTTTTGATTGTTGTTTAATTGTTTATTAATTTTAAACATTACAAAAACAGAATTCCACTTTGACATTACGGGGTATTTTTTGTGTGTAGACCAGTGACCCCAAAATATCTAAATTGAATTCATTTTAAATTCAGGCTGCAACACAACAAAATGTGGGGAAAAATTCAAGGGGTGTATGCACATAAAGTGTAAAAATAAAATAAATGTTCTGTTGCAAAATTTGTTCAAGCCATTTTAATGGCTGTAATTTTTACAGTACCTTATATTTTATACTTACATTGCAGTCTTTCAAAATGCACATAAATTCAAACAGATGTATATTACACAAATATTCTCTAAAACAAAGGACAAAAATGTGCAACTTCACTATGAAATGTTTTGCAAAAAGTAAGCATTATATTTCATGTAGCAAAAGTATAGTGACAGTATATGCTTTCAACAGAGATATATAGCAGTTTTTGGGACTGATTTGTAATGCAAGAAGTTTATCATGCTTGATGGCATTTCCAAATGGTCAATGGACTGGATTTTGTTGATCTTCCTGAGGTATCCTCGGATGGCAAGTCGGCACTGTGATACGAGGGACTTTGGACAACCTAGCAAAGAGAATTGAATTTGAGTTAGTTAATGTGTAATAATCAGGTATTTTTAATTCACAGATTCAAGAGTTTATTCAAATAGCCAAATGCTGCACGGTTGGTAAAGCAGTACAGTACTGTATTGTCAAGTAGCAATTCAATAAAAAAAAATAAAAAAAACCTAGATGTCAATAAAAACATTAACAGAAATCAATTGGAGAATACTAAGGTTAATCAACAGCATAACTCCATCACCTCTTTCTTGCAGCAGCAGCTCCACAGCCTCATTCTGCTTTGTGGATTTCTCTATGATGAGAGTTGGGAAGTAGACATTTGCACCAAAGTCAATCAAGAGTTGGATGTACTCCACCCCACAGCCCTGTCTGAGGCACATTTCAAGGACAGTCTTGGGCTGCTTGATTTTTCTAAGAAGCTGTGCATCTGTGCAGTTGTAATTTGGATCAGCCCCGTAAGAGAAGCAATACTTTAAAGCAGTCTAAGTGTCCATACACAGCAGAAAGATAGAGGAGGCCACTAGAAACACTGGCACTTGAAGTAAACAGCAAGACTTTGGACCTGGAGATGACCTCAGCACCATGTTTAAGTAGTTGCATCAGAATCTCAACATCCCCTTCTCTAGCTGAAGTCAAGACAGGGGAGCAGTTGTTATACAAGCTGCCACTGGGGTTAGCACCTGCCCTGAGGAGGGCTAAAACACAGTTCAAGTATTTCCCACAGACAGCTGTGAAGATTGGTGTCTGAGCCTTCACGTCTAGAAAGTCCACCTCCACTCCGTGGGGCAGTAGAACCTGCAGACACCCGAGATGACCTTTAGATGCAGCCATTCGTAAAGGTGTTCCTGGGATACCGCAGCCGCTCCTACAGTTGAGAAACTTCTTGTACTTTTCTTGAGAGACCAGCTCATCAAGGAGTCTTTCATCATTGTTGGACACTACATGATGGAGCAGTTGACTTTCACCCCTGTAGTCCTCCTCTTCTTTTACAACCATTTTTAACTGGATCTATAAATCTGGTTCGTAGCAAGAAAGAAAAACATAATAAATAAGGCTCATCAAATTATGTGCATTTAAAGGCCTTTTTTAAAAGGCTGTTGATGGCTATCTAGTTAAAGTTAGCTAGCTATTTTTTTTATGAGGGAGTACAAGGTGGACATTTTCACCAATTGAAAGTTAGTTATGCTATGCACACAACAATAAATGGAAGAATCTTTAATAATCACTTAATATTAGTCTGTTTGCTCGCAAATAGCTTCTTTAGCAATTTTAGTTATGTTTATAGCTAGCTAGTAGTTGACTTCCTGAATGACAATCCATATTCGATTATTTCGGTGTGCATACGCCGCATTCAAAACAACTGGGAACTCCGAAATTTCCGACTTAATGCCGCGTTCACCTAATAGTCGAGAAATCCTCTCCTAATTTGCTATGAAAATCACTTTGTATCGACGTGCCATGAAAAAGAGACCGAGGTAAAGTTGGTTTTATATTCACACATCCGGACATTCAACAGACACTCAACAAACATTCATCAGACATTCAACAGACATTTGCCAACAGCCATTGAAAAATGTAAAAATCAATAACTAATTCACTGTTTGTCACAGAATCATCAAGCTAGATATGATTTCTTCGATAAATGTCTAGCATACTTTTACAACCTTTGTTTTGAGTAGAAATTCCAGTTTTGAATTGATATAAATACATAACATCTATGAAATGCCATTTAAAGCTACAGTTGAAGTCGGAAGTTTACATACACTTAGGTTGGAGTCATTAAAATTCGTTTTTTAACCACTCCACAAATTTCTTGTTAACAAACTATAGTTTTGGCAAGTCGGTTAGGACATCGACTTTGTGCATGACACAAGTCATTTTTCCAACAATTGTTTACAGACAGATTATTTCACTTATAATTCACTGTATCACAATTCCAGTGGGTCAAATGTTTACGTACACTAATGATGTCATGGCTTTAGAAGCTTATGATACACTAATTGACATAATTTGAGTCAATTGGAGATGTACTTGTGGATGTATTTCAAGGCCTACCTTCAAACTCACTGCCTCTTTGCTTGACATCATGGGAAAATCAAAAGAAATCAGCCAAGACCTCAGAAAAGACCTCCAACAGTCTGGTTCATCCTTGGGAGCAATTTCCAAACGCCTGAAGTTACCATGTTCATCTGTACAAACAATAGTATGCAAGTATAAACACCATGGGACCACGCAGCCATCATACCGCTCAGAAAGGATACGCGTTCTGTCTCCTAGAGATGAACGTACTTTGGTGCGAAAAGTGCAAATCAATCCCAGAACAACAGCAAAGGACCTTGTGAAGATGCTGGAGGAAACAGGTACAAAATATCTATATCCACAGTAAAACGAGTCCTATATCGACATAACCTGAAAGGGCGCTCAGCAAGGAAGAAGCCACTGCTCCAAAACCGCCATAAAAAAGCCAGACTACGGTTTGCAACTGCACATGCCGACAAAGATCATACTTTTTGGAGAAATGTCCTCTGGTCTGATGAAACAAAAATAGAACTGTTTGGCCACAATGACCATCGTTATGTTTGGAGGAAAAAGGGGGAGGCTTGCAAGCCGAAGAACACCATCCCAACTCTGAAGCACGGGGGTGGCAGCATCATGTTGTGGGGGTGCTTTGCTGCAGGTGCACTTCACAAAATAGATGGCATCACGAGGACGGAAAATTATGTGGATATTTATTTTTATTTTTATTTCACCTTTTTTTAACCAGGTAGGCAAGTTGAGAACAAGTTCTCCTTTACAATTGCGACCTGGCCAAGATAAAGCAAAGCAGTTCGACACATACAACAACACAGAGTTACACATGGAGTAAAACAAACATACAGTCAATAATACAGTAGAAAATAAGTCTATATACAATGTGAGCAAATGAGGTGAGATAAGGGAGGTAAAGGCAAAAAAGGCCATGGTGGTAAAGTAAATACAATATAGCAAGTAAAACACTGGAATGGTAGATTTGTAATGGAAGAAAGTGCAAAGTAGAAATAGAAATAATGGGGTGCAAAGGAGCTAAATAAATAAATAAATAAATACAGTAGGGGAAGGGGTAGTTGTTTGGGCTAAATTATAGATGGGCTATGTACAGGTGCATTGATCTGTGAGCTGCTCTGACAGCTGGTGTTTAAAGCTAGTGAGGGAGATAAGTGTTTCCAGTTTCAGAGATTTTTGTAGTTCGTTCCAGTCATTGGCAGCAGAGAACTGGAAGGAGAGACGACCAAAGGAGGAATTGGCTTTGGGGGTGACCAGAGAGATATATCTGTTGGAGCGCGTGCTACAAGTGCGTGCTGTTATGGTGACCTGTGAGCTGAGATAAGGGGGGACTTTACCTAGCAGGGTCTTGTAGATGACCTGGAGCCAGTGGGTTTGGCGACGAGTATGAAGCAAGGGCCAGCCAACGAGAGCGTACAGGTCGCAGTGGTGGGTAGTATATGGGGCTTTGGTGACAAAACGGATGGCACTGTGATAGACTGCATCCAGTTTATTGAGTAGGGTATTGGAGGCTATTTTGTAAATGACATCGCCGAAGTCGAGGATCGGTAGGATGGTCAGTTTTATGAGGGTATGTTTGGCAGCATGAGTGAAGGATGCTTTGTTGCGAAATAGGAAGCCAATTCTAGATTTAACTTTGGATTGGAGATGTTTGATGTGAGTCTGGAAGGAGAGCTTACAGTCTAACTAGACACCTAGGTATTTGTAGTTGTCCACATATTCTAAGTCAGAACCGTCCAGAGTAGTGATGCTGGACGGGCGGGCAGGTGCGGGCAGCGATCGGTTGAAGAGCATGCATTTAGTTTTACTTGTATTTAAGAGCAGTTGGAGGCCACAGAAGGAAAGTTGTATTCCATTGAAGCTCATCTGGAGGGTTGTTAACACAGTGTCCAAAGAAGGGCCAGAAGTATACAGAATGGTGTCGTATATTGAAGCAACATCTCAAGACATCAGTCAGGAAGTTAAAGCTTGGTCGCAAATGGGTCTTCCAAATGGACAATGACCCCAAACATACTTCGAAAGTTGTGGCAAAATGGCTTCAGGACAACAAAGTCAAGGTATTGGAGTGGCCATCAAAAAGCCCTGACCTCAATCCTATAGAAAATTTGTGGGCAGAACTGAAAAAGCATGTGCGAGCAAGGAGGTGTACAAACCTGACTCAGTTACACCAGCTCTGTCAGGAGGAATGGGCCAAAATTCACCCAACTTATTGTGGGAAGCTTGTGGAAGGCTACCCGAAATGTTTGACCCAAGTTAAACAATTTAAAGGCAATGCTACCAAATACTATTTGAGTGTATTTTACCTTCTGACCCACTGGTAATGTGATGAAAGAAATAAAAGCTGAAATAAATAATTCTCTCTACTATTATTCTGACATTTCACATTCTTAAAAGAAAGTGGTGATCCTAACTGACCTAAAACAGGGAATTTTTACTAGGATTAAATGTCAGGAATTGTGAAAAACCGAGTTTAAATGTACTTTGCTAAGGTGTATGTAAACTTCCGACTTCAACTGTCTCTAAATCAATAACTTTTTCACTGATTATGACAGAATCATTAAACTATGTATGATTTATTCTAAAAATGTGTAGTATACTTTTACAACCTTTGCTTTGAGTAAAGACATAAAATCTCAAATATTGCATTTAAAGATGAAGAAATCTAATTCAGTGATTGTCTCAGAAAAAAGTGAAAATATGCATTTATTTGCAATAACTTTAAAGAAATTTTAATTTCAAGTGCAATTTGTTCTATATGAAGTTAGACAATGTTTACATAAAGTTGTACAATGTTTACAATCTTAAACTGTATGCCAAATCAATGTTCGCATTTTTAGTGCAACAGTTCCACAATTTAAAGTAGTTACAAGGCACAACAGTCAGTTATTTATACTTCTCTAATTTAACAGCAAAGAGGCCCCATCCAATCATTTTCTATTTTGGCTTTGTTGAAGTCCTTCTTTGTCATCCCCAGACAAGCTGAATGGTACCATCTCTGGCACACAGAGCATTCTATCTTCAGTATTATAAACATAAAACAGGGTTATGTTTATTTACATGTAAATTACAGTTCTGGAATACCCAAATTCTGTTAGATGCTTTTGCAATTAGGAACATTTTGAAATTGAATTGGATTTTTGTTCAATTACTAAATTGACTTTAAATGACATGCATTTGACCACAATCCTGACAGAAGCACACATAACTGTGGTGTTAATCATCGTTGAGTATTCAGGCAATATAAATCATATAGTAATAAAGACATACATTTGCAAAAAGTGTATGCTTGATAAAAAAAAGGTATCACACATCAATGTTGTAATATCAAAAATTACAATAATGGCAGTCTTTGAAATCCAAATCAGTTTAATCGTCACTTGTGCCAGATATAATCTGTGTAACTATTACAGTGAATTGCTGTCATAGTATGTATCTAGTATCTCTCATAGTAGAATAATACAATAGAGTAATGATAATAGAGCATTAGAGCAATAACTAGGGTTGCAATGGGCTGGAATTTTCCCAGAAATTTTCCATGGGAAGTTAAGCCCGGGAAATGTGGGAATTTTCCTTAAATTCATCAAAAAAGTTAGCTTATAACAGTGAACCTTTTTTGTGGGATACACATAAGGCAATTCTAGGTCTTGTGGCATATTTTGGTTAAACTATCCCCAATTCAATGGAATTGCAGTGCACTCTTCCATCACATGTACAGCTGATTCTCAAGATCTTGCACACTAATGAGATGCTATTGAGCCCACACTACTACACTGTCTGAGCCAAGGACTACATGCTTTCTGGTAAGTTTTGATTACAATACTGGGTGGGGTGAATATATTTTATATGACATACATAATTTTTTGTTAAATAATAAATAGTAGCCTAGAACAAAGTGTGTTTAAATCATTTCTAACTAATTTCTGCCAGTTAGTTTTTACCACCATGTGGGGTTTAGCTTGCTTGAGCCTGCTAACTGAGTGTTAATTCACCTGTTTCCATACATGTTTAATTTTAAAACCTTTATCTTACAAAGGAGTTGTTTACTCTAACTGCTTAACTATTTATCTGTACATGGAATTATATTTTTTCTTTTTTACAAAGAAAATTCTAATCTTTGCCACGGGTACTATCTGATGTGTGGAGACATTTCACTGCAGCTAATGTAGAAGGAAAACCTGTGTGCATTTGCAAATACTGTGCCAAATCATATGTGAAGATTGCAACAAAGATGCCGAATCATTGGACACAAGTATACTGGCAAGAGCATCCTGTCTGGTGCAGAGATCAACAAGGCCTATGGTGTCATCACTACAGTGTCTCGCCACCTTGGCCTGGATGAGGGCAATGTTCTTGGCAGTCTGGCAAAGTACACTTTCAAGCAAGGGCTTTGGGATGGAGATGCAATATGGCAGTCGTGCCAACATATCTCATCAGCCACCTGGTGGAAGGGACTTTGTGGATCTGAGGCTCTTTCCCCTGTTGCCTCCATCATCCTCCAAATCCCACCAACATCAGCCGCCTCAGAGAGCAACTGGTCCTTGTTTGGGAACCAATACAAGGGTTGACCAATACAAGGATTGAAAAATTGGTGGCCATCCAGGCAAATTTGAGGCTTTTTGAGCCTGACAACGAGCCATCCTCATCAAGGTTGGAAAGTGACAGTAAAGAGGAGGCCTCAGAGTCTGATGTTCAAGAGGTGGATATTGAGGAGGTCAAGGGAGAAGACATGGAAGCCTGAGAGGAAGACAACCAAAGCTTTAGTTTCTAGACTATCATTTTACAGATGTATGTTGAAAACGTTTTGGGAGATGCGATGGATCATTGGGGATCATTCAGTATTCCCTTTCTTTTGTTGTTCAGTGAAATCATCCCATGTGAAGAGTCAACTCATTTAATTAAAGTTCAATTCGTAACTAAATTGTCATTTTTTTCTATTGGAAGGATTTAATAATTTGCAAGTTGTCTACTTATGATAAGGTAAAAGGTTTATGTTTCTGTCTGCACATGATATGGTAAATATATCCAATGCAAAAAAAATCTACATTTAAATGGTTTTAGTATTAATTTGCATATATTTCCGTTAATTCCCATTTATTTCCGTTAATTCCCACGGAATGTTTCCACCTCTGAATATTCCCCAAAATGTGCAACCCTAGCAATAACAAGGATAACCCTGATAAAAAAGTTTCAAGACAAAGTTTCATACTTCTAAATGTCTTGAAGGATGAAACTACATGAGTTTTCATAGCCTACTGTTATATTACACAAAGGCAAATCCAGTTGGTCAGATGACCATCCTTTTTCTCTGGATGATGCAAAGCACACATTGAGCAGTCTTGCTTCGCATTGAAGACTGATTAAAAAAGAGGACCGCATTTTTATGCATTGTTGACACATTTAAAGACACTTTCTGGAACCCATAGTTCTAAAGGTTGTGCTTCAAAGACACAATCTGTCCCTCACAGTTGCATACTACATTGTTCTCACTGTCTGTGCTTTGCCCCCTTCCCACACCCTGTAGCAAAGGGTTCCCCAAAGATCGTCTTTCTGCTTTACACAACCCATTGGAGCCAAAAGTTTACCTGGAAAACACCTAGTCAACCTTGTTGTAAGCTACTGTAAGTCTGAGAATTTCCCTCTTTTTTTTCTGTATTTCCTGTTAGCCTAATGCAGAATAAAAATAACACCTCCCCCTAATGGCTAAGACATAAAAACAGCAAGGTTCCATGAGATCACCATGTGGGATTTAGAAATATATGTAACATGAATTACAATAACTACATCAAACCTACATCAAAGTATATTCAACCTCCCAAAATGTATTTTCCAGTATCAGTATTTGCTTTTTTCCTGAGGTAATTGATTCAAGTGTTTTAGTAATATATCTCTTGACACAATGATGAAAATAATCATGGCCTCTAAACCTTCAAGCTGCATAATGGACCCTATTCCAACTAAACTACTGAAAGAGCTGCTTTCTGTGCTTGGCCCTCCTATGTTGAACATAATAAACGGCTCTCTATCCACCGGATGTGTACCAAACTCACTGAAAGCGGCAGTAATAAAGTCTCTCTTGAAAAAGCCAAATCTTGACCCAGAAATTATAAAAAACTATCGGCCTATATCGAATCTTCCATTCCTCTCAATTTTTTTTGACAAAGCTGCAACTCACTGCCTTCCTGAAGACAAACAATGTATACGAAACACTTGGTTTTAGTCTGGTTTTAGACCCCATCATAGCACTGAGACTGCACTTGTGAAGGTGGTAAATGACCTTTTAATGACGTCAGACCGAGGCTCTGCATCTGTCCTTGTGCTCCTAGATCTTAGTGCTGCTTTTGATACCATTGATCACCACATTCTTTTGGAGAGATTGGAAACCCAAATTGGTCTACATGGACAAGTTCTGGCCTGATTTAGGTCTTATCTGTCGGAAAGATATCAGTTTGTCTCTGTGAATGGTTTGTCCTCTGACAAATCAACTGTACATTTCGGTGTTCCTCAAGGTTCCGTTTTAGGACCACTATTGTTTTCACTATATATTTTACCTCTTGGGGATGTCATTCAAAAACATAATGTTAAATTTCACTGCTATGCGGATGACACACAGCTGTACATTTCAATGAAACATGGTGAAGCCCCAAAATTGCCCTCGCTAGAAGCCTGTGTCTCAGACATAAGGAAGTGGATGGCTGCAAACCTTCTACTTTTAAACTCGGACAAAACAGAGATGCTTGTTCTAGGTCCCAAGAAACAAAGAGATCTTCTGTTGAATCTGACAATTAATATGGATGGTTGTACAGTCGTCTCAAATAAAACTGTGAAGGACCTCGGCGTTACTCTGGACCCTGATCTCTCTTTTGAAGAACATATCAAGACTGTTTCAAGGACAGCTTTTTTCCATCTACGTAACATTGCAAAAATCTGAAACTTTCTGTCCAAAAATGACGCAGAAAAATTAATCCATGCCTTTGTTACTTCTAGGTTGGACTACTGCAATGCTCTACTTTCCGGCTACCCGGATAAAGCACTAAATAAACTTCAGTTAGTGCTAAATACGGCTGCTACAATCCTGACTAGAAACAAAAAATGTGATCATATTACTCCAGTGCTAGCCTCCCTACACTGGCTTCCTGTTAAGGCAAGGGCTGATTTCAAGGTTTTACTGCTAACCTACAAAGCATTACATGGGCTTGCTCCTACCTATCTTTCCGATTTGGTCCTGCCGTACATACCTACACGTACGCTACGGTCACAAGACGCGGGCCTCCTAATTGTTCCTAGAATTTCTAAGCAAACAGCTGGAGGCAGGGCTTTCTCCTATAGAGCTAATTTTTTTATGGAATAGTCTGCCTACCCATGTGAGAGACGCAGACTCAGTCTCAACCTTTAAGTCTTTACTGAAGACTCATCTCTTCAGTAGGTCCTATGATTAAGTGTAGTCTGGCCCAGGGGTGTGAAGGTGAACGGAAAGGCTGGAGCAACGATCCGCACTTGCTGTCTCTGCCTGGCCGGTTTCCCCTCTTTCCACTGGGATTCTCTGCCTCTACCCCTATTACGGGGGCTGAGTCACTGGCTTACTGGTGTTCTTCCATGCCGTCCCTGGGAGGGGTGCGTCACTTGAGTGGGTTGAGTCACTGACGTGGTCTTCCTGTCTGGGTTGGCGCTGTGGCGGAGATCTTTGTGGGCTATACTCGGCCTTGTCCCGGGATGATATGTTGGTGGTTGGAGATATCCCTCCAGTGGTGTGGAGGCTGTGCTTTGGCAAAGTGGGTGGGGTTATATCCTACCTGTTTGGCCCTGTTTCATCGGATGGGGCCACAGTGTCTCCTGACCCCTCCTGTCTCAGCCTCCAGTATTTATGCTGCAGTAGTTTATGTGTCGGGGGCTAGGGTCAGTCTGTCACATCTGGAGTATTTCTCGTCTTTTCCGGTGTTCTGTGTGAATTTAAGTATGCTCTCTCTAATTCTCTCTTTCTTTCTTTCTCTCTCTCGGAGGACCTGAGCCCTAGGACCATGCCTCAGGACTACCTAGCTTGATGACTCCTTGCTGTCCCCAGTTCACCTGGCCGTGCTGCTGCTCCAGTTCCAACTGTTCTGCCTGCAGCTATGGAACCCTGACCTGTTCACCGGACGTGCTACCTGTCCCAGACCTGCTGTACCAGACCTGCTGGAACCCTGACCTGCTGTTTTCAACTCTCTAGAGACAGCAGGAGCGGTAGAGATACTCTCAAAGATCGGCTATGAAAAAGCCAACTGACACTCTTGTGTTACTGACTTGTTGCACCCTCGACAACTACTATGATTATTATTATTTGACCATGCTGGTCATTTATGAACATTTGAACATCTTGGCCATGCGCTATTATAATCTCCACCTGGCACAGCCAGAAGAGGACTGGCCACCCCTCATAGCCTGGTTCCTCTCTAGGTTTCTTCCTAGGTTTTGGCCTTTCTAGGGAGTTTTTCCTAGCCACCGTGCTTCTACACCTGCATTGCTTGCTGTTTGGGGTTTTAGGCTGGGTTTCTGTACAGCACTTTGAGATATCAGCTGATGTAAGAAGGGCTATATAAATACATTTGATTTGAACTGTTCAATATGTTTAATACCCCAGGTATTCCCTGAACACATTCTGGAAAGTCTATAGATACACTGGTCAGTGGTCACTTTATTAGGTACAACCCTCTTTGCATCTGGAACAGCGTGAATTCAAAACAGTTGATGAAACTGGGAAAGTTTTTAAGTCCAGTTGGAGTTTATTACAGTCAGTACAAGCTGAGTGTTGGAATTATTTAAAAAACGTTTTGGAACTTTTCTGAGTTACAAAAGACCATCACAGACTGTGTTGTCATTTTGCACATTCTAAAGTTCAAACAAACAGTAACAGAATACCGGAATACTTCTCTGCATGCTTTAGTGTCTAGCAAGCCAAGACCACTGGACTTGATGTATGTAAGAGCAAATTATTTTCATTAATAGGGTGGTGAAGCTAATAAAGTGTCAACTGAGTGTAGCTATCACAAACAAATCCTTTTGAGCAGTGTCTGTCTGTTATATGTTTGATCAATGGGTATAATGGTAAATCTGATCCCCAAGGTCCTCATAGGCTCACTTGGATATATAGAGTTGGAGGTAAAGAAAAAAAGATGAAACACTGGCAGAATTCTTTCATCCACATAAAATATTTATTTTAAAGTATAAATACCCTTCTAAGACCACTGTCTTTCTGGACGTTTCAAGAGGTTTGTAAATAGTTATTTCTGCAAGGAATGTGGCTTGAAAGGGATACGGTAATACCTATGTAGGTGACGTAGTTTCTACACTGGTATAATGGGTATAATGTGTGGTAGTTGCACACCTCCCTGCTGAATTTTGTAGAGCTGATTTGGGACAGTTCCTATTTTTTTCGTGATCTTTTGTGGAAAACCACATTTTCACATAGGCTTTGTGCTAGCAGTTTAAGAGAGAAAGAGAGCAAATAGCATAGGGACAGCCTGGTTGAAGTTTTAATGGTTAGTGCCAGTAGATTGCAGAGGGGTTCACATACAGTTCAGAGGCAAATCATAATGTATACATTTAGCCCAAAAACCAAACATGCACCGTCTAGTTCTTATATTAGTGCTTTTTTTTGTTATCCACCCTCTGGTATTTTTCAATACCCATGCTAATATATATACACACATACACACAGTGGAATGTCCATGTTGATTCTCTTGATCCATCCACCTGTCTTCTTTGTTAGTCAGGCCTGACCCCTTCATCATGTAGTTTTTTCCTGAAATCTAATTTAATACGACTGAAGATGCAGAATTTTCTTCCAGGCCCCTTCTAATAGTGTATAACAGACTCGTTAGAACTTTGACCACACACCCTCTAGCCAGACTATATGCCCTCTATCAAAAACTGGGATTTTTACTCAAAACAAAAGTTATAAAAGTATGCAAGACATTTATTGAATAAATCATACATAGTTTCATGTTTATGTGACAAACGGTGAATTAGTTATAGATTTTTTACCGCTTTAAATAGCCTTTTATAGATTTTATGTATTTTTATCAAGTCAAAGGTGGAATTTCTACTCAAAACAAAGGTTGTAAAAGTATGCTAGACATTTATAGAATAAATCATATCTAGCTTGATGATTCTGTGACAAACGGTGAATTATTTGATTTTTACATTTTTAAAATGGCTTTGGGAAATGTCTGTTGAACGTCCGAATTAGTGAATATAAAACCAACTTTACCTCGGTGAAGTGTCTGTCCGTCCCGCCACTGATTAATGCCGTGTTCAAAACTGTGAACTATGAGGTGGATCGCTGAACCCAGTCGGAGATCGTTTCTTTACGAGTTCCCAGTTGTTTTGAATGCGGCAATAGGCTTTGTTTACACAGGCAGCCCAATCTTTTTTCCCACCAAATTGTTCGTTTGACCAATCAGATCAGCGCTGTGAAAAGATCTGATGTGATTTTTTTTTTACCAAACATATTTAGACCCCCCCCCAACCAAACGTTGACACCTACTCATTCCAGGGTTATTCTTTATTTTGTACTATTTTCTACATTGTTGAATAATAATGATGACATAAAAACGACTGAAAGAACACATATGGAATCATGTAGTAACAAATGTTATATTTTAGATTGTTCAAAATAGCCACCCTTTACCTTGACACTCTTGGAATTCTCTCAACCAGCTTCACCTGAAATGCTTTTCCAACAGCCTCGAAGGAGTTCCCATATTATTATAATAACACTACAAACATATGTCTAAAACTAGACAGAAAGCATGTTGAAATTATAATGGGTATATAATATATTATTTTTAAATAACAGTGCTTTTTCTGGTCTGCAAATTGAATGACGAACAGAAACCACTCCAAGAAATATTTTAAAATCTGTGCAGTTTGCCCACCCCTGATTAAATTGATTCCTTTTTACAAAATGGACTTTTGAAAATAAAAATTTGTAAAAAGTGAGAGAAAAGGCAGATACCAATTTATTAAAACATTCAATACCATTGCAGTAAAAATGAGAGGACATTGTTAATGAGCAAGAGAATCAATTAAAATCAATCAGTACATCGCAAAATAAAATCTTACTTTGGTCTATACTTTTACAGCGCATTCCCTTTGTTAAGGGAGTGTTTCAATAGCCCTGAGTCATGAAGCCTCAACATGTATGTCATTGAGTTGGCTTCCTGGGGATACGTAATACAACTTCGGCAAACATTCGTGTGCTACCTGTGAAATACCCATTTCTAAATACTTAAGTATTGGTGATTTTGAATAAATCCTAAATTATTACCCCCTCAAAAAGTTGAGGTCTTCAAAAAAAAACACACACAGAGCAAAAAAAGAAACATCCCTTTTTCAGGACCCTGTCTTTCAAAGATCATTCGTAAAAATCCAAATAACTTCACAGCGTCATTGTAAAGGGTTTAAACACTGTTTCCCATGCTTGTTCAATGAACCACAAACAATTAATGAACATGCACCTGTGGAACAGTCGTTAAGACACTAATAGCTTACAGATGGTAAACTGGTAGGTAGGCAACTTAGGACACTAAGAGGCCTTTCTACTGACTCTGAAAAACATCAAAAGTAAAGATGCCCAGGGTCCCTGCTTAGGACGGACAGCTGATCGCCCTCGCAGTGGCAGACCACGTGTAACACCTGCACAGGGTCGATACATCCGAACATCACACCTTCAGGACAGGTACAGGATGGCAACAACTGCCCAAGTTACACCAGGAATGTACAATCCCTCCATCAGTGCTCAGACTGTCCACAATAGGCTGAGAGAGGCTGGACTGAGGGCTTATAGGCCTGTTGTAAGCACAAACCCACCATCGCTGGACCAGACAGGACTGGCAAAAAGTGCTCTTCACTAACGAGTCACGGTTTTGTCTCACCAGGGGTGATGGTTAGATTTGCGTTTATCGTCGAAGGAATGAGCGTTACACCGAGGCCTGTACTCTGGAGTGGGATCGATTTGGAGGTGGAGGGTCCGTCATGGTCTAGGGTGGTGTGTCACAGCATCATCGGACTGAGCTTGTTGTCATTGCAGGCAATCTCAACGCTGTGCGTTACAGGGAAGACATCCTCCTCCCTCATGTGGTACCCTTCCTACAGGGTGCCAGCCATACTGCTCGTTCTGTGCGTGATTTCCTGCAAGACAGGAATGTCAGTGTTCCGCCATGGCCAGCGAAGAGCCCGGATCTCAATCCCATTGAGCACGTCTGGGACCTGTTGGATCGGAGGGTGAGGACTACGGCCATTCCCCTGAGAAATGTCCAGAAACTTGCAGGTGCCTTGGTGGAAGAGTGGGGTAACATCTCAGAGCAAGAACTGGCAAATCTGGTACAGTCCATGAGGATGCACTGCAGTACTTAACGCAGCTGATGGCCACACCCAATACTGACTTACTTTGGATTTTGACACCCCCCCCCCCCCCCCCTTTGTTCAGGGACACATTATTCCATTTCTGTTAGTCACATGTCTGTGGAACTTGTTCAGTTTATGTCTCAGTTGTTGAATCTTGTTATGTTCATACAAATATTTACACATGTTAAGTTTGCTGAAAATAAAACGCAGTTGACAGCGGGAGGACGTTTCTTTTTTTGCTGAGTGTTTTATATATATATATATATATATATATTTTTTTTTTATGCTAAAGAAATGTTCAACATATATGGCTGCTAAAGAATTTGATCATCGTAGCATCAGAAAAAGTATCCAAAAAGTATCTGGTTTCATCATTAAGGCTGTAATTTGCTCAGTCAAATCTCCTTGGAGATTATACCCCATTTTTAAAGTGTCCATCAGGACTCAATCTTAATTGCTTCAGTGTTTATTTCAGAGGAACCTTGTCCCTCCTCTTTGCCATCTGGAGTCTTAATGGCAACAACTGTGCCCTTTGTGGCAGTAACTCCATTTTCTGTGGCTGCTGGTTTCACCTGCTCACTCCCTGCAGTAGGCACCAACTCTATTCCAGCCTCTACTGCAACAGGACAATTCATCAGTGGTTTAGCATCTTCGGTTGTGTGGCCAATCAATATAGGAGACAATGAGGTTTGTTCAGGTTATGTGCCTTTTGGACTGCCCTGGTCTGCTAAAACCCCATCCATGACTGCCAGCTGCTAGAGGAATGAAAACATTGGGAAAACTTATTCAAGCCACCCCAGAAAGCCTTTACATGAGCAATTAAAAAAATATATATACACAGTATATCCACTTACTCTCTGGAGATCTGTCATTTTCTTCTCACCCTCTGCCTTTTTCTGTGTTATGGTTAGCAGGTGATCCAGAATGGATTGCTTTGGCTGCATGCCCTTGTCAAAATGATTATACATGCCACACCAAAACATGCCACATAAATCCATGCCATATATTCTAACACAACTCAAATGTTTGCAAATATATTCTATACACCTATTGAGCCATTGGCAATAAATTGCTTAGAGTTGAAAACTCTGTATAGAAACCAATACATACTTGAAATTCAATGGTGATGTGCGTGGCCTCAGAACTTCCCTTCCTAATGAGCGCTTGTACAGAGGATTTCTGTACCGAGGGCATTTCTCCCAGAGAAATGGCCAAACCGAGAAGGTGCTCTCCTTAAGTCTGAAAGTGAACAACTTATCCTTACACTTAAACAGATACAAATTCTAAAACAGTTTGACGCCAGGAAATTCTGTCATGGAAATGACTATTACAGAAAAGTAAAATCAGATGTCTGCATAGACACTGCAGTTTATTTCAGGGAGTCCTCACCACATCTCTTCTCGCTCTCTTTGGTAGTTGCCAATGAAGTTTCCAAACTGGCAGGCATAAACATTGTTGTGGATTTCCAAAAGGTACTTTTCGTTGTACTCAAAGCCACAGGGGTACTGCTCCATGAGATTCCAAAGACATTCAATAAACTGGGTGAATACAGGGGACTCCTTGGGATCCCTGTCCACATGCCCACACCTACAAATCAATATTACATCCGTTCTCTTAGTATGGCCTAGATGCACCATGAAGATCTTAACTTATGACATCCTGGTTTTATTTTGTCCGATAGTTCAATTATTTTAGTCTCAAAGTTCACTAATTTAGCATACACTAATGATTGGACACCAAAATGGTTAAATGACTAACCTTGTACAAAGTTATTACCTTTGTGTAAACTCATGACCCATACATATCCATTCTTTTTCTATCAAAACCTTAAAAGAACCCGATTGAGAGGTTAAAATGTATAGACGATTAAAAAAAAATCATTATACTGGATAGCGCAGAGCCACATCATACATGCTAGAGTAAAAAGTAGATGCAAACATGATCATTTGTGGATTTTAATACATTTTTTCATAGGTTATAGGTACCTAATAAGAATGTTTAATTTCAACACAGCAACACAAAGGAGATGGCTACATGGAAGGATGTCTATTACCTTAGCTAGAAACTCCAGCATCCATCACAGCCTTGATGTGACGCAGCCAACCAGAATTCTCCAGTCCCGTCAAGTAGTCAGTCATTGTTGGAGACTTCATAGCACACACTGAAAACAGACAACCAGGCACCTTATAAACTGGAGGCTTTGTTAAGCATGAACTTTGCCTCGTCTTTTCATGCTGCAAAATGACTTGAGTTTTACACATAAGTATATGATTAATAAATAAAAACCACTACACCCAAAGATTGTGGTTCATCCTTTTTTATGTGAGACCAATGATAGTAACCTTTTAGAAGCTTCTGCAGACTGTTTCTCATGACATGGATATTCTCGATGCCCACAAACTGAAAGCGGATGTTTGAGTAGTTGTCCTCATTCTCGTATGCCTTCCCTACTGCTCTATTGGCCATGGCATTCAACTTGAAACAAAAGAAAGGCAGGACAGTTTGGGTTAGGGTTGAGCAAAATACAACAGGGGGAATTAACTAAGCCAACTAAGCCTACATCTATCCAGTGCCTTCATAGCTGTGAACATCAAAGGGGTACATGGTTTTATAAAGGGCCAGGGGTGTTTTCATAGCACGTACTTTGGCGCTCACCACTTGCCATGATATCTGAACAAATGTCATACCTAGGTTTCCTTGCGAGTGTTACAGGGGTTTCTGTGAGATAGAGAGTGCCAGTGGCTGGCTTCATTGCAGTGTATGGCTCTAACAATTTCACTTCTTCCACCGGTCATTTCAAATAAAAATATATATTAGGTCAGATTGAGGTCCACAGTCAGTTCTCTGAAAAACAAATATCAGCAGGTGAATGAATGGCTGAGAAATATTTCCAAGCACTCCTACTAAAACAAGCAACAGGAAATCCTGGAGACCTAGAGGTTCCAACACAGGGATCACAGATAGAACAATGAGACAGATATTACACCAGAAGTGTGAACCATCCATGTTTCCACTCACTACTACCAAATATGGTAATGAGGAAGCCCAGTGGCCAGCAGTGGTAGATGATGATTTTTGGCTGACATTATGCACATTTTCTCATCAATGAAACATTTGATCTCAATACTGTACTTTTCTGTTCCCACATCTAGAATCTGTTACAAACAGAGCGGACTAAGTTTGGTAGATTTTACAATTTGGCAAAGTAAAAAAATTAATAATAACTGTTGTTTAGGAGTGCAAGGGCGAATTGAGTTATCGGGACTCCCGAGTGACACAGCGGTCTAAGGCAATGCATCTCAGTGCTTCAGACGTCACTACAGACACTCTGGTTCGATTCCAGGCTGTATCACAACCGGCCGTGATTGGGAGTCCCATAGGGTGGCGCACAGTTGGCCCCGCATCATCCGGTGTAGGCCATCATTGTAAATCAGAATTTGTTCTTAACTGACACATACATACGAACAGCTACTCTAAAGTGAGCATGTTAGAGTAGCTGTTCCCTAATGGAATATGCAAGTTCATGCTAGAACACCCCAATAGGATCTCGCTAGCTCGTGCTTGGCTCTGCCCCCGTCCTTGCTGGTTCTTCCCACTATGACTCATTTGTTCTCATTGGAATCGACAAGCCGTTGTCTACCTTGGGTTAGTTATACAATCTTTGCAGGGATGTAATTTAGTTAACTAGCTTGTTGCTGCTTGTAGTGACTGTGTTAGTCTCATGAAACCCAGAGCCATGCATTTAATACATTTCTCTGATGACACAACTAGCAAGTTACTAACTTAAACCAATGCCCAAATGGCTATAACAGACTTAATAACTGGCTAAATTAAAGAACAAGTAGACGTGTCAATTAAAACTGTCCTAGGAAATTTAACAAGTTATACTGGCTAGTGAAGTTAATGTTCGCGTAGTTTCTAGCTAGTGGTCACTTACCTTTGGCGTTAAAATGTGCTCCATTGTCCTATGGATGCTGGTCTAAACCAGAATTTTTTTCACCGCGACTTTTTTTCTTATAGTCTTTTGCCATTTCCCGAGGAAACGATTTTGCACGTTAAGCAATTCTGTGTCCCTGCCGAGCAAAAAACGGGGGTTGCGTTCCAGGTCGCCTTATTTGTGGGGAACTGTAGACGAGGAATTAAGGCTGCGTTTACACAGGCAGCCCAATTCCGGTATTTTTCCACTAATTGGTCTTTTGCCCAATCACATCAGCGCTGATCTGATTGGTCAAAAGACAAATTAGTGGAATACGATCAGAATTGTGCTGCCTGTGTAAACGCAGCCAAAGTTAGTAAAATTTGACAAGGTTGCCGTTTTCAAATCCATGCAGCCATGTGTCATATTTTGCTGCGGTAGGAAAATGTATACAGGAAAATATACCCTACCACGCACACCGGCATTATTTGGTGTGCCTTTATACAGCATGTCTGGACATTGCATGCACTTGCTGAGACTGCTTATTGGCTTGTTCAAACACCCTTAACACTTTACTATGTTTTGTGTCTGTTTGCTCTGATTTTAGCAAGGTTAAAATACCAACATTGTGCTGATATGAGATATTATTGTACGGGTATTAGTAATTTCAATTATATGAAATACAACACTTGATTAAACCATAAGAACACACAAAGAACATAGCCAAAAGCTTTAATTAACAATGTTGATAAGAGGTTATGAATGCATTCATGGAATATCACTTACTGTATTAGAACGTCAAGATGGATATTCTTATTATCATGTGGAGGGCCTTTTTCCTAACCATAACCTTATTCTCCTAACCTGCTACGAAAAGGCCATTTTAACATAAACTGTACTCTATCTAGTCAAAACCGTTTGGGTGAGGTGTTGCAGGGTGGCCCATGATTTGCCTAATTACTTGGGAGGACCCCCATTGATAGCCCTATTATCATCTGAATGACTCTTTTACTTACCTCCAGATTTATAACCTGATAACTGAGAAAATGTCATTGCTGATTGAAAAACCATTTTAATAAAATGTGGGGCATTGATTGTCCTTTTGTCAAAATAATCACAAATAAAACAACCTGTTGAATTAGTGAATCTGAGTAAATTTACCTTTGGGAGCTCTGTTGCTAATTTATTACACCAGATTTGTTATATTCTCATAATATATTTGAGTGAAAGAATTTGGTGAATGCTAGTACATGCTAGTCTAAATGAGTCTTCATAGTCCTCAATTACTTTTACTTCAATTTAATTTATAATACTGACTTAACTCAAACTCGAAACCTGAGCGACTGGAGAATCCTGGTCATGTCATCATGTTATTAGCAGAGATTAGGAATAGCACAAAGAGAGTAAATTGCGATTGTCTAAAGTGCCTAACAATTAGCATTCAACAAACAATGCCAGCCAGTTTAAGGTTTGTGATGCTAATTCAGCAAGCTTGTTTCACGGAGGCTGATTTGCTAGTAATGGCCCTTAATTTAATGTTGCAATGGATTTCTGCGATATGGCATATAGGAGATGTATTTTTTCTTCCTGCTCTTGTCTAATAAATATGAATGTAGAGGTTAGGTGCTTATATACAGTAGTGTAAAGTACTTAAGTAAAAATATTTTAAAGCACTACTTAAGTCGTTTTTTAGGGTATCTGTACTTTACTTTACTATTTATATGTTTGACAATTTTTACTTTTACTTCACTACATTTCTAAAGAAAATAATTAACTTTTTACTCCATACATTTTCCCTGACACCCAAAAGTACTTGTTATATTTTGAATGCTTAGCAGGACAGGAAAGTGTCCAAATCACACTCTTATCAAGGCAACATCCCTGGTCATCCCTACTGCCTCTGATCTGGCAGATTCACTAAACACACATGCTTGGTTTGTAAATTGTGTTGGAGTGTACCCCTGGCTTTCCTTAAATAAAAAAAACAACAAAATGGGCCATCTGGTTTGCATAATATAAGGAATTTGAAATTATTTGTACTTTTACTTTTGATACTTTAGTATAATTTAGCAATTACATTTACTTTTCATACGTAAGTATATTTAAAACCAAATACTTTTAGACTTTTACTCAAGTATTATTTTACTGGGTGACTTTCACTTTTACTTGAGTAAATTTCTATTAAGGTATCTTTACTTTTACTCAAGTACGACATCTGGGTACTTTTTCCACCACTGCTTATATAAGGACATAAAAAATGTATTGTATCTTGACTGCTATCAATAAGAAACCTGTCACCTTATTATTGCAATACAGCAACAACATTTGATTAGGATAGCTAGGTGTTTGATGTCAAAGTTTGATATTATTCAATTGACCTTACTTCTGTATATTATTGAGAAAGCATGTACAAACAACGTCACTTGGCTACAGCTCATTAGGTAAATGGGAATGCAGCACTTCTCCGGGTGTGGTACAGACAGTGTTTGACCTCCTAAACCTAGACTTAAAAATTAGTGGCAAGATAAACAGACTCATTATCACCACCCCAGTCGGCTCCAAGCTCTGACAAGCGTACTGTTTTCACAGTTTGTTTACTCTACCCTGTTGGTTGGGGGTTGGAGGATTAAATGACTAAATGTAATCAGTATTTCTTCTGCCTAGTATCTTACGCTATCCAGTTAGTATAATAATCAGACAGACCAGGCTTAGGCCTACATTGACATAGCCAGTCCATGAAACCCTAAACGGTAAAAGCAACCACCACAGTAAATTAGAACAATATTAAAGGGGCAATCTGCATTTAAAAGAATAACAACGTGTCTCCCCACCAATACATATCTATGGATGCAAGAACTGACCATCCTAGAAATCAAAATGAAAGTTTTAACCATGTTTTGAGGATATATGGTGTTTGTTTACAATTACATTGTTAAAAAACAATTGAGTAAAACAAGGTCACTTTGCTACCATCTAGCAGAGACAGTACAGGTGCATCAAAGCCGGGACCGAAAGAAGCTGTTTTTCAGTCTATCTCCAGGCCATCAGACTGTTGAACAGCCATCACGCCATCTCCTGTAGTATAAGTGAGAGTAGTAAGCAGAACTTCTAAGTAAGAGACAAAGATAGACTCACTCACACATAACACACAAACACACACAGTCAACCCTGCTGACCCATGTATATATAGACATTAAACACTGGACCGTTTATTTTATATTGTTTTTCACACTGCATATTCATATACTGTAATCTCATATGGCTCATTCAAATATATCTACAACTGTACATTGCATTTTTGTTACACTGTTAATACTCACCGCATATTTATATACTGGATTCTTATTTATATACTGGATTACATACTGTATTCTCATTCATATACTGTATTCATCACATCGCTCATTCTTATATATCTACTACTGTACATTGCATTTTTGTTACAATGTTTATATACACCGCCTGTATTTATATACTGGATTCTTAACATAGCTCACTGTAATATACTGTATCTACTGCTGTACATATCATTCTTAGTATATCTTTCTGGTGTATATACACAGCATGCATTTGGATTACTGATACAGTGTTATTTGATACAGTGTTAACTGGATTTGTCCTAACCTTCCTGATTTCTTATTTTTTAGTATTGGATTATTATTGAGAAAAAATGTATGAAATGTATGCATTCACTACTGTAAGTCGCTCTGGATAAGAGCGTCTGCTAAATGACTAAAATGTAAAAAATGTAAAATGTTATTATTTCTGTACTTGTTTGACATTTTTACTGCATTGTCAGGAGCTAGTAACACAAGCATTTAGCTGCACCCACTGTAACATCTGCTAAACTGTGTATGCTACCAATAACCTTTGATTTGAGGTTATATTTGGAGTTTTGATGGTGTATGACAGTTGAAGTAAGGTCATGAGGCATTTATAAGTTA
The DNA here is from genome assembly GCF_965601325.2 of Salmo salar. NCBI lineage: Eukaryota > Metazoa > Chordata > Actinopteri > Salmoniformes > Salmonidae > Salmo > Salmo salar. The sequence goes on from NC_138303.1 coordinate 87,650,004, forward strand.
TATTCTTCAAGAATCAGAGGGTATATATCATTAATTTTAAAGATTGAAAGTCTACATTGTAGTATCAAACAAATGCTCCCTCCCTCAACTCCTCACTTTATTTTTGTTTGCACTGAATGCAGACCTCTCCATTTTCTTCCAACAACTTTCCAAAGAAATATGCAAGGTAACACATAACACCCAGACCTCACATTGCTATTTTGAATATCTAATTGAGTATGGCTGGTTGAATTTGAATGAACATTGAAAAAAAAAAAAATCTCCAGTAGCCTATTAGCCCATATAGTATTGTCTCCTTATCCAAAAGTGCAGACAGGTCTTGGCCTGGGGCATGCCTACATGAAATTAGCAAAGTAATGGCTCAAGCCCCTCCCATATTAGGCACACAATAGGTGTGAGGGAGAGGGGCAGAGGATAAAACAGAGGTGAAATAGCCACATACTCACATTAAGTTCACAGATCTGCCTTGCTTCACAACTTGACCATTGACTGGATAACATATTTTTTTCATTAATTGAATTGTTGTTGATATTTCATTGACCATTTTCTTCCCAATTGTGAGCATGTCATTGGGCTTTTGATTTGAACTTTTTGAAGCTCCAAACAACTGTTTCACCAATTGGGTGTGAGGGTTTTTCCTGTCATACAAGATGCGTTTTTTAGTTGCTTTATATTTATTTTTCTCTTTGATGCACAAACATATTGTGGCCAGCTCAGGGGAGTATTGCCATGGCTGGTCCAACTCTTACAAGATCTGGCACAAGGGCTTCCAGTGTCCAGAGCAGTATGACGGCCAGGACGCAAAGTACTGCTGTGGGACCTGTGCGCTCCGCTACTGTTGCATGGCTGCGGAGGCAAGGCTGGATCAGAGCTCCTGTGACCTGGAAGAATTTTTTGAATTTGAAAACGATAACACAATCAACATGACACCAACAGGTAAGATTTTGTGTCAACATTTTCTATTTTTTGGTGTATTCAACATTTAAACTGTAATGGCTACATTATCTCTCCCTTGGAAAGGTTAAAGCATTTCTGTTAGAAGTAAATAGCAGGCATAGTAATTTTGGTTCAATGTATACAATTCATCGATCGTGCTTTGTGGTTCAGCATTTACATTTTGTTCTATCTTTTTTCCCCTCCAGTACCCGCCTACTTGCCATTTGTGATAGTTGTGAGCACATTTCTGTCCTTTGTGCTACTTGGTACCATTGTGTCCATATGTTGCTGCCAGTGCCTAAAGCCAAAGGCACAGGATCGTCAAAATGCATCAGCACCCTTCCAGACCAGCCTGTTGGAATCTGGAGGGCCATCTCCAGAGAGCATGACTCCATCTCGCCAGTCTAGTTCCAGCTCAACAGGAAGATCAACTTTGGCACCCCCAAGACAACCAACCACCTCCACTCCTGGCACTGATGTCAACGTAAACATGTATGTTGCACCTTTGAATAATGGATACCCTGTTTCAAGCACACAGTCTAACCAGTATGTGCCTCATCCGCAGCCCCCTGGTCCATTCTATCAGCCATATCTAAACTATGGGATGCCCCCAGAGCACACTTTGCTAATGGCTCCATTCTTAGATAACCGCTCAATGTACGGACACCAACTGGTCCATTCCATCCCTCAGGCTCCAATGCACACAGAACAGTTGTACACAGGTGTCACAATATGAAGCGATTACACTATGGACAACTTTTTGCCTCATGACAGTCATTTGTGAGTGCCCACTTGCCGTGTCTAAGAGTTATTTATGGAATGTTTATTTTTCACTGATTTCAGTGTATATTTATGAGTGTAAATAAAATGTATTTTTAACTTTTTTTGTCTTAAATCTTAACTCTGATCCTGTAATAAGGATTCCAAACAGTCTAAAATCCCACTGTACTATAGTGACTAATACATAGCATGACAATCATCCCATAGGGCTATATTGTCAAAAGTAGGCCTACTCATGATATTGCAAAGTTAATAATATGCTATTTCGAAGACGCTTTTTACGAATGGGTACCATGATAGAATGCTAGAACAATAGCCTTCCAATGTTTTGGGCTGCAAACAAGCTTTGTCTTCAGGATGGCCAGAAGATTTGGAGTTGAAGTCTTTTGTGATGTATCCCAGATGTTTTAAAAAGAGTGTACTTACTGGTGTGTGGGGAAAAACAGCGGGAGGGAAGTACAATGGATGGAGGTTGCAATCTCTGAATAAACCTAGGTAAAGAGGGGATTGTGGTAATCTCTTGAAAATTAGTTGGGGGAAGTAAAGGATAAGTACATAGGAGGGCACAGCTTGGGGTTCAGAGGATGCGCACAGATAATCAACTACCTTATGACAGTCATTAGTGTCGAGGCTAAAAACAGTTTTACATAGGACATTGTGATACAGTAGCCTAGATTATATTTACATTTAAGTCATTTAGCAGACGCTCTTATCCAGAGCGACTTACAAATTGGTGCATTCACCTTATGATATCCAGTGGAACAACCACTTTACAATAATAAGACAATAAGGGATGGGGGGTAGTATTTAGTAAGACATGCACATTTCAGTTCAACATGCACATTTCAAATGATAACAGCCTGTAGATGCAATGCCCATCAAACCCAGAGTTATTATGATATTTGAGGCCACGTGAGTCAGCTAATACTTTTAAAAGTTTGCTGAAAATAAATAACCAAATTGAATATGCAGTTAAAACAGTCTGTGCTGATTAAAGTAGACTGGCTTTATGAGGTGGTAATTCCTTCTGCAGATATTCTAAAATATGATCATCTTTGCAGCGGGATTGCAAAAAGACGACCTGGAACGGCCCCAGAATGTTTATTTTTAGTTTAGCAGACATTGCACGGAATCGGCGTCAGAGGGCGTCCTACTTGTTGCTAAGAGACAGTCTGTGGGAGGCTGTCAGAAATGATGAAGGGAGGGGATGATGAATGATATTTAGCTAGCTGTAATGTTCGTGAATAGACTGTAATAGCTAGCTAGCTATATAACTTCAATACATCTTCTACTTTACTACATTCTGAACAAAACATCACAACTAAGCAATTCGTTAGACAGCTGAGTGCGTTGTATTTGTGGGTCGTTGATTTATCATAATAAATGGTTTTGGAGCTGGCAGTGCCCGCAAATGCAGGCCCATTGCTTCACCGCTCCATCCAGCACATTGAGCGTATTTTCCGGGTGAGGGTCAGCTACGGATCCGCTGAGTCAAACTGCGACAGCGCAAATGTCAGCACCAGCAATATAATCATAGTTCGTGTCGGAGAGGGCGAGGAAGATGACTGCACCAAGGCAAAAGTATGTAACTTTTCTGGGACGTTAACATATGCTTTGTGTTTAACAGCCTATCTATCTCTGGACTGGAGAGTAACGTTCGCTAGCTAGCAGGCTAATGTTTGCAGCTAACTAGTACTAACTAACGTTAGCCTATTACGCTCATCTGTTGTTGCACTGGAGTTGGTAACTGACTAGAGTTACATGTTTACATGTAACGTACTGTCATTTTTGTTTTCAGTCTTATGTTGCTAACGTTAGCTAGCTAGTATACGTTAACTAACGTTCCTGCTACATTCTTAGCTAACTAGCTAATAGTAGCTAACGTTAGCTACTTCGCAAACGTAGTTAGCTAGTGCTATACAACTTGTTTGAGTATTTTTTTTGCTCTGAATAGATGCCATTTTTACAGTGCCAAAATTGACCTAAATGATGTGGTTAATTTCTGTTGGACGCTTTTCAGCTAATGTGTTAGCTAGCTAGTGTCTACAGGTCTCGATTTCATCTAGCCAACGACGTTAACGTTACCAGTAATGTATGGGAAATATGATCACGGGTATTTATATCTTTGATATGATTGTGAGCTAGCTAGTAGTATTAACTAGCCCAGCTAGCTAGCCTTTGCACGAATGTTGCTGAAACATGATGCCAAATGTGCTAAATAAACTCGTAGGATCTTGCTATCTATCTAATCAGTATTAGCTCACCTTAGAATGGATTCATTGGTGTCTAACGTTCATTCTGTAAGCAGCACCAGCTACGAACATTTTGCAAACCTCATCATAGTTACTTAAATGACCCCTTATTTGAGATCGTTTTGACTTACTCATCGTGTTGTGTGCTTTAGAAACCTCCATTACTGCAGCATATCTGTACTTTGCAGCTTCGCTGTGGGGCCACAGCTTCCATTTACGTTTCAGCTTGACCAACCATCTAGTGCTTCTGAAGGCACATGTTCCACTTGTTGCTATGAGACAGGGTTGCACAAGTCTGTGCATGTGCAGTGCTTTAGTCTTGTGGCCTTGCTGTGTCTCAGCCTGTTCTGTGGAGGGGGAAAAGGATGGGGCTTCTTTGCTGTTATGCCATGTCGTGCCAGGGAAATTCCAACACATCAGTATTGTGTGGGGTAGCTACCAGGTTTCCTATATATACACAAATGTCTTTGTGTTGATGTTGTGAGGGCATCTGAAAATAATCTGCCACTTTTGTTATTGAATGTGCTCGTCTCTTCCCAATAGGTTATTGTTCATATCGTGTATAGTCTAGCTATATTTGTTTTAAGGATCAAGTACAGTAGTTTCATTCCACCACTTTCTCAGGCCAGATCTAGTCTATTATCTTATGTTTTCTATAGTCTTGACTCTCACTATCTTTGATAAGAGGCGGGGAAATAAGTAGGCTCTATAAGTAAGTAAGTAAATAAAACATTTAGGCTCATCATAAGGCTCATTATATTATTTTTACCCTTTGCTAGAAGAACACCATAGAAAGACTACTAGAGATGGACATTTTCTGTTTTCATGTGATTATCAAATGTCTATTTTTCCCTTAGCTTTGGCTCTTGACAATGTGGTGGTTAGGATACAATCTGTATAAAACTGGGGAAAATATGTAGCAATGTACTGAATTAATGCTTTTGTTGTGTTTGTTTCTTACATTGATTTATGCGTCTTATATTACTAGTGTTTTACATTGTAAATCTCATATTTTGAGGCATGCTACGTTAACCATGTTTGCCAGGCTGCCTAGAGAAAGATGGACTGTGTTCTGTTAGTCGTGACTGCTAAAAAGCAGTTAGCTGATGACAGGGCTGTGTTGCTAGGCAACCCATTTCATGGGCTGAGCCTCTTGAAGCACTAATGGAAGTAGCTAGCTATCTACTATCTGCAAGACCTGACGAAGTACCGGTTTCAGGAGCACATGCAATCCGTTTCCATTTGTTTTAAAGCACTTGGGTCTGTATGCATATTTATTGTTTAAATGCTCATGTAATCTCATGCATCTCAGCCTTTACATTATGAAAATGGATAAGATTGATATTTTATTTGAACAGGGACGGATACAATTAACATTGACACATCAATTTATTGAAGAGTCTGGTGCATTGCACCATTCCAGTTTTTACTTTTCATGGGCCTTAGATTTCCTCTGAGGCCATACTTAACATTTACACACGAATTAGACATGCATTGAATCTTGTACTTGTAGACAGGGATGACATTTGGCCAGTTTGGTGATTTATTGACAATTACCCTTTGTTTTCCTCCAGGATTACATAGTGTCCTTAATTTCGCCAGCTCACCGAAAGAGAGAGCGTCTAACGTTGGCTTTACACATACAGCTGGCTGCACTGAAGTCAGCCATCGAGTATGATTCTCAGGCTGTGGTGGAGGTGAGGGAGCATGTGGTGGACATCTCCGGTGGCGAGAGGAACGTGATGACGGCATGGTCGATGGTGGAGAAGATCAAAATGGAGAAACACCCATGCAGGGAAGAGGCCCCTGAGCTGACTGAGGCCCAGCAGCCCAGTGGGGAGTCTGAGGAGGGAAGCAGCTCAGAGAGCGAGTCAGAGGAGCAGCATCAGCTGCAGCTGAATAGCGGCAGCTGTAAGAGGAAAGAGCCATTCAGTGCCACCAAGCCTCACCGGCAGCTCTGTCGCTCTCCATGCCTGGACCGGCCCAGCTTCTCCCAGAGCTGCACTCTACCAGAGCTCCGCATTGAAGACACCAAAGCCGCTGCAGTGCTCAAACATGCCAGCGACAAGGAGTACCAAACCAAGATGGAGTTTGCCTTGAAGCTGGGATACTCAGGTGAACAGGTGGAGACAGTGCTGAACAAGTTAGGGGCTGCTGCCCTTATCAATGACATTCTGGCTGAGCTTGTAAGGCTTGGTAATAAAGGAGAACCGGAGGTTCAAGCCAGCAGTAACACCAGCACGTTCGTCTCCCGTGGAGGCCCCTGTGTCAAAGAGGCTGTCAGTCCGGAGGTGTCACTTGAAGATGATTCTGTGGATCCTTATGATAATCTCAGGCCTATCGTCATTGATGGATCGAATGTGGCGATGAGGTAAGTCTCTATTAGACGCACACAATCAAAACAAATCTCACCTCATGCAGAATGTTCTAAACCATCTGTTTTTTTTATGGCTGTAATTGAATTAGCTTTACAAGCAGACCTTTTACTAGATTTGGTTGTTTTGTTTTGTAGCCATGGAAACAAAGAGGTCTTCTCTTGCCTTGGTATCCAATTGGCTGTTGATTGGTTTGTGGAGAAAGGACACAAAGACATCACAGTGTTTGTTCCTGCCTGGAGGAAAGAGCAGTCGAGACCTGATGCCCCCATTACAGGTACTAAAGCTCTACTTCAATTAGCCACATTAGACAAGATGGTTTCTAAAAATTGTGTCTGTGTTGGGGGAGGGGTGGGGGGTATCTGTGTGTGTGTGTGTGTGTGCTTTTTTTATCAACACGTTTGGACATTGAGCTCCATTTTCCCCATGCAAAAAATCACGTCCCACAGTTAGAAAAATAACTAACATTTTAAGTATATAATTTTGAATAAACAATAACATGAGTTTGGATAAATGTTTAGCCACAATTAATTTGAGTTTGTTTTCAAATGCAATGCATATGAAAATGTCAATGTGAAACCACAGGTACATAGGCCTACATTGTTCTGTGTAACAATTTGTACACTGTTGTTCTTCACTGATTTAATGCTTTTCTTTTCACAGACCAAGACATTTTGCGGAAGCTAGAGAAAGAAAAGATCCTAGTGTTCACCCCATCTAGAAGAGTCCAGGGAAGGAGAGTGGTGTGCTATGATGATCGCTTCATAGTGAAGCTGGCCTGTGACTCTGATGGCATTATTGTGTCAAATGACAACTACAGGGACTTACAGAACGAGAAGCCGGAGTGGAAGAAGTTCATAGAGGAGCGGCTGCTGATGTACTCATTTGTCAATGATAAGTAAGTCATCAGAGCCCTCAGCGACTTGGGTAGGGAGTATAATTAACTACAGAATAACTAAGCATATTCTCCTTTTATGTTTCAGATTCATGCCACCTGATGATCCTTTAGGAAGACATGGTCCAAGTTTAGAGAATTTCCTCCGCAAGCGTCCTGTTGTTCCAGAGCACAAAAAGCAACCCTGTCCATATGGTAGGTTGTTTCAACAAATTATGATTGTATTTTTGTGGTTGTACTGCTGATGTCAATATTGTTTAACGTGTGCTCTATTTTATATCACCTTAAACAGGGAAAAAATGCACTTATGGACATAAGTGCAAGTACTATCACCCAGAGCGTGCAAACCAGCCTCAGCGGTCAGTGGCTGATGAACTGAGAGCGTTTGCCAAGTTGTCTGCTGTAAAGACAATGAGCGAGGGGGCCCTGGCCAAGTGTGGCAGTGGACCCACCACAGCTAAGGGGGACAGTGGCTCTGAGGCTAAACGTGTGGCCCCCAAGCGCCAGTCTGATCCCAGCATCCGCTCAGTGGCCTGCGAGCCAGAGGAGAGACTGTCTGCTGTCCGTAAGCCTGAGGCAAATTCTGTGCCTTCCCTCGTGTCTGCCCTCAGCGTGCCCACCATGCAGCCTGCCAAGAGCCACGGGGCTGGTGCCTTGAACACTCGATCAGCCAGCAGCCCAGTACCCGGCTCCCTCCAGTTCACCCACAGCTCCCTGGAGCACATGTCTAGTGTACAGTACCCACACCCACCCATCCTAGTCACCAACAGCCATGGTGCTTCTGTCACTTACAGTGAACAGTTTCCTAAGTACGATTCTGTGAGCACAGACCACGGATACTACTCTATGCTTAGTGATTTTTCTAACATGAGCATGAGCAGCATGCACAACGTGGACAGCTTCTGTAGCATGGAGCATGAGCATGGGATTTATCAGCGAAATCCCAGCCAGCATTGCCCTGAGCCCTGCCTCAGCCACTCTAACAGTGACTCCTTCTCCTCTTATGGGGAATTATACGTGAGCTCAGTGGACAGTAGCCTGGATGAGAGTATGAAGGGGCAGCAGCAGCAGTCTCCTGCACAGAGCAGACTCCAGGCCTTCTCCCATGGTGGGTTCCACCACGAGGCCCTGACCCGAGTGCAGAGCTATGGCCCTGAGGAGCCTAAGCAGGGTCCAAGCAGGAAGCAGTCCATATCCCATCTGGCACCGCATGTTCAGCACCCTGCTGTTGGGGCCAGGTCCAGCTGCCCAGGGGACTACCCCTTACCTCAGAATGTCCTCCCGTCACAGTCCTCGCAACCAGGACGCTCCCTGGGCATGACACGCATGGACAGCATCTCAGACTCCAGGCTGTACGAGAGTAACCCCATGAGGCAGCGGAGACCCCCACTGTGCCGCGAGCAGCATGCCAGCTGGGACCCGCTGCCCTGCGGCAGTGAATCCTATGGATACCACTCGTACCCCCTGAGTAACAGCCTGATGCAGCCGTGTTGTGAGCGGGTGATGGTCCGCAGCATGCCTGACAAGATGGAGCAGATCTGGAGGTCTCCGTGGGAGAACCCGCCTCAAGCCGAGCACCAGGAGCGCCATGTCATCCCAGAGCACCAGTACCAAACATACCGCAACCTCTGCAACATCTTCCCCGCTTTTGTGGTGCACTCTGTCATGGAGAAAAACCCTCATCTGACGGACCCACAACAACTCGCTGCCGTCATTGTCACGAAGCTGAGGTCTTGCCATTAAGTGTTTTTATTTCATTTTTGAAGCTACAATTGTCTGAATAGTATTATATTCTATATTTGAAGTTATTTGATTGTCATCAAAACAATTTCTCCTCATGAAATTCAGAAACCCCAAATCATTATAATCAAATGTAAGGGAAACTTTGACTGATGGTAAGATTATGTATTTGAATTTAAACGTAGTCATCTATCATTTGATACAGTGAGGAATTAGTTCACTATACCTAGATAATATTGTGCATATCTGACACTGATGTAAATACTATGTGACTTTGTTGTTTATTGTGCAATGATTTGTGGTAAAAGACAAGAGGGAAGTGAGTGCAACCATACCTCAGAGCATGAACTTTTACATTTTAATGGCCTTATATCTGAATGACCTCACTTCTCCAGTCATTGTTTAATGGATTTCAATGAATATCCTAATGTTGTCGAGGTCAGTCTCTTTTGCTTTTTAAATGTTAAGCACTGTAAGTATTTAGAATGATATATATTTTCTCAATCTCACTTTACAAAGCTACTATTTTGGTAGAACTTGTGAGTGCACGTATATAAGCAAGCCAAACTAGAACTGGGAAAGAGCAGACTTTAAAACACCTGTGCTCATATGACACATGAAAGCCATTTCAAAGCTGCTGAAATAATGCCAAAAAGATAGATAATCGACCTTGTCATTATAAAGCGATTATAGTTTTGATGCAGACAATTGATTGGATAGTAGTGTAACATCACACCAGTGTTGTAAGCCTTTCCTATGGTATATTGTATGGCTTGCAGTGTTGATTAGTTACATTAATGTAACTGTGTTACATGGACATTATTAGAATCATTTTGAGCATGTGTATATATCATTGGGACCTGGCATGTGACTTAATGGCACTTCCATTGTGTCTAACATGACTTATTTGTAATTACTAAGGAACTGGTTAAGTCTCTTCAGCAAAATGCTTTAAAGAAAAGCATCCGTTTCCTTATTAATGCTGAGAGACAACCCATGTAAATGAACACATGTAAAGAAAACAAAAAAACATTTCTGAATGTTATTTGCCCAAAAGAATTTTGGGGCTTTGTTGACTTTTGTTTTTTCATGAACTAAGAGCAGGCCATGTTGGGCCTGTTGTCTCTTCATGAGAAGGTGTGACACACTGCCTAAATGTTTCTTCCTGTGAAACACTCAGAATGCGAGGCTGCCGTCAGGGTTGTTTCTGGCATTTGGCTTACAGTTTGCGTGCCTACCTTTCCCCTCACTACTTTCCCTCACTTTTGAAAGGTTTCATTATGATGTGAAATGTGTTGGTTATAATATAATTTCTAAAGCTAGAGTTTCTTTTCTCAGTGAGTAAAATATGATCTGAAATCAAGGTCTTGGGCCATATCTAATGCACGTTAGTATTTAGTTTATTTTGACATGAGGTGCATGTTTCATATTTATGATGAGAGCGGAAGAGAGCCCCCCCCCTCCCATTTTGAAGTACCGCAAACAACAAAGCCTAAAATGTCTAGAAATGACCTTTGTTTGTTGATACAAATTGTATCTATTTCTTGATTGTAAAATATATTTATGAAATGTACAGTATCATTAAAAAGTTTTATTTAAGAAAAAAGAATACAATGCCATAATGTTTGTGACACTGTGTGTCACTGGGAGTAGCCCATTGGTATGTACTTTTTCTTACTGGGCACAGTAGTTTATTTACAGGGATACTTACGCGCTACATGGAAGTGCATAGATACCCTGTGTGCAGCTGTAAGCATCGTGTCCTTTCTCTGTATGTATTAATACTGAAATGACCACTCATTGTACAGTTTCAATGCGCTATTTAACTTGTTGCATCAATGTTTTTTGCTGTGTTGTAACCCAAGCAGCTTGGTAAAAAATGTGACCCCCTCTTTTTATCCATATATGCTCTATTCCTGTGTTGATACCATCTATATTTAAATGTATTGACATATTGAAAAACATGCCAAAACTGGTTAACTTTTAATTGCTGCACAGAAAACTGAATAGGTTGCAATGTCAGTCATATATGCTTGGGTTACGACACTTAGGGGGTTATTTATTAAATAAATACTTTAAAAAAGAGAATTTGACCCACATAATACTATATTCAACTCTTAGGCCACTGCCACAGTAAAGCCGAGTGACGGTGTGTCAGTATGATTTAGTATTTATGAGACAGCATCAATTACCTCTGATTGGACATGGGTAAAACATGTGGAAAAATATTTGATGGATAACCCCCTTTTTTGGTGACAAGATAACTATTGATTTGTGGCTTACTTTAGAAATCTGGCACTCTCACCAATGGCACTTGATCTAGCCTTAAGTATTTTAAAGCATGTGAGAGTATATTGGTTTAAATTCTATTGTTTCAAATGAGAAATTGTATTTTTGCTGTGAGCCTTTGTAATTACATTGAATTTACAAGATAGGCCTGTTTGTGATGACTGACTTCAGTCTGATATTGGTGGTCTGAGCAACATGCAGTTGATTTTGTTGGAATTGAACACAGCAGGTAGATGTTTGGAAAAACTACAGATATTTCCAATGTGTAGATTAACCTTTAATTGTGTTCTAAATATATCAGCTTACCTGAAATGGTATATTCTCATACACCCACAATATAAATTCTCAGGTACTATGAGATTTTACAACAAAAACAATATTGGTGTGCTATTATGAATGATAACTGCGCTTACAAAGTCAGATTTGTGAATTAGTGCAGCTCTCATGTCCTAAAGTTAAATTGAACTGTCTTGTATTGTGGTTTTGCAATGTAAAAGGGTTATAAGAGTGAGTTGACAACTAGGCTGTGTGTTATGAGCTCCAGTAGTTTGTTCTATTCTATGTTGAATTAAATGCATTGCTTTTAAAATTGTTTTAAGTGACAAAACATGAACTCTTTGGGTCTGTTGGCTCAAACAAAATGTAAGTCTCAATGACGAAGTGTTTGTTTCCTCAAATAAAGCAAGACTATGTTTATACAGTGTTCTTTTGTTGGCCGTGTCAAGTGTTCTCTTTCAGATGTCCAACGGAATTTTGATATTCTACAGCAGGGCCAGCAGAAGGGTTCTGGATGGCTGCTGAAACGAGTCACCATTGTTATAAGAACTTGTAAGTAAGCATTTAAATGCTACTGTGTCCTGTGCATGTGACAAACTTTGATTTGATTCTTGTGCCACACACTAGATTTCCAGAACAATGTTCTGACTGACTATAAATTCATAAGAATTAGAATTAAGAATTATGTTAACAGGGATTCAGGAACCTTCCGTTTGCAACTAAGATGGAATTTAATATTTAAATCAAAAGAACGTGATACAATGTCTTGGGTACTCTAAGTACTTTTATTTGCCACGTGCCTTTGCTGGAAAACAATAAAATAAATGCTTTTGGCATGTCAGAGTAGAAACAATACAATGCGTTTGCAGATGAAGATCAATGACAGTGAAGGCCTTTATTTTACAATATTGGCCTATTTGTTTAAAACAGTTGCAGGCCAGCTTTCAATTTGCTGATGTCATTGTGTGTCCAGAGAAGCCCATCCGTGGTGACTCTGTGTGGCATTGAGACACTGGAGAGATTAAGAGAAACATTACTGCTCAGATTAAGTACAATTGCTTAGTGATGGTTGATCTTACTTAATCATACTTTTATTTCTGTGGATGCCTACATATATATAGTATAACTTTATTTTGTTTCTTACCCTGCATGCGCATTGTGCTGAGTGGCATTCTCCATTTCCACCTGCTGGTCAAACACCATAATGGTAGAGAAGTTCTCTACCATTAGGCAGGAAGGGTCCTCTGACTGGCCTGGAACTTTCCCAAGAGGATAGTTCTTCCACTGGACTTTGTCTGAACAGGTGAGAAAACAAACCTATTTAGATAAAATGTAATATTCTAATGAAATATTGTGGAATCAGCTGATCAGATTCATGTTCTGCAAATTGGCATGACAACTAAACTGACCTGTGCAAACTTGCCAGGGAGAACCCCTGAGTTCCGCGGCCCTCTCGGCCAGGACATCTGGACTCAGGTGCTCTTGGAAGTCCTCGGTCCTCTCTGGCAGGGCCTTGCGTGAGTCAGACACGGTTCCTGGGTGCATCATGTTGACCTGGCGTCTGGACTGCACCCGCAGCCTCTCATGCAGGCTCTCCAGGGTGTAGATACCGCTAGGCTGGCCTGAGTGCTCCATGGGAGGATCACACCCGGAGTCTGCCCCCTGAGTGTAGATACTGCTCAGTCTGAGTAGCTTCTGTCGGGTGTCCAAGGGCATCGGATGTTCCATGTCCTCCAGGATCCTAAAAGTTTAAACAGTAAGTCATTTTCAAACAATGACAAATTATATTTCATAAGCTGGTACAGCGCAGTAGAGAACACAGTAAGAGATGCATGTACAGTTGTGGCTAAAAGTTGAGAATGACATTCATTTTCACAGTCTGCTGCCTCAGTTTGTATGATGGCAATTTGCATATACTCCAGAATGTTATGAAGAGTGATCAGATGAATTGCAAAGTCCCTCTTTGCCATGCAAATGAACTGAATCCCCCCAAAACATTTCCACTGCATTTCAGCCTTGTCACAAATGGAACAGCTGACATGTCAGTGATGCTCTCGTTAACACAGGTGTGAGTGTTGATGAGGACAAGGCTGGAGGTCACTCTGTCATGCTGATTGAGTTCGAATAACAGACTGGAAGCTTCAAAAGGAGGGTGGTGCTTGGAATCATTGTTCTTCCTCTGTCAACCACGGTTACCTGCAAGGAAACGCGTGCCGTCATCATTGCTTTACACAAAAAAGGGCTTCACAGGCAAGGATATTGCTACCAGTAAGATTGCACCTAAATCAACCATTTATCGGATCATCAAGAACTTCAAGGAGAGCGGTTCAATTGCTGTGAAGAAGGCTTTAGGGTGCCCAAGAAAGTCCAGCAAGCGCCAGGACCGTCTCCTAAAGTTGATTCAGCTGCAGGATCGGGGCACCACCAGTACAGAGCTTGCTCAGGAATGGCAGCAGGCAGGTGTGAGTGCATCTGCACGCACAGTGAGGCAAAGACTTTTGGAGGATGGCCTGGTGTCAAGAAGGGCAGCAAAGAAGCCACTTCTCTCCAGGGACAGACTGATATTCTGCAAAAGGTACAGGGTTTGGACTGCTGAGGACTGGGGTAAAGTCATTTTCTCTGAATCCCCTTTCCGATTGTTTGGGGCATCCGGAAAAAAGCTTGTCCAGAGAAGACAAGGTGAGCGCTACCATCAGTCCTGTGTCATGCCAACAGTAAAGCATCCTGAGACCATTCATGTGTGGGGTTGCTTCTCAGCCAAGGGCGTGGGCTCACTCACAATTTTGCCTAAGAATACAGCCATGAATAAAGAATGGTACCAACACATCCTCCGAGAGCAACTTCTCCCAACCATCCAGGAACAGTTTGGAAGGAAACTCCCCAGGCCTTAATCCCATTGAGAACTTGTGGTCAATCCCCAAGAGGCGGGTGGACAAACAAAAACCCACAAATTCTGACAAACTCCAAGCACTGATTATGCAAGAATGGGCTGCCATCAGTCAGGATGTGGCCCAGAAGTTAATTGACAGCATGCCAGGGCGGATTGCAGAGGTCTTGAAAAAGAAGGGTCAACACTGCAAATATTGACTCTTTGCATCAACTTCATGTAATTGTCAAAAGCCTTTGACACTTATGAAATGCTTGTAATTATACTTCAGTATTCCATAGTAACATCTGACACTATCTAAAGACACAAAAGCAGCAGATTTTGTGGAAATTAATATCTGTGTCATTCTCAAAACTTTTGGCCACGACTGCACATTATGAAGTCACTTACTGCTGGAGCAGGTGAGGTGTGGCCACGCAGGGAGCATTCAGACATGCTGCAAGGAGTTGCTGCCACCTCAGCTGGATGCGTTTCATAAAGATCTTATCCTTCAGTCTGGCTTTCCTCTGGATTTTCGATTCATAATGGTATTCATTCTCTGTAGAAACAAAATTAATCCACATCAGTAAATCCAGCACAGTTTTGTATTTACATTGAGTTATTTTGTTATTGGGGTAGAAAATGATCATACTGTTGGAGTTGCAGAGGATGACCTCAGAAATCCACCCAGCGATGTAGAAGGATCTGTGTTTCTGGTCATCTTCAGAGAGCTGCTGCAGCTCCACAAACAGTTTCTCCAGGAGGAGATGAATGAAGAGCTCAGAGTTGAGATCCTTCAGGAGGGGCAGCCAGAAACGCAGGACAACTCGAGGAAGGTGGGGAGCAGTGGGGTCAGCATCTTCAAAAACAAAGGCATTCTAGTCACTCAGGTAAGTGTATGGCTTACAGTATTTTTTAACATGTTCCCAGTCTTACAACATCTGTTAATAAAATCAAACATGGGATTTACACATTTATTTTAAGAAATGTATTGGGAGGAAATCTACCTAATCCCAGTTTTACCTGAGTTATCGACACTAAGTGACGCCAGTTGTTCAATGGTTGGAACCACGAATCCATCCTCAATCAATGCATCTATTAGTATTTCACTATATGGGAAAAAGAACAATGAGGGCCCGTACCTTTGCTATTTAAATTACGTTATTCTTGTAGAATACAATCTGATGCAGTTTGTGGATTTGACAATCACTGCAATACCAATAAATGTGTTAACTGACCTAGACTCTAGTGCAAAGTGCTTGATCTGGGCAAGGATCCAGCTCATGTCTGCAGAGGGTTCTGGCCACAATCTCGCCTGTTTGTCCTCCTCTAGAAATCCTTCAAACGTCTAAACAAAAGAAAAGAGTAATGACCACCATACGCTATAAACATTTCTGGCAGTAGAGAAAACCCAATTACTCAAGAGTGATGTCAATAACAAAATGCCTATCTTGAGGCCCTCATTTATAGATGGAAGAGGAGATGCTGTGCAGACTAGAGAACAGACGTCTTCACCCTGGGCAAGTCTCACAATCATAGGAAAATTATTACGTGGTTATAAATTGTGATTAAATGTTCTTGAGGACTTCCCACAACCATATCATCCTTGATGTTGATTATGCATGATTCACATACATTTCTGACGTACATGGCATACAGTGCAAATAAACCTAACAATCCTGATGTTAAGGGATTTCACAAATCAATACAAAAATGTAACAAACAAAAAGCAAAGGGTAATTTTGGGGGGTGTAAATACCTGAAACTGCTCCTTTTCAAAAGATATCAATAACTCTCGTGCCTTCTCTGAAAAGAGGGGGAAAAAGCTGATTGAAATACCTTTTGAAAATGTAACTTGGTAATAAGCGGCGTCTAAAGTGTTCAAATGTTTCCAACTTACTGTAGGATTCAATTTCTTTTTGTCTGGTGATGAGCTCATCCTCCTGCCTCTGAAGATCCTCTTCTCCATCCTCCCCCTCTGACTGGGAGTCCCAGTTCTCAGCCAGCCCACTGCCCAGCTGCCTGGACCAGTACTCCTGCTGAAGCCACTCCAGCACAAACTTACAACCTGCAACATAGAAAAGACAAACACAACTAAGAGTAAGATCACTGCAGAAAGTCCAAAGTCACAATGGAAAGTAGGAATGATATCATATTGTTATTGAGGATGATGAGGATAAAAACCCATGGTCTCTCAGATTATGAAATTCTTAAGAGAAAAATACATCTGTTTGTTCATGATCATGCTCACCCTTGCGACACCATTTCAAGGTAGGGAGCTTGCGGTGGGTAATGTCATGTCTGAGGTTTACAATCCACTCAGGGATCTTCAACTGTTAAAAAATCCATTGGAATAATAAATACATGTTTTTATTCTATCACCTGTATAGTGAGGTCCCCCAGATGACATGATCATTTCATGAGTAGTGAGCAGGGGAAAATGTAATATTAGATGTATTAATCATGAGGCAAGAATTACATATTTTTTCATTTACTCACATTGCTGGCTAGCCTTCTGAGGGGACGAGCAATTTTCCCCTGCTGACGCTCTGTGATTAAGTTGACAAACCTATTGAGAAAAATATCAAACAAGCCAATAGAGTAATCAATAAAACACATATATATATATATATAGTATCAGTCAAAAGTTGACACCTATTCATTCAAGGGTTTCTTTATTTTTACTATTTTCTTCATTGTAGAATAATAGTGAAGACAAACACTATGAAATAACATATGGAATCATGTAGTAACAATTGTTAAACAAATCAAAATAGATTTTAAATTCTTCAAAGTAGCCACCCTTTGCCTTTGACAGCTTTGCACACTCTTGGCATTCTCTCAACAAGCTTCACGAGGTAGTCAACTGGAATGCATTTCAATTAACAGGTGTGCCTTGAATTTCTTTCCTCCTTAATGCGTTTGAGCTCAAATAAGCAAAGAAAAATTACAGTCCATCGTTACTTTAAGGCATGGTCAGTTAATCCAGGAAAATTTTAAGAACTTAAAGTTTCTTCAAGTGAAGTTGCAAAAACAATCAAGCGCTATGATGAAACTGGTTCTCATGACCGCCACAGGAAAGGAAGACCCAGAGTTACCTCTGCTGCAGAGGATATATTCATTAGAGTTAACTGCCCCCCCAGATTGCAGCCCAAATAAATGATTCACATAGTTCAAGTAACAGACACATCTCAACATCAACTGTTAAGAGGAAACTGCGTGATTCAGGCCTTCATGGTCGAATTGCTGCAAAAGAAACCACTACTAAAGGACACCAATAAGAATAAGAGACTTGGTTGGGCCAAGAAACACGAGCAATGGACATTAAACTGGTGGAAAGTCCAAATTTGAGATTTTTGGTTCCAACCGCCGTGTCTTTGTGAGACTGTAGGTGAACCACATCATTCTGTGTAAGGGCTATTTGACCAAGAAGGAGAGTGATGGAGTGCTGCATCAGATGACCTGGCCTCCACAATCACCCGACCTCAACCAAATCGAGATGGTTTGGGATGAGTTGGACCACAGAGTGAAGGAAAAGCAGCCAACAAGTGCTCAGCATTTGGGGGACTACTTCAAGACTGTTGGAAAAGCATTCCTCGTGAAGCTGGTTGAGAAAATGCCAAGAGTGTGCAAAGCTGTCATCAAGGCAAAGGGTGGCTACTTTGAAGAATCTAAAATCTATTTTGATTTGTTTAACACTTTTTTTGGTTACCACAATTCCATGTGTGTTATTTCATAGTTGTCTTCACTATTTTTCTACAATGTATTACATAGTAAAAATAAAAACCCTGGAATGAGTTGGTATTGTCAACTGTTGACTGGTACTGTATTTACACACATCATTGATTGCAACAGTATGCTGCCACATAAGAAAATTTAACAATGAACCTGACTCGATTGAGGACGTTTAAACATTAAAAAAGCGATTCCAACCTCATGAGTGCTGTTCCATAAAGCAAGACCAGGTCGTCAGCGTCAAGTTTTCCTGATTTGTCAAGTATTTGACATCTGACCAGGTCTGCTGTGCTTTCTACAGCGATGGGAGTGTTGTGGGCAAATCTGAAAAAATAAATCAAATTGTGTGATAATATTTTTCATCCAGGAACGGCTTTGTCCACCAGAAAACAGCAGTGGTGGGATGAGTTGGACACGAACTAACGTTAGCTACAAGCTAAGCTAACACGAACTATTCTGCAATTATCTAGTTAACAAAATAGTAATTATGCAACAGGAAAACATTATCTGAAGATCATACGTGTATCCCTTACCTGCCCTTCCACGCCGATATTCGGTGTAATGCATACTTTTGTAAAGTACAATCCTTTGAGTACAGATACTCGAGCACCTGGTCCCATTCTGCTTTGTTGATCCATGCAACTACATGGCCCTTTTTCTCTGTAGTTTTTTTCTTCATATTTACCAGCTAAAGAAACGACAGGAAGAAAATTAGAGACAAACAGTTTTTACCTAGTTAATTTAGCTCTAATGCAAAACATGTAGCTAGCTAGGCTAACCAAAATGGGATGTTCCAATACTAACCTGCCAACACCATTTACAGACTAGAGTGGGGTCGGTTAAATGAAACACCAAGAAACCAATACCGCGCAGAAATGTTCCGCTATTGCATACGCCAAATTATGCTATAAATAGAAAAAACAACAAAATAATAAGCAAATATAACAGTTAACATCTAGTCTGCATTTCAATCATACAATTATAGCGTGTAATGTATTGTCATAGGCTCCTGTTGGGTGTTGCGCATGAATGTAGGCTAAAGCCTTACTCAAAGATGGCTGCCCCCTCCCTCTTGTAGGCCCGCAGATAAAATAAAATAAAATAAAACAAAAAATAAAATTTTGTTTGGAACTCAATCGGGGTCTCTACTTACTGATGAGAGTTAGAATAGTAGAATACACAAGGTGCAATTTCGAAATTTGGTTGTGCATCAGCAGTTTTTCTCTCATATCAGTCACTGACAGTCACTCAATTAGCCCATGTCAGCAAAACATTTTTAGATAGGCAAATTCGTCTAGCCAGCTATCTAAACTTGTAGTAATCATGGTCAAATTACCGACCAGGGGGCCCTAATTGATTTTGTTTGTCACTCACTCAGATCCATATTAAAAACGGCAAACATGTCTCTCCAACCTATGGCAAAATTACTAGAATTGCATGGAATTAGTTATAAAATTGCAAAATCTTCCCTCTGCCTCATGGCAATGTGTAGAATTGCAGCATATTTTATTTAAAACTGCAAGATGTTCTCTCCGCCCTATGGCCAAATGTGTAGAATTGCAGGAAATGAAATCTTAAACGATATTTTTTTTTTCTCCGCTGTCAAGAGGGGGGCAAAAATGTTGTTTAGGGCCCCCAAAATCCTCTCTGACTGCATGCGTGGGTATGCAGACCCTCGAGTCACTGCAGCCCCTTGAGTTCAGATTTGTTGTGGCCCCCACCCCCATAAAAGTTGCCAATCCCTGGCCAAACTTATTGTGAATTATAATTTATCTTTATGGACAGGAAATCAAATATATTGTAACCTCTCTAGGGTAGGGGGCAGTATTTTCACATCCGGATAAAAAACGTACCCGTTTTAATCTGGTTATTACTACTGCCCAGAAACTAGAATATGCATATAAATGGTTTGATTTGGATAGAAAACACCCTAAAGTTTATAAAACTGTTTGAATGGTGTCTGTGAGTATAACAGAACTCATATGGCAGGCCAAAACCTGAGAAGATTCTGTACAGGAAGTGCCCTCTCTGACCATTTCTTGTCCTTCTACACCCTCTTTATCGAAAACAGAGGATCTCTGCTGTAACGTGACACTTTCTAAGGCTCCCATAGGCTCTCAGAAGGCGCCAGAACGTTGAATGATGACTTTGTAGCCCCTGGCTGAAAAACAGTAGCGCATTTGGATAGTGGTCAATCTGAGAACAATGAGATGGGTCCGCGTGCACGTGAAGAGGCCATTTTACATTTTCAGTCTTTGAACGAAAAAGACGTCTCCCGGTCGGAATATTATCGCTATTTTACAAGAAAAATCGCATAAAAATTGATTTTAAACAGCGTTTGACATGCTTCGAAGTACAGTAATGGAATATTTTGAAATGTTTTGTCATGATACGCGTCCGCGCGTCACCGTTCGGATAGTGTCTTGAACGCAAGAACAAAACAGAGGATATTTGAACATAACTATGGATTATTTTGAACCAAAACAACATTTGTGGATGAAGTAGAAGTCCTGGGAGTGCATTCTGACGAAGAACAGCAAAGGTAATCCAATTTTTCTTATAGTAATTCTGAGTTTAGTGAACGCCAAACTTGGTGGGTGTCAAATTAGCTAGCCCGTGATGGCGAGCTATCTACTCAGAATATTGCAAAATGTGCTTTTGCCGAAAAGCTATTTTAAAATCTGACACCGCGATTGCATAAAGGAGTTCTGTATCTATAATTCTTAAAATAATTGTTATGTTTTTTGTGAACGTTTATCGTGAGTAATTTAGTAAATTCACCGGAAGTTTTCGGTATGTTTGCTAGTTCTGAACGTCACATGCTAATGTAAAAAGCTGGTTTTTGAAATAAATATGAACTTGATTGAACAAAACATGCATGTATTGTATAACATAATGTCCTAGGAGTTTCATCTGATGAAGATCATCAAAGGTTAGTGCTGCATTTAGCTGTGGTTTTGGTTTTTGTGACATTATATGCTAGCTTGAAAAATGGGTGTGTGATTATTTCTGGCTGGGTACTCTCCTGACATAATCTAATGTTTTGCTATCGTTGTAAAGCCTTTTTGAAATCGGACAATGGGGTTAGATTAACGAGAGTCTTGTCTTAAAATGGTGTAAAATAGTCATATGTTTGAGAACTTGAAGTAATAGCATTTCTAAGGTATTTGAAAATCACGCCACTCGATTCCACTGGCTGTTGACTAGGTGGGACGATTTCGTCCCACATACCCTAGAGAGGGTAAGCTACTTTTTTGTACAGTTTACCTTACTGGTATCAAAATGTGGCTTATATTTGTATGCATCGTGACAGGCCTTTATAGTAGACCTTGGCCTATCCTATTTCTGTAATTATTTCAGTAGCTGTCCATATACAGTAGGTTGTCCATGGGTCAGGGGAAGTGGAATGAGGCTATTTCTGCCTGGATTGCTTTTGAATGGATATCAATGATGCATTTGCGTACACAAAATGCACATCATATGAAATGGTGATTATTGTATTGATTGGAAGTTGTGTCATATGGGGGTGTCAGAACGTGTCATTTGAAAAAACTCGTCTGAGGTTCAATAATTGATTGGAAAAATAAATCTGCTTCATATTTATTAGATCCATTAGCCTATAAAATATAGTTCTGACTAGGTGTTTGTTGAAAATAATATGCAATGGCAATTTTAATCAAATATGCCTAACCACCCTAACCGGTGCGCCTGTCCCAAACAGTGTGTTACATTCAAAATGGTATTATATCGTAGATTGAAAAACTGGAGTGAAATCAAATGTTGCTACTGACAGTAGCCTAGCTATATGCTTATGGTATGCGGGAAATTACGTATATCGGAATTTTGTGGGGTATCCCGGCTTAAATTTCAAGTCCAGGAATTTAGTTCAGCTGCTCACGTTCAACTGGAGCTTGACAAAGGAATAACGGGGTCATTGAGAATACAGGCGGAGTCTGCTGAAAAACTCATTTTAGTATGTCTTCATTGGGCTGGGTGTGGTTTTTCAGTCACCGTGCCGTTAGCAGGAAATTACGGTCTGGACCACCACTTTGAGGCGATACAAAGAAAATAGGAAAATACGAGCAGTTTGAAAAGTTTGAAATCAAAGTTTAACTGAACTTGACGGACGATTTTCAGATTGTGCACTTTATCTAATGGACACAAGTTTTTGTTGACTCCATTGTTGCTACCATCCAATTCCTGACATCAGTGACTAAGGACAGATAACTGCGAAAATGCCGAAGACCGTGAGTAGCCTTTATTATTGTGTGGGACCAGCTTTAAAAATATATATATGTTTACATAGAAATAAGACATTATATAAAACGCTATCTCTGGTCAAAATGTAGCTTTCCAACTTGTTGTCTTGTTTGGTCGACAAAGATAATTTAGCCCATGACAGGCTATAAAGTAAAATGTTTGAATTGATATCCTATAATACCTCGAAAGCATCTATTTGGAAGATTTAACTCAATTGGGCTACTGAATGTGTCTGACTTTGTATAGCCTATGTAGAGCCATATAGGTTCAGAAAAGGTTTAGCGCCCCTCAAATGAATGAAAAGTGTATTTTAAAACATGTATTTCATGTAGGGCAGGACGCTGTAGCCTATATTTTTTTTCTCCAGCATCACCTAAACTTGTTTTATTACCGATTACAAGGAATTGATACAATGTTGCCCAACGTTCTTTTTTTTTTTAGGCTACTCTAGGTTTGTGTCTATCCTATGAACCGTTATTTTGTGTCAGCTATGCGCCATCGGCAATCCCCCGTTCCTGGAACGTGATTGGCTTTTGAATGAACGTTCAAGAAGTTGAATAGACCAGCGTTGGGTTCATATCAACTCGATCCCTATTCATGAATAATTATGTCAGACATTTTAAATGTTGTTCAAATGTAGTCTCTAGACTACATTAACTCGTCACCGGGCCCAATTAATATCAATGTGGCCTATTAGTGTTGAGTTCCCATGGCCCATTCGATGACGTTGTGTTTGTCTTTGTGGTACCCCGTAGTACAATAGCTAGCCTATGCACTCTTCAACAGTGGACTCCCATGTTAGCCTGTCCTATAGGCCTGCTATTGAGTAATGGAGGTTAGATCACTTGCATTGTGCTCTATCAAAATATAGGCTATTCTAGGAGGTACAGTATCTAGAAATGTAGGTTCTTAAAGTTTGATCTATGGCAAACCTTAGCCTAGAGTACTAGGCCTGTGTGGTTTTAGATATTTGCTATATTTATAATTATTTATTTGTCTTTTATTTACCTAGGCAAGTCAGTTAAAATAACAAATTCTTATTTTCAATAACGGCCTAGTTCAGGGGCAGAACGAAAGATTTTTACCTTGTCTCCTCGGAGATTCGATCTTGGAACCTTCCGGTTACTAATAGTCGAACGCTCTAACCACTAGGCTACCTGCCGCCCGATATAGAGCCCAGCCCAGGGAAATTTAGTTGAATGTAGAATCCACTGGATCAGTTCTATTGATGTTAAATAGCATTGCATTTGTAATTCATTTGATTTCTACGTTATCTTAATCAAGTATTTACTCCAAATTAGGAACAATGATTAAACCACTCTGTATAGCATCATATTTTAGGTCAGAAAGTCAGACATCAGGATTTGAAAAATATGTTTTGTTTAATAAGGATCAGTCACTGCGATTAAATGCACCTAGGTAATGACAGTAAAATAATGTGCAGTATTGTGACATTTAGCTTTTAAGAATTGTGAACTCATGAGAAGATTATAGTTGTATTTATTTGAATCTGTATTTATATATTAACATGTCTTTTCACAGCAGTCATCCATGTCCCCCCCTACCATTATTGTAGGCTTTGGCTGTGTTTCTTTTGGCAATTTTACAGCTTCCCAAGGAACTGTAATCTAGTGACTCAAGGTTTCTAAGATTGCGTCAGTTACTTTTTAGCCATTTCCTGGCCTGCAGTCTCTTGACGCTGCCACTGAAAGCCTTATTTGGTGTTTCACAGCACAGACTCCCCCTTCTCCATCCTGCGCAACTGCATGGTCCTCAGCCAGTGTTTCAGCATTTAGGTTTTTAAGCACTTCTACAGGCCACCCCATGTCAGACACCAAATTGACTCCTGTCTCATTTCCCAGATAATGTCATAATACATATGTTATGATATGCTATTTGACATCAATCAATTTTATTATATTCATAAGACCCTCTCATCACTAAAAAGGTACTTGCAGTCTGGTTAATTTTATTTCAGATGTACCTTTAGACTCTAGAACTCTACACATCACTAATAAATGTGTTATTCTGTGATGTTGCTTTCCTTCAGAACTACGATATTCTAATCAACAGCAATTTCTATTTACTACGGTCCAGTGAAGTGAAATACTATATTGCCATGAGTATAATTTTGTTAGTTGAAAAGCCTTAGTTCTTCACAAACAACAAATAACAGAACCAAGTGAAGTGGAAAGTCCAGTGGTATGTAAGAAGGGGATTAAGCAGCTCTGTAAACGCACATAGCAGAGCTGAGATTAACAATTTGTAATAAACTAAGCTACAGGTGGTAGAGTGTATGAAAGGCAGAAATGATGCGAACCTTTGGGGGCTTCAGCCCGTAAATGGAGTTTAACTGTGCGGCAGCTCTGAAACATCTCTCTGGCTGCAGAAAACCAACCAGTGAGTTGTCTTTTGTTGTTGTTTTGGTGTGTTTTTGAGTTGATTTAGATGAGGTTTGTTAAAAACAGACCTTTATTTATTTTTTACATAGGATCTCACCCTAGCTTAACATAAATTACTGCACTATTACTACGTTGGTAAGTGAACAGTAATGATTGTGATAACGACGTTATCAATTTGTACTGATAAGTGGTTGCTTTAAGGTGTTTGAATACAAAGGAGCTGGCATTATCTGCGATTCATGAACCTGATTTGAAAAAGTCATAGTACAGTGAGTTTAACTAACTTGAAACTAATATAAGACTCGCAAACACATTCAAGCTGAAAAAATATCAACAAAATTGAAATTCTTGTATTGATTCTGAGTATAACATTTGGGCTCTACGGAGAGTAGCGTTAGCAGTTTCAGGCTAACCTCATTCTCAGAAATAAAGCCAGAGAGAGCTTTTAGTTCTACATTAGTGCCTGTGGCTCTAATCTTCCTGTTCATGATTTTGACCTAAAAACATACTATGAATACTTTTCTAATTGATTGTATTCCATTTGTGTATGCGAATATGTTTGTGAATGGTTAACATAAAAGTACGTGTGACAAACAATCTAACAACATAGTATAAGAATTATCCATCAGTTCCTGATTTCCACGTATTTATGATTTTTAAATCCCCTTCAAAGTGGTTTTCAATCAGATGTCTTGAGGGGATGCAGTCGAAGGAGGCATTCCAAAATTTTGGAAAGTGGAAAGTGTCACTTAATTTTTTCCCTAGTGATTGGTGTCCCAGTTTATAATAATTTGCTTACTTTACTGAAATACAGTCTATAGCTAAGATTTGTTATAGCTTTGTTTGCTCCTCAGTATGACTCAACGCCCTTTACAAGACAGAAAAGGCATTGAATGTTCCCAAGACAGAATGGAAACATGAACATTGGTGATTTTGTAGCACATACAGATGAAACATTACAGTCTTAAAGGAGGCCTGGGTAAAGGCCTTTGTAGACTGTACAATTTTAGCTGTCTTATGCCACGATTTTGCTGTCCCAGACAAAATTTCCACGTCGTGGGCAAATTCTTATGTCGGAAACAATTGTCGCATGTCTTGGTTCGTTCAGTGTGGCATGGTCTAGGTCTGCCGATTAAGTATCACTACATGCGGTCGTAAACTTTTTGCCTTCATCGTGTAGTGTGGCTGGTGTTACGAGCCGATCCCGATGACTGACCAATAGTAACACCGCCGGCATTGTATGTACACAATAATACGATAAGTGTAAATAGTCAGATTCATATAATAGTTAGATTTAAACGTTTACATGCTGTGCAAGAATAATGATTTCCCTAATGATCTTGTTTACATGATATATCTGAAATCAGGCTTGGGATGGGATTTTGATAAATGCGTAAAAAAAGTATAATCTACCACGTTATTTTGGGGAAGCCTATTTATTTCTAAAATGCATACTTTCCGTTTTTTTCAAACTCACCTCACTCGCATAGAGAGTGTCTTGCGCTGCGGGCACATGCGCAGATCAAATACACCGCTGAAGCCTTGCAAGTCAATCGCAGAATGTGACGACAGAACTGAAGGAAATCAATCAATCTGTCCAGTTTTTAAATTTAAAAAAAAAAAAAAAAAATTTTTTACCTTTATTTAACTAGGCAAGTCAGTTAAGAACAAATTCTTATTTTCAATGATAGCCTAGGTTAACGACAGATTGCTTGGGGATTTAATCTTGCAACCTTCCGGTTACTAGTCCAACACTAACCACTAGGCTACCTGCCACCCCTAGGTTGATAGCCTTCCTCCAAGGTACTCGTCCATGTATTAGATTTTGTTCATGTTTTGTGAGGAATTAGCCACAAAACTATCCGTGGTCCTGTTACTGAGAGTGATGTTTTGCTGCTGTTCTAATAATAGTGTGTGAGAAGTGTTCTGAGCTCTAGCCATGCGATACAAACCCTTACCAGGCAGAACTGCCCATTCGTAGTTATTTTTTTCCTGTGTGAGATTAACTATTTTTACCCAGGAAAGGCACTTAACAACCCTTGACTGGTAGCCAAGGACCTGTTGGCCTGAACTACACAATGAAATAATGTCTAATCAGTAGGCTGTCATGTTAAGCAGTTTGTTTGGTTGACTGGGAAAATAAAGTATAGTGTTTAGAGAAAATTTAAAAGTGGTATGATTTAGGGCAGTGGTTCCCAACCTTTTTCAGTTACTGTACCAGCAACAACATTTTGGTCTGCCTGAAGTACACCCTCATGTGCATTTTACCAGTAAGCCTATGGTCAGGAGTCTTCTCAAGTACCTTCTGTAGATAGGCCAAGTACCCCCAGGGGTCCTAGTACCCCTGGTTGGGAACCATTGATTTAGGGGATTCATCAAAACAGTGATGCAAATAAATGTTTAACATGGTGACAGAGGCACAATGTGGGACTTACATGCCAATCTACTCTCAATGTCTTACTGGATCTTGTAAATTAGAGTCATTTAACAAATCTTAGTCACTGAAATTAGATTGAACTCACAGCCACTGCAGTTAGATTCAACTCACATTTGTGGTGTGGCTTAGTTCATAGTTAGGGTAAACCATAAAAGGAATAGCTATGGTGTTTAAGGCTTTGGGGTTTTGATCTACTTCGTTTTCGAGGTTGGTTCTGTTTGGGTGTGGCTTTCCCAGATTGGATGAGTTGCACCTGTTGCCTTGTTAAACATCTTTAAGTTTCACCTGTGCTGCAGAGCCTATGTGCCAGTTGGCATGAGGCAAATCTAGTGGGTGTCCATGGTGGGTGTGTGTTAAGACTCGAGTTTGCTTGGCCAGCATTCAGTAGGTACCACCATGGATGCTTTTCAGAATCCATTTTAAAACCCCACTTTGTTTCGGTTTGCTTGTGAGTGATTCATTTGTTTGTTCCCTTTTCATGTTGAGTGATGATTTTTGGTTGGTTATTGGGGAACGTAACAAAATGGGGGCTCAGCCAGGAAGGATCATTGTTTCCTATGAGTATGGTAGTCACTCTAATCACCTCTGAAGTGTTACTGTGCCCAGATATTTGAGTTTTCAAAATACACTTTTGTTGTAGCGTTTGTCACTGACAACCACTCAGATGGGTTATAAAATTGGAGAAATCAGTGGAAAGTTGCATAAAAACTCACACTGTAAATAAAAATAAATATGGACTTTTATTTGCAAGCATTTGTGGGGAACCCTACTTGGGAGGTACTGGATAAAATGTACAAAAGCGAATCTGCTCATCATTGCAAAGCATTATGTGACAGTGGCAACTGCCGATTCAAAAGCACTAGTCAAAGAGTTAATCACTACTGTTTTAGTGGAAGAGGAAATCCTCGCAGAGAAGGAGGATGATGAGAAGGGTCCTACGGATGGTGGAATACACCATCCGTGTATTCCACCACTAGAGTTCGAGCACACCGTTCAGTTAAAACAGATAGAACTGGAGGCCACCAAAGCAGCACCAGAAGTGGATGCCCTCACAATCAAGTCAGGCCATGATCCTCCACCTTTAACAGAGTTTGATCTTGGTCGGCTTGTATCGCCTTTCAATGAAAAGGAGGTGGAGGTATATTCTACTATGAGTGGATTGCCACGTCGCTAGAATGGCTGCGCAATATCTGGTCCTCCTATACAAAGTGTTTTTGTGGGAAAATCTCTGAAAGTGTACGGTGCTTTATCTCTTGATCAGAGTTTAGATTATGACACTGTTAAAGCTGCTATCCTTCTGGCTTATGAGTTGGTCCCAGAGGCATACAGACAACAGTTCAGAAAATTACAAAAGACATTAAAAAGCCATGTTGAATTCTCAAGGGAACCAGCATGTCTTTTTGGTCGGTGGTGTTGTTCTCAAGAGGTCAAGGTCCTTCAAGAGTTAAAGGCACTCCTACTACTCAAGTAGTTCAAGAATTGCCTTCACGAAAGGGTTGCTACCTACATTTATGAGCACAAGGATCTCACTCTTGAGAAAGATGGAGTCCTTGCAGTTGAGTTTGTGTTGACACATAAAACTACCTTCACAAACAAAGCGCCCAGTAGTTATCCCTACACAAAAAGCAATCTAGAGAAGTCACCTCCCTCTGTGAGGTTTAAGTATTTTCTGCAGTGCCCAAAGACAAGGCAGAAAACTTGTGCTTTGTATCCGCCAGTTTGTCATTACTGCCGTGACAAAGGACACATTGTCTCTGTGTCCTAAGTTGAAACAGAAAAATGAGAGAGAAAAACAGTTTCTTCTTGTGGGATCACTCCAGCCTCTGGATGGGACTGGTTTACCGCCTAAACAAGGTTTTGAATTATATGTGTAACCAGTTGTAACCAGTTGCTGAAGTGTCAGACAAAGACAAAACACCCTCCAAAATAAAAAGTTGGGCAGTCCGTCTTCTGCGAGACACTGGGGCAGTCCAACCTTTTATACACTGCTCAAAAAAATAAAGGGAACACTTAAACAACACATCCTAGATCTAAATGAAATAAATAATCTTATTAAATACTTTTTTCTTTACATAGTTGAATGTGCTGACAACAAAATCACACAAAAATAATCAATGGAAATCCAATTTATCAACCCATGGAGGTCTGGATTTGGAGTCACACTCAAAATTAAAGTGGAAAACCACACTACAGGCTGATCCAACTTTGATGTAATGTCCTTAAAACAAGTCAAAATGAGGCTCAGTAGTGTGTGTGGCCTCCGCGTGCCTGTATGACCTCCCTACAACGCCTGGGCATGCTCCTGATGAGGTGGCGGATGGTCTCCTGAGGGATCTCCTCCCAGACCTGGACTAAAGCATCCGCCAACCCCTGGACAGTCTGTGGTGCAATGTGGCGTTGGTGGATGGAGCGAGACATGATGTCCCAGATGTGCTCAATTGGATTCAGGTCTGGGGAACGGGCGGGCCAGTCCATAGCATCAATGCCTTCCTCTTGCAGGAACTGCTGACACACTCCAGCCACATGAGGTCTAGCATTGTCTTGCATTAGGAGGAACCCAGGGCCAACCGCACCAGCGTATGGTCTCACAAGGGGTCTGAGGATCTCATCTCGGTACCTAATGGCAGTCAGGCTACCTCTGGCGAGCACATGGAGGGCTGTGCGGCCCCCCAAAGAAATGCCACCCCACACCATGAGTGACCCACCGCCAAACCGGTCATGCTGGAGGATGTTGCAGGCAGCAGAACGTTCTCCACGGCATCTCCAGACTCTGTCACGTCTGTCACGTGCTCAGTGTGAACCTGCTTTCATCTGTGAAGAGCACAGGGCGCCAGTGGCGAATTTGCCAATCTTGGTGTTCTCTGGCAAATGCCAAACATCCTGCACGGTGTTGGGCTGTAAGCACAACCCCCACCTGTGGATGTCAGGCCCTCATACCACCCTCATGGAGTCTGTTTCTGACCGTTTGAGCAGACACATGCACATTTGTGGCCTGCTGGAGGTCATTTTGCAGGGCTCTGGCAGTGCTCCTCCTTGCACAAAGGCGGAGGTAGCGGTCCTGCTGCTGGGTTGTTGCCCTCCTACGGCCTCCTCCACGTTTCCTGATGTACTGGCCTGTCTCCTGGTAGCGCCTCCATGCTCTGGACACTACGCTGACAGACACAGCAAACCTTCTTGCCACAGCTCACATTGATGTGCCATCCTGGATGAGCTGCACTACCTGAGCCACTTGTGTGGGTTGTAGACTCAGTCTCATGCTACCACTAGAGTGAAAGCACCGCCAGCATTCAAAAGTGACCAAAACATCAGCCAGGAAGCATAGGAACTGAGACGTGGTCTGTGGTCTCCACCTGCAGAACCACTCCTTTATTGGGGGTGTCTTGCTTATTGCCTATCAGTTCCACCGGTTGTCTATTCCATTTGCACAACAGCATGTGAAATGTATTGTCAATCAGTGTTGCTTCTTAAGTGGACAGTTTGATTTCACAGAAGTGTGATTGACTTGGAGTTACATTGTGTTGTTTAAGTGTTCCCTTTATTTTTTTGAGCAGTATATTTGGAGGGTGTTTTGCCTTTGTCTGACACTTCAGCAACTTGTTATAGTATCTTCGTTCAAGGCATGGAGATGGGTTGCATGGAAGTTCCTTTGTATAATGTGGAACTCGAGTCTGATCTTGTTACTGGGTCCGTTATCGTTGGAGTGATGCCTAGCATACTGGTAAACAGGGTCTCTTTCATATTGGGCAACGATTTGGCTGGAGGGAAGGTTGTGCTAAATCCTGTTATTTATAAAGGAACCAAGAGTAGAGGAACCTGATGGGTTATCAGAAATGTACCCTAGAGTGTTCCCAGCGTGTGCGGTTATATGTGTTATGTCAAACAAGATTGCCAAGAGCAAGTCTAGTCTTCAGGAGGATGTCAGTGATCCCACCATGTTTCATCTGTCTGAGACATTTATGTGTGGTCCTGATTTCGGTATACCTCCTGAGCTGACCTCTCCTTTGAAAACCCTAAAGGTGAGCAAGTTTGTAGGACCTCTGAAAGAGAGAGGGTCCATACAGTTGACACTTCGATGTCTCGGAAGCAGCTGATTGCTGAATATAGTAAAGATGTTTTCCTCTCCCCTTTTTTTGCTGAGATATGTCCAGAGGAGGAGTTTGATGAAGTTCGTGTGGGTTACTTTGACAGAGATGGTATTCTGAAGATAAAATAGCATTCCCACGCCACAACCAGGCAAGACGATTGGCTCAGTGTATTTCAATTGTCGACAAGAGATACTGAGGTTGGCTGACGATGGTAGTATGGCAGGCCATCTTGGGGTCAACAAGATGTATGACCGTATCTTGCGTAACTTCTTCTGATCTGAAATGGGATGTTGTGGCTTATTGTAAATCTTGTCACATTTGCCAGCTCACAGGCAAACCAAAGCAAACTGTAAGCTGCAAAGGTACCAGTTGCATCTTTGCAGCCTATTCCTGCTTTTGATTAACCTTCAGCAGGGTTCTGGTGGACTGTGTTGGTCCTTTGCCCAAAACAAAGAGTGGTCACCATTTTCTTGTAACCGTTATGTGTGCTACCACTCGTTTCCCTGAGGCAATTCAAATGAGGAAAATCCTGAGAAGAAATTTACTCCGGATATTGCGGGAGTTTCCCCTTGAAATCCGTAGTAAGGACAAC
The DNA here is from genome assembly GCF_965601325.2 of Salmo salar. NCBI lineage: Eukaryota > Metazoa > Chordata > Actinopteri > Salmoniformes > Salmonidae > Salmo > Salmo salar. The sequence continues at coordinate 87,681,924 of NC_138303.1, forward strand.
TTTGTTGCCTATTTTGTTTTTCAAGGGTTGGCAGTCATAAGTTTTGTTTTGTGTTTTGCCAGTGTGTATCCTGGCTTTTGTTTTGACTGCATGTTTTGCCGTATTGGAGATTATTTTTGTTTTGGTAGGGTTTGTCCCAAGGGGATGAGTACTAGGAAGGTACACAGATCGAGATTTTCCCTCTGTTCTCAAAACGTCTGAGTTTTAGGCAGCTATTATATATATATATATTTACAAATATGAAAAATATAATAGCATTTTTTTGTGCCTGTTTTGTCTTGTACAATAGACTGGCAGCAAATACCGTGTTTTTATTAGAGATGGCGATTCATTAAAGTAGTGTCACATTTAAGTTGATCTTGTTGTGAAATGGGAGTTGTTTTCAGTTGGTGGTGAGCAAACTTGTCTTAAGGGGGAAGATGTTATAGGCTTTGGGATTTCGACTTCGAGTTTGGTTCTGTTTGTGGCTTGCCCTGATTTTAATCATCCTTGTTGGTCAGGACGTGTTGCACCTCGTTAATCACCTGCTTACACAGGTGATATTTAAAAGCTGCAGAGCCAGTGTTCCAGTTGGCATGAGAGATGTTGGAAGAGCTAGACTGCTGTTTAACGCTCCTGCTTTAAGTTTAATACAACACCTTTTATTTTGTCGCCATTTGGTTTGATTGATGTTTATTTTCACTCCCTAACCTAAGTTGGCGTGGGTTCTTTTCTTTTAGTTTATTAGGCAAATCTAGTGGGCGTCCATGGTGGGTGTATATTTAAGACCCTAGTCGAGTTTGCTTGGTCAGCATTCAGTGGATGCCTTTCAGAACCCATTTTAAGCCCCCAGCTGTTTTTTTTGTCAGTGACTCATTTGTTAGTTACCTTTTTATGTTGAGCAATGATTTTTGGTTGGTTATTGGGAAACGTGACAATGGCAATAGACAGTTATTGGCCCTAACTTGTTTACAAATATAAGTTATCGGTATAGCCTGCAAGTGCACGTAAAGCTTCATTTCACTTGTAGAAGTTGCCGGATCATGGAAAGAGGAAATGAAACATTCAGCTAACCACTCCCTAGAAAACTGGGCCTTCATTTTGTGTGAAATAAAAAGTTGATTTATTCATCTCTCCCCTACAACGTTAGGTAACATCTTTGCGATGTGTCCAGATCTTGTTTAGTCATACATTTTAAGAAAACAAGGAACTCAACTATGCACTGTTGAGTGGCATAGAATTTGTTTGAGAACCAACCATGTTAAATGTTTGTACTAATTACTTGTAGATGGCTGAATGTGTCTGGGTCATTTGTGAAGCCTAAATTAGATTAATGTTCACAGTAGTTAGCTCCTGCTCTTACAGTCCCCGGTCCAGTCACAGCTCTACTCTACAGCCCTCTACTCTGTGTGCCGCATCAGTCCAGCCACTCCAGTCTGCTCTGTGATGACAGGAAGTGGCAGGGTGACAAGTGGACTGACCAGCGAATGGGGCCTGCTGACACAAAGGGGAAAGAACGCGGCCCTAATCAGCCTCACAGCTGGGAAATAAAGCATGCCATTGTGGCTCAGCTCAGGCGTGGGCCTCAGCCCTGCTCAGTTATTCCCCCCCCCCCCCCCCCACACACACACCCATGTCATCTCTGAGAGGACAGAACATGGAGCCATGTCAATATAGCTTTATTAATCACTCACAGCGTGGGATGGAAATATGTTTAGGGTGCACAGCAGGAGGAAGCTTGTGTACCACGAGACAGGCAGCATACACTAATTTGTTGCATTTCTTTTATGGGCATATTCCATTTGTTTCAAATTCATACTGGCTGTAAAACTGCTTTGAGTGTTGGACCATGATGTAGTGGTCTAAAGACTGAGGTATCCATGATGGCTAGCTCATCAGGTTTTGTATGCCTGCTGTTATATAAATCATTCTAGAAATAAGGCTACTTTTCCTAATTCCACTTTTGTAATTACAAAAACGGCAGAACTTGCAATTACAAAATGATCACGTTATTATCGTGTCACTAGAACAGTCTAAGAGCAACTTTTTATCATAATTACGTATAGGCCTACAGTAAATGTCATATGAGAGCAAAACAGTGCGATAGAGAGCTACAAGTCCAATTTGCATGCACGTGTGTGTGGATGTTAAGAAATCGAAAAGAGAACTTGTGTTGGTGCAATCACTGAGCACACATTAACTCTGAGAGAAAGGCAGGCAAGCAGCAGTGATGCATTACAGGATGTAGTGTCAGTGAGCTCCATGTTGAGCGGACCACCCTCGCTTTGCGAGGCCCAGCTACCAGAGGATGTGGTTACTTCCTGTAGTGAAGCAGCTCGGTAGAGAGAGAGAGTGAGCTGGGGGACAACATGTTCACTTAGCATGCTAAAACCCCCAAAGTATTTCTGCTACATTTAGAGAGATATACTCATCACTATTGGCCAGATGCAAAACTATTTAATTTGACACAGTATTAGTATAGTAACTGTAGGAAGTTTTTATTTCTGTGTAAAATCTACTCCCACTAAATTCTGTTTAAAATTCTGTTAGTGTAGTGGACAAGTTTTATCGCATCATTAAGATAAAATATTTATTTCCCCTTTGGTTTCTGTGAAGTCAGTGTGCATCTTTTTCCAATATAAGTTAATAATACCTCATTGTGGCAGGAATTGGTGCACTGTCTCCCTCAGTGGGTTTCCTGCAATTGTTTTTTCCAGGGTTTGAGGCTGATCAATCATTTTAGTCTAGCACCTCCCCTTGTGCAATCTTCTGTACCAGGCACGGAAAATGGCCTCTCTCCCACATTGTACATCTTTGAAACATTGTAATTGTCTGCCCCACCCTCCCCTCTCTAGTGAGTAAGGGAGTTGAAATTAACATGCATATTACGTCTCAAAGGAGTATACCCAAAGAGTATTTAATAGAGTAGTATGGACATGCAACAGCTCTCAAATAAAGACAAAAATGTTTCACACTGCTTTGAAAAAGGTCATGGTTGAGTGTTAGTCTCAGATATCCCAGACATGGGAACAACGTAAGCTAGGCAATGGCACCGGAGCATTGGAACCTTGCCGGAAGCAACCCAACTGTCTAGAAAAACTAGTTGAATGTCAGCCTAAATTGTTGTATTATGGCTTTTGCTTACCGCCTGATGAAAGCAGTATTTGGAACCTAACATACTATGATGCCTTGGCTGCCTGCACATTGGTAATATGTTCAGTAGTTATCAGTTTACAAACCACTGACATTTTGGATGAAACATATCTGACAGCCCACATACGCACCATTTTTTTCTGAAAGTATATGTGTCCACCCTGCTATATCCATAAATCTTTCATGAGATGTAGACAATTATAAATTACACTGCCAAAATGTTTAATCAAATAGAGATTTTGCCAAGTTAGTGTGCTCATATGCCTGGCCCAAGTTGTCATGTAGGTGCACTCCTGCCCTGCTGTGAAACTCTACCTCCTCTGGTCATAGAATGAGGGTTCATTCTAATGCTTATGAGGCCTATTCCCCTTTGATCAATCCCAAAATTAAATTGTGCATATAAATGTACATACTTATGATTTATGCTAATAAATACATACATGTAAGTAACTAACAGTCTCTAATAAATGTAGTCTGATCCAACATGCTATTGATTCTCAATCTCGAATTCTCAGAGGCATCTAACTTGATAATCACATTTGTTGTAAATTAGGTACACCGACACATGTAACTTTTATTTTTATGGACTTCACTGGTTGTCAGTCACACGTACTAACTCATTTTGGTTTCTTCAACAGATTAGTGTGCGAGTTACCACGATGGATGCAGAGTTGGAGTTTGCCATCCAGCCCAACACAACGGGAAAGCAACTCTTCGACCAGGTAAGAACAATGCTTGCTCTGCTGAAACATGCCAAGGATTTTGCCTCTTCAGTGGCAAATTACATGTTCTTGTGGTGCTTTTCTTCTAATGCTAATCAGTGTAAATTGCAAGCTGGGGAATGGAAGCCCAGTTGTGGGACTGGAGTGAAGGGTTTATTTTTCTAGGAACTCACACTCTCTCACTGTTCTTCTCATTGAGTCAAGTTGTTCGCTATGGCATAGGCCTGAGAGCAAAACATTTTTTGGGGGCTCCTGAAGATTTTTATTATATATGTATTTATATCTACAGTATCAGTCAAAAGTTTGGACACACCTACTCATCCCAGGGGTTTTCTTTATGTTTACTATTTCCTACATTGTAGAATAATAGTGAAGACATCAAAACCATGAAATAACACATATGGGATCATGTAGTAACCAAAAAAGTGTTAAACAAATCAAAATATTTTTATGATTTGAGATTCTTCAAAGTAGCCACCCTTTGCCTTGATGACAGCTTTGCACACTCTTGGCATTCTTTCAACGAGCTTCATGAGGTACTCACCAGGAATGCATTTTAATTTGTAATTTAATTTAACCTTTATTTTACTAGGCAAGTCAGTTAAGAACACATTCTTATTTAATTCAATGAACAGGTGTGTTTTGTTAAAAGTTAATTTGGGGAATTTCTTTCCTTCTTAATGCGTTTGAACCAATCAGTTGTATTGTGACAAGGTAGTGGTGGTATACAGAAGATATCCCTATTTGGTAAAATACCAAGTCCGTATTATGTCAAGAACAGCTCAAATAAGCAAAGAGAAATGACATGAATGTCCTTCAATCCGGAAAATGTCAATAGCTTTGAAAGTTTCTTCAAATGCAGTCGCAAACACCAAACACCAAACACGGTCCCGTGTGGCTCAGTTGGTAGAGCATGGTGTTTGCAACGCCAGGATTGTGGGTTCGATTCCCACGGAGGACCAGTACGGGGAAAAAAAAAAAAAAAATGTTTGAAATGTATGCATTCACTACTGTAAGTCGCTCTGGATAAGAGCGTCTGCTAAATGACTAAAATGTAAAATGTAAATGATGAAACTGGCTCCCATGAGGACCACCACAGGAAAGGAAGACCCAGAGTTACCTCTGCTGCAGAGGATAAGTTCATTAGAGTTAACTGCACCTCAGATTGCAGACCAAATAAATGCTTCACAGAGTTCAAGTGACAGACACATCTCAACATGTTCAGAAGAGACTGCATGAATCAGGCCTTGATGGTCCAATTGCTGCAATAAGAAGAAGAGACTTGCTTGGGCCAAGAAACACGAGCAATGGACATTAGACCGTTGGAAATCTGTCCTTTTGGCTGAGTCCACATTTGAGATTTTTGGACGCAGAGTAGGCGAACGGATGATCTCCGCATGTGTGGTTCCCACCGTGAAGCATGGAGGAGGAGGTGTGATGGTGTGGGGGTGCTTTGCTGGTGACACTGTCTGTGATTTATTCCCGGGGAAACTTGACTTATTGTAGCCTCACGCGGAGGAAAGGGTAGCGGAGGAACGCGTTCGCTTCTGCTGCAGTGTTCGCTGTAAAATATTACATGTTGTAGCGGTTCTTTGGATTTACCATTAAACTCCCTACCCACCCTAAGCTAACCCATCTCAACTCAAGGGCGGCTCAATCAAATCAGATGACTGTGTAGACCTGGATGATTTGCAGGCAGTGGTAGTGTGTTTAAACACTGTCTTCTATATGGGAAACACCAACTCCTACCCAAGGCTGTTTACACAGCAGATGTGTCTCCTCCAAGGTATTTAGTCCATGAGTGGTCATCAGTCCCTAGCCGTCTCAAGCTGTTCTACGATACCTGTCTGTGTGAGGAGAGGAGAGGAGAGGAGAGGAGAGGAGAGGAGAGGAGAGGAGAGGAGAGGAGAGGAGAGGAGAGGAGAGGAGAGGAGAGGAGAGGAGAGGAGAGGAGAGGAGAGGAGAGGAGAGGAGAGGTTGGTGCTTGGCAAGCCGTTTTGGTCCCACCAGTGTTAAAGTGGCTCTCTTAGACACAAACTTGTCATGGGTGTATGGCAGGCCAGCCTGGCCTAAGATTACGTCTCTATCGTTTTAGCAGAGTCACTCCATCACCAATTGTATTTTGGCTGATGTCCCTATCTCACTTAATGCTTGTAATCACATATATTTTTTATTTGTTTCTATTACTTTTATTATTATGAATTTTTAAACTTAATGTGGACTTTGCTGTCCAGACATATCTGTGTCAGGATAGCCACAAACCCCTCTAAGTGGCATTTGATGTAGTGGGCATTCCGGGCAGGGGACTGGATGACTCACTCCACAACCATTAGATAAGATTACAGAGTTTCCCCTCTATTTTTACTCAGGCAATCAGAAAGGGAGCTGTATGGGGCAACAATGCTGAAGCACTAAGTTTAATATGTGACTTATTTCTTATTTCAATCTGGTTAAGATTTTCGTAATACATAAAACGGGTGCCTTTCACAAGTTAGCATAATGGAGCTAAAGCCTCTGTTTGTTTGTGTGTGTGTGAGAGAGATGATCTACTCATATAACAAAAAAAGAGTACCAATGTCTAGGGTAGAACATGAAGCGTTAAGTTATGTTGAGAAAGTTTAAACTTCTCTTCTACACGTAGGTCCAAGCAATTACTTTTAGGAAATGTCTGCCAACTGTATTATTTTTGGTGTTAGGTTTAGCTTAGAAATGGTTATTTGATACAGTGTTAGTTTGAAAATGAAATTAAAAAATGTAAAAGATAAGTAGAATATCTATGCACTAAGCGAAGATGATTCTGTATTCATACTTCAGTAAAAGTGCTTTAATATAACTCTAAAGAAAGGCTAAACTAAAGACTATTAGATCGTCATATTCTTTTCAATTAATGACTCAACCATCATGCACCATTACCAACAGTAAATTAAAACCTGACATGAAACAAGAATGTCGCATAACACTGTTTTCACAGACAATTTAACACAATTAACCCCTGTTGAGAGCTAGGTTACATTAAAACAATTGTGTGCCCTAAGGTTGTGAAGACAATCGGACTGCGGGAGGTGTGGTTCTTCGGACTGCAGTACCAGGATACAAAAGGTTTCTCAACCTGGCTCAAGCTTAATAAGAAGGTGAGTGCCTCCATGTGAACAAGGATATAGTGAACAAGGCTTCCATGCCACCTTACACTCTTAAAAGTAAAGGTGCCTGGAATAAACTTTTTGGGTTGCCACACCGGCAGAACATTTCCAGTTGAAAAAGGTTCCTCAAGGAACCCCTGTGTAAAGGTCAAACCTGAACCTTTTTGGGAAGGGTTCAATTTTGAACGTTTTTGATAATATATTGTAGCGGTGGCAGCCTATCAGATTGGAGGCGTGGCTTATTGGAGGCGTTGCTTTCAGATAGTTATTTTTGGTCACTCTTTAGCGTAAATGTCATTCCTGTTCATCATCTTAAGTTTGTACACTGCAAATTAAAATGTTCCTTGAATATTTATGCATATTACATATTCTAATATAATATTAATAATATTAACATTGCTGATTACATACAGTAATAAAGTCGAAACTATTCCAACTTTCGGATTTGCATAGGCTCTTAATGAACTCATACATCTGTGTTAGCCTCATTGAAGCTACAAAACTATCAGCGTTCAACCTTAATCTTTTCTGTTGTATTGTCATCACATTAACAGGAATGACATTTACTCTAACGGATGGCCAAAAAAATCTTAAAGCCACACCCCTACTAAGCCACGCCTCCACTCCAGGGTTTATCCAGGAACCTGTTGCTACATTGAACCATAAAGGTTCCTCCAAGAACCCCTCAACTAACCGAAGGTGCAAATATGAACCATTGACTAGTTCTTTGAGGATCTCCAGGCGTTCCTTTAGGATCTCTGGGGTTCCTCTAGTCACCACTAATTCTAAGAGTGTAGGTAAAAGATAAACTGCTCCTGGTGCCTCCACTCAGCTGTATGACCCCTGATCCTAGGTGACTGCCCAGGATGTGAGGAAGGAAAGCCCACTGCTGTTCAAGTTCCGTGGAAAGTTCTTCCCTGAGGACGTGTCAGAGGAGCTGATCCAGGAGGCCACCCAGAGGCTGTTCTTCTTGCAGGTGAAGGAGGGGATCCTCAACGATGACATTTACTGCCCCCCGGAGACTGCTGTGCTGCTGGCCTCCTACGCTGTGCAGGCCAAGTATGCTGACTACAACAAGGACATCCACTCGACAGGATACCTGTCCAGCGACAAACTGCTGCCTCAGAGGTAAGGCCTCCACCATCTCTAGAGTTTACATAACACCTTTTGATTGGACCTCCATACTCTCTTTACTGTAAACAGTCTATGATGGCATACAGTTTTTGATGGTGTCATGTTTTTATGGTGTAATGTAATGTTCTCTTTGTGTTTTTAGAGTCCTGGACCAGCACAAGCTCAACAAGGAGCAGTGGGAGGAGAGGATCCAGGTGTGGCATGAGGAACACAAGGGCATGCTCAGGTAGTGAAACACACACACATTACTTACCTCTCCTAGCTCTGTTGTCCCTGGCCTAAAGAAAATCTGCCGCTGTTGGTTTCAATTGAAAGTTCTATATCTCTCTTTACAGTACAACATACCATGTCATGTGGAAAATTGCTTTAGCTTCTCTCATGGAGTGAATAGATTTGCACTCAGAGCTTGAGGATGAGAAAGCATATGCTGTGATTTTGAAGCATCTTGACAATCAGCTCTTATTGAGAATTATTTTGGCAGCTACCTTGCTGGTAGTATTTTAATAACTTAACAGCTTGTGTTCCTTCTGTGCTTAATGACTTGATTTGTTATACCCAAACAGAGAGGACTCAATGATGGAGTACCTGAAGATCGCTCAGGACCTGGAGATGTACGGTGTCAACTACTTCAGCATCAAGAACAAGAAAGGATCAGATCTATGGTTAGGAGTGGACGCCCTGGGACTCAACATTTACGAACAGAATGATAAGTGAGTGACTCATGTAGAAATGTACACCACAGGGGTACTCACACATATGGGACTGAAAGCTGTTATACATATGCCGTACAAACTCAGGTCCAATGGTTGTTTTAGGATTGTGATGAAGTGTAAATGAGAACGCAAATATCAGTGTGTTGATATCACATTTTTGCCTCAACAGGATGACACCTAAAATTGGATTCCCATGGAGTGAAATCAGGAATATTTCCTTCAATGACAAGAAGTTTGTCATCAAACCCATTGACAAGAAAGCACCAGTATGTACCACTAATGCCCTCTCTGTTCTCATGTTTAAAGGAATACTGTGAGATTATGGCAGAGTCAGATGCGCCCAGAGTCAGATGAACTCGTGGATACTCATTTTATGTATCTGTGTGCAGTATGAAGGAAATTAGAGGTAGTTTAGCGAGCCAATGCTAACTAGCATTAGCGCAACAACGGAAAGTCTACAGATATGCTAGCATATGCAAAACTACCTCTAACTTCCTTTCTACTGCATGCAGAGGCATACAAATGGTATCCATGAGTTCATCTGACTCTGGGTAAGTAGAAAAATGAATCTTGCATCTGCTAAACTGTATAAACTTTGATTTGATAAAGTTATAATGTATTTACTAGGGAGAGAAATTATTATTGTTGCCATAATATATTTTTTTGAAAGATTACTGGTACTCACACATGCTTTCTTTCCTAGGACTTTGTATTCTATGCTCCACGACTGCGTATCAACAAGCGCATCCTGGCACTCTGCATGGGCAATCATGAGCTGTATATGCGTCGCCGCAAACCAGACACCATTGAGGTACAGCAGATGAAGGCCCAGGCCAGAGAGGAGAAGAACCACAAGAAGATGGAGAGGTCAGTGTCACCACCACCACCACACTGTAGTTGCTGCTTACAAGACTATTTCAAGACTTCAGAGACCCGTGGTTACTCCAGCCTCTGTCTTTGTATCGTCCTTGTATCTGCCCAACAGTAATGCTCAAAAAGAAAGCTGAACATGAAGAGCATCAATTGATCATTTCTAACATTAAAATCACAGCAGTCTGTTGTGGGTGGAAAATGGTGGCCACTGGCCAGACATTATTACTTCTTCTTACTAAAGTCCCTCTAACCTCAGTAGCCATCAGAACATTGACAGATCTCTTTAGCTAATGTTTAGGTTGGCCTATTGTCTGATAAAGAAGGCTTGAACATTTTTGGAAATTGTCCATGTTTCCTCCCTTCTATCTCCCTTTTTACTCTACGGCCTCTGTCCACCAGGGCACTGCTGGAGAACGAAAAGAAGAAGAGAGAACTTGCTGAAAAAGAAAAGGAAAAGATTGAAAAGGAGAAGGAGGATCTTATAGAGAAACTGAAACAGATTGAGGAACAGACGAAAAAAGCTCAGCAAGGTTGGAAACCCCATATTACTGTAGTATGAATAAATAAGAGAAAACCTATTATCTTTACTCTTAAAGCTTTACTCTTAGAGTCTTATAAGAGAGTGATTGTTCATTGTTTATTATTGAGTATTGTCTAAATACAACCAACACACTGTAAAGCACTGTAAGACCTAATGTAACCTTTATTTAAGGAAATTAGTCTTGTTGAGAGAAATTCTATTTTACAAGAGAGACTTAATAAAAGCTACAGTAAATGTAGTCCATTCTGTCTATTATCATCATTACTGTGTGTGTGCAGAGTTGGAGGAACAGACGCGGAAGGCCCTGGAATTGGAGCATGAGAGGAAGCGTGCTCAGGAGGAGGCGGAGCGTCTGGAGAAGGAGCGCAGGATGGCTGAGGAGGCCAAGACTGCCCTGCTCCAGCAGTCTGAGAACCAGATGAAAAACCAGGAACACTTGGCGAGTTACCCACATATTACACACATTCATCAACAGCACACGCAGTGTCAGCACGTAGCATTGGGCTACAGAGTGATGAGCTGCTGAGTAATGTGATGATTGTTAATTACTGTAGTACATTTTTTGGAATAAAACAAATAAATTATTGTTTGTATTGTACAGAAACATGTATTATCATGATAGTTAATAGGCTAAGAAAGAACGGGAAAATAACCTATTTTTCCCACAGGCCACGGAACTGGCTGAGCTAACCTCAAAGATCTCCCTACTGGAGGACGCCAAGCAGAAGAAGGAGGATGAGGCAACGCAGTGGCAACAGAAGGTGTGGTCTCAGCTACTGCTCTCCTCATTCTCTCTGACCTCCCCCACCTTCTCAAATGGTTTAGTCCCATGGTTTAGTCCCAGCTACATCCAATGTTGCAGTAATTCATCCATTAGAACAAAGTAACCATAGCTCTGATATGCTGTTCTGAAGTTATAGCAGTTGGACACTGTTTGTTTTAAGAGACCATACTTCAGGCACGGACACACTGGTAGCTTTTGTCAGCCGAGAGAACTTAGCACCTCTGAACAGAGTGCCAGTCGTAACTTGCAAACTGAGTGCAAAATGACGGTAGTCAGAGATGCCCACAGGCGGGTGGTCCTTAAAACACACCTTGCCGAACAAACTGCAAACGAACGGCAGATGAACGGCAGAACGACAATCGGTGCAGTTTGTACGCACCGCACCGAATGTGGATCCAGCGTTTGTCTCTGATCGTTCAGTGTGTTGTGTTTAAGGGACCACCCGCGTAATTGTCTGACTGACCCAAAAAAATCACATGATTCTACATCATGGATGGCACTCTGTTCAGAAGGTGCTAAATACAATCATCCAGTAAACTCTATTGGTGCGTCTGAGCCCTCTGGTGGAGGGAATTGCTCCATTGGAGGGGCCCCTCCTCTCCCCCTGTGTGCATGGTGACTCATGCTGTGGGCCTGGCTGGAAGGGATGGTTTCTCTCTGTCTTTACACTAGGGAAATCCTGTTTGCCTGGGAGGATTTCTCTCACCCCATTGTTATATTTTCCCTATTTTCACATTTGAAAGAATGCAAATCTAAATAGCAGGTCCCAAATGTTGTGTGATTGTGCTGTCTAGATCAACCCCCCGCCCCATTTTAATCTGAAAGATTTATGAGCTGATTGGTGCACCGTGCTGTCACACAGAACATTAATGTATATTTTGGACTGTATAACTGTATAATCTTATAGAGGTCATTATAGAGGAATAGACTACATGACCAAAAGCATGTGGACATCTGCTCGTCGAACATCTCATTCCAAAATCATGGGCATTAATATGTAGTTGGTCCTCCATTTGCTGCTATAACAGCCTCCACTCTTCTGGGAAGGCTTTCCACTAGATGTTTGAACATTGCTGCAGGGACTTGCTTCCATTCAGCCACAAGAGCATTAGTGAGGTCGGGCACTGATGTTGGGCGATTAGGCCTGGCTCGCAGTCGGCGTTCCAATTCATCCCAAAGGTGTTCGATGGGGTTGAGGTCAGGGCTCTGTGCAAGCCAGTCATGTTCTTCCACACTGACCTCGACAAACCATATCTGTATGGACCTCGCTTTGTGCATGGGGGCATTGTCATGCTGAAACAGGAAAGGGCATTCCCCAAACTGTTGCCACAAAGTTGGAAGCACAGAATCGTCTAGAATGTCATTGTATGCTGTAGCGTTAAGATTTCCCTTCACTGGAACGAAGGGTCCTAGCCCAAACCATGAAAAACAACCCCAGACCATTATTCCTCCTCCACCAAACTTTACAGTTGGCACTATGTATTGGGGAAGGTGGAGTTCTGTCTGACTGCCAGATGGTGAAGTGTGATTCATCACTCCAGAGAACTCTTTTCCTCTGCTCCAGAGTCCAATGGCAGCAAGCATTAAACCACTCCAGCCAACGCTTGGCATTGCGCATAGTGATCTGAGGCTTGTGTGCGGCTGCTCGGCCATGGAAACCTATTTCATTAAGCTCCCGAAGAACAGTTCTTATGCTGACGTTGCTTCCGGGGGCAGTTTGGAACTCGGTAGTGAGTGTTCCAATCGAGGACAGACGATTTTTACACGCTACACGCTTCAGCCCTCGGATGTCCCGTTCTGTGAGCTTGTGGGGCCTACCACTTAGCGGCTGAGCCGTTGTTGCTCCTAGATGTTTCCACTTCACAATAACAGCACTTACAGTTTACAGGGGCAGCACTAGCAGGGCAGAAATTTGACAAACTGACTTCTTGGAAAGGTGGCATCCTATGACGGTGCCACGTTGAAAGTCACTGAACTACTCAGTAAGGCCATTCTGCTGCCAATGTTTGTCTGTGGAGATTGCATGGCTGTATGCTCAATTTTATACACCTGTCAGCAACAGGTGTGGCTGAAATAACCGAATCCACTAATTTGAAGGGGTGTCCACATACTTCTGTATATATAGTGTATTTCTTCTGCTGGGGGAAACAGAACCAGACAGGTGAAACACTGGGCAGTACTGTGCTATGGTGAAACAAAATCCTTTATGAATATTATACTGACCTCGGCTAAACCCGATAGCTGACACTGTAGTTCACCTGAAGTTCACATAACCTATTGATATTCCTTCTCCTGAATCAGTTCATACCATGAGTCATTAACATGGGTGGCTGCCCCCCTTAGGCCTGCATGGTGCAGGAGGACCTGGAGAAGACCAAAGAGGAGCTGAAGAGCAAAATCATGGCGTCCCACATACAGGAGCCTATGCAGGCCGAGAACGAGCATGACGAGAACGACGAGACCAGCGACCAGGCAAGCGCCGAGTTCACAGGCGGTATCTCCTACAAAGACCGCAGCGAGGAGGAGCGCATGACCGAAGCCGAGAAGAACGAGCGTGTACAGCAACACCTGCAGGTGAGTGACCGACTGTGGCTGCTGCCCACACCAAATCCCCCCCAGCACTGGAGACAGATGTTTATAGGGGTTGTATCACTGTTTATGATAGTGTAGAGATCACAAGAATGGGGCTTAGAAATGTATCCTGTTATGCCTGTGTTGTTGTGTGTGCCATAGTGAGACTTGGCAGTAATGTTATGTTTCCTCTACCAGGCTTTGAGCTCGGAGTTGGCCATCGCTCGGGATGAGACCAAGAAAACCGCAAATGACATCATCCACGCAGATAACGTGAAAGCGGGACGGGACAAGTACAAGACCCTGCGGCAGATTCGGTCGGGCAACACCAAGCAGCGTATAGACGAGTTTGAGTGCATGTGATGCATCTTGTTTGCAACTGCTATAGGCCCCACAGCGGTGCCATACTTGGTCCATTCATTCTAGACTGCAGACACTGCCTTACACAAGCTACAGTGCCTTCTACCCAAACAAGACCAGTATACATATCAAAGAGCAACAAAAAAAGTACAGCACAATGTATTTGAATAATGGTGCACAAATTACATTACAAGTAATGAAATAAGTGCATCAGTTAATAAGGGAGATATTTAATAGAAGAACAGTTTAAAGTGAATAAGATTTGATTCGTTTTATTATAGCTGGAGGATGTTTTATTGATTATCCTTTACAAGTTATTTTTTATTGGTTCATTCCTCACACTGTTTTAAACTGAAAACGAACTAAACAACAACTCGATGCAGGACAGCTGCAATTTGAATTACATTATGGTTGGTCACTATTTGGGTGTCATTGTTTCAGAGCAGGTCTGTTTGTTTTGAGGTGGACCGTTAAGCATTTTCAGCAAATGAAGAGAACATAAAACTGTATTTAAATTAGCATTTTTTTATTCTAATTTTAAGCATTTAAATAGATGGTTGTCTTTCTAAGAGAAGGGCATCTTTGTTTGGAAACCCTCAACAGTATTACTTTTACGTAAGATTTGATTAAGTCCATATGAAATAAGCGCTGGAATACCAGATTTTCCTTTTTCAGAGAGAGACATACAGTACCTCTGAATGATTCTTTATAGACCAAGTGTATCTGCTATGACGTATAGCCATGCACACTAGTAGCTGTCATGATTAGGAGTTTCTTTTTGTATATCAATCTTTTGCTAAACCTTGTATTATATGGCATTTGAAGCAATATGATTCAAAGACCTGCCTTGAAAGATTTATTTTGTCATTTGGATTTTTTAATAAAACAAGTTATGTGTAAAAAGATGGATGTCTTACGGATTGTAAGTGGCCCTCTAGCCTTTTCTCAGTAAATTATATGAATGACTGGAAGCCACCAGCCAGAATTAAAACAAGGATGAATATTGTAATTCTTACAGTACTGGGCAGTGCCTTGTCATCTGCAGAATGTTTCAGCAGACCTTGCTGCTTGAGTCTTCATTTCAACTGTCATTAAAAGTGGAAACTACACTGTTTTATGTGTTCTGTTTTCTGTTTTCCTTTGTTTGAGCACAGAAACTGACTGGCCATAGGGAAGTTTGGGCAAATACCGGATGGGCAGGTCCATCTTTAGTAAAGCGGGCATGTCTAAATTGGTGTTTTTGCGCATATTTACCATTATTTAGCTAATAATGTGTGCCTCGATTAAAAATAGGCAGGTTTGTTAAAAATGACTGGGCCGATTTCTGGTCCAGTCCGTCTCCTGTCTGATCTCATATGAAATCCCTTGGAATAGGTGCAGTATCCTGCAAGGACACTAGAGGTCCTTGGTTGACCAATACATATATTTCAAACGCTTCAGAAAGTGGTTTATTCTCTGCACAATACGAAGGTGGGGTTTCAGAAACATCTTCTCTTGTTTGCATGTAGACTTCTTGAATATGTTAAACCCTGAAATCAAATCCGGTTTTAGTTAACAATTGGACGGATTACTTAACTTTGACGGTTCAGCTCAACGTAATGATTTTTAATAATTAACAAGCACTTCCGTTTCCCCCAGGAGTGGCCAAATATCTCCTGCCCCTGAAGTATCAAACCAAAGAGTGCAGCGCAAAGAGATCCCTCTGGGCAAAAACGTACATATAATCGGTAACACTTCATTTGAAGGGGGTATACATAACACATTTATGAAACCAGTCATACCACTTTTATGAGTGTTGTATCATTCATAACTTTCATAAGACATTCATCATTCATAAGATGCTTTCAAAATAAAAGTTAACTCAAATTACATTGTATTAAACCTTTGTATAAGGAACATTTTCATTTTTACCTTCAAAGTACCCAACCTCCTGACACACTATTAACACAACAGGTTGGGAGAAGCACATAGTAGCCCTTACAGCGTAACCCTTGTAGCACTGTAGGTGTTAATTGCCTTGCTTGAGGCCACTATGGCGATAGGGAATGGCACAACCCTGGGTGTAGTATCTTTTAAATACATGAAATAGCTGGGCTTCATTGAGCTTGCCTGGTGCAATGGAACGAAATGGATATTCCCAAAAGTGCAAACCCCACCCGCCCATCTGTCACAGCAAGCATGCTCAAATACTCAAAGTATTTGAAAGATTTCAAATATCAATCAATCAATCAGTTTATTTGTCACGTGCGCCTTACAGTGAAATGTTTACTTACAGGTTCTAACCAATAGTGCAAAAAATGTATTAGGTGAACAATAGGTATGTAAAGAAATAAAACAACAGTAAAAAGACAGGCTATATACAGTAGCGAGGCTATAAAAGTAGCGAGGCTACATACAGACACCGGTTAGTCAGGCTGATTGAGGTAGTATGTACATGTAGATATGGTTAAAGTGACTATGCATATATGATGAACAGAGAGTAGCAGTAGTGTAAAAGAAGGGTTGGCGGTTGATGGGTGGGACACAATGCAGATAGCCCGGTTAGCCAATGTGCGGGGGCACTGGTTGGTCGGGCCAATTGAGGTAGTATGTACATGAATGTATAGTTAAAGTGACTATGCATATATGATAAACAGAGAGTAGCAGCAGCGTAAAAAGAGGGGTTGGGGGGAGGGGGGGGGGGGGCATACAATGCAAATAGTCCGGGTAGCCATTTGATTACCTGTTCGGGAGTCTTATAGCTTGGGGGTAAAAACTGTTGAGAAGCCTTTTTGTCCGAGACTTGGCACTCCGGTACCGCTTGCCATGCGGTAGTAGAGAGAACAGTCTATGACTGGGGTGGCTGGGGTCTTTGACAATTTTTAGGGCCTTCCTCTTACATCGCCTGGTGTAGAGGTCCTGAATGGCAGGCAGCTTAGCCCCAGTGATGTACTGGGCCGTACGCACTACCCTCTGTAGTGCCTTGCGGTCAGAGGCCGAGCAATTGCTGTACCAGGCAGTGATGCAACCAGTCAGGATGCTCTCGATGTTGCAGCTGTAGAACCTTTTGAGGATCTCAGGACCCATGCCAAATCTTTTTCATTTCCTGAGGGGGAATAGGCTTTGTCGTGCCCTCTTCACGACTGTCTTGGTGTGTTTGGACCATTCTAGTTTGTTGTTGATGTGGACACCAAGGAACTTGAAGCTCTCAACCTGTTCCACTACAGCCCCGTCGATGAGAATGGGGGCGTGCTCGGTCCTCCTTTTCCTGTAGTCCACAATCATCTCCTTAGTCTTGGTTACGTTGAGGGACAGGTTGTTATTCTGGCACCACCCGGCCAGGTCTCTGACCTCCTCCCTATAGGCTGTTTCGTCGTTGTCGGTGATCAGACCTACCACTGTTGTGTCGTCTGCAAACTTAATGATGGTGTTGGAGTCGTGCCTGGCCATGCAGTCGTGGGTGAACAGGGAGTACAGGAGGGGACTGAGCACGCACCCCTGAGGAGCTCCAGTGTTGAGGATCAGCGTGGCAGATGTGTTGCTACCTACCCTTACCACCTGGGGGCGGCCCGTCAGGAAGTTCAGGATCCAGTTGCAGAGGGAGGTGTTTAGTCCCAGGATCCTTAGCTTAGTGATGAGCTTTGAGGGTACTATGGTGTTGAACGCTGAGCTGTAGTCAATGAATAGCATTCTCACATAAGTGTTCCTTTTGTCCAGGTGGGAAAGGTCAGTGTGGAGTGCAATAGAGATCGCATCATCTGTGGATATGTTTGGGCGGTATGCAAATTGGAGTGGGTCTAGGGTTTCTGGGATAACGGTGTTGATGTGAGCCATTACCAACCTTTCAAAGCACTTCATGGCTATGGACGTGAGTACTACCTGTCTGTAGTCATTTAGTCAGGTTGCCTTTGTGTTCTTGGGCACAGGGACTATGGTGGTCTGCTTGAAACATGTTGGTATTACAGACTCAATCAGGGACATGTTGAAAATGTCAGTGAAGACACCTGCCAGTTGGTCAGCACAATACCATTTGAACCCAGGTCTGGGTGGCAAATGACCAATTGTTTGCCATTGTAATGTGGTTGTCTGAAACCTTGGCTGAGACCTGAAGACTTGCATTAGCTCCACAAACTAATGCCTAGTCCTTAGCTCAGCAGGCTAACACAGTCTTGTGGTGCGCAGAAGACCCGGGCTTGAACCCACCCAGTCAGTAACATTTACTTTTATTTTGAAGACTGCTTATGAATCATGTTTAATAAATATCTTATGAATGTTGTATGAATGATACTACAACATTCATGAAGGTGTCATCATGACTGGTCTTATAAAGATGTTATGAATACCTTATGGATACCCTGTTACCATCAAATTAACATCAAATGTTGGTTGATATTTATTTGAGCTGTCAACAAATGTAAATTCTACTTTAAAAGGTCCAATGCAGCCGTTTTTATCTTAATATCAAATCATTTCTGGGAAACAATGAAATACGTTACTGTGAAAAATAGCTTCTTAGCAAAGAGCAATTTCTCAAGCAAGAATTTAGCTAGGACTGTCTGGGAGTGGTATGAGGGGAGGGGAAATTTTAGAACTATATATACAATCTTTAGAAATATATATAAAACGCAGGAAAATCACATTTTTGACTGCACTGGGCCTGCAGATAAACAAACCCTTGAGATCCTGTCATTAATATGTGGTTCAAAATGACTCAAACTGTGTACGTGTACTACTTCTTCCATCGATGCTAAACATCAGTATGTTGGGGGGAAATGAAATATGATGCATAGAGGACGTCATATTTTATGTATTTTTACCTAGTGGGATGAGAGTAGTTGATTACCCAGGATTCCAGACAGCTGGTGTATGGAGTCGATGCAAATGATCAAAGGAGAATGAAGAATAGTCACGCTCAGAACATCTGCATCCAGAAAGATACAAACATTTAGGATGAAAAGAATGAAGAACAGAGGAGAGTCACTCTCTCCTGTAGTTCTATTTTTGTTGTGCAGGAGTTCTAAAGAAAAACATAGCTGGAGATAATGATTCAAGCTGAAACACAATGCTGTGTGATCTGATGTCTGTCTTTGAAGGTTATTGTATTCAGTATCCTGCCTCTCCACATATTTCCACATGTCGTTGGGCAGCCACTGCTTCACATTGACGCTTGCAGTTATTATTTGTACCTAAATTGTATTTTGGCCACCTGTGTCTAATTTACTACACATGCTGCCTCATGTTGTTAACTGTTAAAAAATCTAGCTATAATGATTTATGAGATGGAGATGGGAAAAACATAAACATACTTCTTATTCAAATGTCCATGCTATGCTAATTTATACAAATTCACTGCCTACAGAAGCTGTCCCGCAATGTCATAATATAAATACTTTACCCAATGATAACGACCAAATTAAGTGTCAAATCAATGTTTTGTCAGGATGTTGTTATCACTGAGCAAGTTTGTCATGGATACTCAGAACTTCAAAGACATTGGTCATGAAGGATTGTCATTGTAAATAAGAATTTGTTCTTAACTGACTTGCCTAGTTAAATAAAGGTTAAATAAAAAATAAAGTTATTGTAATATAAAAAAAAAGGACAGAGCTGCATGGCAACAAGGACACCAGTTGCCATGCAACGCAGTCCTAAAATAATTTTGACTAAATCAATTGACATGAAGTTACTGCTCTCACATTGAGCACAACATTTTCCTTCAGTCACAAAACAGTTGGATTAGTGGAACTTTTTAGGTCATACCTACATTTTCTAAAATATGTCGGAAGTTTGCTGTGAGCTCTTGTAAAGGTCAGTGACCTCCATCAGTACTGAGCGCCGAATAATTTACTTGATCTCGTACAATCCAAAAACAATAAGGTCATTTGTTCAGTTGGATTAGTTGTTTGAGATTCTAGTTGCCTTTTCTTGCCGTTGTGCCCTTAATCAAGGCACTTAACCCCTAAACTCCCCCAGGGGCGTTGACTCCATGGCTGAAACTGTACTCCCACTTTTGTGTGGGTGTGTGTACAATGTCTAGCTTTAACAAATGTTACATTGAGTAGAACCTAATGTGCACGTAGGCTAAATATATTCCTAGAGGATGATATGTGGGTTGTTTTTCTGTAAGCTACTCAGGAAAAATGGGACATTCCCAGAACATTAGCCAACATTCCCATGAAGTTATAGTTAGGGTTTCAGCCAACATTAAGATGATAACATCCCACAAACATTCAAAGAATGTTTTCATCACCAAATATTTTTTTCTAAGAAAATAGTTGAAATGAAATATCCTTGGAATGCTCTCTTAACATTCACTAAAATGTTGTTCACAACATCTGTAAAAACTTCCACAGAACATTCCCCTAAGGATCTCTTTCAATGTTCCAGTAATGTGGGAGCAATAGAAGTGGTTCTGAGGAAACATTACAGGAACATTCTGCTAATGCCGATGGCTATATTATTCAAAACACCCATAACAACAAGCAGGGAATATTCCTTCAATGGTCTCATGAAATTGTAATGTGACTCCATGACATGATGATTTTAATAACGTTCCCTGAACATACTTCAGCAATCAGTTATTCCAGCTGAAGTTGGGTCAGTTTTCTCTGAATGTCATTTCCTTGTTCTGTGAGTCTCTGTTCATCCTTTCTGTATTTTTCCACTGCATGGATCACATGGTCACAGAATTCCTTGTGTGATTTTGAAGTCAGTCCCACCACGTCCTCCAGCCTGCTTCTTACTGGTTGGGGCATGGCTTCTATCACCGAGTTTCGGAACAGAGTCGTCATCAGTGGGTCTCCCTCTGGATCCCGTTCTGTTTCCTGCCTCCATCGTTTCAGCTGACCATGTAGATACGCAGCCGGATTCTCTGTCTCCCCCAGTGGTTCTCCTTTTAGCGACTTTGGGCCATACTTGTGGGGTACTCTGCTCTTAGGGCCCGCCAGAATCCAGGACGGTATGTATAAAGTCCATTCCATCCCCCAGTGAATCCCATACTGCCGCTGTCAGGCCACTGGCACACAGTACATTCTCCATTTTTACCGGTCCCACTACTCTCTCCAACAGTGCCTTTAGATCCCCCACAGCCAGTAGTTTCCCCATGGTTGTTCTTCAAAGGTTCAAATCCATTTTCCAGCTCCATCATCCAGGTCCTGTGATCATTTTTTACATTTACATTTTAGTCATTTAGCAGACGCTCTTATCCAGAGTGACTTACAGTAGTGAATGCATACATTTCATTCATTTTTTTTTCTTCTCCGTACTGGTCCCCCGTGATCCCCATGGGACATAGTGCCCTTGCGTCCCTTTTACCAAAATTGGACATTGTGCACCATATCTTCCAGGTTCTTTTTATTTCACCTTTATTTAACCAGGTAGGCCAGTTGAGACAAGTTCTCATTTACAACTTCCCTGTAGCTCATTTACAACTTCCCTGTAGCTCAGTTGGTAGAGCATGGTGTTTGCAACACCAGGGTTGTGGGTTCGATTCCCACGGGGGGCCAGCACAGGAAAAAAAAAAAAAATAATGTATGAAATGTATGCATTCACCACTGTAAGTCGCTCTGGATAAGAGCGTCTGCTAAATGACTAAAAATGTAAAAATGTAACTGCAACCTGGCCAAGTGCAGAAGTGGAATTTACAGAGAAAGACTACAGAATGTTATATGAACAGGACATAACACATAACCTAATATTAATCTGTTATATTTTCATTATTGTTCTGCTTCTGCTCACATGTATGGCTCATCATTACCCAAATATTCCCTGTCTATTACCCAAATATTCCATTTCTATTCATCATGTAAAGAGCCGTTGAAATAAAATTATTCCACTCCCATAGAATAGGGAGACACTGGACAATCATTCAAGAGGAAAAACCTAATAAAAACCTAATTGTAACCATATCCTTTATATGAGAGGTGGCCAACCCTCCTGGAGAGCTAGAGGGTGCAGGCTTTTGTTTCATCCCTGCTCTAACACACTTGTCTTATTCTTATCAAGGACCTGATGAGACCTAATTTATTTTACCCAATAATCTTTTGTTGAACATAATGTATTTGTGTCTCACCTTTTTATCAACTCAATCTTGTCCTCATTATCTTCAGCCTCCATGACCTCCATCCACTTTTCATACAAAACAGTACTCAGCACACTGCCAGGGAGGTTGCGCAGAAAGTCCTGTTCATTCAAATATAGTAGTCTTAGCAATCAAAATCCATACAGTACTATAAGGGCACAAGGCAAGACCCAAATGCAGACACAGGAGGCAGATGGTTGAGCTCCAATATTTATTATAACAAAAGTGGTAGGCAAAAGGCAGGTCGGGGACAGGCGAGAGTTCATAAACCAGGTCAGAGTCCAAACAGTTCCAGGCGATAGGCAGGCTCGAGGTCAGGACAGTCAGGGGTTTAGTAATCAGGTCCGAGTCCAAACAGTACAAGGGGATAGGCAGGCTCGAGGTCAGAACAGGCAGAGTGGTTAGGCAGGCGGATTCGGAGTCTGGACAAGCAAGGGTCAAAACCAGGAGGGCTAAGAAAAAACAAAGACTGGGAAAAAGGAGCTAGGAAAAAACGCAGGTTGACTTGGCAAAACAAGACGAACTGGCACAGAGAGACTGTTACTGTTACTGCTGTCCATAAAATGTATGCTTAAAATCCTATGTAGACTAGTAGTAATCGAAAACACAAGTGAGATTTCAGACAGCACTACAGTGATGACTGATGCAGCTACAAACACAGATTCCCCCTCCAGCTGAACACTGTTGCCGGAGTTCAGTCTCTCCTTCAGCTCTCGGCATGTCTTAGCATTGGCTGAGCACTGGAAGATCCCTGTAGTGGTGGGGCCCTCGTGGTACAACAGATACAGCAAGTCCTGTATGAACAATAGACAATGGACCAAACATAGTTTGTAGCCACAACTAGAAGCTGTGAATAATTTGCCCAGCATGATTGATATTATCCTAATTTGCCCATCATGATTGTTATCTCAGCAGCTTTCCCAACAGTAGAGAGTACAGTAATACTTTATATTTTTTCATATTTGAGCAGACGGCAACTCACCATGATGGGTCTGGGTAGGTTTCCATAACGACAGATGGAGGACAATGAAAGACCAAATAGCTTGTGAGGAGTGGTGGGGGAATCAAGATATCCACCTGCCTGGCTGCCATGTATTCTCAGGGCCCAGTCTATCAGAGACCTCTTTCTCTTTATGTGTTTCTGATTTGAATCTGATGGAAATTATGAACAGCAAATTCTTTAGAAACTCTTTGACTGACAGATACGTGGTTGTCTAGGTAATGAACAGACATAAAGAATGTTTGATCCATATTAAATCAAACCTGCTTGCAGGCAAACTTACTGTACATTGCAGAAAAAAGGATTAAAACAGAGTAAATAAATAAATGGGAATAAATAAATGCTATTCCCAGAAAATAAACACTTTAAAAAATGGTTTTAGGTGCTCTATACAAACCTTTTTTAAAGGTTCAATAAAGAAATGTAATGGACCATAAAAAAAGTTTTATACAGTGTCTTTGGAAAGTATTCAGACCCCTTGACTTTTCCCACATTTTGTTAAATTAAACATTTCTCTCAGCAATCTACACGCAATACCCCGTAATGACAAAGCGAAAACAGGTTTTTGATTGGAGTCCACCTGCAGTAAATTCAAACGGTTGGACATGATTTGGAAAGGCACACACCTTGATAGTGCATTTTATTTTATTTTTTTATTTCACCTTTATTTAACCAGGTAAGCTAGTTGAGATCAAGTTCTCATTAACAACTGCGACCGGGCCAAGATAAAGCAAAGCAGTGTGACATAGACAACAACACAGAGTTACACATGGAATAAACAATAAACAAGCCAATAACACAATAAACAAGTCAATGACACAGTAGGAAAAAAGAAAGTATATATACAGTGTGTGCAAAAGGCTTGAGGAGGTAGGCAATAAATAGGCCATAGTAGCGAAGAATTACAATTTAGCAGATTAACACTGGAGTGATAAATGAGCAGATGATGATGTGCAAGTAGAGATACTGGTGTGCAAAAGAGCAGAAAAGTAAATAAAAACAGTGTGGGGATGAAGTAGGTAGATTGGGTGGGCTATTTACAGATGGACTATGTACAGCTGCAGCGATCGGTTAGCTGCTCAGATAGCTGATGTTTAAAGTTGGTGAGGGAAATAAAGGTCTCCAGCTTCAGCGATTTTTGCAATTCGTTCCAGTCACTGGCAGCAGAGAACTGGAAGGAAAGGCGGCCAAATGAGGTGTTGGCTTTGGGGATGATCAGTGAGATATACCTGCTGGAACGTGTGCTACGGGTGGGTGTTGTTATCGTGACCAGTGAACTGAGATAAGGTGGAGCTTTACCTAGCATAGACTTATAGATGACCTGGAGCAAGTGGGTCTGGCGACGAATATGTAGCGAGGGCCAGCCGACTAGAGCATACAGGTCGCAGTGGTGGGTGGTATAAGGTGATTTGGTAACAAAACGGATAGACTGCATCCACTTTGCTGAGTAGAGTATTGGAAGCTATTTTGTAGATGACATCGCCGAAGTCGAGGATTGGCAGGATAGTCAGTTTTACTAGGGTAAGTTTGGCGGCGTGAGTGAAGAAGACTTTGTTGCGAAATAGAAAGCCGATTCTAGATTTGATTTTGGATTGGAGATGTTTAATATGAGTCTGGATGGAGAATTTACAGTCTAGTCGGACACCTGCATCTCAGAGCAAAAACCAAGCCATGAGGTATAAGGAATTTTCTGTAGAGCTTTGAGACAGGATTGTGTAGAGGGAAAGATCTTGGAAAGGGTAGCAAAACATTTCTGCAGCATTGAAGGTCCCCAGAACACAGTGGCCTATGTCATTCTTAAATGGAAGATATTGGAACCACCAAGACTCTTCCTAGAGCTGGCCGCCCGGCCAAACTGAGCAATCGGGGGAGAAGGGCCTTGGTCACTGATGTGACCAAGAACCCAATGGACACTCTGACAGAGCTCTAGAGTTCCTCTGTGGAGATGGGAGAACCTTCAAGAAGGACAACCAGCTTCATATCACTCCACCAATCAGGACATGTCTCTGAATGTCCTTGAGTGGCCCAGCCAGAGCCTGGGCTTGAACACGATCTAACATCTCTGGAGAGACCTGAAAATAGCTGTGCAGCAACACTCCCCATCCAACCTGACAGAGCTTGAGAGGATCTGCAGAGAAGAATGGGAGAAACTCCACAAATACAGCTGTGCCAAGCTTATACAGTGAGGGAAAAAAGTATTTGATCCCCTGCTGATTTTGTACGTTTGCCCACTGACAAAGAAATTATCAGTCTATAATTTTAATTGTAGGTTTATTTGAACAGTGAGAGACAGAATAACAACAACAAAAAATCCAGAAAAACGCATGTCAAAAATGTTATAAATTGATTTGAATTTTAATGAGGGAAATTTTTATTATTCCAGCCCAGGTGCAATTTACATTTTTGTGCTTAGAGTTGTGAAAATGTACCACATACTTGTGAAAATTGCAACAAAATTATTGAAAAAAACTGTTTATACAGTACCAGTCAAAAGCCTTGATGACAGCTTTGCATACTCTTGGCATTCTCTCAACCAGCTTCATGAGGTAGTCACATGGAATGCACTTCAATTAACAGGTGTGCCTTGTTAAAAGTTAATTTGTGGAATTTCTTTCCTTCTTAATGTGTTTGAGCCAAGTAGCTGAGGAGTGACAATGTAGGGGGGTTTACACAAGTAGGGACAAGGTAGGGGGGTTTACAGAAGATAGCCCTATTTGGTAAAAGACCAAGTCCATATTATGGCAAGAATAGCTCAAATAAGCAAAGAGAAATGACAGTCCATCATTACTTTAAGACAAGAAGGTCAGTCAATCCGGAAAATGTCAAGAACTTTTGCAAAAACCATCAAGCGCTATGATGAAACTGGCTCTCATGAGGACCGCCACAGGAAAGGAAGACCCATTGTTACCTCTGCTGCAGAGGATAAGTTCATTAGAGTTACCAGGCTCAGAAATTGCAGCCCAAATAAATGCTTCACAGAGTTCAAGTAACAGACACATCTCAACATCAACTGTTCAGAGAAGATTGCGCGAATCAGGCCTTCATAGTCGAATTGCTGCAAAGAAACCACTACTAAAGGACACCAATAAGAATAAGAGACTTGGTTGGGCCAAGAAACACGAGCAATGGACATTAAACCGGTGGAAATCAGTCCTTTGGTCTGACGAGTCCAAATGTATTTTTGGTTCCAACAACCGGGTCTTTGTGAGACGCAGAGTAGGTGAATGGATGATCTCCGCATGTGTGGTTCCCACCGTGAAGCATGGAGTAGGAGGTGTGATGGTGTGGGGGTGCTTTGCTGGTGACACTGTCAGTGATTTATTCAAGGCACACTTAACCAGCATGGCTACCACAGCATTATACAGCGATACGCCATCCCATATGGTTTGCGCTTAGTGGGACTATCATTTGTCTTTCAAAAGGATAATGACCCAACACACCTCCAGGCTGTGTAAGGGCTATTTGACCAAGAAGGAGAGTGATGGAGTGCTGCATCAGATGACCTGGCCTCCACAATCACCCGACTTCAACCCAATTGAGATGGTTTGCGATGATTTGGACCGCAGAGTGAAGGAAAAGCAGCCAACAAGTGTTCAGCATACATGAGAACTTCAAGACTGTTGGAAAAGCATTCCTGTCACAGGCGTCGTATAGAGGAGACCAAGGCACAGCGTGTTGCGTGCTCATAATATATTTTAATGAAAAACGAACACTTATACAAAAGAAACAAAACGACAGCAAACAGTTCCGTCAGGCAACATATAACTAAACGAAGAACTACCCACGAAAACTAAAGGAAAAAAGGCTGCCTAAGTATGGCTTCCAATCAGAGACAACGATAGACAGCTGCCTCCGATTGGAAACCATACCCGGCCAAAACATAGAAATACAAACATAGAATGCCCACCCTCTATCACACCCTGACCTAACTAAACAGAGAAAAAACAGCTCTCTAGGTCAGAGCGTGACAATTCCAGGTAAAGCTGGCTGAGAGAATGCCAAGAGTATGCAAAGCTGTAATCAAGGCAAAGGGTGGCTACTTTGAAGAATATTTGTTTAACACTTTTTTGGTAACTACATGATTCCATATGTGTTATTTCATAGTTTTGATGTCTTCACTATTATTCTACAATGTAGAAAATAGTAAAAATAAAGAATAACCCTTGAATGAGTTGGTGTGTCCAAACTTTTGACTGGTACTGTACATTAACTAGGTACTACCTAGTTTTGGTTCAGTAGTTATCCGTTTTGATCAGTTTAATTAAGTGACATTTAATTGTATTGTTAACAAATGACAAGAAAATCATATCAAAAGTAAAGTGAGTTTTGCAGAGACTTAGATTAAATCTGTGTCCAAATTGAAAGAGTAATTTGGTACAGTGAACAAGTGACTAATTTTGTTTGTTGTACTCAGTCAATTGAAAATGTGCTTAATGAGCCATTTTGATGATCTGTTAAGATTTTTGAGCTTAGAGTTGTGAAAATATACCATATACTTGTGAAAATTGCACCGAAGTGATACAAAAAATGTAGTGGCATAACACAACAAATCAACTGGAATGGCACTCCCGTTGCACAAAAGGAGCAGTGAGCAAACCACACCCCAAAATATTCGAATGAGCCTCTGTTCCTACATGTTAATTATAATTTAAAGAAGAAAGTGTCATTATGGTTGCACATAGAACCATCACCTTTGCAAAGAAGCATTGATGAACCTTGTTTTCTGAGTATGCAGATACAGGCATGGACAATACAGCTACAAAGGCATACATGGGAAGACATGGATGTGAGCACTGATGGCTGGTGGAAAAAATAAAATACTTGAGTCTTGCCATAAATTGTTTCTTAGAAAACTTTTGCATTACAAGGCAACTACTGAAAACACCCTTAAAAGGCACAATGCAGATAAATCACCATACCTGTTTTTTCAGTGTATACCAAAAGACCTGGCTGAATAATTTATTTGGCATTTGAGAATACATTATTAATTTTAAAGAGCAGCAAAAAGCTTAGTTACAAAATAATTTGTATAATTATTTTCCCACAGTGTTGTGTTAAGACAGAGAGACTGTGTGCTATACCTCCAACAAGCAATGGCACATTTAAAACACTAATTATCCAAATTACAGGAAGCAGATTCCGATAACGTCTGTAGAACTACATGTGCTAGCGTGACAGGAAGTTATTTACTATCTCCATTCTAAGTCAACCACTTCCGTAAAGAGGGCTAGATAATTGATGTGTAAAAAGTCGAAAAAGTTCAACAAAATGCACTGAAGAAAATTTTATTTTCTATCCCTGTTGTGTATATCAATAGAACTTGTTAAAAATCAATATATGCTAGTGTCTCTCTCTCTCTCAAGGTAGAGACTCCCATCTACAGTCAGGATGTTGTTGGTGACTGCTGAGACTTGGCAGTCTGTTTCCCTCAAGGAGTTTAGGATAATACTGAAGGGATGCTCATGACCTGACAGACATGACACATGTAGATCTGATCAAATCAGGTTTTTGTGTAGAATTGGAGAATGCATTCACTCACTGCTTCTACCATTTCTGTTTAATCATGAATGATGATGTGGCCTGTATGGTCAAGTGGTTAGTGCTGTTGCTCCTGGTACATGTAGGTTTGAATCCAGCCTGGTAATCTGTCATCAGCTTACTATCTATTCAAATAAACCAACAAAATTGAAAGGAATGGGAAGGAGTCAAAAGGCAAGGAGTCGAGAATTTAAAGGAGCAATTAAATGATGCTAGAAACATGTTGAATCACACGCCCCTTACAATTACATGGGCTTAAAGCATATATTAGATAAACATGGTTGCAGTCTTACCAATCCTTTGCAATTTTCTTTTGAACTGAAATCACCTACAATTCTCAGGGTACATTTTGTTGCTGCTGATTCAAATGAGGTTTGACTAAATTATATTATTTTCTACCAGTATTGACTTGAGACAATGAGGTATGTGCCCTTTAGACAGAATAGCATGCAGTTGTATGAGGCATTCCTTCCAGACACACAAAGGCCCTCATGAATCCTTTTTTCCGATCCCCTAGACTCTTAAATATGCCTTGGCTTTCTAGAGAGGCTCCTGTAGCCATGTCGTCAGATTACAGTTTCAAGTCACAAACCCTACACGTGAACACACCATGGATGAGTACGGACCAAAAACCTGCCCAACTGAAATATTGGTTTGCTTTGGGTAATCCCTTGCCTACACAGAAACACTATGGTCCAAAACCAGAGCCAAGCCAAGTGTGCCTCCATCCTGACTGTGTTTGGAGGTCTGTTTCAGTGCAAAGTGATAGTTCTGACACATTTCCTCACCAATAAGAGGGTATGGGGCTTCCTCTCTCCCTGAGACAACCCAGAACCGGTAGTCAGTGGGTCTGCCCTGTGGAAATAGAAAAATACAATTATGTTTAGGAGGAAGAAAAGAAACTCAGTGATATCTACACCCCCAGGAATGGTCAGAGTGTAACGATCATCTGAAAGAGGGGACCAAGATGCAGCGTGGTGAGTGTTCATATTGAAGTTTTAATAATACAAAACACTTGAACATAAGACACCAACGACCACCAACGACCACCAACGACCACCAACGACCACCAACGACCACCAACGACCACCAACGACCACCAACGACCACCAACGACCACCAACGACCACCAACAGTTCTGTCAGGTGCAAACCACACAACAGAAACAACTACCCACAAAACCCCAAAGGAAAACAGGCTGCCTAAGTATGGCTCCCAATCAGCGACAACGATGTACAGCTGTCCCTGATTGAGAGCCATACCAGGCCAAAACAAAGAAATACAAAAACATAGAAAAAAGGACATAGAATGCCCACCCAAATCACACCCTGACCAAACCTAAAAAGAGACATAAAAAGGCTCTCAGGTCAGGGCGTGACACAGAGAAAGGAAATGCCATTTGAGAGCACAAAACGTTGTCAATTATTCTTGTTCCTCTTGTGATACTCTTCTGGCCTACTCTAAAGATCTATGAGTAAAAATGTAGACTAGTGGTAGCGGAGAATGATCTAAACTCTAAAGAGCAAACCTTAAAAAACAAATAATTTACTTAAACATGTTGCAACAGGTGTAACATTGCAGAGCTTGGAGAGCTTGAGTCTAGGTCAGGGCTCTCCAACCCTGTTTCTGGAGATCTACTGTCCTGTAGGTTTTCGCTCCAACCCTAATCTAGCGCACCTGATTCTCCAGGAACAGGGTTGGAGAACCCTGATCCAGGTCATGCATGATTATCTTCAACTTGAAAAAAATAATAATAATATATATATATATATTATTCTATAATGATAGTATTTCTTTTCTTAATACATAATACAAACAGAAAATACATACAGCAAAAATATGGATTGCATCTAATAATAGAGCTAAGACATAATGACTACATTAACTAGTGTCAACAACTCACAGTGAGTCTTAACTGTTGGGTGAGGATCCTGATGACTTTGTCATCGTTGTCTTTATTGTCCACATTCACAGTTGTCTACATTAACACAAAACACAGATACTTCCTTCATATTCTTATAGAATTGGAAAATATTGTCTGAGGTTACTTGAATAAATGTCATGTTAACTAGGAAAAGTCATACATTCATTCAATGTATTTCATTTAGAATTTGAAGTTTTGAGGGAAATGGTCAATAAGCATAGGATAAGCAGCAGTAGTTGTAGATGAGTGAATTCCTTTACCATTGCACTAGTTCCAATATTCATGAGAACAACCTTCATGGTTAGATTGCTGGGATAATCCACTTTATTGGATTTGGTGATGTGCCTATGGCAAATAGGCATGTATTAGTGCTATACATGTCTGATATCTTAATGTGCCTGCATCAGATAGATACTTAATCCTACACTCTTAGTGTAAAAAATTGTTCCAACAGGGTTCTTCGGATGTCCCCATAGGACAACACTTTTTAGTTTCAGGTAGAACCCTTTTGGGTTCCATGTAGAACCTCTGTGAAAAGGGTTCTACATAGAATCCAAAAGGGTTTTTACCTAGAACCAAAAAGGGTTCTCCAACGGGTTCTCCTATGGGGACAGCCAAATAACCCTTTTAGGTTCTAGATAACAGTTTTTTTTCCCTAAGTGTGAACATTTAATTTCAGAAGTAATTTTTATATTGTACACCTGGTTTTTGTAAGTATTTCCTTACCATTGTAAAGCTGAAAGCCATTTCTCCTTTGTCTCAGATGAACTGATTGGGAAAACAAATGTAATCTTTTTTCCCCCCCAAGTTAATGTTCATCTATTTTTCTGGCAATTGAAAAATTGATTTTAATGATTGGAGTAGCCTACCTGAGAGTAGGCCAGCCATGACAAATGAGTTCTTTGAGGTCAGTTTTCTCTCAGCAACCTCTTCCATGCAAGAACCCAACCACATCTCACACAGCCTCACACTCTACTTCAGTTTGAGGCTTGAGGAAGACCTGCAAGACAACAGGGTAGATAAACCACTATCAGCTATCTAATCAGGACAAAATACAACAGTAATTGCAATCATCAATTACACATGATATATATATATTTTAAATTAAAGTGCCCCTCTCATCCTAAGATGATCCAAATCTGCACAATTGACATGAAGGACAAAATGCTCACTTCTAATATTCCATTGTTAGTTCTCATCTATTCCTATTCATCTTGTTCAGTAAGTGGACATTATTTTTAGATGCTGAGGACTAACTTTGATTTAGTGATGATGAGTGTGTCACTGAAAAGGAACAAGTGTCTCTCTTGGGTCTGCAGTCCAGTGCTGAGCTGCATGTGCTCCTCCATCACAAACTCTGCACTCTGGGACATTCGGCTCTGGATCAGCCGTGCTCTTGGTGATGGGACTGGGACGCCATCCCTAAAGACAAAAAACACTCTGTAAAGGCGATATCATGTCTCTGGCAATGATTCAGTTAATTGTACTTTTAATTGAATTGAATCCCCTTGGGTGACTTTGCCTTGAGTCTCCCATCAAACAGGCATTTACAATACATTTATCACATTGCACAAAAAACACACAGGGGTTACACTCTTTGTAGGGGTTACATATTTGAATAATTTAACTATTTAGATGTCTGATACTCATGGGAATGCATGGCTTCTGGGCACCGGTTGTATATAAGTGCCTGTTTTATTTAAGTTTCATTTTAATTAAATAATTCAATGTCCAACAAATATGACTGTGTCTGATCTGACAACTTAAATACTGCCTGAGGACAATGGAACAACAACGGAGCTCCCAGTAGCACACAAACATGTCAAATGACAATGATTCATTTAGTATCAATGTTGAAATCACTATGATTGTTGCTGCAAATACAAAAGCATGTACTACAGTAATGGTTATCTGCCTTGAAAATGTTCTTAATTTGTACATGACTGTGAGACAAGAAAGGGCACAGAGAGGGAATCCAGTCGTCTACAGAATGAAGTGTGGATTGATAGCCATCTTTTGTAAACCAAGCCAACCAAAAAGTAGATAGAGACTAAATTCTCTTCAATTTTTATAGGAGCTAATCCGAGATGGCAATAGCCCCACGTGTTGTGTTTCAAAGGGGCTGGTTGTGTTACCCCTCACTGTTTGTCTGCTGTTACCATGATAGAGAAGCTCTGAGGCCAAATAAAGGCAGGAATTCTTTGCAGATGGCAGCGCTACAGACCTTGGGACTGTGGAGTGCAGTGTGCGTTATGCGTCACTGAGACAGTGAGCTAGAGCAGGGCTTGGAGAAGACAGGAGGGTCGAACATGAAAACAAAATGTTAGTCACTGCACATCTCAAGGGCAGTACAAACGTCTTTGGAGAAACTAGATTGATGAAACTGAGAGTACAGAAAACCACACAAGCCTATCCATAGGTCGTATGGGGCGTATGCATTCTTCTGCTGAATACTAACAAAACATACCTTATTGAGTATGACATGATGTCGTTCAATAACTCATCACAACATAAGTCTATCACTAGTCTGCTTCGAGTTTGCTTTCATGGCAAATGCAGCAGCAGGGCCTGTGCAAAGCTGACATCAGTACAAGTATTGTATTACGGAACAATAACAATGGCTGGAAATGAGACTTGTTATTATGTCAGATGAGACCATGATTATGCCTAAACAGTGAGTAAACACAAACAGTCACTGACATGAGACAAATGGATCTGTTAATACAAATAGCATGAGTAAAAAGGGGAAACAAGCCTGGAGACAAGTGTGTAGACAGACAGACAGACAGACAGACAGACAGACAGACAGACAGACAGACAGACAGACAGACAGACAGACAGACAGACAGACAGACAGACAGACAGACAGACAGACAGACAGACAGACAGACAGACAGACAGACAGACAGACAGACAGACAGACAGACAGACAGACAGACAGACAGACAGACAGACAGACAGACATGGTTGGGCACTGTAAGTGGCAGTACTCTTCATATGGCTGACCTACTGTGGCCCTTCGGTTTGGTGAAGGCCTTTGTCATGGCTGATTTGCCAGTGTTTTCGCTGTAGTGTTGTCCTCATTTTCTGTGAGAAAAAACATACATTTTTCGATCAAAGATGAGATAAACAAATCATTCATTCCTGGAGCCAAAAGTGGCTTGGTAAAGGGATAGTTCACCCAAATTAACAACATTAGATGATTCCCTACCTTGAAAGTATTCTATGGAACTTGAGAGACTGTTTACATTTACATTTCACATTTCAGTTATTTAGTGGATGCTCTTATCCAGAGCAACTTACAGTTAGTTAGTGCATTCATCTTATGTTGGCTCGGTGAGACAACCATATATCTCAGTCATAGTCAGTACATTTTCCCTCAATAAAGTAGCTATCAGCAAAGTCAGTGCTAGTACGAAAAGTCGAGTGTCAGTTGATTTTTTGTGGTGTGTGCCCACAGACCGCAGACCTACAGACTGCATTTGTTACACTGCCACCAACTGCTAACTTTACCAGTTTAATTATGCTTTAATCATGCTTGTGGAAAACAATTCTTGAGAGGGGATCATGTTTTCATTGTTATTAATTACTGTTATTATTTAATTACACACAACCAACCTTCAAAGTGATTGGGTTGTGTTTCATAATAACTTGGTTTGCAGTGACCTTCATGTAATTTTGCCAAGGAGAACCTTGATTTGACTATGCACTGTAATTTAGAACACGTTAATGCAGCAGGAAAATAAGTTTGCAGTCAGTGGCAGAGAAGTAAAGAAATCTGAACTGCAGACTACACTCTCTCTTGGCTATAATTGAAAAATATACAAGCCAGCAGGCACAATTTGGGTGGCAGGTAGCCTAGTGGTTAGAGCGTTGGGCCAGTAACCGAAAGGTTGCTAGATTGAATCCTCGAACTGACAAGGTAAAAATCTGTCGTTCTGCCTCTGAACAAGGCAGTTAACCCACTGTTCCTAGGCCGTCATTGTAAATAAGAATTTGTTCTTAACTGACTTGCCTAGTTAAATAAAGGTGAAATAAAAACATCATACTGATGTTATTTGTGGTGCAGTCAGGCAGTCACTGACAATTTTGCCCACTGGGTAGAGCCCATTTAAAATTGGTATTACTAGGAATTGATATCTGTAGGCCTACTGTGCACATGGTTAGTAGGGCTGGGACATTATACGTTTTGCGATATTCATTAGTATCGTGGAAAGGAAACAAAACAACAAAACAAAGTGTTAAAACAAATAAAAATATATTTTATATTTGGGATTCTTCAAATAGCCACCCTTTGCCTTGATGACAGCTTTGCACACTCTTGGCATTCTCTCAACCAGCTTCATGAGGTAGTCACCTGCAATGTATTTCAATTAAGGTGTGCCTTCTTAAAAGTGAATTTGTGGAATTTCTTTCCTTCTTAATGCGTTTGAGCCAATCAGTTGTGTTGTGACAAGGTAGGAGGAGTATACAGAAGATAGCCCTATTTGGTAAAATACCAAGTCCATATTATGGCAAGAAAAGCTCATATTAGAGAAACGGCAGTCCATCATTATTTTAAGACATGAATGTCAGTCAATACAGAACATTTCAAGAACTTTGAAAGTTTCTTCAAGTGCAGTCGCAAAAAACATCAAGCGCTATGATGAAACTTGCTCTTATGAGGACCGCCACAGGAATGGAAGACCCAGAGTTACCTGTGGTGCAGAGGATAAGTTCATTCGAGTTTCCAGCTTTAGAAATTGCAGCCCAAATAAATGCTTCACAGAGTTCAAGTAACAGACACATCTCAACATCAACTGTTCAGAGTAGACTGGTCAAATTGCTGCAAAGAAATCACTACTAAAGGGCACCAATAATAACAAGAGACTTGCTTGAGCCAAGAAGCACGAGCAATTGACATTAGACCTGTTGAAATCTGTCCTTTGGTCTGGAGTCCAAATTGGTGATTTTTGGTGATTTTTGGTTCCAACCACAGTGTTTTTGTGAGACGCGGGGTGAACGGATGATCTCCACATGTGTATTCCCCACCGTAAAGCATGGTGGAGGTGTTATGGTGTGGGGGTGCTTTGCTGGTGACACTGTCTGTGATTTATTTATAATTCAAGGCAAACTTAACTAGCATGGCAGCCAACAAGTGCTCAGCATATGTGGGAACTCCTTCAAGACTGTTGGAAAAGCATTCCTGGTGAATCTGGTTGAGAGAATGCCAAGAGTGTGCAAAGCTGTTATCAAGGCAAGGGTGGCTACTTTGCAGAATATTTGTTCAACACTTTTTTGGTTACTACATGATTCCATATGTGTTATTTCATAGTTTTGATGTCTTCACTATTATTCTACAATGTAGAAAATTGTAAAAATAAAGAAAAACCCTTGAATCAGTAAGTGTTTTAAAACTTTTGACCGGTAGTGTATATAGAAATGTATGTTAGTGCATCTCATAAAGTACAATAAAATATAATTGTAGCACTGCATAACTAAATAAATAACATGTTTTGTCCATAGCTGATGGAAAGCAGCATGTGGGATGGATGGTGAGGGCTTCCTTCACTCCACAGCTGCCTAGCAGAAGAAGGAAACAGATGCACCCGTCTGTATTATTAGCCCATGGTGATAGAGCTACACAATCTGTGGGGTCCAATCTCTTGGTCCAATTGGATGGGAACAAAAATATAAATATTGATACACTTGCTATGTATTGTGTGCTGTGCAAGTATTTTCTATGGTATTGCACATCTCTCTCTATATAGGACATCATTTACATTTGTTTCATCCACCTCCATTTTGTCTTGATTTTTTTAAATGAAAGCCAATATTTGCCTCTGTAAAGGTCT
The DNA here is from genome assembly GCF_965601325.2 of Salmo salar. Taxonomy (NCBI): domain Eukaryota; kingdom Metazoa; phylum Chordata; class Actinopteri; order Salmoniformes; family Salmonidae; genus Salmo; species Salmo salar. The sequence goes on from NC_138303.1 coordinate 87,718,249, forward strand.
GTTAATGTTCATCTGCATTATTATCATGTAGAACTTAGCTTTCCCATTGTACAGTCCAGCTTGTATGCAGTAGATGTTCACACTGATATTTGTTGAGGGATTTCAGTGTCTTCTCCAACCATATATAGTGTAGGATGGTGTATTCAATTTCAATCTTGGATCCTCAAGCCCAGTGATGTAAAGAGACCACACACAAGTTCCATTAACATGATAGGTAAGTGAAGGGATAATACATTGAGACTGTCATTGTCGACATACATCTAAGTTGTTGGACAAGTTATGTAAAAGCCTGATACAGCTTTCAGCCTGATTTACAGAGATGAATACAAAACACGAATCTACAATCACACACACACACACACACACACACACACACACACACACACACACACACACACACACACACACACACACACACACACACACACACACACACACACACACACACACACACACACACACACACACAGCATTTTGCTACACTCGCATTAACATCTGCTAACCATGTGTATGTGACCAATCAAATTTGATTTGATTTGATATACACACAGTGAATTGAGATAGCACATTACCTACTGTAGAACATTAAAGACAATGAAGTAGGATTAGTACTTACCTTCTCCTTCTCTTGAATACTTGGCTCATTGCGGTTTACTTTGGGGTAGGGGCCAGTGCTTTGTTGAGGGATCATCTTTTTAAGCCTGGAAGGTCACAAACGAAGTCACATACTGTAATGGCCTAGTGCACTTCGATGCTGCTGTTCACTACAGAGGAACATTTAAAAAGTTTGTAAAAGTCTTGCAGAGAGGTAGCAAGCAATCAAAGTCACACTTTGCTTGACAAAATAATTGGTTTGTGCTGACAGCCCTCTACAGTTGTACCCTTTTCCCAAACCCCACTGCTTTCTGGGCTGGGCTGGGCCTCCCTCTTTCCTCCTCACTGACTAAATAAGGATATCCCAGCCTAGTCTCCTCACACTGTAGGTTGGGGCAGACAGTCGGTCAAGAGGACCTTCTCAGGTTACAGTTCATTACCCAGCCTTCACCCAGGGGGCACTAAGGAGGAAGTTGTGGGGACTTGAGGCTGCACAGTGCTCTCAACCGCCCAGGCCTGTGGTAGGACTGAGGTTGGTGAGAATACAAGTGCCTACAGAGCCAGTTTAAGAAATCATAGGCTCAGGGGCTTAAAAAAATATACAATTGCACAGATTGTGCAATATTAGGAAGAAATATACAGTAGCCTATATATATATATATCATAGGCTACAGTAGGCTACTAAATAACATGTCCAGTGGCACACTGACTCACCTAATGATGAAGATGAAGCCATAAGGCTACTTATGGTGATGGCTGATGCGCCCATCGTGTCAATAGCCTATATCAAGATGAGCTACTTTGAAAAACAATGCTTCTATTATCAAAAAATTGGGAGTAGTTGAGATATGTTTTATTTTATTGGTTCTACAGACAGACTAGTCTTCTCTTTTCAGCAGTAGGCATTTGCTTTCCAAACTGCAGGCCTATGTTTTTCTAACAATTGTTTTGAAATCTGCAAAAGGCAAACTGACAGCTACAACCAACCACAGAAATATAATCCATAGATGGCATTGAAAGTGGGCTCCTGTGGTTGGATAAAAAGTAATGTAATTATTATATTTTTTGCCTCTTGGGGCCCCTACAGCCTTGAGCCCAGCCCCTGACTCACAGAATTGACCAATAACATTGATTTATTACACAGTTTATTTGTATTAATCAGTCATCCAATCAAGGCAGGGCCCCCCAGTTACCACGTGGGCTCCCTACCTCCTCTCCTCCCCAGCAGAGTGGCAGCAGAGCGGCAGTAGGCAGCGGCAGGCTATCTACACTCATTGAGAACAGGCACCTGAGCCCTCCTGTGGTTGGTGGTTGCTGTAAAAAAAATACAAAATATATATTATTTATTATATATATATATATATATATATATATATATATACTGTATATATAATATACAGTACATATTTCCTTTATTATATATTTTTTGTATAAAAATAAAAAACAATCTGCCCGGTAAATCCGTGCATTAATCTGGCCTTGAAGGCCTTACACAACTGGTACAGCTCATTGTGTTACCGTAGCTAGGTTTCCATCCAATTGGTGAAAGATTTTCATCCAAATATTCTAAAATCTGCATAAAGAAAATATCTGCATTTTCCCACCAGTGGTGTTTCCACCAAACTGACTTGTTGATAAAAAAAATCACTGCATGATGACGTAGTGCATACAAAATGTGCTTTTTCGCTTAAGTTTTCAGTTAGGCAAGCCTACGAAGAGATTATTATGGATAAGAGCGAGAATATTTGTATTTGTCAAATGACAGTTACGCATCAATCATCACGTCACCAGAAGAAGACCCTCGATATTTATTGGAAAGTAGTATCAAGATCACTGTGCGCTTATACCACCCTGTGAAGTTCATTATAACTTATTTCATCTGTAGCCTAATAAACTGCATGGTTTCCCGAGTTGCAGTGGGAGGACCACACACCATATCATTGCAAGTTTACTTCAATATTATGGTTTAGCTGATGAGTATTTTTCTCAGCTCATACAGGAGTAATAAAGGCCTAGTTCTGTTCAATCAGCTGTGTTTGCTAGGGATGGGTAAAATGTGTGACACCACTCCGGTCCCGAGGACTGGAGTTGCCCATCCCAAGCTGTGGACCTGTGGATGGAAAGTAAATCCATGAAAATGTCACTGCTCATGTTTGGTAGGAGCAGTGCATCTGTTGTTGTTATTACTGTAAATCTCCATCAATATACCATCTCTCATTAGTACATTGTAGACTGTGTATAATGCATATTTGAATTTATGGAGTCAATTTGGAGCCAAGACTATTGATGTTGGTTGCATACAGAACGTCTTTTGATACAGTAAAATAGTCCAAGATTGGTCCTGCATCCATAAAATATTTGTAAGCATTGTGTCCACCATTTCATAAACAAACCTTTACATTTGCATATAACAAAAATCCATCATGGGTTTAGCAATAAGTCAAGGATAGGTACATACTGTATATTTGAACATTTTGAAAAATGCAAAAATCCAGGATCCCTAAGTCCTGAAAACCAAAAGTACATGTAATAGTAGTGTAATAGGAAGTTAATGTAGTACACAATGGAAAACAACCACTTGTATCTCTGAAGCAACCAAGCAACTAACCCTTCCAACCACAGCAAAGTGAGGTAGTGGTTTGGTACTTCCCGTATGATATGAGGGAGGAACCCAAAACTTGAGGTGTTGAAAGATAAATTGCACAAAATATGGTTGCCCTGGTTTGAACTACCTGAACATTCACCATCATATTGTAGATAACACACGTCAGGTATCAACAATTACATGCTCATTTCACATGTGGAGGCACAATGTCTGTCACTACATCTCCATGTTTGCTACAGAAATGTATTTTTATCAGAGCTAATAATCCCAATAGCCATTTGACTAGATGTTCATGAATTTTATGGCTTGGGGGTAGAAGCTGTTTAGAAGCCTCTTGGACCTAGACTTGGTGCTCCGGTACCGCTTGCCGTGCAGTAGCAGAGAGAACAGTCTATGACTAGTGTGGCTGGAGTCTTTGACAATTTTTAGGGCCTTCCTTTGACACTGCCTTGTATAGAGGTCCTGGATGGCAGGAAGCTTGGCCCCAGTGATGTACTGGGCCATTCGCACTACCCTCTGCAGTGCCTTGTGGTCGGAGTGTGGTGGCTAATTTCCGCATTACCAAATGAGGATTTACAAACACACCAGTCCGAGTTAAAACTACATCTTTAATACTTAAGATACTTTTGCAAAAGTTCTTGACCCCACCAATGCATTCTCTCGAATTAATCATTTAATGAGGTGCTTACAGAATGGCTCAGGGATCTTTTATAGCAACGATACAGCCCCTTCAACGTACATTGACAAACCACAGATACTTAGTAACAGTTCACAAAGGTTACGTTTTGTATGACAGATATCCATAAAACACATCAGACAGTAACTGCTATGTCAACCTGGTTCATTATATAGCCCAGTATCTGGTCTCCTTAGAACTGTCCCTCCCAGGTACGGTATAGAACGAAAACACCATTTCATCCAATGGCATATATCAATTGTCAACTCTAGATACTCCCATCTCAAGCAAACCCCCTCTTGAACCCACTCCTGGACAGGCTCACTGGAGGGAGTGAGCCTCTAGGCCATATATTATCACAGGATAAGTGTGAGATCTAAGAGACCATGGTCCCAGACACTGCCATAAACCTCCCCACAATAAGGAAAAGGAGGGTGTGACTTGCTCACAGACATTGTGGAGACAAGTCATTGGTTCCCCAGTAATCACGCCATCCCTTCACATGGTTTAAGCATAGGTAAAGACACATTCCCATGACGACAAGTCTGACCTCTCCTCTCTCTGGGCCCCAAGTGTCTGAGCCCCAGCTAAGGTAGACATGCAACTGAAAAGACACCAGAGTCCAATGGACCCTTTCTAATGACAAGTACCTCAAATAAGCATATTATACTAATAAAACATCTTAATTATCTATGTTACCCAACTAATTCTGATTCGTCCACGACAGGAGGCCGAGCAGTTGCAATACCAAGCAGTGATGCATCCAGTCAGGATGCTCTCGATGGTGCAGGTCTCTGACTTCCTCCCTATAGGCTGTCTCGTCGTTGTTGGTGATCAGGCCTACCACTGTTGTGTCATCTGCAAATTTAAAGATGGTGTTGGAGTCGTGCCTGGCCGTGCAGTCATGAGTGAACAGGGAGTACAGGAGTGGACTGAGCACTCACCCCTGGGGGCCCCTGTGTTGAGGATCAGTGTGGCGAATGTGTTTTTACCTACCCTTACCACCTGGGGGCGTCCCATCAGGAAGTCCAGGATCCAGTTGCAGAGGGAGATGTTTAGTCCCAGGGTCCTGGGACTAAACACTATGGTGTTTAACGCTGAGCTGTAGTCAACGAATAGCATTCTTAAATAGGTGTTCCTTTTGTCCAGGTGGGAAAGGGCAGTGGGGAGTGCAATGGAGATTGCATCATCTGTGGATCTGTTGGGGCGGTATGCAAATTGGAGTGGGTCTAGGGTTTCTGGGATGATGGTGTTGATGTGAGCCATGACCAGCCTTTCAAGGCACTTCATGGCTACAGACGTGAGTGCTATGGGTCAGGAGTCGTTTAGGCATGTTACCTTAGTGTTCTTGGGCACAGGAACTATGATGGTCTGCTTGAAACATATTGGTATTACAGACTCGGACAGACAGGGAGAGGTTGAAAATGTCAGTGAAGACACTTGCAAGTTGATCAGAGCATGTTCGCAGTACACGTCCTGGTAATCCGTCTGGCCCTGTGGCCTTGTGAATGTTGACCTGTTTAAAGGTCTTACTCACATCGGCTGCGGAGAGCGTGATCACACAGTCTTTCGGAACAGCTGGTGCTCTCATGCATGTTTCAGTGTTATTTGCCTCGAAGCGAGCATAGAAGTAGTTTAGCTTGTCTGGTAGGCTCGTGTCACTGGGCAGCTCTCGGCTGTGCTTCCCCTTGTAGTCCGTAATGGTTTGCAAGCCCTGCCACATCCAACAAGCGTCAGAGCCGGTGTAGTACGATTCGATCTTTGTCCTGTATTGATGCTTTGCCTATATGATGGTTTGTCGGAGGGCATAGCGGGATTTCTTATGAGCTTCCGGGTTAAGAGTCCCACTCCTTGAAAGCGGCAGCTCTAGCCTTTAGCTCAGTGCAGATGTTGTCTGTAATCCATGGCTTCTGGTTGGGGTATGTAAATACCGTCACTGTGGGTGCGACGTCAACAATGCACTTATTTATGAAGCCAATGACTGATGTGGTGTACTCCTCAATGCCATCAGAGGAATCCCGGAACATATTCCAGTCTGTGCTAGCAAAACAGTCCTGTAGCTTAGCATCTGCTTCATCTGACCACTTTTTTATTGATCTAGTCACTGGTGCTTCCTGCTTTCATTTTTGCTTGTAAGCAGGAATCAGGAGGATAGAATTATGGTCAGATTTGCCAAATGGAGGGCGAGGGAGAGCTTTGTATGCGTCTCTGTGTGTGGAATATAGGTGGTCCAGAGTTATTTTTCCTCTGGTAACACATTTAACATGCTGATAGAAATTTGGTAAAACTGATTTAAGTGTCCTTGCATTAAAGTTCCCAGCTACTAGGAGCACCGCCTCTGGGTGAGCGTTTTCTTGCTTGCTTATGGCGGAATACAGCTCATTCATTGCTGTCTTAGTGCCAGCCTCTGACTGTGGTGGTATGTAAACAGCTACAAAGAATACAGATGAAAACTCTCTCGGTAGGTAGTGTGGTCTACAGCTTATCATGAGGAACTCTACCAGAGGTGAGCAACAGCTCAAGATTTCCTTAGATATCGTGCACCAGCTGTTGTTTACAAAAATACATAGACCGTTGCCCAGTCTTACCAGACGCTGCTGTTCTATCCTGCCGGTACATCGTATAACCAGCCAGCTGTATGTTGATGTTGTCGTCGTTCAGCCACGACTCCGTGAAGCATAAGATGTTACAGTTTTTATTGTCCCTTTGGTAGTTTAATCTTCCGCGTAACTCGTCGATTTTTATTCTCCAAAGATTGCACGTTTGCTAGCAGAATGGAGGGAAGTGGGAATTTATTTGATCGCCTGCGAATTCTCAGAAGGCAGCCGGAACTTCGGCCCCTCTTTCTCCGCCTCCTCTTCACGCAGATCACGGGGATCGGGGCCTGTTCCCGAGGAAGCAGCGTATCCTTCGCGACGGGGTCGTCAGAGTCGTGAAAGGAAAAAGAGGATTCTGCTAGTGCGTGGTGAGTAATCGCAGTCCTGATGTCTAGAAGTTCTTTCCGGTCATAAAAGACGGTAGTGGAAACATTATGTACAAAAGAATAAAAAAAGAAGTTACAAACAATGCAAATAAGCGAACAAAAAAACACAATCGGCTGGGGGCAGGTAAAACGTCTTCCATTGTCACGCCTTGACCATAGAGAGTCTTTTTATTCTCTATTTTGGTTAGGTCGGGGTGTGACTAGGGTGGGTAATCTAGGGTGTTTATTTCTATGTTGGCCTGGTATGGTTCCCAATCAGAGGCAGCTGTTTTTTGTTGTCTCTGATTGGGGATCATATTTAGGCAGCCATTTCCCCACTGTGTTTTGTGGGATCTTGTTTGTTTGTGTATGTGCTTGTGACACTATGACTTCACGTTCTTTGTAAGTTTTGTTGTTTTGTTTCTAGTTTCACTTATATAAAGATCTGGAACTCAAGACACGCTGCGCCTTGGTCCGCTCATTTTGAAGAATGTGACAGCCATCTTCTCCGGTGCCATCTTATGTGATGCATTTTCTGAATGTTTATAGAGTAATTGGTATTCATCATAAATACGGCATCCCTATGTGAATAAGCTATCTACGGCAGCACTGACATAACAGATATGTGTGTTTTTAGCAGCTTATACTGTGACACCTCATGATGAATGATCTTCAAGGTGTCACTAAAGTCCCTGGTTCGAATCCAGGCTGTATCACATCCGGCCGTGATTGGGAGTCCCATTGGGCGGCGCACAATCGGCCCAGCATCGTCCGGGTTTGGCCCGGGTAGGCCGTCATTGTAAATAACAATTTGTTCTTAACTGACTTGGCTAGTTATATCAAGATAAAAATAAAAAATGCGCTTACATTTCAAGCCAGAACATTGTACATTTTTTGTTTGACTTCAATATTGTGAAAAAAGGAGGAGCAGAGGAAACAACAGACAATATAACATTACAATGCAGTGATACACACATCATACACACTGTATAGGCAGCAGATTTATAGATCAGTGTTTTAGAGGGAACAATAACAATCAATGAATCTGGCAGAGAAATTGTCTTTTTGTTCTAAGATAGCGAACTCAATGGATTGGCATGCATTCTAATAATTTTCACATGGTATAGGCATGTGTATTTCGTAAGGTGTAGAAAGAACAGCATTGAAAGAGAGATGTGCAAGGCCAAGGAGTTAGAAGACGGAATAGCCAGCTATGCAAGGTAGCTTTGCTTTTAATGAATGATCAAGCGAGCGGAAGCTAGCCTATATAGTTCAGCCCCCAGAATAATGACTTGACATGGGTTAATAGGACCTGGTTTGCTTGCTGAGAAATATGTGTAGCCCTAGGAAGAGCTACTGTCATAGGACGAAAGAGGTGCACGCGGAAATGAAATGGTTTTAGCTTCAAGATGAATACCACACAGTTTGGGGTCAACACACAAGTGCAAGAGCACCTTTCTTCTCAAACCAATCAATCAAAGGCCTTTTTATTCCCCCCTCTTTCCACCCCCTCTTCTTTTACAGTCCTGCATATTTGAGCAGCTTTCTCACTCCCAAATATACTAGTGTTACCCATCAAAGCATTTAAAAGATCCAGTGCTATGAACATGGGTCATAGGGTCATGATAGGCCTACCCTACAGGAGATGACACCTTATTTGCTGTAAGAAGATATTAGTTGTTCTACTGAACCTTTTTACACTCATATGTCAAACATTTCTTGTTTCAACAGTGTCTTAAGTGACTTGTATTTCCTTCAACCACACAGTGTAATAATAGAGAGAAGTGAATGAATGATCTGAGGAAGTGTTTTTTTTTTCTTTCTTTTAGAGGTGAGCTGAATGTTCACACTCACACACCATGTGAAACAAAGCTGTGAGTTTATATATTTATCTCTGAGATGCACTCATTTTCAGTTATTATGGATGACATTTAAGGGAATCATATAAGCTAGAAAGCAACTGAAAGATACTACAGTAGAAGCTGCTAGGTTGTACCTGACTAAACATGACTACACGTTACTACACATTCAGTGACAGTTGTATAATTGCGGTACCATTGATTCAAAATTTAACCATGATAATACGCAGTGTTATTCTGTAGCTATTGTAGAACATGGACTTCTATGGTTCAATATCTTCAAGTACCAAGAAAATAGCTTGTGTTGTGTGACATGCATCAATGACCTCTGACATTGCTGACATGTTGAAACAAACATGACCCACACTCTATTACAAGGGTATTGAGTCCCTCTAATGTTATTGCATTGCATTGACAAGTAATTCTTCAAGGATTGGGTGAGAGTCAGGCTGGTAAAGAACACAGTGCATTCGAAAAGTATTCAGACCCCTTCACTTTTCCACATTTTGTTACATTTCAGCCTTATTCTAAAATGGATTAAATAGTTTCCCCCCTCATCAATCTACACACAATACCCCATAATGACAAAGCAAAAAAAGTTTAGAAATGTTTCTTAATTTATTGAAAATAAAAAACTTAAATATCACATTTACATAACTATTCAGAGCCTTTACTCAGTATTTTTGTTGAACCACCTTTGGCAGTAATTACAGCCTTGAGTCTTCTTGGGTATGACACTACAAGCTTGGCACACCTGTATTTGGTGTGCCATCACGTTGGATGGGGAGCGTCGCTGCACAGCTATTTTCAGGTCTCTCCTGGTATGTTCGATCGGGTTCAAGTCCGTGCTCTGGCTGGGCCACTCAAGGACATTCAGAGACTTGTCCCAAAGCCACTCCTGTGTTCTCTTGGCTGTGTGCTTAGGGTCGTTGTCCTGTTGGAAGGTGAACCTTCGCCCCAGTCTGAGGTCCTGAGCAGTCTGGAGCAGGTTTTCATCAAGGATCTCTCTGTACTTTGCTCCGTTCATCTTTCCTTCGATCCTGACTGGTCTCCCAGTACCTGCCACTGAAAAGCAAAACCACAGCATGACGCTGCCACCACCATGCTTTACCGTAGGGATGGTGCCATGTTTCCTCCAGACGTGACACTTGGCATGCAGGCCAAAGAGTTCAAATTTGGTTTCTTCAGACCAGAGACAAAAATTATAGTTATTTCAATCAAATGAAAGCATACTGTACATGTTTGTTTTATTAACAAGGAATAATGAGTAGAAAGCCGAGGACACAGACTGTTTCCAAACTCATGCTATCTACAAAGAACTCGTTACAGGCCACGGTCAGCGCAGTAACCAAGATGACAAACTCCTAAAAGTCCACTAACCGGGCTGTCATGTGCCTTTTACTGAGGAGTGGCTTCCGTCTGGCCACTCTACCATAAAGGCCTGATTGGTGGAATGCTGCAAAGATGGTTGTCCTTCTGGAAGGTTCTCCCATCTCTACAGAGGAACTCTGGAGCTTTGTCAAGAGTGACCATCAACCACCCGATTGCTCAGTTTAGCCGGCCAGCCAGCTCTAGGAAGAGTCTTGGGGGTTCCAAACTTCTTCCATTTAAGAATGACAGAGGCCACTTTGTTCTTGGGGACCTTCAATGCCACAGATATATGTTGGTACCCTTCCCCAGATCTGTGCCTTGACAAAATCCTGTCTTGGAGCTCTGCGGACAATTCCTTCGACCTCATGGCTTGGTCTGGCATGCACTGTCAACTGTGGGACCTCATATAGACAGGTGTGTGCCTTTCCAAATCATGTCCAATCAATTGAATTTACCACAGGTGAACTCCAATCAAGTTGTAGAAACATCTCAAGGATGATCAATGGAAACAGAATGAACCTGAGCTCAATTTCAAGTTTCATAGTAAAGGGTACTTATCAATACTTATGTAAATAAGGTATTTCTGTTTTTTTTTTTTTTTACATTTGCAAAAGTTCTAAAATCCTGTTTTCACTTTGTCATTATGGGGTATTGTGTGTATATTGATGAGGGGGAAAAAATATTAAATCCATTTGAGAATAAGGCTGTAACGTAACAAAATGTGGAAAAAGTCAAGGGGTCTGAATACTTTCCGAATGCACTGTAAGTAATATATTGTTTGTCACAATAGCTGTGGACTATTGAACGCAAATAAGATATAATGTGCTTTTACTTTCATCAAGAGCTAATTCCTTTTCAACATTGTATTTCATGTGCATGGATCTCTGAAACTGTATTGACAAAGTGGCTCAATTTCAAACTGCCATCGGAAGCATTTCACAACCATGACATGTTGTCACTGTGGTTCCAGATATTTCCTGCTAACTAGCCTTGCAGTTGTCTTCCTCATTTTAGCTTCCTCTTTGTGATGTTAAGGCTTATTAATGATCAGGCGTGTTGTCAGATGCACAGTATCATCAGCGTCTCTGTCGCCGTTTGGTTAAAGGAGAGAACTCAACCAAGGAATCATTGGGGCACGCACTAAACATCCACCATTTCAACTAGAGGTCAAATCATTCAGGTATAACATTATATTATTTCATGGTTTCATTTCTAATTCATTCAATGTACATAACAAATCTGCACAATTTTGGAATATATTATACAGTATAATGTATTGCTTTTTCTAAATGTAATGGGCCTTTAATCATTGTTTCTATTTGACTTGGGGCGGCAGGTAGCCTAGTGGTTAGCGCGTTGGACTGGTAACCAAAAGGTTTCAGGATCGAATCTTTGAGCTGACAAGGTAAAAATCTGTCTTTCTGCCCCTGAACAAGGCAGTTAACCCACTGTTCCTAGGCTGTCATTGAAAATAAGAATTTGTTCTTAACTGACTTGCCTAGTTAAATAAATAATAATTGTGGTTTTATGAAGATATGAATGGAAGTGTTATCTACCCTAAACAAACAGTTGAAAGGGGTTGGTCCACTGGTTTCACTGAAGTACAGTTAAGTACACCAAAACAAAAAAGTACATCAACAATAACCTGGAGTTAAATGTTTGGACAGGGAATACGTTAATGTTTAAACATTACACAAATCTCCCTTCTGTTCATACTACAGGTTCATCATCTGCAACTGTGAGAGCAGGCCCCCCACTTAGTGTATTTGACAAGCTGAGTTGGACACTCAGTATGACAGGGTGTCAGTTTGTCAAATACCCCAAGTGAGGGGTCACTTGTCTGCTGAGCATCTCCCATCAGACTGACTTCAAAGAAGAACACTTCATTAACCTCCAAGTGACTTTCACTGTTAAGACTTTCTCAGAGGCAAAACATTTTGATTATGTGAAAAATATTATATTTTTCTACTACGCGTAATTATGTGCAATTGATCACGCACTGTCACAAATGTCTCATGTATTTCGTGTAAGTTTGTATGATGGAACTTAGTACACTGTGTAACAAATGTGTATCTCTGTATTAAATACTGCATTAAATAAGTACTGGGTTATACAAAATTGAGGTCCCAAGTATATTTATAGACGATGTGTAAAGATTAATAGGAATGAATAGAAATGGAATTATGATTGCATTTATATAGATAACTTTTCATCAGGTTTCTATCCACTTTATGTAGGCCTGCATTATGTGTAAGGGCGACTGACCCGCTACTACCAATGTAAAGTAATCACTGGGTGATGCACAGGGACAGTGAGTGGTGGCACATTGCTCTAGAATTCTCAGCACACATCAGTTATCACAGAGGAAATTAAAGGAGAGTTTGTGCTAATATGAAGCAGAGTCTAAACATTGCTTTCAACTAATTAAGGGAGATATAGGGACGATATATCAGTTATTTATCTTGCACTCTGTGCTTTTACAAGGCCTATTATTATGGTCAACGACCTGCCTTTGGATACTTCTATAAAATACCACCCATTATCTGTCAGTCCCACATGCTTCCTGTGCTCACAAAGCCACATGAGCTAGAATAAGAGCGGATGTCTGTGCTATCTTGTGATTAGATAGCAGTGTGTGACTCACATACTGCATAGCAATGGCGGTCAAAAAAGATGGAGTCATCACCCATCAGTGTCATGTGTCATCAGTAACACTGAATATCGTTGTAATTTACCGACATCGTACCAAAACCACACAATATGACTATACTGTATGTATTTCCACACAGTAACTTTCCCATTGTGATTTCCTCTGAGATTAGACTAATTCAACCCCGTTGGTTGGCCTTGAAGGGAGTCTTCAATCAGTCAGGTAAAGGTATACTCAGGATTGGGTAGGTTACTTTCTAAATGTAATATCTGTTATAGTTACTAGTTACCTGTCCAAAATTGTAATCAATAACGTAGCTTTTGGATTACCCAAACTCAGTAACGTAATAGCCAAGCTTCCTGCAATCCAGGACCTATATAATAGGCAGTGTCAGAGGAAAGCCCATAAAATTGTCAGAGACTCCAGTCACCCAAGTCATAGACTGTTTTCTCCTCTACCACACGGCAAGCGGTACCGGAGCACCAAGTCTAGGACCAAAAGGATCCTGAACAGCTTCTACCCCCAAGCCATAAGACTGCTGAACAATTAATTAAATGGCCACCGGACTAATACATCGACCCCCCCACACCCATTTGTGTTGTACAGTGCTGCTACTCGCTGTTTATTATCTATGCATAGTCACTTCACCCCTACCTACATGTACAAATTACCTCAACTAACCTGTACCCCCGCACACTGACTCGGTACCGGTAACCCCTGTATATAACCTTGTTATTGTGTTACTTTTTATTATTTTTTACTTTAGTTTATTTGGTAAATACTTTCTTAACTCTTCTTGAACTGCACTGTTGGTTAAGGGCTTGTAAGTAAGCATTTCACGGTAAGGGCAACACTTGTTGTATTTGGCGCATGTGACAAATAAAGTTTGATTTGATTTGATTACATTCCATTACTTTTAGATGACATGGGCTCTCAAGCCTACACAGGGCTCCCGAGTGGCACAGTGGTTTAAGGCACTTTGTGCTAGAGGCGTCACTACAGACCCTGGTTTGATTCCAGGCTGTGGCCGTGATTGGGCGGCGCACAATTGGCCCAGTGTCCAGTGTCGTTAGGGTTTGGCCGGGGTAGTCTGTCTTGAGTCAATAAGAATTTGTTCTTTATTGACTTACCTAGTTAAATAAAGGTTAAATAAAAAAGTATTAAAAAAAGAATTAAGAGGCATTAGAAGAAGACATAAATGCATGTTTTCAATTGAACAACATCTATTGCAGGATAAATCAATGTTAAAGTTTACGTAGCTGGCCATATATGGATGTTACATTTTACTTTATGGGTTGGTTATGTAGGCTTCTTCTAAACCATCGCTTTCTAATACATATAATAAGACGATTAAGTTATAAGTTATATCTTTACATTAAAAACCAAAATCTATCAGAATTCCAGTCATTCCAATTATCAGACCTCAGGATAAGATCCAGATGCAGACAGTTCGAAGTAACAAAAGTTTATTACAAAACAGGGGGCAGTCAAACGAAAGGTTGAGGGCAGGCAGAGGTCGGTAATCCAGGGCAGAGTCTGTAAGGTACAGAACGGCAGGCAGACTCAGGATCAGGGCTGGCAGGGGTCAGTAATCCAGGGCAGAGTCTGTAAGGTACAGAACGGCAGGCAGACTCAGGATCAGGGCTGGCAGGGGTCAGTAATCCAGGGCAGAGTCTGTAAGGTACAGAACGGCAGGCAGACTCAGGGTCAGGGCAGGCAGGGGTCGGTAATCCAGGGCAGAGTCTGTAAGGTACAGAACGGCAGGCAGACTCAGGGTCAGGGCAGGCAGAGGTCGGTAATCCAGGGCAGAGTCTGTAAGGTACAGAACGGCAGGCAGACTCAGGGTCAGGGCAGGCAGGGGTCAGTAATCCAGGGCAGAGTCTGTAAGGTACAGAATGGCAGGCAGAATCAGGGTCAGGGCAGGCAGGGGTCAGTAATCCAGGACAGAGTCTGTAAGGTACAGAACGGCAGGCAGACTCAGGGTCAGGGCAGGCAGGGGTCAGTAATCCAGGGCAGAGTCTGTAAGGTACAGAACGGCAGGCAGACTCAGGGTCAGGGCAGGCAGGGGTCAGTAATCCAGGGCAGTGTCACAAGGTACAGAACGGCAGACAGGCTCAGGGCAGGCAGAATGGTCAAAACCGGGAAAACTAGAAAACAGGGACTAGAGAGAAAAACAGGAGTATGGGAAAACTGCTGGTAGGCTTGATGAGACAAGGCGAACTGGCAACAGACAAACAGAAAACACGGGTATAAATGCACAGGGGATAATGGTGAAAATGGGCGACACCTGGAGAGGGGTGGATACAAGCACAAGACAGGTGAAAGAATAGAACTTCGAAATATTGAACTATATATTAACCAAATTGTTTTACATGAGCATAACCCCAAAACTAAGGACTTATTAGCCAGCCCTACTCTGTTGTTTATGTTTGTTTTGTTGTCATGGAGGACTGATTGGGCTCATTGATTCGAGTTGAAAAATAAATGCTGCGCTCATAGAATGGCATGCTTTGAGCACTACTGAAAAGTGCTATTTACATATGCTGCATTAGCTATAGGCCTATTGTTTACCTTTTTGTTGGTGACACTTTGATATCTTGATAATATGCAGCTGTTTAAAGGGAAAATCCACAGATGAAACAATAACAAAATGGGCGCCCCGCCTTTGTTTTGGTAAAAAGATGAGGGATGGGCCTGGAGAAGTGTAACCACTCTCAGATTAATAGACAGAGCTATGGATGCAAGGACTGACCATCCACGATATGGCATTATTGTTTTAACCATGTTATGAGGCTATAAAGTATTTGTTTACATTTACAATGTTTACAAACATGGAATAAAACAAGCTTATATTTTGGGTTCTCATAGAGTGTCATAGTTGAACTAAGCTCATGAGGCCTTTATAAGTTATATTATTCAAGAATCAATGGATATATATATATATATATATAATTTATAAACCTAAAAATTGACGTAGCAACTACAGATTGCCCCTTTAAATCTGTCAAGTGTGCAAGTTTGAGCATGTGTCCATTAGGCCTATGGATTTTATTTATCAGCATGAATTAGATTGAGCAATAAAAGCCCCACTTTTATTTCACTAGCTTGGATCCACACTATGCAGCTGTTGCAAGAGCGCATTCTTCACTGGCTGTCCACTGGTTTCAAAAACAATGATTGATAGGCAGCTTAAACTTCTTGAATTCAACCATTATTGGGTTCAGATACACATGTAGATTTGTGAACAGCCATCCACAACAACCACAATCCGTAAGTAACAAATAGCTAAATGATAGAGCAGCAGTAAGAATAATTCACATCAATGGGCTATGTAGATATCAATAATAAGTTATATCCGTATCGCCATAGACTACACCACTGCTGTCATCCTTACCTCCAAGCGTTAATTCAAATTGAATAATCTTTGGATCCCGACAGCAGTCGCACTTTTGGAAGACATAACTTGGACTGTAGACTACAAAAGCCTATTCCTGCTCTTTTCCAGCGATTCATCAAACCCATTTGGTTTGTCATCATAGTGGTCTCTGACTTCAGGTCAGACTCGCTCAGGCGGAACAAACTTAAATTTGCGCCATTTTTCAATACTGATTTGAATGTCATTGAGAAAACAGAGAAGTGTCAAATATTTTTTTTGAAAA
Organism: Salmo salar; assembly: GCF_965601325.2. Classification (NCBI taxonomy): domain Eukaryota; kingdom Metazoa; phylum Chordata; class Actinopteri; order Salmoniformes; family Salmonidae; genus Salmo; species Salmo salar. Next base: position 87,734,625 of record NC_138303.1, read on the forward strand.
CATCCTTTCTGAATTTAAAAGTAATCCTCGAAGTAGTCATCTAGTTTTTCAAAATGATCTGTAATCTGATTAAAATATTTTTGCTGGTAATGTAACGGATTACAGTTATTGTTTTTGTAATCCCTTACATGTAACGGAGTAACATCCGTCACTCCCCAACCCTGGGTATACTAAAAGTAAAGTAAAAGTCTAAAAGAGAGAGAAAACATTCAGAATTTCCATACAATATTTACTGTAATAGGTATATCAAGAAGGCATAGCCACAACCTGTGCAATAGAAACAATGGAATAGTCCCAAAAGTGAAAACCCTGCTCATCTGTCACCCCAGACAGGCTCAAGCAAATACATTTGAATGGTTTATAAATATTATTTCAATCAAATGCTTCGTAAGCAACAAGTGTAGACTAACAGTGAAATGCTAACTTACGGACCCTTCCCAACAACGCAGAGAGAAAGAAATGAGCGAAATAATAGAAAAGTAATAACACGTAATAATAAATACACAATGAGTAACGATAACTTGACTATATACACGGGGTACAAGTACCGAGACGATGAGCAAGGGTACGAGGTAATTGAGTTAGATATGTACAAATAACTAGGAATAGTGTTACTAGCCAACATGATAGATAAGAAACAGTAGCAGCAGCGTATGTGATGAGTCACAAAAGTTTGTGCAAAAAGGGTCAATGCAGATAGTTAAATAGTTAAGCAAATAGCTACCTGGAATAACCATTTAGCAGTCTTATGGCTTCGGGGTATAAACTGTTCAGGGTCCTATTGGTTCCAGTGCATCGGTACCGCTTGCCGTGCGGTAGCAGAGAGAACAGTCTATGACTTGGGTTGCTGGAGTCTTTAACAACTTCCTCTGACACCACCTGGTCTAGTGTTCCTGGATGGCAGATGTACTAGGCCGTACGCACTACCCTCTGTAGCGCCTTCCGGTCGGATGCCAAGCAGTTGCCAAACCAAGCGGTGACGCAGCCAGTCATGATGCTCTCAATGGTGCAGCTGTAGAACTTTTTGAGGATCTGAGGGCACATGCCAAATCTTTTCAGCCTCCTGAGGGGGAAGGGTTGTTGTCATGCCCTCTTCACGACTGTGTTGGTTTGTGTGGACCTTGATAGATCCTTAGTGATGTGGACACCGAGGAACTTGAAGCTCTCAACTCGCTCCACTACAGCAGCTGTCGATGTGAATGGGGGCGGCCTTCCCTTTCCTGTAGTCCACGATCAGCTCTTTTGTCTTGCACATGTTGAGGGAGAGGTTGTTGTCCTGGCACAACACTGCCAGGTCTCTGACCTCGTCCCTATAGGATGTCTCATCGTCGTCAGTGATCAAGCTTACCACCGTTGTGTTGTCAGCAAAGTTAATGATAATGTTGGAGTCATGCGTGGCCATGCAATCGTGGGTGAACAGGGAGTACAGGAGGGGACTAAGCACACACCCCTGAGGGGCCCCCGTGTTGAGGGTCAGTTTGGCGAATGTGTTGTTGCCTACCCTTACCACCTGGGGGCGGCCCGTCAGGAAGTCCAGGATCCAGTTGCAGAGGGAGGTGTTCAGTCCCAGGGTCCTTATCTTAGTTATGAGCTTGGAGGCCACTATGGTGTTGAATGCTGAGCTGTAGTCAATGAACAGTATTCTCACATATGTGTTCCTCTTGTCCAGGTAAGAGAGGACAGTGTGGAGTGAAATAGAGATTGCGTTTACAATTTATGTACAGAATAACACTAAATCCTCTGAAACCAGGTTGTCTCCATTGGTGGATAGGTCGAGAGAATGGTTTATTTCATTACATGGTATCAACAGACACTAATGCTGAATTATTTGGCAAAATAATCACAAATACACAGTACACAAGATATCCATCAATACAATAATCATTATAATATCCTAATAATACATTATGTAGGGCTATATTCCCATTCTTTCATTCTAAGTTAATGGATTTTACATTATAACATATTTATATTTTATGTCCACCTATGGAAACCATTGAAGGTTCGTTGTTCAATGTAGGCCTAGCAGAATACCTTATTTCTGGTGCGAACGCAAGTCAAACAGACGACCTGAAAGAGCGCTGGATCTGTGGTTAGCTATGCTTCGAGTCAAATGATCTGACCAACCAGTTTAGACGCGGAGGAATACATGCTGCAGCACCTGTCATTTATACACACAAATGATCAAGGAATGGTGAAGCGAAGTTCCTCATTGCAAATTCGCGCGTGTTAGTTTTCAATGATGGAAAGAACAAATAGTTCCGCATACTTTTTACAAGATATTTACACACAGTCAGATCATTTATCATTTTGGAATTTTTATGTTGATGAAGGACTGTATGGCAACGGAACTAAATATGAGGCAGCGTCACAGAATTCAACAACCAAGACTTTACTCATTATAGTTTATTCAGTCATTATCATAATTTAATATTGTGGTTTGCCACGTTGTGATAAAGAACAAGAAGATGCATTCTGTCACAAGTTTGTTTATTATAAATTTTGCGGTTGCTGATTTAATGATTACTCTACTCAACACTCCTTTTACTCTGGTAAGTTACCTGAGCTAAATAGTTACCACAGATATGGTCTATACATGTTTGTGACTATGTCATACGCTCGTTGTTTTCAAATGTATCATTTTAAATAATGACTATATTTTGCAGAATAGGCTTCTTATAAAGACATTTTTTTTTACATTTTAGTCATTTAGCAGAAGCTCTTATCCAGAGCGACTTACAGTAGTGAATGCATACATTTCATACATTTTTTTTTTTGTACTGGCCCCCCGTGGGAATCGAACCCACAACCCTGGCGTTACACACACCATGCTGGCGTTGCAAACACCATGCTCTACCAGCTGAGCCACAGGGAATGCTACTTACTAAGGTTAGTAGCCTAAAACTCAACTTGTTAAAATGTTTGTTGACGCTGGAGAATTTACTCACAAATGTAGCATAATGTTTTCTCTCATGGAAAGATAAAAAATAATTTGCTCTATTGTTTACATTTTTATGGGTGGACCACTCTTTGGGGGTAGGCTGTGGTGTAATTACAGATCATGTTTTTTTTACACCAGTAAGCCAGTGACTCAGCCCCCGTAATAGGGGTAGAGGCAGAGAATCCCAGTGGAAAGAGGGGAAACCGGCCAGGCAGAGACAGCAAGGGCGGATCGTTGCTCCAGCCTTTCCGTTCACCTTCACACCCCTGGGCCAGACTACACTTAATCATAGGACCTACTGAAGAGATGAGTCTTCAGTAAAGACTTAAAGGTTGAGACTGAGTCTGCATCTCTCACATGGGTAGGCAGACTATTCCATAAAAATGGAGCTCTATAGGAGAAAGCCCTGCCTCCAGCTGTTTGCTTAGAAATTCTAGGAACAATTAGGAGGCCCGCGTCTTGTGACCGTAGCGTACATGTAGGTATGTACGGCAGGACCAAATCGGAAAGATAGGTAGGAGCAAGCCCATGTAATGCTTTGTAGGTTAGCAGTAAAACCTTGAAATCAGCCCTTGCCTTAACAGGAAGCCAGTGTAGGGAGGCTAGCACTGGAGTAATATGATCACATTTTTTGGTTCAAGTCAGGATTCTAGCAACCGTATTTAGCACTAACTGAAGTTTATTTAGTGCTTTATCCGGGTAGCCGGAAAGTAGAGCATTGCAGTAGTCCAACCTAGAAGTAACAAAGGCATGGATTAATTTTTCTGCGTCATTTTTGGACAGAAAGTTTCTGATTTTTGCAATGTTACGTAGATGGAAAAAAGCTGTCCTTGAAACAGTCTTGATATGTTCTTCAAAAGAGAGATCAGGGTCCAGAGTAACGCCAAGGTCCTTCACAGTTTAATTTGAGACGACTGTACAACCATCCAGATTAATTGTCAGATTCAACAGAAGATCTCTTTGTTTCTTGGGACCTAGAACAAGCATCTCTGTTTTATCCGAGTTTAAAAGTAGAAAGTTTGCAGCCATCCACTTCCTTATGTCTGAGACACAGGCTTCTAGCGAGGGCAATTTTGGGGCTTCACCATGTTTCATTGAAATGTACAGCTGTGTGTCATCCGCATAGCAGTGAAATTTAACATTATGTTTTCGAATGACATCCCCAAGAGGTAAAATATATAGTGAAAACAATAGTGGTCCTAAAACGGAACCTTGAGGAACACCGGAATTTACAGTTGATTTGTCAGAGGACAAACCATTTACAGAGACAAACTGATATCTTTCCGACAGATAAGACCTAAACCAGGCCAGAACTTCTCCATGTAGACCAATTTGGGTTTCCAATCTCTCCAAAAGAATGTGGTGATCAATGGTATCAAAAGCAGCACTAAGATCTAGGAGCACAAGGACAGATGCAGAGCCTCGGTCTGACGTCATTAAAAGGTAATTTACCACCTTCACAAGTGTAGTCTCAGTGCTATGATGGGGTCTAAAACCAGACTGAAGCGTTTCGTATACATTGTTCGTCTTCAGGAAGGCAGTGAGTTGATGCGCAACAGCTTTTTCTAAAATTATTGAGAGGAATGGAAGATTCGATATAGGCCGATAGTTTTTTATAATTTCTGGGTCAAGATTTGGCTTTTTCAAGAGAGGCTTTATTACTGCCACTTTCAGTGAGTTTGGTACACATCCGGTGGATAGAGAGCCGTTTATTATGTTCAACATAGGAGGGCCAAGCACAGGAAGCAGCTCTTTCAGTAGTTTAGTTGGAATAGGGTCCAGTATGCAGCTTGAAGGTTTAGAGGCCATGATTATTTTCATCATTGTGTCAAGAGATATATTACTAAAACACTTTAGTGTCTCCCTTGATCCTAGGTCCTGGCAGGGTTGTGCAGACTCAGGACAACGGAGCTTTGGAGGAATACGCAGATTTAAAGAGGAGTCCATAATTTGCTTTCTGATGATCATGATCTTTTCCTCAAAGAAGTTCATGAATTCATTACTGCTGAAGTGAGGGCCATCCTCTCTTGGGGAATGCTGCTTTTTAGTTAACTTTGCGACACTATCAAAAAGAAATTTCGGATTGTTCTTATTTTCCTCAATTAAGTTGGAAAAATAGGCTGATCGAGCAGCAGTGAGGGCTCTTCGATACTGCACGATACTGTCTTTCCAAGCTAGTCAGAAGACTTCCAGTTTGGTGTGGCGCCATTTCCGTTCCAATTTTCTGGAAGCTTGCTTCAGAGCTCGTGTATTTTCTGTATACCAGGGAGCTAGTTTCTTATGACAAATGTTTTTCGTTTTTAGGGGTGCAACTGCATCTAGTGTATTGCGCAAGGTTAAATTGAGTTCTTCGGTTAGGTGGTTAACTGATTTTTGTCCTCTGACGTCCTTGGGTAGGCAGAGGGAGTCTGGAAGGGCATCAAGGAATCTTTGGGTTGTCTGAGAATTTATAGCATGACTTTTAATGCTTCTTGGTTGGGGTCTGAGCAGATTATTTGTTGCGATTGCGAACGTAATAAAATGGTGGTCCGATAGTCCAGGATTATGAGGAAAAACATTAAGATCCACAACATTTATTCGATGGGACAAAACTAGGTCCAGAATATGACTGTGGCAGTGAGTAGGTCCAGAGACATGTTGGACGAAACCCACTGAGTCGATGATGGCTCCGAAAGCCTTTTGGAGGGGGTCTGCGGACTTTTCCATGTGAATATTAAAGTCACCAAAAATTTGAATATTATCTGCGATGACTACAAGGTCCGATAGGAATTCAGGGAACTCAGTGAGGAACGCTGCATATGGCCCAGGAGGCCTGTAAACAGTAGCTATAAAAAGTGATTGAGTAGGCTGCATAGATTTCATGACTAGAAGCTCAAAAGACGAAAACGGTGTTGTTGTTTTTTTGTTGTTAAATTTAAATTTGCTATCGTAAATGTTAGCAACACCTCCGCCTTTGCGGGATGCGCGGGGGATATGGTCACTAGTGTAACCAGGGGGTGAGGCCTCATTTAACACAGTAAATTCATCAGGCTTAAGCCATGTTTCAGTCAGGCCAATCACATCAAGATTATGATCAGTGATTAGTTCATTGACTATAACTGCCTTTGAAGTGAGGGATCTAACATTAAGTAGTCCTATTTTGAGATGTGAGGTATCACAATCTCTTTCAATAATGGCAGGGATGGAGGAGGTCTTTATAGTAGTGAGATTGCTAAGGCGAACACAGCCATCTTTAATTTTGCCCAACCTTGGTCAAGGCACAGACACGGTCTCGGGAGGGGCAGAAAACAGTTTTCAACCAGCGATTGAGTTGTGAGACTGCTGTAGAGTTCATCACTCCCCCTAACTGGGAGGGGGCCAGAGACAATTAATTGATGCCGACACATCTTTCTAGCTGATTTACACGCTGAAGCTATGTTGCGCTTGGTGACCTCTGACTGTTTCATCCTAACATCGTTGGTGCCGACGTGGATAACAATATCTCTATACTCTATACACTCGCCAGTGGATACTGTAATGGTAAATAAAACTAATGTGATTTTGCATGTTATGTGTTTTTTCAAAACATGATAGCCTACGGATACAGAATTCAAGTAAAAAAATATTTGTTTCAGTGTCTATTCTTCTTTTATAGTATAATGTTTGTAAATGTGTAACTGTGCACAGAGTAAACTCGAAACATTCACTATCATGCATTAGTTCACGCTATTGCATAGGGCTATTCAATTATGTCCCTCAAGAGATGTACAGTAGTACTGCTGTTTTTCTTTCCTCCCTGGTAGTTAGTTGATCAGTGTATGTCATTGGCCTAAACTTGACTCACAATTTATTCTCAGGGCTGATTCATTCAGTCCCTGATCAGATGGAGGAAGTAAAATCACCAGTTCTGTGTGTGGCCCTCAAGGATTTTTCCTGGCCCTGCCATAGCATTATGCAATTAGTCAGATCCTATGAGCCAAGATTAAGCAAGTGTGAATACTTACTGGTGGGAGGGTGGGATCTTTTTTATGTGTAGGCTATGTCATTGAGGTTCATAATTAAATAGCTATTTACATAATTTTCCATTCACCACATACGTAGTAGATGGTATCAGACCAAGTTCACTTAATTGAATGATATGTGCTTTTCACTGAATTACCTTTAAAGGAGTACCCATAATGTCATGTCATTACACTTGAAATAATTCAAATAATCTGAGTTGAACTATCTACTAATATAATTGCTTTCCCATAAATGTTTTATTTTTCTTATAATTGCTTAATTCAATATTTTCATGAATTTATATAATTAGATAGATAGATGATCATTAAAAATCCCAAAGTTATTGAATGGCTTGGATTGACCAATCAGCATGCCTGATAGAAAAATGTACTTTTCTCACCAGACACCATCTGCTGGTTGAATCATAGACAATCATCATGTATAAAATTGGTTGAATACACACTGTGAAATAATGTCAGGGCCAGGGGAATCAGATGTGCTTATGTGTGAGTGTTTCATTTGGATTTAAACTAAATGTATTTGTATTTGAGTGTTTACCAGCATTTGTAACTTGAGTCTGATCATTATCTGTACAAAACAGATAATCTGATAATACTTGTGGAATCTAAAAATACTTGCTTGTTTTCCAGTTTCTTGAAATACTTTGCAAATAAGTATTTCTATGTGAAAACTGAAATGGTTTATTAATTCCTTTTACAATTTAGCAGATGTTCTTATCCAGAGCAATTTACAGTAGTGAGTGTTGCAAGTGCCATGTGTTGCAAGTGCCATGCTCTACCAACTGAGCTACATCATCACATCATCACAAACCACTTGATGTCTCAATGTAATCAATTACTGTATTGTGCATTGTTTTTCTTCATGGTGATGGAAAGTCTACAGGTACAAACCTAGATGACCAGCCTATGTACAATACAGTAATGAACATTTACATTAAGTGGTTTGTAAGGATGGTAAATAAATACTGCACAGAAAGTGGTTGTTTTCAATGTTATTTGATCTAGAAAAATAAAGCAAGGTATGACATCAATCCATGCTTTGGTTTAGTTTCCCTGGCACTGTTTCCACATACTAACGTTCTAGCATTTGTGGCACAAATCCCATTCAAGTCATGGGACCGATATCTACATTTTTCAAGTATTATGTCAAAATCATTCAAAACTATCTAAAATGTATTATGAAGCTCAACAAAGTCACTTATAGATGATTTGAACATGATGCGGGAAAAATGCTAATATCGGTCCGATGACAGAAAAATGCTAATATCGGTCCAATGCATGGATTGCTGTCATACCTTGTCAATAGACTGCTGGTTAGGAAACCAATATGTCATTTTGTTATTTTGGTGAACTATACCTTTAATGCCAACAAGCCAGAGACCTGGCCGTGTGGTGCCAGGATAAAAACCTCTCCCTCAATGTGATCAAGACAAAGGAGATGATTGTGGACTACAGGAAAAGGAGGACTGAGCACACCCCCATTCTCATCGACGGGGCTGTAGTGGAGCAGGTTGAGAGCTTCAAGTTCCTTGGTGTCCACATCACCAACAAACTATCATGGTCCAAACACACCAAGACAGTCATGAAGAGGGCACGACAAAGCCTATTCCCCCTCAGGAGACTGAAAAGATTTGGCGTACGACCCAGTACATCACTGGGGCCCAGCTTCCTGCAATCCAGGACCTTTATACCAGGCGGTGTCAGAGGAAGGCCCTAAAGATTGTCAAAAACTCCAGCCACCCTAGTCAAAGACTGTTCTCTCTGCTACTGCACGGCAAGCGGTACTGGAGTGCCAAATCTAGGTTCAAAAGGCTTAACAGCTTTTACCCGCAAGCCATGACACTCCTGAACAGCTAATCAAATGGCTACCCAGACTCTTTGCATTCCCCCCCTTTTACGCTGCTGCTACTCTCTGTTTATTATCTATGCAGTCACTTTAACTCTACCTACATGTACATATTACCTCAATTACCTTGACTAACCGGTGCCCCCACACATTGACTCTGTACCGGTACCCCTGTATATAGACTCGCTACTGTTATTTTACTGCTGCACTTTAATTATTTGTTGCTTGTACTTTTTAAATTGTTTTATCTATTTTTTACTTAACACTTATTTTTCTTAAAACTGCATTGTTGGTTAAGGGCTTGTAAGTAAGCATTTCACTGTAAATACCTGTTTTATTTGGCGCATGTGAATACAACAATTTTGGACCTAGACTTGGCACAGCCTATAAGACAATATTTCATCGCAGTAGAACATCATCCTACTCATGCCACCTGGTGTATAATATTGTGAACTACCTCACATTTGAATTTCCACTATATTTTCATAATATTATGGATTAAAGTGCCAGAATTATATTATTATTTTCAATAGATCACCAACTAGAAATGTCATATCACAAAATAAGACACACATTTTCTTTTACATATAGCATGTTTGTCAATCTCAAATTAGATGGTCTTTCTGGGAAGTCAGCTTTGTAACAGTTTACAGTTTTACCACATAAAAAACAACACCATAAGGTATAAGCAAATGATATTGGTATGGTTGTAAACAATACATTATGATTTTGGTTGCTAATACAAATTGGTTGTCTCATTGATGTCACTGAAATCATGATATCTACTGTAATACACATAGAGAACATCAGAGGGCTCCATCAGCTTGTTCATGACTGTAAAACAGTAAAATAGCTTTATTTGACCATACAATATAAAAGTAATAATATCCAGTCTCCTATAGATGTACAATTATTGTACTTTTTCTATTTTTGACTGTGGATTGTGATGTCTTCGTGTACATTTATTGTTATTCTATGCTGTACTTGTTTGGAAAAGTAAATGAACAATGCTGAGAAAAACTCAAGTTTCATTTCTTAACAAAATAATTTGTGTTGTTACACAATGTGAAAGCCTTGCTAAAAGGTAGCTTAGTAGAAATGTCAGTAGTGTGGCATTAGTTCTGCAAATCTTAATTTTACGTCTGCTTTTCAATTATGTACTGCAGAAATACAGCAACTGGCCATGTTTTCTGTTCAAATCTGTCTATGACTATATACTTCTTTATTACGTAATGTTTATGACAAATTACATCACAACACAATTACCATGAATAGGAATGTAATTTTTGTTTTGTTTACAAAAGTCCAAAACATGTATAAAAAGTAATACTAATACAAAATTCAGTACAGCCATTAACATAGTTTGTACAGTATGCATTTAAAAGAATGTATCTTCTGACAAACCTTTTAGATATGAATGCATCATTTTCATGGATAGCATTTGATGCATGACAAAATATCTGAAACATAGAGTAAATTATGTCACATTAACATACATTACATGTGAAACCAGGTAAAAAATAACATTTGATCTATTCCGAATAAAAAATATAGCTGACCAGGCTTGATGACAGAAAGGACTCAAGATTAATAGGATAAAAAAAATCAAGCACCCTATCATGTAGGAACTATCTTCCTTTATGTGGAATCAGTGAAAGCATTACCATGTTTATCTCTCAATACCACAAGGACATCCATGATAGCGATGACAAGTTTCAAGTTGATAGGCCACTATGTAGTGGATTTACAGTGGTTTAAATGGACACGTAAAATCAGATTTTTGATTTGTCAATAACTCAGCCATCTTTCGACCAATACGTTAGCTGAAACTAAGTTAAGGCATGCACCATGGGCCTACATTCCAAAGTTGGTGTCATTTGGTCCAATGGTTCATGAGATTTAGATTTCAAATATGAATCTACTGGTATAGTGTGGACATCTTTGAATGTACCAACATTATTTTCTCAAATAATTATTTTCTCAAATGCTTTATGGACTACTGTCCAAAGACAAAATTTGGAGTGAATCTGACTTTTAGTCGATGAGAAGATTTAAAACAATTATTTTTAGTATTAGCGTTATATAGTGAAAAAAGGGAATTGTTAATAGTGTCCATATTTTTAAGATATCAATTCCAAGTGTAGCATGGCTCATCGTGGTAATGTATTTGATTATTCTAAAAAGTTTCAAGTTGATAGGCCATTTTGGGGTGGATTTACAAAGGATTTAAATGGACACGTAAAATCGGTTTTCCTGATTTATCAATAACTCAGCCATCTCTTAACCAATCGCTTAGCTTTTCTCAAACTAAGTTATGAAATGTACCATGCGCCTACATACCGAATTTCATGAGAAGAAGTTACCTATGGTTCATGAGAAATTTTTCAAAGGTTTTCCAAAATGTCCAAGATGGAGGAAAATCTGTCCCGACAGACCTTATGGGTACTTGAGGCAAATTTGTTCAGTATGGGGAACAACACCTAGATACAACGTTTCAAGTCTCTAGGTCAAATGAGGCGGCGGATATGAGGGTTTAAGTGAGACTGCTTATAACAGTGCCACATATAGGTCAATCAGTGCCATTATATTTGACCAAGTTATTCAGGTCTCTAGTTTCTGTGTGTAAAATTTGAAAAAAGTTTCCAATGTGTTATTTGACCATGTCAAGGAAAACAAATAATCTAATACTAACAATAGGTTTTACAGCTTTGCTGTGAACCCCTAAATGTTTACACATCCACATATGAGTTTGAGCAGTTATGTTGTTCCAGGTAGGTTCTAGTTCAGTAGTACGCATACTGATCATATTATAACCTGTTGATGTCAGCCTTCTAGGTTGTGTTGGCAGAAGTGTTGTTAGCATCAACAGTTAGCATGTTCATCCTGTGGCATAGCGCTGCAGGGCATATTCACATAGCAGGAGCAGGGTGTCAGGCCTTTGCAGGAGATAGAAGGTGTGGAGCAGTTCAGGTACCGTCAGCAGAGTGCAGGAGGAAAGGTACCGAAAGACCTGATCAAACCCGCGCAGGTCTTTCAGCAACTCGTGAGATATGCCCATCTTCAGCGCCACCTGCTGGTAGTTCTGTACTCCTGGGAACGTTGGGTCCAGCTTCAGAGCCAGAGAATCCACCAAGGCCTGCGGCAGCCTGCCTAGACGGACACCTGGAAGTAGAAGATTCACAGGCCAATGGGGAAATGAGCGCAGATCCCCCTGACCACCTACCACAAGTGGTTAACTATTCAGCTATTACTGGATGTTACTGTTTCTACATTCAACATTTGAGAATGTCTCGTGGACAGTGACAGTGTGCAAATAACGGTATCCTCTGCAGACCACACACCAGGTCAGTTGGTGTGTTGCTTCACCAGGAAGCCTACAGGTAGCAAATTCTAGCAATTGTATCATGCTGTCATCATTACTACCTCAGGACTAGCCCATGCTGTAAAGGGAAAACATTTATCCTCTTCTTGAATATTTAGCCAGTGGTGCCAAGTATGCAGCTAAGTCTCTTGGCACAACGATTGTCTGTTTCTCCATGTGGCCTGTAGAACAGTAAGACATTGTATATTTGACTATTCCTCTTGGCCAAGATAAAGACATGTTTTAAAACCATCAAGACACAATGAAAAACAACTTTAAAAACTACTGGTATAAACTGCTGGATTAACTTTGAAATCCAGAACCATCAAGCACAAGATTTGAATCTGTGAATACGTAGCTCAACTAAATCCCTAGCCACAACAGCAACAGAACTTCACCTCATCAGTCACATATACTGTGTATTGTGGTTTCTTTGAGATTTGCAATGTTTCATTTTGTTTCTGTTGAATGTGCTCCAGCATTAAAATAAGCTTTAGATATCAAGTAAACTGAAGAATAACCCACCTTGCATGATTCGGATACACTTCTTCAGCAGGCTCACGGTTTCCATCTACAAATATAAATATTAATGAATGAATACTTTTTTTGCTTCGTCCAGGAAAACATTCTCTACTAAATGAGTGAATCTGTAAACTTAATTTGTCACAGCTACAGTGAGGGAAAAAAGTATTTGATCCCCTGCTGATTTTGTACGTTTGCCCACTGACAAAGAAAGGATCAGTCTATCATTTTAATGGTAGGTTTATGTGAACAGTGAGAGACAGAATAACAACAAAAATATCCAGAAAAACGCATGTCAGAAATGTTATAAATTGATTTGCATTTTAATGAGGGAAATAAGTATTTCACCCCCTCTCAATCAGAAAGATTTCTGGCTCCCAGGTGTCTTTTATACAGGTAACGAGCTGAGATTAGGAGCACACTCTTAAAGGGAGTGCTCCAAACCGCAGCTTGTTACCTGTAAAAAAGACACCTGTCCACAGAAGCAATCAATCAATCAGACTACAAACTCTCCACCATGGCCAAGACCAAAGAGCTCTCCAAGGATGTCAGGGACAAGATTGTAGACCTACACACGGCTGGAATGGGCTACAAGACCATCGCCAAGCAGCTTGGTGAGAAGGTGACAACATTTGGTGCAATTATTCGCAAATGGAAGAAACACAAAAGAACTGTCAATATCCCTCGGCCTGGGGCTCCATGCAAGATCTCACCTCGTGGAGTTGCAATGATCATGAGAACGGTGAGGAATCAGCCCAGAACTACACGGGAGGATCTTGTCAATGATCTCAAGGCAGCTGGGACCATAGTCACCAAGAAAACAATTGGTAACACACTACGCCGTGAAGGACTGAAATCCTGCAGCGCCCGCAAGGTCCCCCTGCTCAAGAATACATATACATGCCCGTCTGAAGTTTGCCAATGAACATCTGAATGACTCAGAGGACAACTGGTGAAAGTGTTGTGGTCAGATGAGACCAAAATGGAGCTCTTTGACATCAACTCAACTCGCCGTGTTTGGAGGAGGAGGAATGCTGCCTATGACCCCAAGAACACCATCTCCACCGTCAAACATGGAGGTGGAAACATTATGCTTTGGGGGTGTTTTTCTGCTAAGGAGACAGGACAACTTCACCGCATCAAAGGGACGATGGACGGGGCCATGTACCGTCAAATCTTGGGTGAGAACCTCCTTCCCTCAGCCAGGGCATTGAAAATGGGTCGTGGATGGGTATTCCAGCATGACAATGACCCAAAACACACGGCCAAGGCAACAAAGGAGTGGCTCAAGAAGAAGCACATTAAGGTCCTGGAGTGGCCTAGCCAGTCTCCAGACCTTAATCCCATAGAAAATCTGTGGAGGGAGCTGAAGGTGCGAGTTGCCAAACGTCAGCCTCGAAACCTTAATGACTTGGACAAGATCTGCAAAGAGGAGTGGGACAAAAGCCCTCCTGAGATGTGTGTAAACCTGGTGGCCAACTACAAGAAACGTCTGACCTCTGTGATCGCCAACAAGGGTTTTGCCACCAAGTACGAAGTCATGTTTTGCAGAGGGGTCAAATACTTATTTCCCTCATTAAAATGCAAATCATTTTATAAAAATTTTTCTGGATTTTTTAGTTGTTATTCTGTCTCTCACTGTTCAAATAAACCTACTATTAAAATTATAGACTGATCATTTCTTTGTAAGTGGGCAAACGTACAAAATCAGCAGGGGATCAAATACTTTTCCCCCCCACTGTAGCTAATGATGTCTTAAATGACAAGTGGGAAACATGAAACAAATTATCTATGGGCTTCCAGTCTCTTGCCTATAATGGGAGGGTATCACAACTTATGAGATCAGCCAGTGTGTGTGTGTGTGTGTGTGTGTGTGTCTTTACATTGCATCCCATGGCCACAACTTAAGAGTGAAATGAAGGGTGCCATTTGCTTGAAAAAAATTCTGTGTAAGCATAAAATACAGCTACATCTAGTGACTGCTCACTCAAACTCACTACTGTTGAGTAAATGGTCATCTGTGTGAGAACAGGTGAAACAACTCTGTCTTTCCTAAAGGTAATTACCGCATTACTGCCTCCCAGACTTCTGTTGCAGGGTTGTTGACGGCTGCTCCAACAGCTGTCAGTTTGCTCCTCTGGGCAGTCAGATGGACTCCTCCTCAGTTGTCTTCCTCCTAACCTGTCTCCGGATGAGCCGTCCCTAATCTCAGATATTTCAGTAATCCCCAGGCTCACAGAGCTACAGTCTGGGTCTGTAGTACTGTCGAGGTCCAGTGTTGAGACTGCAGTGCTGTGGAAGTCTAGCTCAGTGCACTCCACTGGGACATGCTGATGGAGAGGGCTCTCCTGCAGCTCAGAGGCACAGTATCCCTCACTGCTCTGCAGGAACAGGGACCCTGCGACATACTCCCCACTGTCTATTGGACCCACAGGGATCTCCATTGTGAGTGGGACGTCCCCACTGACTGAGGGCGGCTCAGAGGATATCTGACAGACAAACCCAGATGAGCAGTTACTGCAGGTGGAGTTCTGCACCAGCGGCTGGGTCACCAGGAGGTATCTGTGGTCCTGAGTTTTAAGGTCAGGGCTTAGTACAATGGACCCCAGAGGGACAATTATGTCCACTTTGGACTGCAGTCTGGCCAATGTTTCTGCAGTGGTGGTAGAGTTATCACATGCACCTGTAGGAAGACAGGTCATCAGAGGGTTACATTAGTACCCTAACAAACCCCTTATGAACCATGCGTTCACAAATTGACTAGAATATGAGTCAATTCGGGGACGTTTAAGGCCCTTATTCATCATGTGTGATGTCTGTTTTAGTGAGACATCAATGGACTACTAATAATGTGCTGGTCAATAAAGCGTGGTGGGTGGTTTTACTCTGATAATTACCTGAGTCTTGGCCTTCCTGCTCCAGGTTCAGTGTGACCCTGTTCACTGGGTATGCTGCACACTCCATGTCATTCTGACTTGTGCTTTGAGGAGCCAGGCATCCTTTCAGAGAGAGAAGATAATTAATGAGCTAGAGGAGGCACAGTTTGAGGAGGATTACTTGTACCCTGCGTGTTACTATAAAAGTGATTTCAACAAACACACTGACAGAATCCACATTATTACAGTTTCATCAGTGGTTGTGTGAAAATCTCATGCAACAAAAACTTCATTAAAGGAGAGATTTGCATGTGGATAATGAGATACCTTTAAATATTTTCTTTAGTAAGGTATGTCTGAAGTATATAAACAAGGCAGCAGCTAGGATGATTGCCATGGTAACCAGGGCTACAGAAATTGTGGCGTTAACAGCAGCATTATGGGCTGGGCCTTCTGGGCTCCAGACCTTTTCCACATCAACTTCTCTGCTTCCTGCAAAACAAAAGGATTCAGGTTGGTGCTGAGCAAACGGCTGAGCAAATGCTTAAACACACAACATTTATTTGATGTTTTAAATTTCTGACTTTGATCCTTTGGCAAATACAATTATTATAACACTATTCTATTAATAAAGAACAGTGTTATAATTCTTAAATATCTCATAACCCAAACAATTCATTCTCTACGTCAACAATTGCACACAGAAAATTAAGCTAATAAAAACATGGGTAATTAAGTTTCCAGCACATGGAGGTAATTTTCTAATATAACAGTAGGCTACACAATTGACATCAATAATGAAGTTGTTTTCCTTTCTCAGAGTCCCGTCCAAGCTTTACTGAGACTTACGGCTGCACTGCTGCTCAGTAGTGGAGGAGGGACCACATGGCATGCACTCCAAGTCCTGCAAGCCATCTATCCGTGTCTTACTGTAAAAGCTGAAATCAGATAAAAGTAGAGCAGGAAAAAAAGTCTGAAATAGTTATATTTCAAGTAAACGAGCTAATAAAACTAAGTCCACATGTTCTGTTCTGGATGAAGAGCTTTTATGACTTAAAAGCACAGATATGGCTTAACTATAAAGATGTGTAGATACTATATGTAAGAATGCGATGAGATAATGTACAGTACAAACCCTGGTAAACACTCCCCACAGACTGCATTGCTTTTAGAGGTGCACAGTGACTTCTGGTGCCTGTTTATGCGTTTACATGACTGGCAGAATCTGCAGAAGTGGTAACCCCGACCCTCTTTATAAGTCTTGACATTACAGGGGATGCAATAAGCCGACCGTCCACTTCCATAACCACAGTCCTGCCGGGAAATAAGAATCAAAATATACAGTGCAGACCTGTTTACAGCTAAGGATTTCACTGAAGTGAATTTCTTAAGCAGACGGTTGCAAAACAGAAATAGAAGTGAATATGATGATTAGAGGTCTAGATTACAAAACACATGACTGTTCCCCCTTCCAATGAGCACTGGGGTTATTTTAGGTCATGGGTAAACCCAAATGTGAAGATCCTTAGCATGCCTGCCAAGTGGACTTGTGTGGATTTGGAACAAAGTTCTCTGCCAGTGGAATTATGTTAGAGTGAGATCACCACAGACAGTAAAACCAAACTTTTTGTGGTTTCATAAAAATGTAGGATGTTCATTTGAGCCAGTTTGCTACAGCAACAGGAAAAGTGAATTATTATGTGGATAACTAATGGACATTTCTGTAGGGGTTGAGAGGCTATATTTTTCTAAAGGAAATATCAAGGCCGACATTTCTCAATGGAAATTACACATTTCAGAAACTTTTTTAAACCTAAAATACACTACACGTTTTACATTTCCTGTATTGCAGGAAAGTTATCCTGCAAATTAAGGATACAATTAAGATCCTACACCTGTTGTAATGACAAATCCTGGTTCTGCAGTAAAAGGTGTGAACATTTGAACCTTAAAACATTTAAAGGAAATTGGGATCCTAAACGTTAAGAGAAATCCCTAACCGAGTTATCGTAAGCACCAGAGCTAATAAGTCTCCTCCGTTCCTAGAAGAATCTAATCTTGACACTCAGAAATGGGGAAATGGGAGTCGACACCGGGAGTTGACGTGCAAGGAGTCGATGAATCAATTATTTTGGAGTCAGTTGGAAAAATGGCAGAGAAAGGCAAGCGACAACTGTGAAATCCTGTCTGGCAATACATTGAGAACTTCGATGAGAAGTTAATGCAAGGTGGAATTGAGTTACAGTAATGGTAGTACAGGTGTAATGCTTAATCATTTGAAAGGGACGCACCGTGTGACCCAAACATGAGACCCAAACCGTTGCAGGCAGCAGCACAGCTGCATTCTGAATTCACGTGGAATTTTTCTTATTTTTCTTTTTCTTATTATTAACTCAAAACCCATAATAAAATGTCCGTTAAAACGTTAAGAAATGTTTTCCATTCGTCACACGTCTACTGCTCAGCTGAGTTGATAGGCTACTAGACATGGCCTATCTGTCTATAGGCCTATCTGTTTGTTGTGAAAACAAAACAAAAATATTCCTCTATAATGTAATAACACCCACCTCTGACAGCTCTTGTCCTGGTCCACATTGCAGACATGGGTGGCAGTTCCCATTCAAGTAGTACTGGGTTTCAGAACAATCCATGACAGCAATGTAACTCCTAGAAAAATTAAATATGTATGATAGTTTATAGCTCAGTAGTTAGCTCCTTTTTTATCTTTATAATTAACACAGAGTAAAATGGAAACAAAATGCATAGAGATTGCTGTATCTTAGCCACTGCACTGAATATTGCATTTTTTAATTTTATTTATTGAACCTTTATTTAACTAGTCAGTTAAGAACAAATTATAATTTACAATGACGGCCTACAAAAATGCAAAACGCCTCCTGCAGGGATGGGGACTGGGATTAAAAATAAAAATAAACAAAACGCACATCACGACAAGAGAGACAACACAACACTACTTAAAGAGAGACCTAAGACAACAACATAGCATGGCAGCAACACATGACAACACAGCATGGTAGCAGCACAACATGGTAGCAACACAAAACAGGGTACAAACATTGGGCACAAACATCACAAAGGGCAAGAAGGTACAGACAATACATCACGCAAAGCAGCCACAACTGTCTGTCCATGATTGAGTCTTTGAATGAAGAGATTGAGATAAAACTGTCCAGTTTGAATGTTTGTTGCAGCTCGTTCCAGTCGCCAGTTGCAGCGAACTGAAAAGACGAGCGACCCAGAGATGTGTGTGCTTTGTGGACCTTTAACAGAATGTGACTGGCAGAACGGGTGGTGTATGTGGAGGATGTGGGCTGCAGTAGATATCTAAGATAAGGAGGAGTATTGAATACATTGAATGAAATGTATTGCTTGTGTGCATGTTGAACAACGTTCAATATCCCATCACTTGATGTCACTGAAGTACACTAAAAATGCAGACAACAAAACACAAACAAGAGGATATAGAATTACAGGAAAAGAATGTCTAAAGCTGAAATCAGCTAGGCTCCATCCATCATCTCTATGTGTTGTGTTGAGGGGTGAAAAGCAAGATAACACTATTGAGAAAGAATACACGCAGAGGTTTTAGCATACTGTATCCTCTACTTTAAATTACAACCCTGCTATACTAATATTGATTGGTGAGATTACTTAACAGTTTTATGAAATGCCATAAAGCAAAACCACTAAGGTTGAACAACAGCTCATTGGCAACTGGAAAGATCATTCATTACCAGCGGTGCGTATCTGATACAGCCATCAGTTAGGCTACAAGCTAATAATTTACACCTCCCACCCTTAGTATCACAAGACATTTAAATATATATCACTGTCACATTACCTTGATCCATACGGTTTACGAAGATACTTAAACACACTTTTTTAAATCGTTTTCACGATCCTATACTTTAGCACGCTATCGATAGGCAGTGCCACTTCATCCAATTTGGACATGCCCTGACATGCCTTACAGACTTGCACGTCGGGCGGCCAAAACCATCATCATTGCGCACTAATTAGGAAACTTCTGTAGTTCTGCGTAAAATTATCTATAGGGAATATGCAGCCGTATCTTTGTTAGAGCAGTGCTGGAATATTGGCTAATTACAGAGAATAAACACACGGTAGAAGACTGCCTGTGTAATAGTAGGGCTACTCTATGTGCAATGTAGTAGACCTATAATAGCATGTGTACAGTATGTAATAGATAAGGACTGTGTAGGCTAATAGTATGTCTCTGTGTAATTTAAATGATCAAAAATAATATTAATTAAATACAATTGTTTTTGTGACAACAATTAAAACATTTTAATGTTTCTCTCGGCTAGAGAATTATAGCTCATTTGAGTTATTTAGAAATTGTTGTCCTAGTATGAAAAGTAAACATCAAATTGCTTCAATTGGCGGTTTAATATGTGCTTGTCAGTAAAGGATCAAAACTGCGGTAACACAATCTTTCCTCATAATTTCACAACATAACACACCAGCATGTTGACTAATGTTGGAGAATGCATTTTCCCTTCATCCAGGGTAGACTAAATCTCTGTCAAGTTTTGATACTTCTCTCAATAGTGTACTTTCAATTTGTGCCATCTCCATTGTTTACTTCTAAATTCCATCCACAAAATTCCATCGCTGACCTGGTTACTGCTTGAAACAAGTTATCTTTTTCCAAGCAAAGCATTGTTCAGTCTACATAGGTCCACTTACTTATCATCTTTCACGAAGGACAGGGAGTAATCCAAGTGTGGGATGACTTTCACACAGTCTTCATAACCCCCTAAAACAAACCTTTGGGGTAGGCTACAGAGAATCAATATCCACCCATTGTAAGAGGACATCAAAATGCTCAACCCTCTCAGTTGAACTGTAGACTAAATCCTTTATTTGAAAGCAGCCAAACAATGTAGATGTGACTCAGATCACATAGTCCAGTTGATGTTTATCATTTGCGGAGGGTGATGTGGAGAGGAGCAGGTCAGAGTGGACCATTGGTAATGGAGGTGAACTGTACTTAGGTGACGTTTACTTTAGACCTGGAGACTCCTGTCATCTCCTTAGAGCCAGAAACTATGCAGATCAGTGGGATAACGCAGCATTATGTAAGTCAAGAGGACGACCTTCTTTCAATATCGGGTCAGTTACACCACAGCTGCTATAGTATAGGGTATGTATGGATTCAATAGACATGACATAATGTTCTTCTGAAAAGCCTCCAAATTCCATTGTTTGATATAGATGACATGGAGATGTCTGATT
Source organism: Salmo salar (assembly GCF_965601325.2). Taxonomy (NCBI): domain Eukaryota; kingdom Metazoa; phylum Chordata; class Actinopteri; order Salmoniformes; family Salmonidae; genus Salmo; species Salmo salar. Next base: position 87,755,452 of record NC_138303.1, read on the forward strand.
GTTGAATGTGCCTTGCATAATCTTTTCGAGAAAGTTATGGGAAGCTAAGTATTGTTTGTCGCCAATATGTATGTTTTAGCTGTTGGACAGGTGTTATGTTTTGTGAGAACTAGAGAATTCCATTGGATGAGGAAACAGAGGTCATGCACAGTGTCACGAACGTCGTAGGAACATTCAGACCAAAGCTCAGCGTGATATCGGTTCGACATATTTTTATTATAAGTCAACCTCACAAAAAAAAAAAAAAAAAAATACACGACACGTGAAGCTACAGCGTGCTCACAGGCAACTACACATAAACAAGATCCCACAAAACACAGTGGGGGAATGGCTGCCGAAATATGATCCCCAATCAGAGACAACGATAAACAGCTGCCTCTGATTGGGAACCATACCAGGCCAACATAGAAATAAACACACTAGATCACCCACTCTAGTCCCACCCCGACCTAACCAAAATAGAGAATAAAAAGGCTCTCTATGATCAGGGCGTGACACACAGTCTTCATCAGACTTAAATGCCATTGTTACGGTGGAGGAGCCTTCTGTATTCTGGTAGACTACAAACAAGAAGATAGTGAATTCTCTCATATTCATAATCTCAACTATTTGCAGTGAATGATGTGACCTTGGTATTACACTGTTGTGCTTACTGTCTTTGTCATTCCAACATAATTTTCCTAATATCGAATGTAGTCCTCTAAGAATGCAAACATCATTATGATAAAAAAAAATAACAATAGGCTGATGGCAATTTAGTGTGTGAATGTATGCAAACAGTTCGATTACTAGTAATGTTACTTTCTACAACTGTACTCTATTATGGAAAGAAGCTCCGCCCACTGTCTCAGAGTGCCTGCAATGTCTCCCTTTGACCCAGCAGGGAGACTGGCTCATTCACTGTGCTTCTCTTATTCAGAAGAAGCACTCAGACTACCTAAGAAAGTGGAGTGCTGACTTTGTATAGTGTGGAATGTTATTTTGTAGCTAATTCGTTTTTTTTCTCAATTTTCAAATATTGCAGCATTTTCTTCCCATCTCTTTAACAATGTTTAAAATAGCTAAACTCAATTTTGGTGTCATGAAATACTTTTCAAGATGTTTATTTCTCAAACTCAAAAAGGAACTGTCACCCAGTGCTCACCAATAGGTTTATGTTTAGTTTACTGTCATGTGGTGTTAACCATGGATTTATTTACTTTGTTTACCACCAAAGGACAGTCATTATTTTTTAAATACGTAAATAAGTCAATGTCAAAGCGTTATTCAAACATGTAGCCATATTTTGCTAGGTCAACAAAGAGGCTTCTGTATCTAACCATAAACATAAGCAAACAGGGCATTAATGTGACCGTTTTAACAATGCATCATAATGCTGTCTTAGCTGCTTTGGAAGGAATCTCGAGTGCTGACAGAAAGCAGCCAGTGGTCTTTTACCTAGTGCTGTGTAGCCTACTTGAAGGACTGTTTTTTGATCCAGTGGGAGCTGGTCCTCCGAAGGCCATGAAGGACTGCCAAACACAGACAGGCGGACACAGAAATGCTTAAGATAAGAACCCTGACGGAAACATTTAACACCTGCAGCCAAAGGGAAAAAATGTAGTTTTTGTCAAACACATTTGTCGCTTGCCCAAGTAACCTCGCCAGCTCCCTAAAGAGATAATCACCAGTTTATCCGTAGCTCCTCATCACCATGGGAAAGAGGAATTTTCCAGTGTCCTGATAATATTACAACCTGGAACATGCTTTGTCTTAAGTGGTTTCAAGGGTATAAAACAGAGCATTACAGTAATCATCCCATCCATTCTGAAGCCTAAACATCCTTTAAAAGATTACCCACAAAAGGACAGCATTTTATGAAAGTAAGATATGATGTTGGCTGTGCTATTGTCTGATATACTTGTCCATATGACTTTATCAAGGACAAAGATGCCCATGTCATTTTGGTCTAATAAATCTCATTTTACTGACTGGACAGTCAGCAGACTTTAACTGGACAGTCCGTGTCTTTGAAATGTAGTATATATAACAAGACATACAGTCATTTAATGTTACCCCTGGGAGGATTTATACTGTTTTGTCGCAGTGTGCCTGTCACTGCAGAGTTAGTGGTGACTTGTATGAATCCATGAAAAATATGAACTACTTTCTACTTTTACCACATCAAATTTCTGAGCTACTGTATGTGATTTTAGATCATCCAATGGCACAGTGAACACTGACCAGATGACGTTGATAAATCTTAGTGAGTTCCATCTGGCTGCTTCTCCTTTATTCTCATAGGCCCATTGCAGACAATGGTATTTGGCACAAGTGTATTGGTCCACATCTCTTACACACCAGACATGTTGGATGTGACTAGGCAGGAAGAACCCAAAATTCAATTGGAATATCAGACTTCTTCTCTTTTGAAAGGATGGTTACCGTACCAATGATAATATTTAATCTGTGGGTAGCCTCAGAGTACAGCACAACACAACCACAGCAGAGCCTTGCAGAAGTGGTTCCAAACTTTTACTCGACCCCAAATTGACACTAGAAAATGCAGGGAACCACACATGGACAAATTATATTCCCTAGTTAACGCTGTGTGTTCATATTCACTCAATTTTAGGTTCTACACGCTGTCTCAACATATAATAATGACATGAAAGCGCATTCTAATAGTGTAAGTTATTAGTTGACACTAAAAGGTTATATTCTATACCCATTTGAAGAGAAAACATTTCTTATTTTGTTTGATAAGATTACAGATTTTTTTTCAGGGGACCCATTTCAATTTCAAGGGACCACACATTCGGGAATCCAAGTTTGGGAACCACAGCCTTACAGGAAGAGTGGCGGTAGGCCACTAGGCACTAATAGCTCAATGCACTGCAAGTCACCTCTGTTGTTGTTTATAAAGCCAAGCTTTAAATGATATCAGACAATAGGCAGAATCTACTGCACACCCAGAGCTGATTAGTGAAGGTGCTGGAGGCAAAAGGCAAAACTGGAGAAATAGGAAAAAGTCTCTGCAGACTGCCAGTCAGATGCACTTTTCTTTAATAGTGAATAAGCTTTCGGTCAATGATATCAAACAACAAATCCCTTATGGTTCAAGAGTCCTAAAACATGAGGTTCCTTTGCCAAAAGGTACCTGCCAGGCATTATGCAATATACAATGACAATCCTTTATGAGAGCTTCACATAGTTCAAGTAACAGACACATCTCAACATCAACTGTTCAGAGGAGACTGTGTGAATCAGGCCTTCATGGTTGAATTGCTGCAAAGAAACCACCACTAAAGGACACCAATAATAAGAAGAGACTTTCTTGGGCCAAGAAACACGAGCAATGGACATTAGACCAGTGGAAATCTGTCCTTTCGTCTGATGAGTACAACCGCCGTGTCTTTGTGAGACGCAGAGTAGGTGAATGGATGATCTCATGTGTGGTTCCCACCACTAAGCACGGAGGAGGAGGTGTGATGGTGTGGGGGTGCTTTGCTGGTTACACTGTCAGTGATTTATTCAAGGCACACTTAACCAGCATGTCTACCGTAGCATTATACAGCGATACGCCATCCCATCTGGTTTGCGCTTAATGGGACTATCATTTGTCTTTCAAAAGGACAATGACCCAACACACCTCCAGGCTGTGCAAGGGCTATTTGACCAAGAAAGAGAGTGATGGAGTGCTGCATCAGATGACCTGGCCTACAAAATCACCTAACCTCAACCCAATTGAGATGGTTTGGGATGATTTGCACCACAGAGTGAAGGAAAAGAAGCTAACAAGTGCTCAGCATATGTGGGAACTACTTCAAGACTGTTGGAAAAGCATTCCAGGTGAAGCTGGTTGAAAGAATGCCCAGAGTGTGCAAAGATGTCATCAAGGCAAAGGGTGGCTACTTTGAAGAATCTCAAATATATTTTGATTTGTTTAAGTGTGTTTAACACTTTAACACTTGAATGAGTAGGTGTGTCCAAACTTTTGACTGGTACTGTAAATCCATAATTTCAAACATGATTTAAAAGCCTATTTTACAGAGAATGTTACAAATTGGAATATATACTGAACAAAAATGTAAGGGGGGGGGGGGGTGCTTGAGCAGTATTTCTGTCTGTAATAAAGCCCTTTTCTGGGGAAAAACAAATTCTGATTGGCTGGACCTGGTTCCCCAGTAGGCCTATGCCCTGCACAGTCATGTGAAATCCATAGATTAGGACCTAATGAATTTATTTAAATTGACTGATTTCTTTCTATGAACTGTAACTCTGTGAAATCTTTTCAATTGTTGCAGGTTGCGTTTCTATTTTTGTTCAGTATATGTAATAACTTACTTTGAAGAGATGGTGATTGGCGTTTGGTAGTCTAAATTCAGTATTGCCATTTCCTGATTGAAAGACTTCTCACGTAACAAAAAACAAATTCTCATCTTCAGAAGCATCTGCATTCACCACATTTTGTGTGGTTATCCTTAGATATATTCTCCAGACTTTTACAGAGGGAATTGTTTATTCTGGATAAAATTTTCTTCAGAAAAATGTGCCAAAAATGCTTTTCATGTACATGTCTTCAGTATTTTACAGATAGAAATGTAAATGTCTGGTCCTGTAGTTTCTCAAAAAATGAAACCAACATTTTAAGGCTCACTTCACAGAGACCAGAAAAATGGATTTGCAGGATATGCAAATATGTGCATATTTAATGAGCTATCGCCTCATTTGCATATTGTTTATACAATATTTTAGTATCTGTATCTGCATTCAACTGGTAAAACTTGATTGTGATATGATTAAGAGGAAAAAAATACCCTATTAGGGTGTGATGCCTGGCCTTAAATATTTATCCATATTTATATTGCTGACTTTTGGTAAATATGTACAAAGCAGCATCACAGACAGATGTTGGCTTGGCGACTCTTACACATAGGAAAATGACAAACCATGTGGAACTTATTAAAAAGGGGTACAGTATATAAGCCCCTTAGTCTTATTATTCACACACATTAGAATAGGAACAGGGGAATAAAGTGATCTTCTGTACTCTTTTTCAATGGTTATGTCTAAATAGTCTACAGGCATTTGGCCTACATCCTCTGTGGATCAGGTTGGAAAATGTGGAATGTTGTACAGTTGAAGTCGGAAGTTTATATACACTGTAACGGCTGTCTTCAGAAATGGACCAAGGCGCAGCAGGTATGTGAATACTCATATTTAATTTCAAATAAGGAGTAAAGCATCCACTTAACAAAACAATAAAGGTGACAACAGCAACAGTTCTGCAGGCTATAAACGCAGTGCAAAAACAACCACCCACAACCCCAAAGAAAAACACACACACCTATATAGGACTTCCAATCAAAGGCAACGCAACACACCTGCCTTCAATTGGAAGTCCCAATCAACAACACAAACATTCCCATACACAAAACTGCCACGTCCTGACCCCAAAACTAAAACAATAGCTCCATCTGCTGGTCAGGACGTGACATACACTTAGGTTGGAGTCCTTAAACTCGTTTTTCAACCACTCCACAAATTTCTTGTTAACAAACTATAGTTTTGGCAAGTCGGTTAGGACATCTACTTTGTGCATGACACAAGTAATTTTTCCAACAATTGTTTACAGACAGATTATTTCACTTATAATTCACTGTATCACAATTCCAGTGGGTCAGAAGTTTACATTCACTAAGTTGTCTATGCCTTTAAACAGCTTGGAAAGTTACAGAAAATGATGTCATGGCTTTAGAAGCTTCGGATAGGCTAATTGACATCATTTGAGTCAATTGGTGGTGTACCTGTGGATGTATTTCAAGGCCTACCTTCAAACTCATTGCCTCTTTGCTTGACATCATGGGAAAATCAAAAGAAATCAGCCAAGACCTCAGAAAAACAATTGTAGACGTCCACTAGTCTGGTTCATCCTTGGGAGCAATTTCCAATAGCCTGAAGGTACCACGTTCATCTGTACAAACAATAGTAAGCAAGTATAAACACCATGGGACCAAGCAGCCGTCATACCGCTCAGGAAGGAGACGCGTTCTGTCTCCTTGAGATGAACGTACTTTGGTGCGAAAAGTGCAAATCAATCCCAGAACAACAGCAAAGGACCTTGTGAAGATGCTGGAGGAAACAGGTACAATGTATCTATATCCACAGTAAAACGAGTCCTATATCGACATAACCTGAAAGGCCGCTCAGCAAGGAAGCAGCCACTGCTCCAAAACCGCCCAAAAATAGCCAGACTACAGTTTACAACTGCACATGGGGACAAAGAGTATACTTTTTGGAGAAAAGTCCTTTGGTCATAATGACCATCGTTTTGTTTGGACGAAAAAGGGGGAAGCCGAAGAACACCATCCCAACCGGGAAGCACGGGGGTGGCAGCATCATGTTGTGGGGGTGCTTTGCTGCAGGAGGGACTGGTGCACTTCACAAAATAGATGGCATCACGAGGCGGGAAAATTATGTGGATATATTGAAGCAACATCTCAAGACATCAGTCAGGAAGTTAAAGCTTGGTCGCAAATGGGTCTTCCAAATGGACAATGACCCCAAGCATACTTCCAAAGTTGTGGCAAAATGGCTTAAGGACAACAAAGTCAAGGTATTGGAGTGGCCATCACAAAGCCCTGACCTCAATCCCATAGAAAAGTTGTGGGCCGAACTGAAATAACGTGTGCGAGCAAGGAGGCCTACAAACCTGATTCATACCAGCTCTGTCAGGAGGAATGGGCCAAAATTCACCCAACTTATTGTAGGAAGCTTGTGGAAGGCTACCCAAAACATTTGACCCAAGTTAAACAATTTAAAGGCAATGCTACCAAATACTAATTGAGTGTATGTCAACTTCTGACCCACGGTGAATGTGATGAAATAAATAAAAGCTGAAATAAATAATTCTCTCTACTATTATTCGGACATTTTACATACTTAAAATAAAATGGTGATCCTATCTGACCTAAGACAGGGAATTTTTACTAGGATTAAATGTCAGGAATTGTGAAAATCTGAGTTTAAATGTATTTGGCTAAGGTGTATGTTAACTTCCGACTTCAACTGTACATGTATTACAGGGTAACTCTGGTTAACTCCAGTTAACTCTGAATATCTATCTAGTTGTTACTTTTGTCTTTTGTTTTGTCTTTGATATTTCATAATACATAAATCCCTGACATTTCCCAGTAAACCTATTTAAGTGGTAATACTGTATCAATCGCCAAAACTACAGTGGGTTAAAATCCCAGCCATAGGTGGAAAAACTATTTATTACTCTGTTCACTGTTTGTAACCTTTAATTAAAAAAAATGCTATAGCCTTGGCATTTCTTCTCTTGGAAACCTTGCCTTTTTCCTCTTTCCCTCTCCCACACATTCACTCCTCTCTCTTCACCCTGTTTCAACTGGCCAGCCTTACATTAAAGAATGAAAATCACAGACTCGCATGAACAAAGTACATTACTCTTTTTTTCACAAATCTTGTCTGATATCTCATATTAAGCTAAATTGGGAGTCTTAAGTTGGATCCCAAAGATACATTCCGAGGGTACAGAGACAAGTCATTTCAGCTGAGACACTGTTTTTGATCAAATGTGTGAATAACAATGTCATTATTACTTATTACTGTAGGCGTCCCCAGAAATCTACCTCGCTGGAGCTGACATCCTAACTAGTGCATAAGTATGCCTTTGGAGCAAGACAAAGTGCAATTTAAATTAACTTTTTTACTACAGCATTCTGGGACAGTAATTTATTTTGGATTTTGTTTTGAAGTCAATTAATTCATTAATCACATAATACATTGGGACTTATAGTACATACATTGTAGATGGTTCTATTGTGTATGTTTCAGGGTGGTCTGGATAGTCCATGGACAGCATCTCTCTCTCAGCAGGAACCACAAAAGATTACTCTATTCATAGTTTTTCAATCATGTAATTGTAATTCATAGATGAAAGCCCTTCTTGATTCAATGATTTCAACAGTACTCCCCATTGGGTTATTTTCTGCATGTTTTGTCTTTTGCACATAATAGAACTCCCTGTTCTTACTCTCCTTCAAAAAAGTGGAGGAGAACTATACATATTCTAACAGTCATTTTAGGTATAAACTGGAGTGATGTTAATGAATCTCATCTACTATATCCTATAGGAACTATTTTGCTTACTGTAAGCCCAATTCTGAAAAGACAAGGATATGGTAAAGACCGAAGCTGAAATGTGTTTCTTGTTATGTCTGATATCTAGGACCCAGAGATTACTTGGTCAAGTCAAGTGATCCGGAAAACTCCTGTCCCTACTGATGATACATAATAAAATACATTATATGGATATGCTGTTGGTTTGTAACCAGGAAGCAACAAGGGGATTGGGATCAGGAGGATATTGTTTCAGAGAGATCTTGAAGACCAGATGCCCCAGTGGTTCACAGTGATATTGCATTGATATCTGATCGGACATGTTGCCCATATTGAACCCCATAGCTATTATACCATCGTCACTTACGCTGTCCAAACCAAGCAGTTTTTGAACACAACTCTTGGTTATAACATTGCCTCTATTATACCAGTTCTTTGTCCTGCAACAAATTATTTTGTCTCCACACAAGATTGGCATAATGATGACAGAACGTGTTTTGTTTTATGGATTATTATATACTATTTGTCTATAAATTAAAATATTGAAATAGTTCCACAAAAAAATCACTAATTCCTAACCTGGCATGTATAGAATGGGATGGCCTTACTGAACACGCAGACAGCCTTGAGTTAACCCTCTTAGATACAATGTTCTGTTTCAAGGTTGACTTTCATTAGAGATTTTGACCCAGCCTACAATAGATGGGTCGTGGTGTGATGTTTGTTAATTAATATACAAAAGTTCATGGCGTTGATAAATATGAAGCTACATACATACATTTAGTACTTGTGTAAATATTCAGAATTTTGACAAGTGTCACGTCCTGACCAGTAAAAGGCGTTATTTGTCATTGTAGTTTGGTCAGGGCGTGGCAGGGGTTGTTTGTTTTGTGTGTTTCGGGTTTTTTGGTTTATGTTCTATATTTTCTATTTCTTTGTGTATATCTAGTTTTCTATTTCTATGTTTTTTTTTTCAATGACCTCCAATTAGAGACTGTTTTTGTCGTTTGTTTATTATTGATTAAGTGTTTTCTTTAATAAAATAAGAAGATGAGCACTTTACCCGCTGCGTTTTGGTCCACTCCTTACGACGCCTATGACAGAACCACCCACCAAACAAGGACCAAGCAACGGGGATTGGAGCACCAAAGAAGGACCAAGCAGCGGAGGAAGGAGCAGCAGGAGAGCTATTTGGAGTCATGGACATGGGAGGAGATCCTCGATGGCAAGGGCCCATGGAGCCAGGCTGGGGAGTACCAGTGCCCGAAGGAGGAGCTGGAGGAAGTGAAGAGGGAACGACGGAGGTATGAGGCATTATATCCTCCATTTCAGTTTAGCTAAGTCAGGGGGAGCCCTGCCCTAACTTCCCGGGCGTACATGAGAGAGCCGTGGAGCAAAAAGGAGCCAGTCAAGGAATCAAGCGAGGAGCTTGACGCAAGATTCCGGAGAGAGGTACTGGCGGAAAGGGCACGAAGGAGCACCTGTGCTTACTATGGGGAGCGACGGATCAAGCAAGCACCATGTTATGCGGAGATACGCACAGTGTCGCCAGTGCGCAGCTACAGCCCGGTGCGCTTGGTGAAAGCTACTCACAGGTGTCATGCTAGGGCCAGCATCGAGCCAGGACCGGTGATGCAAGTTGCAAGCATCAGACCACCGGTGAGGGTCCAGGGCCCAGTGTATCCTGTTCCTGCTCCTTGTACTCTTCCTCCAGTGCGCCTATCCAGCCCAGTACGTCCTGTCCTGCTCTTCGCAATAGCCCTGTGGTGCATTACTAGTCTGGCGTCTCCAAAGCCAGCCCCACGCATCAGGCCTCCAGTGCGCCTGCCCAGCCCAGTACGTCCTGTTCCTGTTCCCCGCACTAGCCCTGAGGTGCGTGTTACTAGGCTGGCGCCTCCAAAGCCAGCCCCACACATCAGGCCTCCAGTGTGCCAGCCCAGTCCAGTACATCCTGTTCCTGCTCCCCGCATTAGCCTTGAGGTGCGTGTTACTAGTCTGTCGCCTCCTAAGCCAGCCCCACGCATCAGGCCTTCAGTGCGCATTCCCAGTCCAGAGCTTCCGGTGACAGTTCCCCGTCCAGAGCTTCCGGCGACAGTTCCCCGTCCAGAGCTTTCGGCGACAGTTCCCCCGTCCAGAGCTTCCGGCAACGGTTCCCCGTCCAGAGCTTCCGGCGACAGTTCCCGTCCAGAGCTTCTGGCGACAGTTTCCCGTCCAGTGCTTCTGGTGACGGCCTACAGTCCGGAGCCTGCGGCGACGCACCTCAGCCCGAGGCCTCCAGTGACGCCTCTCAGCCCAGAGCCTTCAGCGGTGGTCTGCAACCCAGAGCCTTCAGCGGTGGTCTGCAACCCAGAGCCTTCAGTGGTGGTCTACAGCCCTGAGCCTTCAGCGGGGGTGGGCAGGTTAGAATGGGGACTAAGGATTGGGTGAAGGGGGGGTGTAGCACAGGGACCGTCGTTGACGGTGGCCACCCTCTCTTCCCTCCCTTTAAGTTTGGGGTTGTTTTTTGTGGGGTTGTTTTTTTGTGGGGTTTTGTTTTTGAGGTGCATTCGGGTCTGCACCTTTGGGAGGGGGGGGTACTGTCACGTCCTGACCAGTAAAAGGGGTTATTTGTCATTGTAGTTTGGTCAAGGCGTGGCAGGGGGTGTTTGTTTTGTGTGTTTCGGGTTTTTTGGTTTATGTTCTATATTTTCTATTTCTATGGGTATATCGGGTTTTCGATTTCTATGTTGTTGTTTTTTTGCAATGACCTCCAATTAGAGGCAGCTGGTTGTCGTTGTCTCTAATTGGAGGCCATATTTAGTTGGGTTTGTTTTCACTTGTGTTTGGTGGGTGGTTGTTTCTAGTATAGTCTGTGCACCTTACTGGTCTGTTTTCGTCGTTTGTTTATTTTGATTAAGTGTTTTCTTTAATAAAATAAGAAGATGAGCACTTTACCCGCTGTGTTTTGGTCCACTCCTTATGACGCCTATGACAACAAGTAACTCAGTTTCCTCCTATTTCCTCCTAAAAATACCCTACTTGTGGTATATCCTTTTTTGTGTTTTCTATAGGCGGAATAGGAATATAATTTACTACCTGAAAGATTAGTGGAATTTGTGTGGGTAGCTGGACAGGTAGGATGACTGACAGTGAGGGTGAACAGGTGGTCACGGGTCAGGTGACAGAGGAATGGATGAGACTGAGGCAGGAATTCCTTTAACCAAAAAGTGGTATATTTACTGAGTGGTGGATTCATGGATGCACGGAACTTCTGGATTAGACAGAGTGAAGGAAGAGAAAGCAGCGCGATCGGGCGATGGTGATTTCCTCCTTTTATGGAGTGGAGAGCTATCGGACATTTCCACCTGACCTAATTAAAGCGCCCCTGGCCCAGCTGAATAAATGGCAATGAATTAAAGGATTATTCCACCAACTCCATGGGCTTTTTCTACAGCCACCCCGGAAATTGGTTAATTTCCACACTCCTCAAAAAAGGCTCATTGCTCCCCGTCCTCTGTCATCTCAGGGAGAGGAATTAGTCGGGCAACTGGCCGGATATATGTCCGGTTCTTTACCTGGATCTCCACTGATCTAACATGACCATCGGTCCCAGGCATGATCTTAGTGATACGGCCCACCGGCCAGGAGGCTCGAGGCAGCTGAGGGTCCACCATCATTAAGACTTGGCCAGTTCCAGGCTGGCCATTTCTCTCCGCCATTTCCCTCTGTGCTGTAGACTTGGTAGGTAATCCCGAATGAATCGGGCCCAGAAATGGTCAGCCAAGATCTGGCTGTGTCGCCACCGGCGCCTGCCAACGAGGTTGGTATCAGCGTACATGGCTTGACGAAGTGACGCATCTCGGCGTCCCATCAAGAGCATATTCGGTGTAACCGGATCGGGGTCAGCGATGTCTGCAGAGAGATATCCCAAGGGTTTGGAGTTCAGTATCCCTTCCACCTCTATCAGGACAGTCCGCAAGACAGTTTCCGTGACAGTTTGGTCCCCCAGTACGACTCGTAAGGCCGTCTTTACAGATTTGATCTCTCGCTCCCATGTTCCTCCAAAATGAGGAGCTCCTGGAGGGTTAAATTTGAATGAGATTTGTTGGTCCATCAGCTGATCCTGGAGGCTGGGTTCCATGGCTTGGAAGGCTTCCTCTAACCTGGATTCTCCTGCCTTGAAGTTTGTGCCTCTGTCAGCCAGGATCTCGTAGGGTTTCCCCCGTCGGGAGATAAACCGCCGTAGGGCCATGAGGAAGGCTTGAGTATCCAAACTCTCCAGTAGGTCCAGGTGGACACATCTAGTGGTCAAACACTTGAATAGAATGCCCCAACGCTTTTCCACTCGACGACCTAGCTTGATCGTCAAGGGGCCAAAGCAATCGACTCCTGTTGACCAGAAGGGTGGTTTGAGGAGGCGTAAGCAAGCAGGGGGTAAATCTGCCATTTTGGGCACCGTGGCTCTGGCCCGCCATCTCTGACATTCCACGCAGGCGTATTGGTGCTTACGAATGGCTCCTCGTCCTCCAAGTATCCAGTACTTCCGCCTCATCTCCCCATAGACTCTCTCTGGCCCTGGGTGGAGAAGCCTCTCATCATAACTCTTGATGAGGAGCCTGGTACTAGGGTGTCTGGAGTCAAGGATAAATGGGTGGATAGCATCGGGATCCAAAACTTCTGCTTGGCGCAGCCTCCCTCCGACTCTGATCACTCCAAGGATTTGATCATATTCTGGGGCAAGAGAGAGAAGACGGCTGTCCTTAGCTAACTCCCTACCAGCTTTCAGAGCTTTTAGCTCCTCAGGGAAGCTAACTGTTGTGCATGCTGGAGGAGTAGTTTCTCTGCCGCGAGGGAGGTGGGTATGGAAGCCACCCCATCTGAGGTCTGGTTTGTGGCGGTGATCAGATCCGGCAGGGTTTGGGATTGTGTCAGGTCAGGGAGAGCTATTGTTGGTTCCGTAGAGATGCTGTAGCATTGGGCGGACTTCCTTAACTCATGAGCTTCAGTTGGTTGCGGAGGGGCTGCACGCCTGGGGGCTGTCGGCCACTCGTCCTCTGGTTGGGACAAGAATGGTGGCCCCAAACTCCAGCGATGGGGTTGAGCCAGTTCCTAAAGTGTTTTACCCCGAGTAACGTCATCAGCAGGATTGTTTACGCTGTCAACATACCTCCAGTCTTGGACTTCTGTTAGGTCTTGAATTTCCGCAATGCGAGTTCCGACGAACACCTTATACCTGCAGGACTCCGACTTGAGCCAGGTCAATACAGTGGTTGAATCACTCCAGTAGATGACCCTTTGGATTGGCAAGGTGAGCTCGGCTCGCAAGGTTGATGCCAACTGGGCTCCGGAAAGGGCAGCACTGAGTTCCAGCCTAGGCATTGACAACTGCTTCTTGGGTACAACCCTGGACCTGGCCATGACGAAGGATACATGGATGTGGCCTGCCTTATCCTCCACTCTTAGATAGGAAACCGCCCCATAAGCTCGCTCCGAAGCATCACAGAACACATGCAGTTCCAGGCATGATCCCAGTTGGTCAGCACAGGGTGGTACATAACATCTTGGCATTTGGACTTCAGAGAGCTCCGATAACTCTGTTTCCCAAAAGATCCATCGTTCCACTAGGTCAGCCGAGTGGATCGGTTCATCCCAGTCCCTCTTGGTCTGCCACAGGTCCTGGACTAAGACTTTGGCCCGGGTTGTGTATGGCAGAATATACCCAAGGGGATCGTATTGACTGGCCAGGGTCCGATAGATGGTGCGCAGAGTGGGGGTTTCGGTACTCAAGGCGGAGCGGTGCTTGTACCCCAGGGTATCCGCTATGCAGCTCCATCTCAGTCCTAGAGTGGGCTCTTGTGGGTTAGCGCCAGACTGCGATAGCCATAGTTCACTGCTACTAGACCTGGCTTGTTTCGGGAGGTGCTGGATAACCTCCGCTCTGTTACTCGCCCACTGTCGGACCTCAAATCCCCCTTTGGACAGGAGATTCCGTACTTTGTCAAGGAGTGCTTTCGCTTCAGCCGTGGACGGGACGCTCTGTAAGCAGTTATCCACATAGAAGGCATTTTCCACTGTATCCCATACTTCTGGGTCACTGTCTGGGTGCTCCCGTGCGTGTCTCTGCAGAGCGTATATGGCACAGCAAGGACTGCAGGTGGTGCCAAATGGGAGTACTTGCCATTCATAGATTGTGGACTCTGTGTCTCATTCCATATCTCGCCATATGAACCAGAGCAGTGTGGTGTCGGAAGGCAGCAGACGAATCTGATGAAACATGGCTTTAATGTCTCCACTGATGGCTGTAGAGTGCTGCCGGAACCGGAGAAGGATACCGAACAAGGAAGGACCTAAAGTTGGTCGGGGGAGTAGACAGTCATTCAGGCTTTGACCAGCAGCTTGGAATGAACAGTTGAAGACAAGTGTGTACTTCCCACCGTGTTGCTGGATAACATGGTGAGGGAGATACCAGGATTCGCTGAGTGCGTTTCCCTCTTCTTGAGCTGTCACTTTGGTGACATAGCCTGCCTTTACAAGGTTATGAATTTCTCGGTTATGAACTTCAGCAAGCTCAGGATTCTTCACCAGGCGTCGCTCCGTTCCACACAATAGTGGGAGTACAGCCCGTGTCGTGGTTGCCAGAGGAGGATGGTTGGGCACCCGTAGCAGTGGGGTCGCGTACCTCTGAACGCCATCCATTTCAGTGGTGGTGGTGCGCTTCTCCAGGAGGTCTAATGCATAGGAGTCTTGTTTAGAGCGGGTGACCTCCTGTAGCTTCCGATTGGCGAATGTATTAATGCTTTTCCCTTCACTCCACAGAGACCCAATCAGGATAAGTGGAGCTACCCTGGCCAGGCTAGGAAGAGGCAATCCTCGGAGATGAGGATATTGTTTCTGTAGAACACTTACCGGGCAGGAGTGCTCTGCAAGATTCAGGCTATCTGCCGTGAAGTCATTGGTGATAGTATAGGCCACGTCCCTGTTTCCTGAAGGTGAAATGCTGAAGGTCACAGCAGAGCCTTTCATTTGGATAACATCATGTCGCACCGTTCTGAGATTAAGGGTCTCGGGGGTCCCCTCCAGGTTAAGCTGTCGGGTGGCCGCCGGGAGAATGATTGTTCGTTCAGACCCATCATCTAGGACGGCGAATGTATCAATGCTTTTCCCTTCACTCCACAGAGTGACCTTGACCACCTTCAACATGACCCTTGGAGACCGGTTCTGCTGGTCGAGGTAGAGCTCCTTTACAGCTCCTACCATGAGCATACTCTGCTCTTTCTGTGCTTGGGGAATTACATCATGCAACACTGTGAGATGGATTTCCGTACAGCGATTGCAGGGTTTCCTCAATGTGCAGGTCTCCGCCTTATGGCTACGGGCACACTTGTAGCATTGGGTGAGATTCCTCCCACCTGCTGTCTTTGGACTGGCCTGGTCCAGGCCCTGGACGAGAGGAACGATTTACCATGGTTGGTAATTGGCGGAAAGGCGAAGGAGTGATGCTTTGTCTAGATGGAGGAATGCTAATTTCTGTCACTGGCATAGAAGGCATTGGCGGAGTAGCCTGTCCCCCGTGCTCCGTGTTGGCTGTTGACCTCAGAGCCTCCGGGGACTGTGTGCCATGCTGTACCAGAGGGGCAGATTGGGAAAGAAAGGCAGCCAGGTCAGGTCCATCTGGTGGGGTGGTCAGGTCAGCTCCCAGTTCGTTCCTCTCCAGGAAGGATGAGACCATCCGTGCCTCCTCCAATTCCCTTCTTGCCTGACGGTGCCGTCGCTGCTGTGCCAGGTCCTTGGCAATGAATTCCCTTTCCTGTAGAGCTCTACGGGCCTGCACATCCAATAGGTGACATCGTTCGTCAGCCTGTCGTTCCTCCTCAATCTGACGCTCAATTTCCTCCAACGCTAATAGTTTCATCCTCTCTTGTAGTACAGCGGTCCGTGATTCGCTGAGGGCTAGTGAATGGCGGCTGCCATGGCACATCCAAAGGGGTATCCACTGGTCGAACTCTCACTCCGTCTAGAATGCCTTGACGATTTCCCTTCAGTTAAGGGGTGAGCGGAGCCGGTCTCAGGAAGCTGGTTGACCTGTGCGGTGGGAGTTACCTCCTCCATAGGTTCTTCCTGTAGAACACTTTCCCGTCCCAAAGCAGTTTCTGGTGCTTGGCCGGGAGGGGATGGTTGATGGCTGAAACGTACAGCTGAGCCATCACCACTTTGAGTTCTGGTGGGCTTGCCCTTGGATGTGGGAAACTCAACCACATAATCCTTAAGATAACCAGGTGCTTGCCTGGTTCTCTGGTGCTACTGGTGGTTGAGGATGAAGCCTTTGTTACTTTAGGCTTAGCTCCTGGACCTTTTCTTTGTTCCAAGACCTTTCCCTTCGCTGCTCTCTCTTCCTTTCTCCCTCCTTCCAGTGGAGACAATTCCTTCTTCTCCTCATTCATTTCCTTTTCACCTGTCTTTGGTTCCATCATCATCCGGTTCGAAGGACCATTGAAAGATTAGTGGAATCTGTGTGGGTAGCTGGACAGGTAGGATGACTGACAGTGAGGGTTAACAGGTGGTCACGGGTCAGGTGACAGAGGAATGGATGAGACTGAGGCAGGAATTCCTTTAACCAAAAAGTGGTATATTTACTGAGTAGTCTGTGGTGGATTCATGGATGCACACAACTTCTGGATTAGACAGAGTGAAGGAAGAGAAAGCAGCGCGATCAGGCGATGGTGAATTCCTCCTTTTATGGAGTGGAGATATGTCGGACATTTTTACCTGACCTAATTAAAGCGCCCCTGGCCCAGCTGAGTAAGTGGCAATGAATTAAAGGATTATTCCACCAACTCCATGGGCTTTTTCTACACTACCAAACCATCCTTGCTTGCCTGTAGGTGCTGCATTTTGTATCTATTAGGTCTACATTGTGCAAGAATGTTCTTTTAATATTTGTTGTGTTTAATTTTTAGAATTTTAATTTCACATATGTTTTTTGAACACATTAGATGACATTTGCATAGTTAATCAAAGGGTGTTGGAATTATAACTTTTTTTTTACAAGGAATTATTTAAAATGTTGTTATATAACAACCTGTGTTGTTAGGAAAGCCAGATCTTTGCCCATGGACTCTGCATTTACAGTGGGGGAAAAAAGTATTTGATCCCCTGCTGATTTTGTACGTTTGCCCATTTACAAAGAAATGATCAGTCTATAATTTTAATAGTAGGTTCATTTGAACAGTGAGAGACAGAATAACAACAAAAAAATCCAGAAAAACGCATGTCAAAAATGTTATGAAATGATTTGCATTTTAATGAGGGAAATAAGTATTTGACCCCTCTGCAAAACATGACTTCGTACTTGGTGGCAAAACCCTTGTTGGCAATCACAGAGGTCAGACGTTTCTTGTAGTTGGCCACCAGGTTTGCACACATCTCAGGAGGGATTTTGTCCCACTCCTCTTTGCAGATCTTGTCCAAGTCTTTAAGGTTTCGAGGCTGACGTTTGGCAACTCGAACCTTCAGCTCCCTCCACAGATTTTCTATGGGATTAAGGTCTGGAGACTTGCTAGGCCACTCCAGGACCTTAATGTGCTTCTTCTTGAGCCACTCCTTTGTTGCCTTGGCCGTGTGTTTTGGGTCATTGTCATGCTGGAATACCCATCCACGACCCATTTTCAATGCCCTGGCTGAGGGAAGGAGGTTCTCACCCAAGATTTGACAGTACATGGGCCCGTCCATCGTCCCTTTGATGCGGTGAAGTTGTCCTGTCCCCTTAGCAGAAAAACACCCCCAAAGCATAATGTTTCCACCTCCATGTTTGATGGTGGAGATGGTGTTCTTGGGGTCATAGGCAGCATTCCTCCTCCTCCAAACACGGCGAGTTGAGTTGATGTCAAAGAGCTCCATTTTGGTCTCATCTGACCACAACACTTTCACCAGTTGTCCTCTGAGTCATTCAGATGTTCATTGGCAAACTTCAGACGGGCATGTATATGTATTCTTGAGCAGGGGGACCTTGCGGGCGCTGCAGGATTTCAGTCCTTCACAGCGTAGTGTGTTACCAATTGTTTTCTTGGTGACTATGGTCCCAGCTGCCTTGAGATCATTGACAAGATCCTCCCGTGTAGTTCTGGGCTGATTCCTCACCGTTCTCATGATCATTGCAACTCCACGAGGTGAGATCTTGCATGGAGCCCCAGGCCGAGGGATATTGACAGTTCTTTTGTGTTTCTTCCATTTGCGAATAATCGCACCAAATGTTGTCACCTTCTCACCAAGCTGCTTGGCGATGGTCTTGTAGCCCATTCCAGCCTTGTGTAGGTCTACAATCTTGTCCCTGACATCCTTTGAGAGCTCTTTGGTCTTGGCCATGGTGGAGAGTTTGGAATCTGATTGATTGACTGCTTCTGTGGACAGGTGTCTTTTTTACAGGTAACAAGCTGCGGTTAGGAGCACTCCCTTTAAGAGTGTGCTCCTAATCTCAGCTCGTTACCTGTATAAAAGACACCTGGTAGCCAGAAATCTTTCTGATTGAGAGAGGGTCAAATACTTATTTCCCTCATTAAAATGCAAATCAATTTATAACATTTTTTACATGCGTTTTTCTGGATATTTTTGCTGTTATTCTGTCTCTCACTGTTCAAATAAACCTACCATTAAAATTATAGACTGATCATTTCTTTGTCAGTGGGCAAACGTACAAAATCAGCAGGTTTTTCCAGTTTAGATGGTTTAGGTAGTCTCATATCTTAGTCTTGCCAACCTAGCAGTCATTCTGAATGCAGGTTGCAGGTGTGTAAAAATGTTGGGTATCCCCACTCTGGCTGGATTCCAATAGGAATTACACATACAGTGCCTTGCAAAAGTATTCATTCCCCTTGGCGTTTTTTCCTATTTCGTTCCATTACAACCTGTAATTTAAATGAATTTTTATTTGGATTTTATGGAATGGACATACACAAAATAGTCCAAATTGGTGAAGTGAAATAAAAAAAAGAACTTGTTTAAAAACAATTCTAAAAAATAAAAAGCGTAAAAGTGGTGCATGCATATGTATTCACCCCCTTTGCCATGAAGCCCCTAAATGTTATTATTATTTATTTTTATTTATTTCACCTTGATTTAACCAGGTAGGCCAGTTGAGAACAAGTTTTCCTTTACAACTGCGACCTGGCCAAGATAAAGCAAATCAGTGTGACAAAAACAACAACACTAAGATCTGGTGCAAATAAGATCTGGTGCAACCAATTACCGTCAGAAGTCACATAATTAGTTAAATAAAGTCCACCTGTGTGCAATCTAAGTGTCACAATATCTGTCACATGATCTCAGTATATACTATACACCTGTTCTGAAAAGCCCCAGAGTCTGCAACACCACTATGCAAGGGGCACCACCAAGCAAGCGGCACCATGAATTCCAAGGATCTCTCTAAACAGGTCAGGGACAAAGTTGTGGAGAAGTACAGATCAGGGTTGGGTTATAAAAAAATATCAGCAACTTTGAACATCCCACGGAGCACCGTTAAATCTATTATTAAAAAATTGAAAGATTATGGCACAACAACAAACCTGCGAAAGGGGGCCGCCCACCAAAACTCATTGACCAGGTACAAAATACCGGCTGCCACAAGGCATGGGTATAAAACAGAACCCGGCGCAAACCAGCCGGAAGCGTACCAACCTCGACAATAAACAATTTCACTCACAGACATGGGGGGAACATAGGGTTAAATACACTACAAGTAATGAGGGAAATGTAAACCAGGTGTGTGGGAAACCAAGACAAAACAAATGGAAAATGAAAAGTGGATCGGCGATGGCTAGAAGACCAGTGACGTCGACCGCCGAACGCCGCCCGAACAAGGAGAGGAACCGACTTCGGCGGAAGTCGTGACAACACCTCTCATCACCCCGAGGACACTATCCCACAGTGAAGCATGGTGGTGGCAGCATCATGCTGTGGTGATGTTTTTCATCGGCAGGGACTGGGAAACTGGTCAGAATTGAAGGAATGATGGATGCCGCTAAATACAGGGAATTTTTTGAGTGAAACCTGTTTCAGTCTTCCAGAGATTTGAGACTGGGACGGAGGTTCACCTTCAGCAGGACAATGACCCTAACCATACTGCTATAGCAACACTCGAGTGGTTTAAGGGGAAACATTTAAATGTCTTGGAATGGCCTAGTTAAAGCCCAGACTTCAATCCAATTGAGAATCTGTGGTATGACTTAAAGATTGCAGTACATAAGCGGAACCCATCCAACTTGAAGGAACTGGAGCAGTTTTGCCTTGAAGAATGTGCAAAAATCCCAGTGGCTTGATGTGCCAAGCTTATAGAGACATACCCCAAGAGACTTGCAGCTGTAATTTCTGCAAAAGGTGGCTCTACAAAGTATTGACTTTCGGGGGGTGAATAGTTTTGCACGCTCAAGTTTTCCGTTTTTTTTGTCTTATTTCTTGTTTGTTTCAAAATAAAATATATTTTGCATCTTCAAAGTGGTAGGCATATTGTGTAAATCAAATGATAAACCCCCCCAAAAAATCTATTTTAATTCCAGGTTGTAAGGCAACAAAATAGGAAAAATGCCAAGAGGGATCAATACTTTTGCAAGCCACTGTAACTTTGTAAGCCATCATAATGTGACGTGAGTCCCGAAATCCTTGAGTTTCAGGCCACTGTATTAGGGTAGATACTTGTTGTATTGTGTAAAAGAATGTAATTTTAATGGTAATATATTCACTTAGGATTTCACTTGGTAAAGATCACAGGACTGAAGATGTATGAAATCAACAACCATGTCACTAACAAATACTGTCATGGGTGGTAACACTACAATTCACTTGAAAGGCAACGTACTCTGGGAAATATGCAAATAAGGCTTTACACTAAGCAGTGTGTTAATTTAACACTAAAAGGTGTAGACCCCTATAGTCACTGGACCAGTGTTAAATTGATTTAATACTGGAGAATTTGCTGTGTGCATGTCCACTACACTCAGCCAACTCCAACCTTTTTATTATAGGCTACTTATAGGTCCTCATTTCAACCCAATCTTATCTAAGTAAGACATTTCATGATTTTCATATTTTATATTCACATTGAAATACGTTTGACTGTCTAGCCTACTCGTATCAATAGGATATTTATATATACACTACCGTTCAAAATTTTGGGGTCACTTAGAAATGTCCTTGTTTTTGAAAGAAAAGCACATTTTTTGTCCATTAAAATAACATCTAATTGATCAGAAATACTGTGTAGACATTGTTAACATTGTAAATGACTATTGTAGCCGGAAACGGCTGATTTTTTATGGAATATCTACATAGGCATACAGAGGCCCATTATCAGCAACCATCACCCCTGTGTTCCAATGGCATGTTGAGTTAGCTAATCACTTTAAAAGGCTAATTGATCATTAGAACTTTGGCAATTATGTTAGCACAGCTGAAAACGGTTGTTCTGATTAAAGATGCAATAAAACTGTCTGACTAGTTGAGTATCTGGAGCATCAGCATTTGTGGGTTCGATTACAGGCTCAAAATGTCCAGAAACAAAGAACTTTCTTCTGAAACTCGTCAGTCTATTCTTGTACTGAGAAATGACGGCAATTCCATGCGAGAAATTGCCAAGAAACTGAAGATCTCATACATCAGTGTTTACTACTCCCTTCACAGAACAGCGCAAACTGTCTCTAACCAGAATAGAAAGAGGAGTGGGAGGACTCAGTGCAAAACTGAGCAAGAGGACAAGTACATTAGTGTCTAGTTTGAGAAACAGACGCCTCAACTGGCAGCTTCATTAAATAGTACCTGAAAAACTACTTTGAAGAATCTAAAATATATTTTGATTTGTTTTAACACGTTTTTGCTTACTACATGATTCCATATGTGTTATTTCATAGTTTAATGTCTTCACTATTATTATACAATGTAGAAAATAGTATAAAGAAAGAAAAACCCTTGAATGAGTAAGTGTGTCTATACTTTTGACTGGTACTGTATATATATATATATATATATATATACATACATGTATTTTGAATTACTTTCTGTGGGCCAACTGGCCTTAATCCAATGATATTTATTTAGTCATTAAGGAACTCACAGGCTGACGACAACAAGCGCCCAAGGACATTGGAAGATAACTTTGTCCCTGCGCAAACTTGGAGGAATCCAAACATTCTTAAAAACCAAGCATTAATTGCTGTTCTTCCGGGGTGTGTTCAGTTGTCTGACGAGTTTTTTGGGTGCATCACTCTTTTGTAGGCTTGCAACTTTATGGATATTAAACGTTAGCCTACTAGAAACAGCCACCGCTTCACTCCGGTTTCGCATTTGCCAGATTGGACACAGACAACAGGGAAAAATAGCCACGATTATAGTCCATCGACTTCAGAACATCACTTCAGTCAGGACAAATTTCATTTTCGCCTTCATGGATGGTGAGCGCAAATCTGACATGTAGGATACTTCTGTTGGCTTTATAATGTCAAAATGTATGCATTAACTTTTTTATATATGAATCCGTAAGCATTTTTTGAAATAACGACATATTTGTTTTCATAACCTTTTTATATAAACTGAGTAAATCATTTTTGGTGTAGGCTAAATATTTCGGACAAAAAAATCGATTAAATTACGCAATAGGCCTATCCTCCTATTTTTTAAAGATAGGTCTAATTAGCTGACTCATTGTTTTGTGACTTTTTACTTTCTTGTCAATGAACTTGGTCAATAAGGTTACGTTTTCACAAACCTAATTTTTCACAACTCAGACGGCCAATCACCGTAAACGCCGTTTTTTTTGGACTATGGAGACTCCGGTTGGATTAGGAGGAGTTTGTGACTCCCCAAACCTAGTTTTTCGCGGACCTTTCCAAAACGTTTTCCACAACGTGCAAGCACTGCCGAGTAACACGACTGTCACTGAAAGCTTGGACTTTTGTAGTTCAAAGTACAGTTTCTTGCAGAATAAACAACCCTGGGAGATGCGCCAAACGAGCCGGCAATCACCCCGAAAAGAAATATGGTCAGAAACGGCTCGCAATTCTGATATTGAAGTGAGGGAAGACGACAGCGTTTGTTTTTGCAGAACACTCGAATCAGTGGCATGTCGTATCCATTTTGCCAAAAGCTCAAAAGGGAACAAAGCCGGGTTTTCCTATTTGAACGAATCAGACAATCCAAACGCGAATGAATACGGATCGTGTCGCTCTGGACAGCAAGTCTCCAACACGGAACAACAGTCCTGTCAACCTTCTGTGTCCCATCACGGAAATGAGTTAAATCCTAACAGTGAGGCCTGTGTGGCGAGCAGTTGCTCCAGTTCTGCCTGCAGCACCATCTCAAAAACGGCGAGGGAGCTCTGCAACGCTGTCTCTGTGTCACTGGGATTGACCATGGACGCAAATGAGATGACTGACCTGGGACCTAGTCACGCACCATCCAGCGTAAATCACCAAAGTCAAGGAAACTATTTGTTTGAGGTGCCTCTATTGAAATGTTCTGGAGCTGGAGAAAACGTCTCCATAACAGAATACCAATGCCCCAGTGAGCGCAATGCCAAGCCACTACAAAGTGATAAACAACTAGTTGAGATGTTTCAACGTTCCCCTGCAAACAACCTCACAGAAAAACTGTCGACTATACAGCACCTTAACTCCGGACATCCATCCACAGATGAACAGGAGTTTAGACTGAATGAAAACAGGGATGACCCGACTTCAAAAGAAACAGATCATTTTTTGAATACAGGAGCTCGCTCAGCGTCTTATCATTTTGACCAACTGTTGCCAGCACACTTCAGTCAAACCGAAACAGACAGAAACTCTTCTCCTGTGTTCTACAACCCCCCAGCACATGTCGGTGAAACTGGAGAGACTATGGAGGACAAATATGCTGACTACTTACAACAACAGTACAGTGTCAAGATAAAATCTGAGGCCTTTAATAGGCATAATGAACCTGCCGGAACGTCATGGGACTTTCAGTACAGGTATAATGACAATGACAATACACAATATGGACCGAGGCAGGGTATGAATTCATACTTTGCGGGACCGGACACTGCGTTCATTTGTAACCCTCATGAATTTGAGAGGGGTGGTGGACTTGTGCGCAGAGAACGGCCAACTCCTGAGCAGTGGTACCCGGGCGAGATGCAAGGGAGGATGACCTATCCCAACTCCCCATGCATAAAGAATGAGGTTGGTGACACTCTGGATGTCTCTTACACAGATGCCAGGTAAGAACTTTATTGACATGCACAAATACACAGAAACACTTTACATTACAGTGCCCTTATTATGGTGTAATTAACCTACATTTGTAATTTCAGTGTAACAAAGCAATCTGCCACCTGTCACATTTTACAATGTTATGGGCTGCATAATTCTTAATTCCCTCTTCCAACAGACTATCACAATGTACTATAATAGGGTGGCTACTGTGATATTGATAATATGTATTTGATGAAAAAAAACGACCCCTTTGCCATATGGTAATATTGCAAATTATACAGTTTTGTGTTTATTTTATTATCTTTAATAAATGTAGCACTCTCAGTATTACTCTCTGTGGTGGTTACTGCAGTAGTAACATAGAATGAATTCTGCATAGGTTAGGCCACTATTGATCCTGAAAACGATAGCCATGAATAGTGTTGAAGGAACAGAAAAAACAACACATTTTAACAGTTCAGATTTGTACATCCTAGAGGAATTGCAAAGTTGCACCTCCATATCATTGTCATTACAGCAAATAAAGGTGTTATAAGCCTACTTTGTAGACTACTTTGAGCATCTATAGTTCTAAGCTCTGACTAGTGTATATCCATAGTGCTTGTCTGTTTTTGCTTTTTTAAAGAAATAAGACCTTCTAGGCTTCATTAGAACTTATTTTATTATTATGTTGTCTGTATAACTTTTTCCTAGAATTTGATTGGACACAAAGCCACATGCCGCATGATTTACGTATCTCGATCGCAAAATAATAAATGTGTTGTTGAATTGATTAACAATGCTTTTCATAGGATACTTCGAAAATTAACTGTTGTCCAACTTAAATCCTGCTTGTGGAATGTGCAACTAATATCATGCAAAAAGCAAGCATCATATTTGTAGTGTCTGTATTACACTGAGTACGGTCGTTGAGCAAATTTTGTTGTCTTTAATGTTTTACTCACAGTGATTTGGTGTTTGGTGTAGTAGTATGGATGGAATGACACAAATAGAGCCCTTATTGGACCACAGGGTATATGGTGTACACTATTTTCATTCAAAGGTAGTCAAATCAATGTCTCAACCTTAAAGTGAACCTGTAATTTTTCAAGAACTTGTCATGTTGCCTACAGAATAAGAGAAATGCATTATATATACAGACTACACTCTTAGGAAAAAAAAGTTCAGCTTCAGCTGTCCCCATAGGAGAACCCTTTTTGGTTCCAGGTATAATAACTCTTTTGGGTTCCATGCGGAACCCTCTGTGGAAAGGGTTATACATGGAACCCAAAAGGGTTCTTCAAAGCGTTCTCCTATGGGGACAACCAAAGAACCCTTTTAGGTTCTAGATAGCATCTTTTTTCCTAAGAGCAGGGTTCCCCAACTGGTAGACCGCCAGCCAAAACGTTTTCTGAGAATTGTTTTTTTTTATAAACTCAAAAAATTTCAGCAAATCAGCTCCAAGTGCTTTTAATTTTGAAAATCTGGTCCAAAGTATTTCCACACATAATAGAGAGACACGTGATTGTATACAAATGTAAGCAGGTGTGAAATTATGTTTTAGTCAAATGTATGTATTTGGGCTTTGTAGGCTGTCAATTTACAGTCTACAAATTATTTGTAATTATGTTACGGCCCCCTGATCAACCACTCAAGGAAAAATCAGCCCGCAGTTGACTCTAGTTGATGATCCCTGGTGTACAGGCTCTGTGAAGATAGGCTTTTGAGGGGCTGTAACAATTCAATGAGCAGACTTTCTTATCTTACACACAAGACACTGCATACCCTAACACTGAGTGGAGGGAGAAGTTTGTTATCGGTCCAGTCACATTTTTTTTACTCCAAAAATGGCTAGTGATGATCTCAATTCTCATATATTCAGAACAAGAAATGCTATAAAATCTTGTTTACGGTATAAACCATTTATTAACATGATCATATGAGACGTGGGCCACTTCATTTAAATTTAGTTACAAGAGATTTAGAAACAACATTCTTCCTTCCTGCCCATGAGAAAGCATTTTTGAATCTCAAACATGTTTGAATCTGTAGCTCAATTATTCCCAACCAGAAGACAAAGACTTAGACAATATGCATCTCTATAATATCTGTTACAGGGAGTAATATTTCTCCAATTCAGGATAATAGTGCATCATTGGTGCCCTTACCTGTTGATTCATTTTGCCCTGTAGTTTGGAATTTTGGAATTTGCATTTACAAGATGTTTCTAAGATAGTGAAGTGGTATGGAATTTATATCAAACAGTTGCATGTATTGTAATGGGTAGCAATAACACTAGATTTGCATGTTTGTGTGTACGGTATTCCTCGTTTCCACATTGTCAGAAGTTTGTACATTTAGCACTACTTTGATTAATGTCATGAGACAGAGATCTAGTTTTACATGAGTTAACTGGTGATCTACTTTACTGCCCGTTTGACAGCAGCCCCACATCATTCATACACATGGCCATATTTTAGAATATCTTTGTCTGACTTGGGGAGCTCATCTATATACATTTTTAAATGGTCTGATAGGCCCACTATAACTGAGCCCTAGCTTGAGTTCCTATGTGAATTTGATTGTTTATTGAATTACCCCGTAGACAAAGTAATATTGTCTCTGTCAGAAAATGTTTCACATTGTGGCATTAACACTTACATTGTTCTGATCTGCAATATAACAGCAGCAACTACAATTATACCAAACATAGACCTGTTACATCACATTGAATGCTTTTAAGATTTGTATTTTAGTCAACATAAACAGTAACCCCTCTGGTGTGTTCACAGTCCTAGAAGTATCCTATAGCCAGTTTATAACTGTGAAGGGACATCCAGACCATGTCTTTTCAATTACACATGAGTGCTAATTGTTATAGCTTCCTCTATAGCCCTCAAACTCAACTCTGGCCTCGAAGCCAGTTCCACTGCATTCCCCTCTAATCATGGACTGATTTAGACCAAGGACACTCATTTTTTTCCTTTCAATTAAGACCTAGACAACCAGGTGAGGTTGAATACCCCTGCTCTATAGAATGCTTTTATAAGCAATGTATTATCCAATGGTGTATTTTTTTTTTAACGAACTGGAACTATAACAGAGCATGTCTGATCAGGCTTCATCCAACTCTGGAAGTAAATACAAACATCAGAGATAATTCACCAACCATGTGATGTTACGGTGTACTATGGATAAATGTTAAAATTGGTCAGTAATAATATATTATCAATAGAGAATATATACTGTGGTTCCAAAAAGCTCAGCACAGGAACATGGAACATGGAAGTGTGGAAGAACAAGATAGGCCTCTAAAAGGCTTGTTAGACAAAGGGTCAATTAAGTTGTCAATTTCTGTTGCAGAAATTATGCTCTGTTTGGTGTGAAAATGGATTTTTGTCTTACTAAGCAGTCACTGGCACCTAACACTTATTTTTGGACTGTTCCTTACCTTTAGCTGTCATCACCATGTCATATGAGAGGCATATTTGCATATTTGTAACTATTAATGAAGATGACGTTCTATCGTTTCCACATTATAGCAGCCGGACGGATTTCCACCCAATATCACACAGGCAGTATACTTCTTTACACTGTAAGTTTCAGGTTTAAAAAAACAACAACTATTAGTTACCACCACATTGAGCATATTTACTTAACATTTCAGGATGATGGTTTGAGTTTGTAGTTAAATTGAAAAAAACCCGCCAATAAAACGTATATTCCTGCATTCGCTATTCAAAACTATATAAAATTTGCTTTAAAACTAACTCTATCCATGAAATACTGGTGTTTTTAATGAGTTTTCTCTAGAGTATGTCAAATGCGATGCTGTTAGTGCATTCAGTGCATATTGTTTGCTCAGTACTGTTACTATATGTGTGTTTATTCCACCATCACTCCCAATCAGTGTAGGAATAATAATCCCTGTGGTATTTCATCAGAATTGTTTTGGCTGTAAAGTTTAATCATCTTTACCAGAGATGGCTCACCCCTTCCACCACTCCCTCTCTCAGATCACTCTCACTCCCCACTGGACTAAGAGTGGGCTTCATGCCTCAGATCCCTCTTGTCCTATTTGATGTCGCTTCCTTGGCCCCATGGCTCATTATGGCATTGTTTATATACACTCACAACACAAGTAGGTGGCAGCCTGCAGTGCACTGGGCTTTATGACTGGGAAAGGTTGTTTTGAATTTGTTTCGTCATTTGAGGTGTGTGTGTGTGTGTGGGGGGGGGGGACACGTTTTGAGGACAAAGGGCTGGATGCACTAATGGTCAGTACTCCACTGCTGATTTTGATGACCTAACCATCTGATCCACTCACTAAATGAGACAGTGAATTTACCTGAGATTCTAAATTACTCTCCAAATTGCACCTCAAGCATGAAAGTGCTGTGCTAATGACAATTCGCATGTCAAAGTCACACACCACCTGCAGTGTAAAATATTATATGGATTCCAAGGTCTAAAATGTCTAAGTGCTATTTGCTTCAGTTTTTGAACTTACAAACCATATGGCTATTAGCTCCAATTGGCTTATGGGCAGCATTCTTGATATCAGCCTCCTGTTATATCAAAATCAGAATAGCTTATTATGCTCATGTGGAGTAGTCCTTCACCTAGGCGACATTTATTGGGGGAAATGTTGAATGTGAATTTCATTTCAAACTGGTTAGATGGGGTGGGTAGGGAAGAACCGGGATAAAAGTAATACTTAGTTATTTTCCTAATTACTCAGAGATCAACAAAAAAAAAAAAATATTGTTATTTAACCTTTATTTAACTAGGCAAGTCAGTTAAGAACAAATTCTTTATTTACAATGACGCCTACCCTGGCCAAACCCAGACGACCCTGGGCCAATTGTGCGCCGCCCAATGGGACTCCCAATCACAAAAATGACATATGTTTGGAACCTTAAATAACTAAACACAACTCTACAACCAAAAAACACTTCCTGGTCTGTTTTTTACTTACATCGCTCATAACCAGTTTTTGTTGATAACTCTGCGAAACATGGTGGGACTAGGCTGTTTCTTTGCAGTGAGCTCATCCTCCACATTAGGAACGTGCTGACTTGACTACATCATTCTAGCTTCTGTGTTATCTGAGAAAATGGGCGTGTTACTTTCACCACGTTACTTTTGTCCCGGCTCTCCCTGACAAAGGACATCCGCTTTGATTCAGTAGAATTCTGTGGTTACAAGTCTTTGACAGTGAGGCTGAACGGTAATTTCAGAGGAGTAAGATTCTTTCCAATATAAAATGACATACTTTTTTAATCCTTGATGATTTTAACAATACAATTTATAAAGTGGAGATGTTTTGCCTAATAGAGTTTTATGAATAGTCCAAATGGTCAGAACCAGTCTGAAATACAATTATTCAGCTTTTCTGATCATTTCTGTTTTCCCCTGCCTTGCCATGCCTGCCCTATACATTCACATTAATACGCCATGTTGACATCCACAGGATATGCCATCAACATATTAATGTCCTGCAGTATTGCCACCTATCCTAAATGCACTTCTCATTTTGGAATTCCAAGAATTCTAACTATTTCCCTGAAATGTTTATTGCAAAAGTGGATAACGTCTACAATTTTTTTTCGGAGGTCTTTGCTGATTTATTTTCATTTTCCCATGATGTCAAGCAAAGAGGCACTGAGTTTGAAGGTAGGCCTTGAAATACATCCACAGGTACATCTCCAATTAACTCAAGTGATGTCAATTAGCCTATCAGAAGTTTCTAAAGCCCACATTTTCTGGAATTTTCCAAGCTGTTTAAAGGCACAGTCAACTTAGTGGATGTAAACTTCTGACCCACTGGAATTGTGATAGAGTGGAATATAAGTGAAATAATCTGTCTGTAAACAATTGTTGGAAAAATTACTTGTGCCATGCACAAAGTACCGTAATTTCCGGACTATAAGCCGCAACTTTTTTCCTACGCTTTGAACCTCGCGGCTTAAACAATAACGCGGCTAATATATGGATTTTTCCCGCTTTCAATTTTTTTTTAAAGGAGATGACTTCAGTGGTTTCAGTGCATAGGAGGAGGAAGATAGTGACCAATGACTTTCTTGGTAGGCTACTGTTTACTGCAAATTTTTTATTTTTTGTTACAAGCCGTGTTTCATTAAAGCCTATTTATTTTTGTTACAAGCCGTGTTTCGTTAAAGCCTATTTATTTTTGTTACAAGCCGTGTTTCGTTAAAGCCTGTGTAAAGTTCATTTGTTTCAATGTACCGGTAGGCACCTGCGGCTTATAGACATGTGCGGCTTATTTATGTTCAAAATAATACTTTTTTAAAAATTCAGTGCGGCTTATATTCAGGTGCACTCAATTGTCCGGAAATTACGGTAGATGTCCTAACCGACTTGCCAAAACTATAGTTTGTTAACAAGAAATTTGTGGAGTGGTTGAAAAGCGAGTTTTAATGACTCCAACCTAAGTGTATGTAAACTTCTGACTTCAACTGAATATAGTCATGTCAAATGAAATATTAAGCCACTGATAGCTGTTCAGAGGTAACTATGACAAAACTGAGCCTTGTGCTTTATTCCCTTACAGCTGGCCTCTCTTGCTCTAGATTCTGACCGAGAGTCAGTGGGCATTTAGCATACTGCAGAAACTGTAGAGATGACTGTTTTGGTGATTGGTTATAAGCTTTGTCCTTGCCTTCTTTATATAGAGCCTTGACATCTTACATTACGTGTCATTGAATTATAGTTATGTCTGTACACACTGTCCAATCTCTTCCTGTGCTCACGGCTGCAGTAGAGCACCCCTCTTGCCCCCCTGGCCCTGGCACTTCTGTTCTCACCTTTCCCACACTCTCTCATCATCACACCCTCTGTCCAGCTCTAATGGGAGATCAGACAAATTCTGATCTCACTTAGAAACTGTGAATCTGAGGGAGAAAAGTGAAAATTATTCAATAAATCTGGATCTGTTAATAAAATAAAATGTTGGTTAAATGCATTTGAATTTAATCAGCATCCCTTTTGATTTAAACAAAACTTTAATGTAAGAAGTGGTCAGAAAGGGAATGTTTGGACCTGAATGCCCAAACATTCATGAGATAAAGATGCTCAAAGTTGAGCCATTTTGCCTACTTTACCATACCATGAGACATCCATGTCTTCATCCCTGGAAAATAAGTTTGATATAATTTAAAAGCTCACACACAGTGTTGTCAATCAATTGTATTATTTAAAAATATAAATATATATAAAAATAAAGGAATACAAATTGTAATTTACAACCTATAAACATAAATGATCGAAAACGTGTAAACTCTCCATATTTGCATATGTTATAGCTTACACTCTATTTCACATCATCTGAGGTTTTGTGTTGTGCCCACCATCGGTTAAGACATGACATGCTCTCGAATACAGATTGGGTGTCATTTCAGTCATAGGTCCATTCTATGAATTATATTTCTATCTCTTCAGACCATTGCAATGTAGCTGGTACACCGTTGACATTTAAATTGAATTGAAATTTTAACAACTAATTAGTTACTATACCACAGATCCACCGGTTGTATGTCAACTTAAACGGTCAAGTCTATTCTATTATCTATATTGCTATGATTTAAATAGGTTTCCTATGGAGGATTGACAATAACATTTAAAACAACAGATATACCCATTCAAGTCAACATTCTCTGATGTGTGGATCTCCAAACATCTTTGTGGTATCATTTGAAAGTTGACATTTTATTTGTATTCCCATTTCAGTACATTTATCAGCCAAAACATTGCACCCACCTTGTATTCAAGAGCATGTTATGTCAAAACCGATGGCAGGCACAACACAAACACCTTAGATGATGTAAAATAGGGTCTAAGCTACAACATATGTGATTATGAATTTGACGCTTTTCTAGATAATTGAATTGTTAAAATGTCATTTCTTAAATAAAATAAATACAATTCTCTAGAAATTATCTTATACTTTGACAACCCTGTTTGTAAGCTTTTAAATGATATCAGTCTCAACCGTTTATCCATTACAGTGGTGAAGACATGGATGTGTCATGGTAGGGTGGGGTATGCAAAATAGGTCAACTTTGAGCACCTTTATTTATTTATTTTTTAAATATTTTTTTCGCCTTCATTTAACCAGGTAGGCTAGTTGAGAACAAGTTCTCATTTGCAACTGCGACTTGGCCTAGATAAAGCAAAGCAATTCGACACATACAACAACACAGAGTTACACATGGAATAAACAAAACATACACTCAATAATACAGTAGAACAAAAGAAAACAAAAAGTCTATATACAGTGAGTGCAAATGAGGTAAGTTAAGGCAATAAATAGGCCATGGTGGCAAAGTAATTACAATATAGCAATTAAACACTGGAATGGTAGATGTGCAGAAGATGAATGTGCAAGTAGAGATACTTGGGTGCAAAGGAGCAAGATAAATAAATAAATACATTATGGGGATGAGGTAGGTAGATAGATGGGCTATGTACAGGTGCAGTGATCTGTGAGCTGCTCTGACAGCTGGTGCTTAAAGCTAGTGAGGGAGATATGAGTCTCCAGCTTCAGAGATTTTTGCAGTTCGTTCCAGTCATTGGCAGCAGAGAACGGGAAGGAAAGACGACCAAAGAAGGAATTGGCTTTGGGGGTGACCAGTGAGATATACCTGCTGGAGCGCGTGCTACGAGTGGGTGCTACTATCGTGACCAGTGAGCTGAGATAAGGCGGGGCTTTACCTAGCAGAGACTTGTAGATAACCTGTAGCCAGTGGGTTTGGCGACGAGTATGAAGCGACCAACCAACGAGAGCGTACAGGTCGCAATGGTGGGTAGTGTATGGGGCTTTGGTGACAAAACGGATGGCACTGTGATAGACTCCATCCAGTTTTTCGAGTAGAGTGTTGGAGGCTATTTTATAGATGACATTACCGAAGTCGAGGATCGGTAGGATGGTCAGTTTTATGAGGGTATGTTTGGCAGCATGAGTGAAGGATGCTTTGTTGCGATATAGGAAGCCGATTCTAGATTAAATTTGGGATTGGAGATGCTTAATGTGAGTCTGGAAGGAGAGTTTACAGTCTAACCAGATACCCAGGTATTTGTAGTTGTCCACGTATTCTAAGTCAGAGCCGTCCAGAGTAGTGATGTTGGACGGGCGAGCAGGTGTGGGCAGTGATCGATTCAATAGCATGCATTTAGTTTTCTTGCATTTAAGAGCAGTTGGAGGCCACGGAAGGAGAGTTGTATGGCATTGAAGCTCGTCTGGAGATTAGTTAACACAGTGTCCAAAGAGGGGCCATAACTATACAGAATGGTGTCGTCTGCGTAGAGGTGGATCAGAGAATCACCAGCAGCAAGAGCAACATCATTGATGTATACAGAGAGGAGAGTCGGCTCGAGAATTGAACCCTGTGGCACACCCATAGAGACTGCCAGAGGTCCGGACAACAGGTCTTCCGGTTTGACACACTGAACTCTATCAGAGAAGTAGTTGGTAAACCAGGTGAGGCAATCATTTGAGAAAC
This sequence comes from Salmo salar, assembly GCF_965601325.2. NCBI lineage: Eukaryota > Metazoa > Chordata > Actinopteri > Salmoniformes > Salmonidae > Salmo > Salmo salar. The sequence goes on from NC_138303.1 coordinate 87,789,293, forward strand.
CAAGGCTGTCGAGTCTGCCAATAAGAATGTGGTGATTGACAGAGTTGAAAGCTTTGGCCAGGTCGATGAATACGGCTGCACAGTAATGTCTCTTATCGATGGCGGTTATGATGTCGTTTAGGACCTTGAGCTTGGCTGAGGTGCACCCATGACCAGCTCTGAAACCAGATTGCATAGCGGAGAAGGTACGGTGGGATTCGAAATGGTCGGTAATTTGTTTGTTAACTTGGCTTTCGAAGACCTTAGAAAGACAGGGTAGGATAGATATAGGTCTGTAGCAGTTTGGGTCTAGAGTGTCACCCCCTTTGAAGAGGGGGATGACTGCGGCAGCTTTCCAATCTTTGGGAATCTCAGACAATACGAAAGAGAGGTTGAACAGGCTAGTAATAGGGGTTGCAACAATTTTGGCAGATAATTTTAGAAAGAGAGGGTCCAGATTATCTCTTGAATGTTTTGGCATTCAGGTCCAAAAAGTCACTTTCTGGGCACTTCTACAATGGAAAAGTTTGTGGTCATATGCACATCCTTAAAAAACATAGGTGCTGGGCTAATAAAGAATACTAGTAAATAAGAAGAAGGCCTGCACACTCTTTAAGTTCCCAATTCACCACTTATTGCCTATGTTTCGATTTGAAACTAATCTTCGCCAGGTCAAACAAAAAAACCTGAAGAAGATCGGTTTCAGATCGAAACGTAGTCAATAAAGCAGTGAATTGGGAGCTTAAAGAGTGTGCGGGCCTTCTTGTTCTTTACTACACCTCTACAATGGGCAAATATGTATGGAAATACTACACCTCTACAATGGGCAAATATGTATGGAAGGTTTCGTTCAAGTCAAAAGGGGTGATTCAATTCAAATGGATTTACCCTTTTCACTATTTCTATAGAACCACACAAATAGGTGATGCACTTGATGGTAGTAGTATTGCACCTGAGCCTTCAATGTGAGGAGTCCTATAGAATGCCAGCCAGAGGCAATCACGTTTCATTTTGGTCATGGACTATGGTCCAGATTGGGTGTCAGCTTCTATGTGAGGTGTTGGTCATTTTGCCTCTACTAAGTCAGTGGCTTATAGCTAACCATGTTTATTTTTAGCAGAAGATCAACTTGCTTATGTGACATGCCTTGCATAATGTTAATTTCATCAGAGCAATTGCTCTGTTTGTCAATTATCATGTGGACAATGAAGCTCTGCAGTTATACTATGATAGTTTTGATGAATTTGAATATTTTAGACAAGTCCACTAGTCCTTTCTCAATGGTTTAACCCCTATAGAAAAAAATACAGGCCTCAAGCATTAGGTTCATGGTCACTTCATGGTCCTGTATGGCTCAGATGGTAGAACATTGCGCTTGCACTGCCAGGGTTGTGGGTTGATTCCCGGGTCCACCCATATGTAAAATGTATGCACGCATGACTGACTGACTGTAAGTCACTTTGGATAAAAGTGTTTGCTACATAGCATGTATTATATTACTTTTGTTAAAATGGCAGGAAACGGCTTATCAGAGTGTATGTAGTGGCAATAGAGAGAGGCAGAAGATAATAGGAACGCATATACTTATTGAATGATGCTGTTGACTAATTCTGTACTGTTTGTGTATATGTTTTTGTTGTTTTCTAAAAGCTTTTACTATATTCCTAAAGGTTTGAGGGTGGCAGCGACCACATGTACCCCATGGAGTTCTTCTTCCCGCCCCAGAGGACCTGTCTGATCTGTGCAGAAGAGGCATCCGGCTGCCACTATGGAGCACTCACCTGTGGCAGCTGCAAAGTGTTCTTCAAGAGAGCTGCAGAAGGTAAGACTTGATTAAGTAATATGCCGTTGCACCTCTCCATACAGAAGACAGAGCAGAGCATTAATGGTGGAAATGGGATCCATATGTCAGAGCCACCTCTCATGCTTTTTGGAAATAATGTCTTTATGTATTACACTGAACAAAAACATACAGTGCATTCAGAAAGTATTCAGATCCCTTGACTTTTTTCACATTTTGTTACGTTACAGCCTTATTCTAAAGTTGATTTAAAAAAAAAGAAAAAAATCATTAATCAACACACAATACCCCATAATGACAAACCAAAAACAGGTTTTGAATTTTTTGCAAATGTATAATATATTTATATATAAAACTTAATTACATAAGTATTTAGACTCTTTGATATGAGACTCGAAATTGAGCTCAGGTGCATCCTGTTTCCATTGATCATCCTTGAGATTTTTCTACAACTTGATTGGAGTCCACCTGTGGTAAATGTAATTGATTGGACATGACTTGGAAAGGCACACACCTGTCTATACAAGGTCCCACATTTGACAGTGCATGTCAGAGCAAAAACCAAGCCACGAGGTCGAAAAAATTGTCCGTAGAGCTCAGAGACAGGATTTTTGTCAAGGCACAGATCTGGAGAAGGGTATCAAAACATTTCTGTGACATTGAAGGTCCCCAAGAACACAGTGGCCTTTGTCATTCTTAAAAGGAAGAAGTTTGGAACCACCAAGACTCTTCCTAGAGCTGGCCGCCCGGCCAAACTGAGCAATCGGGGGAGAAGGGCCTTGGTAGGTGACCAAGAACCCAATGGTCACTCTGAAAGAGCTCCAGAGTTCCTCTGTGGAGATGGGAGACTTTCAGAAGGACAACCATCTCAGCAGCACTCCACCAATAAGGTCTTTATGGTAGGGTGGCCAGACTTAAGCCACTCCTCAGTAAAAGGCACATGACAGCCCGCTTGGAGTTTATCAAAAGGCACCTAAAGGACTCTCAGACCATGAGAAACAAGATTCTCTGGTCTGATGAAACCAAGATTGAACTCGTTGGCCTGAATGCCAAGCGTCACGTCTGGAGGAAACCTGGCACCATCCCTACAGTGAAGCATGGTGGTGGCAGCATCATGCTGTGGGGATGTTCATCAGCGGCAGGGACTTTGAGACTAGTCAGGATCGAGGGAAGATGATCAGAGCAAAGTGCAGAGAGATCCTTGATGAAAACCTGCTCCAGAGCACTCAGGACCTCAGACTGGGGTGAAGGTTCACCTTCCAACAGGACAAAGACCTTAAGCACACAGCCAATACAATGCAGGAGTGGCTTCGGGACAAGTCTCTGAATGTCCTTGAGTGGCCCAGCCAGAGCCCAGACTTGAACCTGATTGGAGAGACCTGAAAATAGCTGTGCAGCGACGCTCCCCATCCAACCTGACCGAGCTTGAGAGGATCTGCAGAGAAGAATTGGAGAAACTTTCCAAATACAGGTGTGCCAAGCTTGCAGCGTCATATCCAAGAAAACACGAGGCTGTAATCGCTGCCAAAGGTGTTTCAACAAAGTACTGAGTAAAGGGTCTGAATACTTATGTAAATTTAATATTTCAGTTAATTCTTTTTTTTAATACAAATAATGTCTAAAAACCTGTTTTTGCTTCGTCATTGGGGGTATTGTGTGTAGATTGATGAGGGAAAAAAAGATTGAATCAATTTTAGAATAAGGCTGTAACATAACAAAATGTGGAAAAAGTCCAGGTGTCTGAATACTGTAAATGCAATATGAAACAATTTCAGCAATTTTACTGAGTTACGGTTCACATAAGGAAATCAATCAATTGAAATAAATAATTTGGCCCTAATCTATGGATTTCACATTACTGGGCAGGGGTGCAGCCATGAGTGGGCCTGGGTGGTCATAGGCCCACCCACAGGTGGGCCAGGCCCAACCAATTAGAATCTGTTTTTCCCCACAAGGGCTTTATTACAGCCAGAAATACTCCTGTTTCATCAGCTGTCCAGGTGGCTGGTCTCAGACGATCTGGCAGGTGAAGAAGCTGGATGTTGCAGTTCTGGGCTGGTGTGGTTCCATGTGGTCTGCGGTTGGACGTACTGCCAAATTCTCTAAAAACGATGTTAGAGGTGGCTTATGGTAGAGAAATGAACATTCAATTCTCTGACAACAGCTCTGGTGGACATTCCTGCAGTCAGTATGCCAATTGTATGCTCCCTCAAAACTTGAGATGTCTGTGGCATTGGGTTGAGTGACAAAACTGCACATTTTAGATTGGCCTTTTATTGTCCCTAGGACAAGGTCCACCTCTGTAATGATCATGCTGTTTAATCAGCTTATTGATATGCCACATCTGTCAGGTGGATAGATTTACTTGGCAAAGGAGAAATGCTCAGTAACAGGAATGTAAACAAATTTGTGCAACAAATTTGAGAGGAATAAGCTTTTTGTGAGTGTGGAACATTTCTGGGATCTTTTCTTTCTGCTCATGAAACTTGAGACCAACACTTTTACATGTTGCGTTTATACTTTTGTTCAGTACAGATGTAAATTATGTCATAAGGAAAATTGATAAATGTATTTCAAAGGAAAATTCCCATGGTCCATAGTATGGTTGATTTGGAATATGTCAACAGAAATCTATGTAATTCTTTACAGAATTGCCTAAAGTTACATTCATCCTAGCCTATCCCTCTGGGAAATCAGATTTAAACACAAACATTCTGAGCTACCAAGGCAAGTTAATCAGGCTTTTACTGACAATTACATCTAATCCATTACTATTTCAGTACAATGGCAGTTTTGGATGCAAAATATTTTTGGATGCAATATAGTTTCTCTTTAATTGACCATGCTCTGCCATGAAAATAACAGAAAACACCAGCTCAAATGCTGCCTTCCAGCTCCTAGGTATTCATTTGTTTTGTTCAGTATTTTCCTTTCTTAATTGAACTGTGCGTGGAAGCCGCAAAACTGCCATCAAACCATGCCATGTAAAATGATAGATTTGATTAATTCAATATGCTACTTTTAGAGCATGTCAATGTACTCTTCAACAAAAGTGTGTACACTGAGGAGATTTTATAGTCTAAGCTCCTGCTTTTTATGATCATCACACTGGACATGATAAGCAAGAGAGCAAAACATATAACTGTTCCGGCTGTGATGATTCATGATGTAACTAACAACCATGTTACAACTTACAACCATGACGTACCTTTCTTAATCATTCAAAGTAGAATTTCGTATTCTAATTCTTATCTTTGTTTGCATCTTTGTTAGGGAAACAGAAATACCTGTGTGCCAGCAGAAATGACTGCACCATCGATAAGCTGAGAAGGAAGAACTGCCCATCATGTCGACTGAGGAGGTGTTTTGAAGCTGGGATGACCCTCGGAAGTAAATACAACTATTATGTCAATTTCTTAAGTCTATGAGAAATAATCAAAGTACTTAGCCATCCATCCATCCATCCATCCATCCACCCACCCACTGATCGATAATCATGGACAAAAGTTTGTGAATGTACAGTTACATACACTCACCAGCCAGTTTATTAGGTACACCACCCCGTTCACAAAAACATATCGCTCCTACAGACAGTGAGTCACATGGCTGTGGGTTGCTATATAAAGCAGGCAGACAGGCATTGAAGCATTCAGTTACTGTTCGATTGAACGTTAGAATGGGCAAAATAAGTTGTGTGGTATGATCGTCGGTGCCAGGTGCGCCGGATCCAGTATCTCAGAAACAGCCGCCCTCATGGGCTTTTCATGCCCGACAGAATCTAGGGTTTACCGAGAACGGTGCGACAAACAAAAACATTCAGTCAGCGAAAACAGCTTGTTGATGAGAGAGGTCAAAGGAGAATAGCAAGAATCGTGCAAGATAACAGGTGGGCTACAAACAGACAAATAATGGCGCAGTACAACAGTGGTGTGCAGAACAGCATCTCGGAACACACAACTCGTCGATCCTTGTCACGGATGGGCTATTGCAGCAGACAACAACACCGGGTTCCACTCCTATCAGCTAAAAACAAGAAGAAGCAGCTCCAATGCTAGACAATTGAGGAGTGGAAAAACATCGACTTGAACATTACAGCGAGTTCAGTTTACTTAAGTCCCAAGACCTCAACCCAATAGCATAGCTGTGGGAAGTAGGGGTGCTGAGGGAACTGAAAAAATACAATAAAAATAGTGCACTTGGCCTTTATTATTCCCCACAGCACCCCCACCCAGCGGCAATGCCCAATAGAGTATCTTTGGGATGAGATGGAACGGGCTGTTCGCAGCATTAATGTACCACTGTCCAATCTACAGCAACTGCGTGATGCCATCGCATCAGCATGGAACAACATTCCTGTGGAATGTTTCCAACACCTTGTAAAATGTCTCCAATACTTCAAGTGGTTCTGGAGGCAAAGGGGGTCCGACCCGGTACTAGATGGCTCTACCTAATAAACTGTCCAGTGAGTGTATATGGGCCATCCTACAGAAGTGGTGCAAATTGGGGGTTGAAAAAAAAGCTAATTTGTATCTTATTTTTCCCCAAACATTCAGCACGTCTTCCAACATACAGTGCCTTCAGAAAGTATTCACACCCCTGACTTTTTACACATTTTGTTATGTTATAGCCTGAATTTAAAATAGATTCAATTGAGATTTTTGTCTCTGGCCTACACACAATACCCCATAATGTCAAAGTGGAATAACCTATTATTATTATTATTTTTAACAAATTCATAAAAAAAGAAAAGCTGAAATGTCTTGAGTCAGTAAGTACCCGAGTATTCCTTTGTTATGGCAAGCCTAAATAAGTTCAGGAGTAAAAATTTGCTTAACAAGTCACATAATAAGTGGTACGGACTCACTTTGTGTGCAATAGTACATTTTAACATTATTTTTTTTATGAGTACCTCATCTCTGTACCCCACAAATTATCTGGAAGGTCCCTCAGTCGAGCAGTACATTTCAAACACAGATTCATCCACAAACTCCAGGGAGGTTTTCCAATGCTTCGCAAAGAAGGTCACCAATGGGTACAAATAAAAAAAGCAGACATTGAATATCCCTTTGAGCATGGTGAAGTTATTAATTACACTATGGATGGTGTATCAATACACCCAGTCACTACAAAGGTACAGGCGTCCTTCTTAACTCAGTTGCCAAAGAGGATGCAAACTGCTCAGGGACTTCACCATTAGGCCAATGGTGACTATAAAACAGTTACAGAGTTTAATGGCTGTGATAGGAGAAAACTAAGGATGGATCAACAACATTGTAGTTATAGTACTCCACAATACTAACCAAATTGACAGAGTGAAAAGAAGGAAGCCTGTACAGAATACAAATATTGCAAAACATGCATCCTGTTTGCAACAAGGCACTAAAGTAATACTGCAAAAAAAATGTGGCAAAGCAATTAACGTTTTTTCCTGAATGCAAAGTGTTATGTTTGGGGCAAATCCAATACAACACCTTACTGAGTACCACTCTCCATATTTTCAAGCATAGTGGTGGTTGCATCATGTTATGAGTGTGCTTGTAATCGTTAAGGGCTGGGGAGTTTTTCAGGATAAAAAATACCACTCTCCATATTTTCAAATACCACTCTCCATATTTTCAAGCATAGTGGTGGTTGCATCATGTTATGAGTGTGCTTGTAATCGTTAAGGGCTGGGGAGTTTTTCAGGATAAAAAATAAACGGATTGGAGCTAAGCACAGGCAAAAAAGCAGAGGAAAACCTGGTTCAGTCTACTTTCCACCAGACACTGGGAGATGACTCTACCTTTCAGCATATTTGAAATATTTACCTGAATTCCTTACCACTCCACTAAATTTGTCCCTACCGAAACATAGTAAAAAAGTTGCAATAAAGGGAGAACCAGTAGTGATCATTTTGATTAACCTTCTATTACAGATACTTTTTTGAAATTGCATTTTCATACAAAATTAACAAAATAGTAAAAACATGATTTTTTTTACCTGATTTTCAAAACCTAGAGAAATATAATCTCTACTGTTCTCTGTAAAATGTTTAATGTTGATTGTATGAATCTGAAACTTGTTTATCGATTGAATTAGTTATGCATCTAATTAATTATATTCTTAGATGTTTAAATTATTCCTTTACCGATGTTTATTTAGGAAAAATAAGAGGTGTTTCGGTATGAAGTGTCAATCATATAAATAAGTTGAGGACTCTAAATGGATGTAACTTGTTTTAGTATAGACATTGCCAAGACCAAGACCACTAGATCAAGAGTCCGTGGGCCCTTTCTTCAATTGTAAGATACTCAAGTAGAGTAAACTCGAGTATGGTATAGTAGAGCACAGAGTACATTAGAGCACAGTACATTAGAGTGCAGGAGAGCACAGTACGTTAGAGTGCAGTAGAGTATGGTACAGTACAGTAGAGTAGGGTACAGTACAATAGAGTACAGCACAATACAATACAGTAGAGAACAGTGAATTACAGTACAGTATAACACATTATAGACATCCAAGTTTTGGCCAAATAGATGTCAATGTTTGGGCTCTTGAAGGGTTGGAGCCCCCTGCTGACTAAGCATCTCAATACTCTACACTTTTTCTTGAAGCGTGCATTTGTCGACTACCCACATGGTGATCCTCTGTAGCTCAGTTGGTAGAGCATGGCGTATGTGACTTTGTAATGGAGATGGCCTCAATGATGCTGCCCATGTTGTCACAGACTCCATAATGACACAGATACAAAGAGGAGATCTCTGTATATCTCTATGGTTTCATTATAGTTTCGGTTGTGGCCGTTTTGGTTTGGACAATTTTTACATATATTTTACATTAAACTGCAAATTAAAACGGCAAAAAACAACGATTTTCCATCAATAGAATCAATGTAGGGACATAGGCGGTGGGTGAGTTTCGAGTTTGGAGAAGCTAATTTTCACCATAAAAATTCACCTTTCTAAAAAAATCATCACATTTGTAGACTTATGTAAGATAGCCTACTATTCGTAATGTGATGAGTAGATTGGATACTCATTTAGGCTAATAATATAACACTGTTCACAAAAAAGATTGTTCAATGCATGGCGTATAGCGTAGAGTAGGCCTAAGCTATATGCTAGCCTATATCAGACACGCTTCTTCATTCTTTGCATGGGATGTGGCCTTTTTATAAACAAATGTTCTGCAATTCTACTACACTTTATATGACTGGAGACATTAGCAGAATCTTGTTTAATATGACAAGTTGCAAGGGAGCCTACTCTAATGACACTGACAAACAGATTGATGAAAACGACATTGTCCATATAATAGGCCTACGAGAAGGGGAGACACAAATTGAATATGACGTCCAAAAATTTGGCACTGAGCCAATGATAAAATTTGAATGTGCGCACTTACCAGGGATATGGCCAATGCTCTTCTCTGGTGCCAAAAAGATAGGCTATACTGTTGTTCACACAATTAAGTTGAGAATTTTGATAACTAAAAGCCAGATTAGAGTATTTTCATTGTATTCTCTTTACAGCAATAGCCATTTGCTTTCCAAACTATGTCTTCCCGTGATTGTATTTTTAAATATTGCGTTATGCCTGGCTGGGCCTCTCTACTTTTCACTGACAGTCGCAACTCAACAATAATCTATTTGTTATTTGCCGTGTAAGCTGCACAAATTGGTTGCGCTGCCCTTCCTTCCGACTGTAGGCAATGCAATTTAATACAATTATTTGAAAATAAGCTAATTATCCTCTGAGGCCAAATCATGCATTAGTAGCCTATTTTGATAGATTTTATTTCTGTATAGGCAGGAGTAGGCTAATTAGGCTATATATTTTTTGTCAATTTAATTCAATTTACTTTAGGGAAAGCTTCCTTTAGCCTAATGGATGAGCCGCCTATGTGTAGGGAGGTAACTTGATATCGTGAGGGAATTGCTTAGACCACACTTACCGGTAGGACTAGATATCTCACGAGCTCTGGCAGAGAAGTAGCCTTTATGACCTCTTTAAAAGTATCCTAAACGTACAGATAAACTATCCATCACCAATAAATGAAGGAACTTCAGAGATAATAGGCTGGTTTATGCTGAGATCAACATGCTTTTATTAGCCTACTAGAATCTCCTACAAAAATAGTTTTGTGATAGGCCATCAATTAAAACCCTAGACCCCCTCCAATTCACACACCGCCCCAACAGATCCACAGATGACATAATCTCAATTGCATTCCACACTGCCCTTTTCCACCTGGAAAAAAGGAACACCTATGTGAGAATGCTGTTCATTAACTACAGCTCAGCGTTCAACACCATAGTGCCTACAAAGCTCATCACTAAGCTAAGGACCCAGGGACTAAACACCTCCCTCTGCAACTGGATCCTGGACTTCCTGACGGGACGCCCCCAGGTGGAAAGGGTAGGCAACAACACATCTGCCACGCTGATCCTCATCACTGGGGCACCTCCGGGGTGTGTGCTTAGTGTCCTCCTGTACTCCCTCTTGTACTCCCTGTTGAAGTCGTGGCCAAGCATGACTCCAACAACATCATTAAGTTTGCTGACAACAGTGGTAGGCCTGATCACCGACAACGATGAGACAGCCTATGGGGAGAAGGTCAGAGACCTGGCAGTGTGGTGCCAGGACAACAACCTCTGTCTCAATGTGAGCAAGACAAAGGAGCTGATCGTGGACTACAGGAAAAGGAGGACCGAACAACTTACATACACTAAGTTGACAATGGTCATTATGGCCAAACAGTTCTATTTTTGTTTCATCAGACCAGAGGACATTTCTCCAAAAAGTACAATCTTTGTCCCCATGTGCAGTTGCAAACAGTAGTCTGGCTTTTTTATGGCGGTTTTGGAGAATTGGCTTCTTCCTTGCTGAGCGGCCTTTAGGTTATGTCGATATAGGACTTGTTTTACTGTGGAAATAGATACTTTTGTACCTGTTTCCTCCAGCATCTTCACAAGGTCCTTTGCTGTTGTTCTGGGATTGATTTGCACTTTTCGCACTAAAGTACGTTCATCTCAAGGAGACAGAACGCAGTTCCTTCCTGAGCGGTATGACGGCTGCTTGGTCCCATTTTGTTTATACTTACGTACTATTGTTTGTACAGATGAACATGGTACCTTTAGGCATTTGGAAATTGCTCGCAAGGATGAACCAGACTTGTGGAGGTCAACAATTTATTTTTGAGGTCTTGGCTGATTTCTTTTGATTTTCCCAAGATGTCAAGCAAAGAGGCAGTGAGTTTGAAGGTAGGCCTTGAAATACATCCACAGGTACACCACCAATTGACTCAAATGATGCCAATTAGCCTATCAGAAGCTTCTAAAGCCATGACATAATTTTCTGGAATTTTCCAAGCTGTTTAAAGGCACAGTCAACTTAGTGAATGTAAACTTCTGACCCACTGGAATTGTGACACTCTGAATTATAAGTGAAATAATCTGTCTGTAAACAATTGTTGGAAAAATTACTTGTGTCATGCACAAAGTAGATGTCCTAACCGACTTGCCAAAACTATAGTTTGTGAACAAGAAATTTGTGGAGTGGTTGAAAAACGAGTTTTAATGACTACAACCTAAGTGTATGTAAACTTCCGACTTCAACTGTACATTTCTTGTGTTACTTTTTAATTGATTACATTTTTTAAACTTTTGTTTATTTAGTAAATATTTTATTAACTATATTTCTTGAACTGCATTGCTTGTAAGTAAGCATTTCACGGTAAGGTCTACACCTGTTGTGTTTGGCGCATGTGACAAATAAAATTAAGACATAGTAAACTTTCATGATGACACTTCGTTTAATCGTTGAAGTGTTGGCTAATGGTTTACTGAAACATAAGGAAGCTATCCGATTTTCATAGCACCCATGACAACAACCTATTAATTTGATGATAAGGGAGAACCGTGCATATTGGATGGATTTGGCGGACTGGTTCCAAAATATATCCTCCCATTGCAAGGATCAACTTGCTGTGGCATGCAGTTTTATAGACTCATGCAGTAGTAGCAGTAATAATAATAAACTATTCCTACCTTACTATTCTATGCAAGTTGATGCGGTCTGATTAGACTATTTCAAATACTTCAAGCAATAGTCAAAAGCCACTTTCTGGACCCCAAAAATTCTGAGGTGTGCACAGATTATTTGGACAATAATGTTGTGTGGAGTCGTTTTTTATTAGCGGGAAGAAGTTTAACTAATGTATAATTCTGTCTTTGGTAAACAAAAGTGTCACAATACATAGGGGCATATTTATCAATCAGGGCATTTGAAGCCGAGCAGAGATCTTCATGCCTTCTGCCAAACCTGGTCTGATATCGCAAAGGAGATTCATCCTGTCCCTTTGGGGATTTAGATTATTAAACAGTATTTTAGGTACCGCAGATTATCTGCGTGGAGCTGTTTTTACGCACACCTGGCCCCTATTCCCAGTGATTAATAATTGTGTCCTTGGTTTACCATTGTCATGTCGATTATTGTTACAAACAAATTATTATTTACAATGACAGCCTAGGAACAGTGGGTTAACTGCTTTGTTCTGGGGAAGAACGACAGATTTTCACCTTGTCAGCTCAGGGATTCGATCTAGCAACCTTTCGGTTACTGGCCCAATACTCTAACCACCAGGCTACCTGCTGCCGTTGTGGATTGTGCAGATGATTACGGGTCTAGTCCCGTGTGTTAATCATTGTGCGCGTGTGTTATTATTCAAGGTACTCCTCGCTCTTTTTTTTGGGGTTCAACCCTGTGTTTTGTCACGTGTTTGTTTGGTATTCGTCCCTGTGCCTTTACACGGCACGCCGTAATTTGGGTACAATAAAAAAAACTATTACGCATTCCTGCGTCTGTCTCCCGAATCATTCATACCAACATGACAATTGTGCATGCCCTTGGTGGCAGTCTGGTTGATTACAGCCAAAAGCTGTTTTGTGTGGTTTGTAATGAGTCTCTTATAGAACGTCTTATCAATCAGTTGCCTGAGTACTTCAGTCATATAGACAGTGTAGTTGTGTACAATAACAGCACCTCCCTTGTCCGCTGGGAGGTTGAATATAATATGTGTCATTCTGGAGATTTAATACTAGAGCCGCCTGGCCTTTTAGCCTATAAGTACCCGCTAGAGAACGTTGCCGGGTGTCACCTTTAGCAGTTCCATCAGATGCATAGCAACCTGCAACAAACATACTATAAGCATGAAGGCTTGATAAATAGTTCATAAACTATTATAAAGGATTAATTGCATGAATAAATATGAATGGAAATATATACATTTTCAAAATAACAACAATAGTTATTTGTTTAGAGGGTCAAGGATATGTTTTGTATAATTCTATAAAGTCCTAGAAAAAACGTAGGCCTGTAGCCTATTTTAATTTCCCTTACAATAAAAACAGAGTGTAATCCATTTAATCAACTTTATTTGTAGATTCGATTAGTAACAGAGTTATAATAATTAATAAAGTCCAGTTACAGCTTCTTTAGACAAAGTAGAAACTAAAAAGTTAAGTCCAGCCAGGTGCACAGGTGAAATAATTTGCCGTGTTCCTAAACAAAAGCACCAGTGCATGAACAATTGTATACATAAATAGGATATTTTAATTTAATTATGTGTATTGTGTTACTAGTTTTTGCTTAGTAGCCAGAGCAATGCTGGCCACGCAAGTGGTCATGCATATACAGCACGGATATTCTTGGAAAAAGTGACATTTGGAAATAGAGGTTCACATCTTGAATTATGAGAGTTATTTGACAAAGGTACACTATATAGACACCTGCTCGTCGAACATCTCATTCCAAAATCATGGGCATTAATATGGAGTTGGTCCCCCCTTTGCTGCTATAACAGCCTCCACTCTTCTGGGAAGGCTTTCCACTAGATGTTGGAACATTGCTGCGGGGACTTTCTTCCCCGCAGCAATGTTGGGCGATTAGGCCTGGCTCACAGTCAGCGTTCCAATTCATCCCAAATGTGTTCAATGGGGTTGAGGTCAGGGCTCTGTGCAAGCCAGTCAAGTTCTTCCACGCCGATCTCGACAAACCATTTCTGTATGGACCTCGCCTTGCGCACTGTGATGCTGAAACAGGAAAGGGCCTTCCCCAAACTGTGCCACAAAGTTGGAAGCACAAAATCGTCTAGAATGTCATTGTATGCTGTAGCGTTAAGATTTCCCTTCACTGGAACTAAGGGGCCTAGCCCGAACCATGAAAAACAGCCCCAGACCACCATGCATTCGGGCAGGTAGCGTTCTCCTGGCATCCGCCAAACCCAGATCCGTCGGACTGCCAGATGGTGAAGCGTGATTCATCCCTCCAGACAACGCGTTTCCACTGCTCCATAGTCCAATGGCGATGAGCTTTTCACCACTCCAGCCGATACTTGGCATTGCGCATGGTGATCTTAGGCTTGTGTGCAGCTGCTCGGCCATCGGAACCCATTTCATGAAGCTCCCGACGAACAGTTCTTGTGCTGACGTTGCTTCCAGAGGCAGTTTGGAACTCAGTAGTGAGTGTTGCAACCGAGGACAGACGACTTTTACACGCTACGGGCTTCAGCACTCGGCAGCCCCATTCTGTGAGCTTGTGGGGCCTACCACTTCGCGGCTGAGCCATTGTTGCTCCTATGCGTTCCACTTCACAATAAGAGCACTTACAGTTGACCGGGGCAGCTCTAGCAGGGAAAACATTTTACAAACTGATTGTTGGAAAGGTGGTATCCTATGACGGTGCCACGTTGAACGGCACAGAGCTCTTCAGTAAGGACATTCTACTACCAATGTTTTGTCTATGGAGATTGCATGGCTGTGTGCTCGATTTTATACACCTGTCAGCAACGGGTATGGCTGAAATAGTCAAATCCACTAATTTGAAGACTTTTTCCACATTTTGTTATGTTACAGCCTTATTCTAAAATAGATTAAATTGTTTTTCTACCCTCATCAATCTACACACAATACCGCATAACTACAAAGCAAAAACCGGTTTTTAGAATTTTTGTCAATTTATAAATAAAAAAATAAAAAGCATTCAGAGCCTTTACTCAGTACTTTGTTGAAGCACCTTTGGCAGCGATTACAGCATTGAGTCTTCTTGGTTATGACGCTACAAGCTTGGCACACCTGTATTTGGGGAATTTCTCTCATTCTTCTCTGCAGATCCTCTCAAGCTCTGTCAGGTTGGATGGGGAGCTGCACAGTTATTTTCAGGTCTCTCCGGAGATGTTCGATCGTGTTCAAGTCTGGGATCTGGCTGGGCCACTCAAGGACATTCAGAGACTTGTCCCAAAGCCACTCCTGCGTTGTCTTGGCTGGGTGCTTAGGGTCGTTGTCCTGTTGGAAGGTGAACCTTCACCCGATCCTGACTAGTCTCCCAGTCTCTGCCACTGAAAAACATCCCCACAGCATGATGCTGGCACCACCATGCTTCACCATAGGGATGGTGCCAGGTTTCCTCCAGACGTCATGGAAAGAGTTCAATCTTGGTTTCATCAGACCAGAGAACTCCAAATGGACTGTCATGTGCCTTTTACTGAGGAGTGGCTTCTGTCTGGCCACTCGACCATAAAGGCCTGATTGGTGGAGTGCTACAGAGATGGAAGAACCTTCCAGAACGACAACCATCTCCACAGATCAACTCTGGAGCTCTGTCAGAGTGACCATCGGGTTCTTGGTCACCTCCCTGACCAAGACCCTTCTCCCCCAATTGCTCAGTTTGGCCGGGCAGCCAGCTCTAGGAAGAGTCTTAGGGATTCCTAACTTCTTCCTTTTAACAATGATGGAGGCCACTGTGTTCTTGTGGACCTTCAATGCTGCAACATTTTTTTCCACCCTTATGCAGATCTATGCCTTGACACAATCCTGTCTCGGAGCTCTACGGACAATTCTTTTGACCTCATGGCTTGGTTTTTGTTCTGACATGCACTGTCAAGTGTGGGAGCTTTTATAGACAGGTGAGTGCCGTTCCAAATCAAGTCCAATTAATTGAATTTTCCACAGGTGGACTCCAATCAAGATGTAGAAACATCTCAAGGATGATCAATGGAAACAGGATGCACCTGAGCTCAATTTCGAGTCTCATAGCAAAGGGTCTGAATACTTATGTAAATGAGATATTTCTGTTTTTATTTGTAATACATTTGCAAACATGTCTAAAAACAGTTTTTGCTTCGTCATTATGGGACACTGTGTGTAGATTGATGAGGGAAGATGTTTGTTTAATCTATTTGACAGAACTCTGACAGAGCTTTTTGACAAGAGACGGTGCTGGAGAAGATGGCTGATGTTTTACGTGCTCCTAACCGATTGTGTATTTATGTTAGTTTTTTAGCGTAGTTTGTAACTTTTTTAAAACTTATTTTGTACATAATGTTGCTGCTACCGTCTCTTATGACCGAACATAACTTCATTAGAACAGCGATTAATCACCACGAACTGGCAGAAGCTTTTTTTCCTTTAACAAGTCCGATGAGCCCGACGTGAACGACATACTGCTTTCCCGGGAACAAGCCCAAATCCCAGTCATTTGCGTGAAGAGACGACGGAGAAAAAGAGGACAAAGGTCGGGCTGCCTTCTGAGAATTCATAAGCGATCGAATACCGCCCCCCCCCGCCTTCCGTTCTACTAGCTAACGTGCAATCATTGGAAAATAAAATCGATGACCTACGAGGAAGATTAAACTACCAACGGGACGTTAAACTGTAATATCTTATGCTTCACGGAGTCGTGGCTGAACGACGACATTATCAACATACAGCTGGTTGGTTATATGCTGTATCGGCAGGATAGAAGAGCGGCGTCTGATAAGACAAGGGCTATGCATATATGTAAACAACAGCTGGTGCACAATATCTAAGGAAGTCTAGGTTTTTCTCACCAGAGGCAGAGTATCTCATGATAAGCTGTAGACCACACTATCTACCTAGAGAGTTTTCATCTGTATTTTTCGTAGCTGTCTACATACCACCACAGACCGATGCTGGCACTAAAACCACACTCAATGAGCTCTATTCCGCCATAAGCAAACAGGAAAACGTTCATCCAGAGGCGGTGCTCCTAGTTGCCGGGGACTTTAATACAGGGAAACTTAAATCTGTTTTACCAAATTTCTATCAGGATGTTAAATTTGCAACCAGAGGGAAAAAAAACTCTAGGCCACCTTTACTCCACACACAGAGACGAGTACAAAGCTCTCCCTCGCCCTCCATTTGGCAAATTTGACCATAATTCTATCCTCCTGATACCTCCTCTTTCTATTCTGGTTAGAGCCAGTTTGCACTGTTCTGTGAAGGGAGTAGTACACAGCGTTGTACGAGATCTTCAGTTTCTTGGCAATTTCTCGCACGGAATAGCCTTCATTTCTCAGAACAAGAATAAACTGATGAGTTTCAGAAGGAAATCCTTTGTTTCTGGCCATTTTGAGCCTGTATCGAACCCACAAATGCTGACTCTCCAGATACTCAACTAGTCTGAAGAATGCAAGTTTTATTGGTTCTTTAAGCAGAACAACAGTTTTCAGCCCTGCTAACAAAATTGCAAAAGGGTTTTCTAATGATCAATTAGCCTTTTAAAATGATAAAATTGGATTAGCTAACACAACGTGCCATTGGAACACAGGAGTGATGGTTGCTGATAATGGGCCTCTGTACGCCTATGTAGATATTCCATTACAAATCTGCCGTTTCCAGCTACAATAGTAATTTACAACATTAACAATATCTACACTGTATTTCTGATCAATTTTATGTTATTTTAATGGACCAAAAAATTGCCTTTCTTTCAAAACAAGGACATTTCTAAGTGATCCCAAAATTTTGAACGGTAGTGTATTTCTAAATTCTAACAAAATACACCAGTGACATCATTTAGGAGATTAAGGTTGTGAGCATAATGTTTCTAATCAGATCGACAAATATCTTCTAATGTATGCGTGTCTACGATGCCATCTTTAGAGCACAGCATTTTCTGCTTGGTTTCCAGAGCTTTGAAAGAGAGAAGTTAATTAGTCTACTACAGAGGTCTGATGATGCTTCTGTTAGTTAAAGGCGTATTGTGGTGGGTCGGGTGATGTGCCATCACCTGGTGATATTGGTTGGCTTATGACACATTCATTCTACAGTCTTTTAGTGTGTATTTAGGTAGTGACATCAAAAGGTGGGACAGCATTTTTTTTTTTTAAAGATGTTTAACAATAAACAAAACTACTAATTAGATCAGTATATTTCAGTGTAATAATATAACAATTCAATATGTTTTACTGAAAAAAGCAGTGTTTAAAAAAATGATAAAATCATTAATAATAGTGTTAATTTTCAAACAAGAAGTTTAGGAGTTTGGGACAGCCACCTTTCAATACAAATAGGTGTATAAACAATTACTTTTGACTATATTAATTTAACAATATGTTTGTTATTGCTTTGGATTGAATTTGAACATATCATGATGTAAATAAATGCCCTGTTTGGAGACTTAACAGTTTTTTAAAAATAGTTTTTTGGGGGTGGGACTGCAATTTGCCTCAGTTCTGTAGAATCCCCCATATACAGCATAAGACCCTCAGCACATTTCCAATTTTAGGGCATACAACTGAACTTCAGAGAAACTCAGCATGGATTATCTTTCAGAAATGGTCTTCTTTAGAATAAGTACCAGATTTCTTGTGAATGTTGCAACCCGTACTACACATCTTAGCCAGCTTTGTTGAATCGCTGCATCACAAAGGAGAATACTACTGGTAATCAAGCCCCTGGCTGTGCCACCAGGCAATTTAGACCTATTTCATTCACTTTTCCTTAGCTGTTTGTCGTATGAGGTCTCAAAGATGGACATGTTCTGGACTAATTTTAGTTCTTGTGTTAAATTTTCACTCCCTTCCATTTTCTCATTCTGTTAATGGTGACAACTGCACAGAGAAGCACAAAGTAGACATGAGACACGTGAATTAAAAGAGCAGAAATGCTGGTAATTTAGCCACCAGATGCTGACAAGCCCATGGGGGGAAAATGTGATGTGATGCTGTGATTGTCAGGGAAAAGGTACCTCCATTCCGGATGTAGTTAGAAAGAGCCTTCCTTCCCCTCAGATGCTTCTCTCATGGATTTTTATTGTGCACTGTGTACTTTCTCACAGAAACGTTTTGGACTGTAATTTGAAAGCTCAGACGAGAGCTTCAAATGTGAAAGATTCTTCTCTGATTACGGAATAATGCATTGTTGAATTTGCTACTACTGAAAAACGGAAGAGATCAGTCAAGTATCATTGCATGGAGGTTTTCATTTAGAATGCTGAATTCCATATTACGTTATTACTCTCAGAACTATAATTACTTTCCATAATAGAACATTTGATATGGCAGTTCATTTTACAGATCCACTTTTCGCTATTTAATTTAGCAGAGGTTCATTGAAAGAGAAAAAACCTTGAAAATATAATCGAATAACCTGGGTGACCTTTTCTTGCTCCCAACCTTCTCATTAGCATATAAAAAGAGACATGTCTTGAGATCATTGACAAGATCCTCCCGTGTAGTTCTGGGCTGATTCCTCACCGTTTTCATGATCATTGCAACTCCACAAGGTGAGATCTTGCATGGAGCCCCAGGCCGAGGGAGTATTGACAGTTCTTTTGTGTTTCTTCCATTTGCGAATAATCACACCAACTGTTGTCACCTTCTCACCAAGCTGCTTGGCGATGGTGTTGTAGCCCATTCCAGCATTGTGTAGGTCTACAATCTTGTCCCTGACATCCTTGGAGAGCTCTTTGGTCTTGGCCATGGTGGAGAGTTTGGAATCTGATTGATTGATTGCTTCTGTGGACAGGTGTCTTTTATACAGGTAACAAACTGAGATTAGGAACACTCCCTTTAAGAGTGTGCTCCTAATCTCAGCTCGTTACCTGTATAAAAGACACCTGGGAGCCAGAAATCTTTCTGATTGAGAGGGGGTCAAATACTTATTTCCCTCATTAAAATGCAAATCAATTTATAACATTTTTGACATGCGTTTTTCTGGATTTTTTTGTTGTTATTCTGTCTCTCACTGTTCAAATAAACCTACCGTTAAAATTATAGACTGATCATTTCTTTGTCAGTAGGCAAATGTACAAAATCAGCAGGGGATCAAATACTTTTTTCCCTCACTGTAGTCGGCTCGGGGATTTTAACCAGCGACCTTTCAGTTACTGGCCCAGCGGTCTTAACCGCTAGGCTACCTGCCACCCATGAATAACAGACTCACTACATGGAACAACTGATAGTCTCCCAAAAAATCTAAAGGAATTTTATTCTTAAGTGTATGTCCTATATCTGAGACATATAAGAAAGATCAGGAAACATTTGTTAAACATTTTTTGCCATGTATTTAACCCCTTATTTTTGACACTAAACAGTCTCCTTATATACTTCCATACATTTTTTAACTGGTAACGGGGGATCTTGAGACGAGTCATGTGAGGCCTGTGGGCGTCTCACCTTTGCACAGAGGGGTCATATTAGTGTGTAGCCCAAACTGTTCGGACGCTACAGACAGGAGTTGGCAGATCGGCTGTACCGACTTAAGAGGAGTCCCAAGACACTTGTGTTCGTGAGAGTCTCATCGTTCCATAGAGGTCATAATAGTTTGTAGGCGGTGGATTGCGGTGGATTGAGACGCATGCAATGCAAAAAAAATCTCTAGCTTAAACTGACGGATTTTGATAGGGATTTTTGTATTATGCTAATTAGATTTCAGTGGGCCGTGGACATCGACCTAACGGGGTTTCAGACATGAAACTGAAACCATAACTACTCGCTCGCATGCTTAAACCTAACCCATTCCAGTTGTGCTTTACTCACGTTTGTTTAAGATCTTTATATCAGTATCAATTAGATCTAAATTATCTCCATATTTTATGCATCATGTAGTTATATGCTGTGTTATGTAACATTGTTATATTTAAGTCATGTCCACTTGTAGGCCAAGCCCAAGTTGTACCCTTTGTGTAAACTGATTAATATACTGCAACCACATAATGCATCCACATAATATACCGACTGTACAAAACATTAGGAAAACCTGCTCTTTCCATGACATACAGTATATCTACAGTAAAACAAGTCCTATAGCGACATAACCTGAAAGGCCGCTCAGCAAGGAAGAAGCCACTGCTCCAAAACTGCCATAAAAAAAAGCCAGACTACGGTTTGCAACTGCATATGGGGACAAAGATCATACTTTTTGGAGAAATGTCCTCTGGTCTGATGAAACAAAAATAGAACTGTTTGGCCATAATGACCATTGTTATGTTTGGAGGAAAAAAGGGGATGCTTGCAAGCCGAAGAACACCATCCTAACCGTGAAGCACGGGGGTGGCAGCATCATGTTGTGGGGGTGCTTTGCTGTAGGATGGACTGGTGAACTTCACAAAATAGCTGGCATCATGAGTAAGGAAAATTATGTGGATATATTGAAGCAACATCTCAAGACATCAGTTAGGAAGTTAAAGCTTGGTCGCAAATGGGTCTTCCAAATGAACAATGACCCCAAGCATACTTCCAAAGTTGTGGCAAAATGGCTTAAGAACAACAAAGTCAAGGTATTGGAGTGGCCATCACAAAGCCCTGACCTCAATCCTGTAGAAAATGTGTGGGCAGAACTGAAAAAGCGTGTGCGAGCATGGAGGCCTACAAACCTGACTCAGTTACCCCAGCTCTGTCAGGAGGAATGGGCCAAAATTCACCCAACTTATTGTGGGAAGCTTGTGGATGGCTATCCGAAACGTTTGACCCAAGTTAAACAATTTAAAGGCAATGCTACCAAATACTAATTGAGTGTATGTAAACTTCTGACCCACTGGGAATATGATGAAAGTAATAAAAGCTGAAATAAATCATTCTCTCTACTATTGTTCTGACATTTCACATTCTTAAAATAAAGTGGTGATCCTAACTGACCTAAGACAGGGAATTTTTACTAGGATTAAATGTCAGGAATTGTGAAAAACAGAGTTTTTAAATGTATTTGGCTAAGGTGTATGTAAACTTCTGACTTCAACTGTAGACTAACCAGGTGAATCAATGTAAAAGCTATGATCCCTTGTTGATGTCACTTGTTAAATCCACTTCAAATCAGTGTAGATGAAGGGGAGGAGACCGGTTAAAGAAGGATTTTTAAGCCGTGAGATAATTCAGACATGAATTGTGTATGTGTGCCATTCAGAGGGTGAATGGACAAGACAAAAGATTTAAACGGGGTATGATAGTTGGTGCCAGGCGCACGGGTTTGAGTGTGTCAAGAACTGCAATGTACGCTGAACAGTTTCACAATATGTATCAAGCATGTTCCACCACCCAAAGGACATCCAGGCAACTTGACACAACTGTGGGAAGCATTGAGGTCAACACGGGCCAGCATCCTTCTGGAATGCTTTCGACACCTTGTATAGTCAATGTAGAGTGCAACTCAATATTAGGAAGTGTAATGTGGGGCTCAAGTATTAATTCATTTTCAGCTTGACATTGTTTAGCTATACCTACAAATCTGAAATAATACCAAATGCCATGTGTACCTCTTAATTAATAGATCTCCTCCACTCGTCTGAGCCATTCCGTAAAGAATGTGGAAATCAGTATATTGTATATGTTTAGATTTCTTCTAAATTGGGTGAGTTACAGAGAAAACCCATGTCTTTGCTGCCTTTGTTTGGATTGGCATCAGTTTGAAGGAGGCGTAGATCTTAACCTGACCTATTTACTATGTGTTCTGCAAAGATCAGTGCCAAGATAAGACACTAAAATTGTTAATATATTTGGGAATCCTTGGAGGAATGTTTTAATTATTTTCTTTCTCTAAATTACATTAAAGGTTATTTATTACATCTGAAATAGAAATGTCATGATTTACCAGCTTATGATTCAGCTACTGAGGCACTTTTCATTACGCAGATTGAAAAAATAAAATGAACAATAATACTGGGATCCAAGGGTGCACCGATGGTTCACTCTACATTTCCTTAAAGGGGCAATCTGCTGTTGCTTCATCCATTTTTGGACAGTGTTTGGTTTTTGCCAGACATAAAGGGAACCATGTCGTCCAACAAGTTTGGGGCATCTAGCCATATAACATTCTTCCAAGAGACTTGACCAGTCTTGACAGGTGCGTTTTGGCAAACTTGAGTTGACTTTTTAACGACATGAGTCTCGTTATGTCTGGCAAAAACCAAACACTGCATTCCATAGTAAGAACCTCATACCAATGGTCAAGCATGGTGGTGGTAGTGTGATGGTTTGCTGCCTCAGGACCTGGATGACTTGCCATCATTGAAAGAACCATGAAATCTGGTCTGTATCAGAGAATTCTAAATTAGAATGTCAGGCCATCCCTCCATGAGCTGAAGCTTAAGTGCAGCTGGGACATGCAGCAAGACAATGATCCAAAACACACAAGCAAATCTACATCAGAATGGCTGAAAAGCAAGAAATATAACATTTTGGAATGGCCTAGCCAAAGTCCAGACCTAAACCCAATGTTATAGCAGGACCTGAAATGAGCAATTAATGCTCAAAAACCCACAAATGTTGCTTAGTTAAAGCAGTTCTGCATGGAAGAGTGGGCCAAAATTCCTCCACAGCCATGTGAGAGACTGATCAACAACCACAAGAAAGTGTTTGGTTGCAGTCATTGCAGCTAAAGGTGGCACAACCAGTTATTAAGTGTAAGGGGGCAATAACTTTTTCCCACAGGGGCATTGGGTGTTGTATAACTTTGCTAATTAAATAAATAAAATAAGTATACAAATGTGTTATTTGTTCACTCAGGTTTCCTTTATCTAATATTAGGTTTTGGTTGAAGATCTGATAGCATTCAGTGTAAAAAATATGCAAATATAGAAAAAACAGAATGTGGGCAAATACTTTTTCACGGCACTGTACCCCTGGTAGACACTTATAGAAAAACAGCATAACACATTACAAACTACAATAATCCCAACGTTAAAATATGGAAACAATTTGTTTGCTGTGTTGAAGTACATCCATTATAATACTGTAACAGTACAGTAAATGATTGGTACATTTGTTCAGCTGCTAATAATATCAAGGTGTATCCCTGTGACATGGTGTGCCCATTGACTCTGCCAAGTGTGACCTTACCAAATGCTCTGCCTACTGTTGCTATGGCCATTGATTCCCAACATACAATCCTCCCCCTCACATTGCTCACCTAGTTATCCTTCACAACTGGTATATTTTTTTCTCTGTGGAACATTGGACTCTTTTAACAATTCAACTCTCAAACATGTGTGACACTAAATGCATGACCATGTGTCATCCCTTGCCCTGGTGTATTTATCTTTTATGCATTTGGAACAATTATGGTAATATTCAAGATGAGATTTTTCCTTTCCTGTGGCTGGGTTTCTATGGATGGCTTAGCTAGATAACGTATTGGTAGTACATGATACGTTTTGGGGATTAATATGCAATGATTTCTCTGCCATTATATTTACAATTGCTTCCAAACATGTATTTCACATGAATAGGCTCTGAGAGGGTTAAAACAGGTGTTCACATGTACAGTATACTGTATTAGAACTGGACAGGTCTATTCTGGGCCTGTGCTCATAAAGCGATATGCCAAGCTAGAATTGAAATAGTTCTCAGAGCCATGACCTAGTGCCTTTGAGGAGGGTAGTGGTAGCTAAGCCTGTTGAGGCACACACTGAGCACATTCATAATTGTTACTCATTTATTATATTAATAATTTGTTTAATAATACTGTTCTCAATATTACTATGCATGTTTTAAGCATAACGCCCTTCGTTAATGGCACAAACACAAAGACTGAGAAGATGAAGTCTCAAGTTCCCATGATTGCATCCAGGTTAGAGCTACTATGCATGCACCACATGTTGAGGGACATCTATAGTCAATGATTCAGGGGCTTCTTAAGCCTGGGATAAACGGGGAAGCAGACTGAAGATCCCATATACGCAAATCCCTTATCCTCTAGATTCCATCTAGTGTCCCACTGTGATGAACTAAACTACTGACCTGAGAAATAACTATGCACAGGAAAACTATTCTCACCTTAGACTTCAACAAAACATTGTAAAAGCAGCGAGGATGTCTCTTATCAACCTTAGCCATACCATTCAGTTAGAGTATTTGAAATGCCTATTAGGTTATTGATCCGATAGTTGGGAGGCAACAATTAGTATTTCTCTGTCACTCACACTCCCACGCAAGTGCCAAGCACGGGGTGGCATGTAGCCTAGTGGTTAGAGCGTTGGACTAGTAACTGAAAGGTTGCAAGATCGAATCCCCAAGCTGACAAGGTAAAAATCAGTCGTTCTTCCCTTGAACAAGGCAGTTATAACCCACTGTTCCTAGGCTGTCATTGAAAATAAGAATTTGTTCTTAACTGACCTGCCTAGTAAAATAAATATGAAATAACTGTGTGAACCTAGAGCTCAGCAACTCCACAGTGTTGGTGTTATCTGGCAGAAATAATTATATTGAGTGAATGGTGGGTTATATACAGTTGAAGTCGGAAGTTTACATACACTTAGGTTGTAGTCATTAAAACTCATTTTTCAACCACTCCACAAATTTCTTGTTAACAAACTATAGTTTTTGCAATTCGGTTAGGACATCTACTTTGTGCAGTACACAAGTAATTTTTCCAACAACTGTTTACAGACAGATTATTTAACTTATAATTCACTGTATCACAATTCCAGTGGGTCAGAAGTTTACATACACTAAGTTGACTGTGCCTTTAAACAGCTTGGAAAATTCCAGAAAATGATGTCATGGCTTTAGAAGCTTCTGATAGGCTACTTGATAATCATTTCAGTCAATTGGAGGTGTACCTGTGGATGTATTTCAAGGCCTACCTTCAAGCTCAGTGCCTCTTAGCTTGACGTCATGGGAAAATCAAAAGAAATCAGCCAAGACCTCAGAAAAACAATTGTAGACCTCCACAAGTCTGGTACATCCTTGGGAGCAATTTCCAAACGCCTGAAAGTACCACGTTCATCTGTACAAACAATAGTACGCAAGTATAAACACCATGGGACCACGCCGCTGTCATACTGCTCAGGAAGGAGACGCGTTCTGTCTACTAGAGATGAAAGTACTTTGGTGCAAAAAATGCAAATCAATCCCAGAACAACAGCAAAGGACCTTGTGAAGATGCTGGATGAAACAGGTACAAACGTATCTATATCCACAGTAAGACGAGTCCTATATCAACATAACCTGAAAGGCCGCTCAGCAAGGAAGAAGCCATGGCTCCAAAATTGCCATAAAAAAATACCAGACTACGGTTTGCAACTGCACATGGGGACAAAGATTGTACTTTTTGGAGAAATGTCCTCTGGTCTGATGAAACAAAAATAGAACTGTTTGGCCATAATGACCTTCATTATGTTTGGAGGAAAAAGGCGGAGGCTTGCAAGCCAAAGAACACCATCCCAACCGTGAAGCACGGGGGTGGCAGCATGATGTTGTGGGGGTGCTTTGCTGCAGGAGGGACTGGTGCACTTCACAAAATAGATGGCATCATGAGGGGCGAAAATTATGTGGATATATTGAAGCAACATCTCAAGGCATCAGTTAGGAAGTTAAAGCTTGGTCGCAAATGGGTCTTCCAAATGAACAATGACCCCAAGCATACTTCCAAAGTTGTGCCAAATGGCTTAAGGACAACAAAGTCAAGGTATTGGAGTGGCCATCACAAAGCCCTGACCTCAAACCTATAGAACATTTGTGGGCAGAACTGAAAAAGCGTGTGCGAGCAAGGAGGCCTACAAACCTGCCTCAGTTACACCAGCTCTGTCAGTAGGAATGGGCCAAAATTCACCCAACTTATTGTGGGAAGATTGTGGAAGGCTCAATTTTTAAAGGCAATGCTACCAAATACTAACCACCGTGCTTCTACACCTGCATTGCTTGCTGTTTGGGGTTTTAGGCTGGGTTTCTGTACAGCACTTTGAGATATCAGCTGACGTAAGAAGGGCTTTATAAATACATTTGATTTGATTTGATTAATTGAGTGTATTCTTCTTCTGGCCCACTGGGAATGTGATGAAAGAAATAAAAGCTTTAGCAAGGACGTTAAAAATCGAATTTCTCCCGCTCTTACTCGAGACCCTGTCCAGGGCCCGCTCGATCAAGAAACAAGCCCACAGGTTTTGTCTATAGACTCTGATACAAAAGTTGCAAAGAAAAAGGTCAAAAGCTTCGCTAAAGCCAAGCCCACTCAAAATCCGAAAGTCGATCTGCTTTCACCTTGAACGGAAACGGCACATCACGTTGTTGCAAACGACTGCTTAACTTGTCATTTGCTAATTGTTTCGGGCGCGACAATATCGCTCATCCCTCAAACATTGTTCAATGATCTCAAAAGGGTTTTGAAGCCAACTAAACGTTGGTTAAACGTAGAATGATGCGAAACTACACTTCGAGGTTTCACTCAGACAACCTCGCCACTCACATTGAGAATAATGCAAGCATTACACTTCCAGGATGTATCGCTTGGTCACCCTGTGTATGTTACCAGCCTCAAATCTGAACCCCTGCTACTCGGAGCAGACTTGATGGATCGGTTACTCCCACTGATGGATTGGAACAGCAGCCATGTATGGTCACAGTGCCTTCCCCACTGACCACACCGTCTTTCCCCAATGCTAACTGCAACACAGTCATCCACGAGGGGCATCTGTCGAAAGCACGCCTTGGGAAAAATACGTTTCGAAACCTCTCAGTGCAGAATCCGATCCAAGGAGATATTACGATATCTTGACACATTCAATCAGCAAACCTGATTGACCATTCTTTTCATGATTTTGAGCCAGCAGTCTCTGTGAATGAGCAACTTCTGTAGTTGAGATTAACTTCTCTTGCTCTTCTGACACTTCCGCAAGCACTGCGGCCATCTCAGCAGGTAAAACATTGACGCGCAGAGTCTGTCACGCCGCTATAAACCCCGCGGCTACACCGTCGCGGCTATACCCTCGGATCCCGAGGCCATCCTTCCCACCTCGTGTCTAGCGATGGCACTCAGCTGGGGAATAGGGACGGAGATCCGTGAGGTGCAGCATTCCCAGCCGAACCCCGGGGGGGCCCAGATAACCGGATGTTTGTGCTTGATGCTATCCCCTCCTCGGTCCTGGAGTCGGCCCACTCCTCCAGGCTTGCCTGCCACCCAGGCTCCCGTTGGACCCTGGCCTTTGTGTGGCAATACTTTTGGTGGCCTACCAACGGTCCCGGACGTCTCCGCCTGCACGGTCTGTGTGCAGAACATGACTCCTCTGCAAGCAACGGCTGGTCTCCTTCAACCACTGCCTGTCTCTCACTGTCCCTGGGCTCACATATCCCTTTACTTCGTCACGGGTCTTCCCCCGTCTGATGGCAACACCGCCATCCTGACAGTA
The DNA here is from genome assembly GCF_965601325.2 of Salmo salar. Lineage (NCBI taxonomy): Eukaryota > Metazoa > Chordata > Actinopteri > Salmoniformes > Salmonidae > Salmo > Salmo salar. The sequence continues at coordinate 87,817,472 of NC_138303.1, forward strand.
TTGGACTGGTTTTCCAAAGCCGCGCACTTTATTCCTCTCCCCAAGCTACCCTCTGCCATAGAGACGGCCCAGCTCATGGTGCAGCAAGTCTTCCGGATCCATGGACTCTCGGTGGACATGGTCTCCGACCAGGGTCCTCAGTTCTCGTCCCCATTCTGGAAGGCATTCTGCATGCTCATTGGGTTGTCGGCCAGCCTATCCTCCGGGTTCCACCCCCAGTCCAACTGCCAGTCGGAGCAAGCCAATCAAGACCTGGAGATGACTCTTCGCTGCCTTGTCTCCGTCAATCCCACCACTCTGTCAATCCCAAACCTATGTCTCACAGCCCTTTGTCTCCTGTTTCCAGGCCCACCCCTCTCCCTCGTCTCATCCATGGCCAACCGGTGTAGACGGTGAGACGCCTCCTGAAGGTTCAACCGCGGGGCAGGGTATTCCAGTACCTGGTTGACTGGGAGGGTTATGGCCCGGAGGAGAGGTGCTGGGTCCCCGCTAGGGACATCCTGGACCCAGGCCTCATCGCTGAGTTCCAACGCCCGCACCCTGGTCAACCAGGTATGCGCCCCTAGGGGGGTACTGTCACACGCTGATCTTTTTCACCTGTCTTTGTGCTTGTCTCCACCCCCTCCAGGTGTCGCTCATCTTCCTCATTATTCCCACTGTATTTATACCTGTGTTCTATGTTTGTCTCTTGCCAGATCGTCTTGTCAGGTCTTACCAGCGTGTTTCCAGTCTCCCTGCTTTCTCAAGTAATTTTTCCTAGTTCCCCGGTTCTGACCATTCTGCCTGCCCTGACCCCGAGCCTGCCTGCCGTTCTGTACCTGCCTGACTCTGACCTGTTAACTTCTATGGGCTATGTGGGACGCTAGCGTCCCACCTGCGGGACACAGCCAGTGAAATATCAGGGCGGCAAATACAAAAACAACAAAATGTCATAATTCAACTTTTTCAAACATACAACTATTTTACACCATTTTAAAAAGATACACTTCTCTTTGATGTAACCACATTGTCCGATTTCAAAAAGGCTTTACTACGAAAGCAAAACATTAGATTATGTTAGGAGAGTACATGGACAAAAATAATCACACAGCCATTTTCCAAGCAAGGACATGTGTCAATAAAACCCAAAACACAGCTAAATGAAGCACTAACCTTTGACGATCTTCATCAGATGACACTCCAAGGACATTATGTTACACAATACATGTATGTTTTGTTCGATAAAGTTAATATTTATATCCAAAAACAGCATTTTACATTGGCGCGTGATGTTCAGAAAATATATTCCCACCAAAACGTCCGGTGAATGTGCACATCAATTTACAAAAATACTCATCATAAACGTTGACAAAATATATAACAATTATTTAACCTCTATGGGCTAGGTGGGACGCTTGCGTCCCACCTACGTAACAGCAACTGGCAGCCTGTGGCGCGATTTTCAAAACGTTAAAAATCCTATTACTTCAATTTCTCAAACATATGACTATTTTACAGCTATTTAAAGACAAGACTCTCGTTAATCTAACCACACTGTCCGATTTCAAAAAGGCTTTACAACGAAAGCAAAACATTAGATTATGTCAGCAGAGTACCAAGCCAGAAATAATCAGACACCCATTTTTCAAGCCAGCATATAATGTCACCAAAACCCAGAAGACAGCTAAATGCAGCACTCACCTTTGATGATCTTCATCAGATGACAACCCTAGGACATTATGTTATACAATACATGCATGTTTTGTTCAATCAAGTTCATATTTATATCAAAAACCAGCTTTTTACATTAGCATGTGACGTTCAGAACTAGCATACCCCCCGCAAACTTCCGGGGAATTCGCTAACATTTTACTAAATTACTCACGATAAACGTTCACAAAAAGCATAACAATTATTTTAAGAATTATAGATACAGACCTCCTCTATGCACTCGATATGTCCGATTTTAAAATAGCTTTTTGGTGAAAGCACATTTTGCAATATTCTAAGTACATAGCCCAGGCATCACGGGCTCGCTATTTAGACACCCGGCAAGTTTAGCACTCACCATAATCATATTTACTATTATAAAAGTTTGATTACCTTTTGTTGTCTTCGTCAGAATGCACACCCAGGACTGCTACTTCAATAACAAATGTTGGTTTGGTCCAAAATAATCCATCGTTATATCCGAATAGCGGCGTTTTGTTCGTGCGTTCCAGACACTATCCGAAATAGTAAAGAAGTGTCGCGCGCATGGCGCAATTCGTGACAATAAAATTCTAAATATTCCATTACCGTACTTCGAAGCATGTCAACCGCTGTTTAAAATCAATTTTTACGACATTTTTCTCGTAGAAAAGCGATAATATTCCGACAGGGAATGTCCTTTTCGGCAAACAGAGGAAAAAATCCCAAAGGCGGGGGCGGTCGGGTCACGCGCATAAGCCCAGTGTCCCTTGATCGGCCACTTGAGAAAGGCGATAATGTGTTTCAGCCTGGGGCTGGAATGACGACATTCTGTTTTTTCCCGGGCTCTGAGCGCCTATGGACGACGTGGGAAGTGTCACGTTAGAGCAGAGATCCTTAGTAAATGATAGAGATGGAAAAGAAGTTCAAGAAATGGTCAGACAGGCCACTTCCTGTAAAGGAATCTCTCAGGTTTTGACCTGCCATTTGAGTTCTGTTATACTCACAGACACCATTCAAACAGTTTTAGAAAATTTAGGGTGTTTTCTATCCATATGTAATAAGTATATGCATATTCTAGTTACTGGGTAGGAGTGGTAACCAGATTAAATCGGGTATGTTTTTTATCCAGCCGTGTCAATACTGCCCCCTAGCCCTAACAGGTTAAAGAACTATAAATAGACTACCCCTGGATGCAACCGCTGTGTCAGATTTTAAAATAGCTTTACGGAGAAAGCACATTTTTCAATATTCTGAGTACATAGCTCAGCCATCACGGTGAGCTATTCAGACACCCGCCAAGTTCGGGGCAACCTAATCTCAGAATTAGTATTAGAAATATTTTCTTACCTTTGCTGATCTTTGTCAGAATGCACTCCCAGGACTACTACTTCCACAAGAAATTTTGTTTTTGTTGGAAATAATCCATATTTATGTACAAATACCTACGTTTTGTTTGTGCGTACAGATCACTTATCCAAAGGCATAACGCGCGAGCGCGGAACGAGAGACGAAAAGTCAAAATGTTCCATTACCGTACTTAGAAGCATGTCAAACGCTGTTTAAAATCAATCTTTATGGTATTTTTAACGTAAAATGGCGATAATATTCCAACCGGACAATAGCATATTCATTCAAGAAGAAAAAGAAGGAACGGCGTGCTCGCGTGACTGCGCATATCCAATCCCTTTGTTGCTAGGCAATCCACTCAGAAACTGAGCTCCTATTATCTGCCCAGTGACAGGAGAATGCTCAAACCACTTTCTGAAGGCTTTAGACAGCCAATGGAAGCCTTAGGAAGTGCAACGTCACCCCACAGACACTGTAGCTTCAATAGAGAATCAAAAGAAGAACTACAATTCTCAGACTTTCCACTTCCTGCTTGGATTTTCCTCAGGTTTATGCCTGCCATATGAGTTCTGTTATACTCACAGACACCATTCAAACAGTTTTAGAAACTTCAGAGTGTTTTCTACCCAAATCTACTAATAATATGCATATTCTAGTTTCTGGGCCAGAGTAGTAACCTGTTTAAATTGGGTACGTTTTTCATCCGGCCGTGAAAATACTGCCCCCTAGCCCAGACAGGTTAACGTACTTCTGCCTATCCGGACCCCGAGCCTGCCTGCTGTTCTGTATCTTATTGACTCTGCCCTGGATTATGGACCTCTGCCTGCCTTTGACCTGTCTTTTGCCTGCCCCCTGTTTAGGTCAATACACATCTGTGACTCTAGCTGTCTGCATCTGGGTCTTATCCTGAGTTCTGATATGAGATGTTTCTACAACTTGATTGCAGTCCATCTGTGGTAAATTCAATTGACTGGACATGATTTCGAAAGGCACACACCTGTCTATATAAGGTCCCACAGTTGACAGTGCATGTCAGAGCAAAAACCAAGCCATTAGGTTGAAGGAATTGTCCGTAGAGTTCCGAGACAGGATTGTGTCGAGGCACAGATCTGGGGAAGGGTACCAAATATTTCTGCAGCATTGAAGGTCCACAAAAATGAGGGGACAAAAATGAGGGGACACGAACAACAGGTATAGGCCAATCAAAAAGGTTCAACTGTTTTGTCTGGAGTATGACTGGCAACTCAAGACTTTCTGGCTTACTCTCAACCTTATTACGAGAGGCAGCACGGGTAACAGCACAAACTGGAAATACCTCAGGAGATACACAGTTGCGATCTGGAGATACCCTTGCTGGGGACACTGAAGGCTGCTTTGTAAAGATGTTTAGTTTGCCATCTGCCCACACCTTACTACCTGCCAAGTCATTCCCCAAAATCATGTGGACTCCCTCTACTGGCAACTGGGGTCTAACCCCAACATCTACATCACCCTCTACCAGACCACATTTTAGGATAACTTCATGTAAAGGAGAAGAGAATGGAACTAAACCCATACCACGTACCATTACACAACTGCCAGTATCAGAATCCTTACAGAACGGCAAAACAGATTCCAGAATAAAATAATCTAAAGCTCCAGTGTCTCTTAAGATCTCGATTGAAACATTTTGGTTGCCATCTACCAGGGACACTACACCATCTGAAATAAAGGCTGAAAAATCACAATGGGAAGACTGAGAATCAAACTCAACTAGTGGCTGAAAAAGCTCACCCTGGTAGTCAGAGGCTGAAACAGGAGCTGCCATCACAGCAGGTTTAACTTGACCTGACTTTTTTGATTTAAGTAGAGGACAATCTTTCTTCCAATGTCCTTCAACTAAACAGTAGCGACAGGTATTAGCATTAACCGGTGCTTTAAGTCCTCCAGACCCAAACTTCTGCTGAGGCCTTTGGAAAGAAGCTCCAAAAAAGGTGACCTACTATTCCTAGAAGTAAAGTTATTTTTATGGTACATGTCACTGTTTGACTCAAAATGGCTTTTATGTGTTAGCCTCTACTCAATTCAATTCGCTTTATTGGCATGACGTAACAATATACATATTGCCACTGTACTCATCTGCAAGGACTGCTGCATCACTTGGAGACTTAACTTTACGTTCATTCATGTATGTAGCAACCTGGTCACACACAGAATTTTTTAACTGTTCTAACACAATCAAATTAGACAGACCCTCAAAAGTACTAACTTCAGAAGCTGTACACCAACGATTAAATGCAGAAGTCAAATCACGAACAAACTCAGAATAGGTTTGTGAATCTAACTTTTTCCTGTAACGAAAACGTTGACGATATGCCTCTGGCACAAGCTCGTAGACCTTCATAACTGCTGATTTAACTTTAGCATACACTTTACTGTCAGCTACACTCAGTGCTGCAAAAGCCTCACGTGCTTTACCTGTAAGTACACATTGCAACAACACAGTCATGTCCAAATCTGACCAAGCTCTAGCTTCCGCAATACGCTCAAATAAAGCAAAGTATGTGTCTGGATCTGACTCATCAAATTTAGGCAACAAACAAAGATTTTGTGAAACATCAAACTGTGGTAGTCCTTCTGGTCTATTAGCGCGATTGAGAAATGCTATCTCCAACTGCATTTGCAACATCTCCCTCTGCTGCTCAAAAGTTAATGAAGGGCTAGACTGAAAACTTGTACCCTCACTACTAGCAGACTGACCCCCAAAAAAACACCTATTTCCCTAAGACCCTGCTTTAATTTAGCTTTAACAGTCTCTTTAATTTTTTTAATCAACAATCTCAATCTGATAATGTTCAGCAATTTCAATTAACTGCTCCTTAGTACACAACTCTAAGGCTACCTCTGAAGGAGCTTGGACAAAACTACTCAGAATGGAAGACATTTTCCTCAACCAATACAACTATTACAAATGCTCAACAACAAAAAATACACAACTCACCTGCTGTCAGTCTGGGTTCAAGGACAGGAGCCACACCCCACTATCCTCCAAAAACAACTAACTTACTGGCCTGGTCTTTGTGCAGTCACATGTGGTGGGGTTTTATGCACACAAAACCAGTGGAGTGGAAAAGATAACCAGAACTGGCGGCCCCCCCATAACCACGGAGGTGCTCCCGAGCCGATGTAGGGGAAAAGGAAAAGGGAAGCTCTACCCACATTCACTGCCACCTAAAACAAAAACACCACGAGCCTCCTATTGACACTCGATAAGCCTGAACAGGAGAGGACTCCCACTTGAACAAAAACCCAGAAAAACCCAGAGTGAATTGCTAACCAAATTTAGCTACCAAGCTAACTGAACCAAAAGAACACATGGCTCTCAACGCTCTCTTCAACAATATTGGCCCAACCAAAACATCCCCTCAAACAAAAAATTTGGCAATCTGAACTAAACTAACCCAAGTTAACTATAAAACAATAGTCAAATAAGCCAAATTACAAATAAACAAACGTATCAATAATAAAGCAAAGACAATCTAGACAAAACCTTAACCAACTATGACAAAATGTTAAAGTAAACTAAAATACTAAAGTAAGACTAAAGTACAATTAACTTTAATTTACAGACGAGCCCCCACTTGTCACAGGCCGGCTCATAGCCTGTGGCAAAAATGAGGGGACACAAACAACAGGTATAGGCCAATCAAAAAGGTTCTTTATTATAAACCAAAAACTATTAACTTTAAACAAAGAAAAAGGAATGAGATGTGGAAATGTCATAACGTAGGGTGTATGTAAAGTGCAGGGATGCATGAATCTGTGTGTGTGAATATGACTGAGTGGAAACTACGTAAAACTACAAAGGTACAAACAAAACAGGATCATACCTGGAGGAGCAGAGAGAGAGAGAAGAGTGGTTAGTGAAGCAAATTAAATACCCTGAGCCCAGGTGGCTCAAATCACTAACGACCCTCCTCTGCCTGCAGGAGGAACCGCCCCTGCACTGCAGAGGAGGGGCCGTAACAGTATATAAATACACAGTTTGAAAAACAGTATCAAGGAAACAGGAAGTGTCCAGTCTCTATATACAATACATGGGACAGCATCGTTGGCTATGTGTTTGAGTGTATGTGTACAGTGCCTTCGGAAAGTATTCATACCCCTTAACTTTTTCCACATTTTGTTATGTTACAGCCTTATTCTAAAATGGATGAAAATGCTTTTTTCCCTTATCAGACACACATTACCCCATAATGACAAAGTAAAAACAGGTTTTTAGAATGGTTTGCTAATTTATATAAAAAATAAATAAAAAATATCACATTTACATAAGTATTCAGACCCTTTAACTCAGTACTTTGTTGAAGCACCTTTGGCAGCAATTACAGCATCAAGTCTTCTTGGGTATGACGCTACAAGCTTGGCACACCTGTATTTGGGGAATTTATCTCAATCTTCTCTGCAGATCCTCTCGAGCGCTATCAGGTTGGATGGGGAGCGTCGCTGCACAGTTATTTTCAGGTCTCTCCAGAGATGTTAGATCGGGTTCAAGTCCGGGCTCTGGCTGGGCCACTCAAGGACATTCAGAGACTTGTCCCAAAGCCACTCCTGCGTTGTCTTGGCTGGGTGCTTAGGGTCGTTGTCCTGTTGGAAGGTGAATCTTGACCAGAGAATCTTGTTTCTCATGGTCTGAGAGTCTTTAGCTACCCTTTGGCAAACTCCAAGCAGAATGTCATGTGCCTTTTACTGAGGAGTGGCTTCCATCTGAACACTCTACCATAAAGGCTTGATTGGTGGGGTGCTGCAGAGATGGTTGTCCTTCTGGAAGGTTCTCCCATCTCCACAGATGAACTCTGGAGCTCTGTCAGAGTGACCATCGGGTTCTTGGTCACCTCCCTGACCAAGGCTCTTCTCCCCCGATTGCTCAGTTTGGCCGGGCGGCCAGCTCTATGAATAGTCTTGTTGGTTCCCAACTTCTTCCATTGTGTTCTTGGGGACCTTCAATGCTGCCAACATTTTTTGATATCCTTCCCCAGATCTGTGCCGCGACACAATCCTGTCTCGGAGCTCTACGGACAATTCCTTCGACCTCATGGCTTGGTTTTTGCTCTGACATGCACTGTCAACTGTGGGACCTTATATAGACAGGTGTGTGTCTTTCCAAATCATGTGCAGTCAATTGAATTTACCACAGGTGAACTCCAATCAACTTGTAGAAACATCAAGGATGATCAAAAGAAACAGGATGCACCTGAACTCAATTTTGAGTCTCATAGCAAAGGGTCTGAATATTTATGTAAATAAGGTATGTTTTTTTTATACATTTTCAAACATTTTGTTTACCCAGTTGCCACCGGGTAAATCAATGACGTTAAAATGCCTATTTACTCTGTTCCTTCTGACTGCGCAATCCGCTATCTCATCAGCCCAGCCAGGCAACTTATAAACTTGATCTCCACTATAAAAAGCATCTCTCTCGACCTTCTCACATTTCTTTTAGACTAACATTTAGTTTAACAGCCGAGATTTGTATAAACCTTGCTGTCTGTCTCTCCGACATTTACAACATTATATATAAATTATCATTAGAAAACCATTTTGCAATTATGTTAACACACCTGAAAACTGTTGTCCTGATTAAAGAAGCAATAAAACTAGCCTTCTTTAGAATAGTTGAGTATCTGGAGCATCAGCATTTGTGGGTTCGATTACAGGCTCAAAATGTCCAGAAACAAAGAACTTTCTTCTGAAACTCGTCAGTCTATTATTGTTCTGAGAAATTAAGGCTATTCAATGCGAGAAATTGCCAAGAAACTGAAGAGCTCGACTCCTCACAAGTCCTCAACTGGCAGCTTCATTAAATAGTACCCGCAAAACAGCAGTCTCAACGTCAACAGTGAAGAGGCGACTCCGGGATGCTGGCCTTCTAGGCAGAGTTGCAAAGAAAAAGACATATCTCAGACTGGCCAATAAAAAGAAAGATTAAGATTAAGAACACAGACACTGGACAGAGGAACTCTGCCTAGAAGTCCAGCATCCTGGAGTCGCCTCTTCACTGTTGATGTTGAGACTGGTGTTTTGCGGGTGCTGTTTAATGAAGCTGCCAGTTGAAGACTCTGTGAAGAATTTATTTGGGCTCCAATTTCTGAGGCTGGTAACTTGAATAAACTTGTCCTCTGCAGCAGAGGTAACTCCGGGTCTTCCTTTACTGTGGCGGTCCTCATGAGAGCCAGTTTCATCAAAGCTCTTGATGGTTTTTGCGACTGCACTTTTCCAGATTGACTGACCTTCATGTCCTAAAGTAATGATGGACTATCGTTTCTCTTTGCTTATTTGAGCTGTTCTTAACATAATATGGACTTGGTCTTTTACCAAATAGGGCTATCTTCTGTGTCACAACACAACTGATTGGCTCAAACACATTAAGAAGGAAAGAAATTCCATAAATTAACAAAGCACACCTGTTAATTGAAATGCATTCCAGGTGACTACCTCATGAAGCTGGTTGAGAGAATTCCAAGAGTGTGCAAAGCTGTCATCAAGGCGTGGCTGCTTTGAAGAATCTCAAATATACAGTTGAAGTCGGAAGTTTACATACACCTTGGCCAAATATACTGCTCAAAAAAATAAAGGGAACACTTAAACAACACATCCTAGATCTGAATGAAAGAAATAATCTTATTAAATACTTTTTTCTTTACATAGTTGAATGTGCTGACAACAAAATCACACAAAAATAATCAATGGAAATCCAATTTATCAACCCATGGAGGTCTGGATTTGGAGTCACACTCAAAATTAAAGTGGAAAACCACACTACAGGCTGATCCAACTTTGATGTAATGTCCTTAAAACAAGTCAAAATGAGGCTCAGTAGTGTGTGTGGCCTCCACGTGCCTGTATGACCTCCCTACAATGCCTGGGCATGCTCCTGATGAGGTGGCGGATGGTCTCCTGAGGGATCTCCTCCCAGACCTGGACTAAAGCATCCGCCAACTCCTGGACAGTCTGTGGTGCAACGTGGCGTTGGTGGATGGAGCGAGACATGATGTCCCAGATGTGCTCAATTGGATTCAGGTCTGGGTTACGGGCGGGCCAGTCCATAGCATCAATGCCTTCCTCTTGCAGGAACTGCTGACACACCAGCCACATGACGTCTAGCATTGTCTTGCATTAGGAGGAACCCAGGGCCAACCGCACCAGCATATGGTCTCACAAGGGGTCTGAGGATCTCATCTCGGTACCTAATGGCAGTCAGGCTACCTCTGGCGAGCACATGGAGGGCTGTGCGGCCCCCCAAAGAAATGCCACCCCACACCATGACTGACCCACCGCCAAACCGGTCATGCTGGAGGATGTTGCAGGCAGCAGAACGTTCTCCACGGCGTCTCCAGACTCTGTCACGTCTGTCACGTGCTCAGTGTGAACCTGCTTTCATCTGTGAAGAGCACAGGGCGCCAGTGGCGAATTTGCCAATCTTGGTGTTCTCTGGCAAATGCCAAACGTCCTGCACGGTGTTGGGTTGTAAGCACAACCCCCACCTGTGGACGTCGGGCCCTCATACCATCCTCATGGAGTCTGTTTCTGACCGTTTGAGCAGACACATGCACATTTGTGGCCTGCTGGAGGTCATTTTGCAGGGCTCTGGCAGTGCTTCTCCTGCTCCTCCTTGCACAAAGGCGGAGGTAGCGGTCCTGCTGCTGGGTTGTTGCCTTCCTACGGCCTCCTCCACGTCTCCTGATGTACTGGCCTGTCTCCTGGTAGCGCCTCCATGCTCTGGACACTATGCTGACAGACACAGCAAACCTTCTTGCCACAGCTCGCATTGATGTGCCATCCTGGATGAGCTGCACTACCTGAGCCACTTGTGTGGGTTGTAGACTCCGTCTCATGCTACCACTAGAGTGAAAGCACCGCCAGCATTCAAAAGTGACCAAAACATCAGCCAGGAAGCATAGGAACTGAGAAGTGGTCTGTGGTCCCCACCTGCAGAACCACTCCTTTATTGGGGGTGTCTTGCTAATTGCCTATAATTTCCACCTGTTGTCTATTCCATTTGCACAACAGCATGTGACATTTATTGTCAATCAGTGTTGCTTCCTAAGTGGACAGTTTGATTTCACAGAAGTGTGATTGACTTGGAGTTACATTGTGTTGTTTAAGTGTTGCCTTTATTTTTTTGAGCAGTGTACATTTAAACTCAGTTTTTCACAATTCCTGACATTTAATCCTAGTAAAAATTCCCTGTCTTAGGTCAGTTAGGATCACCACTTTATTTTAAGAATGTGAAATGTCAGAATAATAGTAGAGAGAATGACTTATTTCAGCTTTTATTTCTTTCATCACATTCCCAGTGGGTCAGAAGTTTACATACACTCAATTAGTATTTGATAGCATTGCCTTTAAATTGTTTAACTTGGGTCAAACATTTCGGGTAGCCTTCCACAAGCTTCCCACAATAAGTTGGGTGAATTTTGGCCCATTCTTCCTGACAGAGCTGGGGTAACTGAGTCAGGTTTGTAGGCCTCCTTGCTCGCACACGCCATTTCAGTTCTGCCCACAAATGTTCTATAGGTTTGAGGTCAGGGCTTTGTGATGGCCACTCCAATACCTTGACTTTGTTGTTCTTAAGCCATTTTGCCACAACTTTGGAAGTATGCTTGGAGTCGTTGTCCATTTGGAAGACCCATTTGCGACCAAGCTTTAACTTCCTGACTGATGTCTTGAGATATTCCTTCAATATATCCACATAATTTTCCTGCCTCCTGATGCCATCTATTTTGTGAAGTTCACCAGTCCCTCCTGCAGCAAAGTACCCCCACAACATGATGCTGCCACCCTTGTGCTTCACGGTTGGGATGGTGTTCTTCGGCTTGCAAGCATCCCCCTTTATGGCCAAACAGTTTTATTTTTGTTTCATCAGACCAGAGAACATTTCTCCAAAAAGTATGATCTTTGTCCCCATGTGCAGTTGCAAACCGTAGTCTGGCTTTCTTATGGCGGTTTTGGAGCAGTGGCTTCTTCCTTGAGCCTTTCAGGTTATGTCGATAGAGGACTCGTTTTACTGTGGATATAGATAATTTTGTACCCGTTTCCTCCAGCATCTTCACAAGGTCCTTTGCTGTTGTTCTGGGATTGATTTGCACTTTTCACACAAAAGTATGTTCATCTCAAGGAGACCAAAGACGTCTCCTTCATGAGCGGTATGACGGCTGCGTGGTCCCATGGTGTTTATACTTGCGTACTATTCTTTGTACGGATAAACGTGGTACCTTCAGGAGTTTGGAAATTGCTCCCAAGGTTGAACCAGACTTGTGGAGGTCTACACATTTTTTTCTGAGGTCTTGGCTGATTTCTTTTGATTTTCCCATGATGTCAAGCAAAGAGGCACTGAGTTTGAAGGTAGGCCTTGCCAATTAGCCTATCAGAAGCTTCTAAAGCCATGACATCATTTTCTGGAATTTTCCAAGCTGTTTAAAGGCACAGTTAACGTAGTGTATGTAAACTTCTGACCCACTGAAATTGTGATACAGAGAATTATAAGTGAAATAATCTGTCTGTAAACAATTGTTGGAAAAATTACTTGTGTCATGCACAAAGTAGATAACCAACTAAATTCCCCAAATACAGGTGTGCCAAGCTTGTAGCGTCATATCCAAGAAGACTTGATGCTGTAATTGCTGCCAAAGGTGCTTCAACAAAGTACTGAGTTAAAGGGTCTGAATACTTACGTAAATGTGATATTTTTTTTCATATAAATTAGCAAACAGTTCTAAAAACCTGTTTTTACTTTGTCATTATGGGGTATTGTGTGTAGATTTATGTGGAAACATTGTATTTAGTCAATTTTAGAATAAGGCTGTAATGTAACAAAATTTGGAAAAAGTAAAGGAGTCTGAATACTTTCCGAAGGCACTGTATATCATAATTAAACTTTGAATGGGATATTATTTGAAACAAGTTGGCTTTTCACTATAGCTTACAGTGTGACATATCTTCTTAGTCTCACCTGTCAAGAGTATGCTCTCCCTTGGTACGTCCTTCTTTGTTGTTCTTTTGTTATATTTAAACTTTCATTCCTCTTACGTTTTCCTTTCCTCTGATTTGGCAATTGTTAACAGTGTTGTGGAAATTCATGAAAACTGAGAGAGACTTTGTCATTTCTTCAAACAATCATCTTTATTTAATATTGCAATAATGAAGCTGGTCTACCGCACACTCTCAGGTGTGTTGCTGAGAGTTTAACCTTTAATGAAAAAAAACAGATCTTTTATAGGAGACCTAAAAATGCTTAGTCAGGGCTGGTTCCACCCCTCCAATGCTGATCGGGGGCATCATAAGTCACCTTGGGTTAATCTCCTGTGGGCATCTGCACCCGGTGCCATTTCCCAGATGCAAGAATGATTAGACGCAATAAGGGATTGTTATACTCCTCCAGGCTATCTCTATCTCGGGTCACACACACCACATCTTATCTATGGAATGCCAGCTGTAGGTTTTTAATCACCAAGTCATGAATCAATAGTCCAGAGGCTCCAGAGGCCCAATCAGTCCCAAAGACACAGATGAGAGAGTACTCATCAAAGCTATTAGAGATGCATAAACAGTATTATAACATAATCTTGTAATTTTTCTCTTACAACAGCTGCACCAAATATTACACTATTCTTCTACCATTACTCATCCGTGTCCCATTTCTTGACCTTATGTAGCACGTAAACTGAAGAAGATTGTACAGCTGAAGAGTCTGGAGGAGGATCTGCCCACCCAAGGCCCCACTGATGCCATCCAGGGAGTCTCTCCCCAATCCGGCCTGAGCTTCCATTCCCAGCTGGTGTTCCTTAACATCTTGGAGTCCATTGAGCCAGAGGTGGTAAATGCAGGACATGACCAATGCCAGCCGGACTCAGCTGCAGCGCTGCTCACCAGCCTCAACGAACTCGGGGAGCGCCAACTTGTCAAAGTGGTCAAGTGGGCCAAAGGCTTGCCAGGTACAGTACTGGAATAGAAGGAATGTATTTCCATGTTGTCCTTGATAAGTTAATTATTTAGAAGATGTCATTTGATTTATAACAAGTTTGCAATGGCATTGCAGCACATTGGAGGTAGTGAAGGCATTTATCATATTTTGATAATTATATTGTAATCAATGATGGTTATCCATTTCCATGTGGTTATTCATTTTCTTCTCAGGTTTTCGGAATCTGCATGTGGAGGACCAAATGACAGTCATCCAGCATTCATGGATGGGGGTGATGGTGTTCGGCTTGGGATGGAGGTCCTACAAGAATGCCAACGGCAGAATGCTCTATTTCGCTCCGGACCTTGTTTTCAATGAGTATGTGATACGATGTGATAGTGAATTCAATTATCTCCTCTAAATTACCTTATTACCACCAGGGCCACCAACTCAGTGTTGTCCCCATTATGTTGGTGGAGATTTCCTCCAGTGAGTTGGCTGTAATAAGTATGACAGATACCAATTTTCATTTTTTTGTCCATCTCTTTCTGTCCCTGTCTCTCTCTCTTTTTCTCTCACTCTATCTTTCTCACCGATATGTCTAGAATTACATGTGCACAAGGGCTTACAAACCTGGCTTTCAGTAACATTTATATTTAATTTCCCTTCTTTGCGAGGCATTGGAAAACCTTCCTGGTCTTCGTGTTTTAAATTCACTGGTCGACTGAGGGACCTTACAGATAATTGTATGTGTGGGGTACAGAGATGAGGTAGTCAATCAAAAACATGCTAAACACTATTATTTCACACAGAGTGAGTCCATGCAACTTATTATGTATCTTGTCAAGCACATTTTTACTCCTGAACTTATTTAGACTTACCATAACAAAAGGGGTTGAATACTTATTGACTCAAGACACTTCAGCTTTTCATTGGTAATTCATTAGTAAACATTTCTAAAAATATAATTCCACTTTGACACTATGGGGTATTGTGTGTAGGCCAGTGACAGCAAATCTCAATTTAATAGATTTTAAATGCAGGCTGAAACACAGCAAAATATGGAAAAAGTCAAGGGGTGTGAATCCTTTCTGAAGGGTAGTTCAGATCTGAATATTACTGAGTACGCTAGTATCATAGATGACTGAGGGAGTTCAATAACATTTAATGTAATTCATTACTGAGGAATGTGCACAGATTTACACTATATATACACAAAAGTATGTAGACCCCGCCTTCAATTAGTTTGTTTTGTCTATTTCAGCCACACCTGTTGCTGACAGGTGTATAAAATCGAGCACACAACCATGCAATCTCAATAGAAAAACATTGGCAGTAGAATGACCTTACGCTCAGTGACTTTCAATATGGCACCAACAAGTCAGTTTGTCAAATTTCTGCCCTCCTAGAACTGCCCTGGTCAACTGTAAGTGCTGTTGTGAAGTGGAAACATCTAGGCCACACAAGCTCACAGAACGGGACCGCCAAGTGCTGAATCGTAGCGCGCAAAAATAGTCTGTTCTCGGTTGCAACACAATACCGAGTTAAACTGCCTCTGGAAGCAATGTCAGAACAAGAACTGTTCGTCGGGAGCTTCATGAAATGAATGGTGTTCCATGGCCGAGCAGCCGCACACAAGTCTAAAATCACCATGCGCAATGACAAGCGTCGGCTGAAGTGGTGCAAAGCTTACTAGGCCCCTTTGTTCCAGTGAACAGTATACAATGACATTCTAGACGAAACTGTGCTTTCAACTTCGTGGTAACAGTTTGGGGAAGGCCCTTTCCTGTTTCAGCATGACAATGCTCCCGTGCACAAAGCAAGGTCCATATAGAATCTTTTTTTTTTTGATTCTTGTGGAAGAAATTGACTGGCCTGCTCAGAGTCCTGACCACAACCCCATTGAACATCTTTGGGATTAATTGGAACGCTGACTGCGAGACAGACCCAATCGCCCAACAACAGTGCCCAACCTCACTAATGTTCTTGTGGCTGAATGGAAGCAAGTCTCTGCAGCAATGTTCCAACATTTACTTGAAAGCCTTCCCAGAAGAGTGGAGGCTGTTATACTAGAAAAGGGGGGGGACCAACCCCATATTAATGCCCATGAGTTTGGAATGAGATGTTCGACGTGGAGGTGTCCTCATACCTTTGGTCATGTAGTGTATATTACCTATAATGAATGCATTATTATTGGTAATATAAAATGTTGGAACTAGAGCACCCTTATTAGCATTGATCCATGTAGCTAAGTAATATAGAGAATATAACCTTCTAACATGTACTATAAGCAGTGTTGGGGAAGATTATATAGTTTACCAAGCTACCACACTGGAAGAAGTTAAGCTACACTAAAGCTACCCTTGAGTAAAATATAGTTTACTTAAAGTTACTTGGAAAAAATGTGTTCACTACATCCAAACTATTTTGTAATATTTATCATATCTAGATCTGAAATGTCATAGACTACAAATTGCAAGAACAGATCACTTCTGAGTCAGATGTTAACAGAATGTGTCATTTAGCCTATGAAACACAAAAACTATGATTCAAGTGAGAATTAGGCAGGTCTGATGCCGAAAAAGGAAATTCTTTCATACTTCTTTATGCAAAAAATGTGTGTGAGCTTCCAGTAGCTACATCTCCACATTACATTGTTTTTTTTATTAACTGCAAAAAAAAAAAATAAAAAAGATTCAGTACCAATCACTGCAATCCTGTATTCAGAAGGTATACCCTGCGGGCACAACTGGTTGAGATGACATCATTACAACCATATTTGCCTGCTTAGCAGTAGGTCAAAGGTCACATATAACTATCCTCAAAAAGAGGGAGGACGCTAATTTTGTAATCATAAGTTTCACATACTGGTCTCACCATCTTATCCTCTCATCTATTTGCCCCCTCTATACATAATCTCTCATAGCAACAGGTGATTCCTTTCTTAATATATTCCCCATAGGCTACCCCCCCAGTCTTTTTATTGGCTCATTCTCAATATACTCAATCTCACCCTGTTCCTCCTCTTTTCTCACGTCCCCAGCCATCGGATGCACATCTCCAGCATGTTCGATCACTGCATACGGATGAGACACCTCTCCCAGGAGTTTGTCCTGCTGCAAGTCACTCAGGAAGAGTTCCTCTGCATGAAGGCCCTGCTCCTCTTCAGCATCAGTGAGTGTTGTTGCCCAGACAAAGGCTGAGAGGTCCATTAACAGACTATAGAAAGCATCACATTGTGTATTTCTTCTTTCATGAAATTGACTTGCAAGCAATTTCCTCTAAGCCATTTTCATAATGCTGTCGAAATGGAGTGCAATTTGAGATATACTACATGACCAAAAGTATGTGCACATCTGCTCGTCGAACATCTCATTCCAAAATCTAGGCCATTAATATGGAGTTGGTATCCCCTTTGCTGCTATAACAGTCTCCAATCTTCTGGAAAGGCTTTCCACTAGATGTTGGAACATTGCTGCATGGCCTTGCTTCCATTCAGCCACAAGAGTATTAGTGAGGTCGGGCACTGATGTTGGGTGATTAGACCTGACTCGCAGTCGGCATTCCAATTCATCCCAAAGGTGCTCGATGGGGATGAGGTCAGGGCTCTGTGCAGGTCAGTCAAGTTCTTCCACATCGATTGACAAACCATTTCTGCATGGACCTCACTTTGTGCATGGGAGCATTGTAATGCTGAAACAGGAAAGGGCATTCCCCAAACTGTTGCCACAAAGTTGGAAGCACAGAATTGTCTAGAATGTCATTGTATGCTGTAGCATTAAGGTTTCCCTTCACTGGAACTAAGGGGCCTAGCCCGAAACATGAAAAACAGCCTCAGACCATTATTCCTCCTCCACCAAACTTTATAGTTGGCACTATGCATTGGGGCAGGTAGTGTTCTCCTAGCATCCGCCAAACCCAGATTCGTCCGTTGGACTGCCAGATGGTGAAGTGGGATTGGTTCATCACTCCAGAGAACGCGTTTCCACTGCTCCAATGTCGGCAAGCTTTACACCACTCCAGCAGACGCTTGTCATTGCGCTATGGTGATTTTAGGCTTATGTGCAGCTGCTCGGCCATGGAATACCATTTCATGAAGCTCCCGACAACAGTTCTTGTGCTGATGTTGCTTCCAGAAGCAGTTTGGAACTCTGTAGTGAGTGTTGCAACCGAGGACAGATGATTTTTACGCGCTACGTGCTTCAGCACTCGGCGGTCCCGTTCTGTGAGCTTGCATGGCCTACCACTTCACAGCTGAGCCGTTGTTGCTCCTAGAAGTTTCCACTTCACAATAACAGCACTTACAGTTGACCAGGGCAGCTCTAGCAGGGCAGAAAGTTTCCGCATTGAAAATCACTGAGCTCTTCAGTAAGGCCATTCTACTGCCAATGTTTGTCTATGGAAATTGCATGGCTGTGTGCTCGATTTTATACACCTGTCAGCAACAGGTTTGGCTGAAATAGCCAAATCCGCTAATTTGAAGGGATGTCCACATACTTTAGTATATATAGTATAGTGTAGCTTCCATTGAAACCAAACAGTGCATTTTTTATAGTTTAACAACAGAGATTCAATATTGTGGACAAAACAACTACATGCGGTCTCATTTGCAGTTCCAGTGGACGGTCTGAAGAGTCAGAAGTACTTTGATGAATTGCGGCTGACCTACATCAATGAACTTGGTCGCGTCATTAACTATGGAAGGAAGTCCAACTGCTCTCAGAG
The DNA here is from genome assembly GCF_965601325.2 of Salmo salar. NCBI lineage: Eukaryota > Metazoa > Chordata > Actinopteri > Salmoniformes > Salmonidae > Salmo > Salmo salar. The sequence continues at coordinate 87,836,157 of NC_138303.1, forward strand.
GTTGTATCAACTCACCCGTCTCATGGATTCCCTCCAACCGGTGAGAGACAATGTGTATCCTCAATAACTGTATTTGATTTATTCTGTTGTCATAGCAGATTTTATCATACATTCTAAGTTATGAAATTCTTACTTTGTTTTCCAAAGCAAAATTGTAGAATGTGACAGAATTGTAACTTTTGTCTTGTCGCTGTCCATTTTTCCAACCCCCAGGTTGTGAGGAAACTCCAGCAGTTTACATTTGATCTGTTTGTCCAGGCCCAGTCTCTGCCCAACAAGGTCAACTTTCCAGAGATGATTGCAGAGATAATCTCAGTACATTTGCCAAAGATCCTGGCAGGCTTGGCCAAACCAATCCTGTTCCACAAGTAGCAGGATTTGCCATCATACTGAGAAAAATCCAATCCAAGCTGCCTCTATATACTTCAGCCAAGGCTCTGTAGTGTTTCCCTTGTAATGTTCTCTCGCTCCCTTTTTTTATGTAATAGCTCAATGTACCATTTCTGAAATCATTGTATCATTACAGTAGTTTAGCCGCTTAGCAAACATAATTGAGATAATTTTCTCAGAAGGGCAGCAAGGTTTTAGCATTTATTTCAAGTTGCAAGGTGTCACCTTGTTGACAGCCCAATCTGTCCTGTATTTCAAGAAGAAAAAAATACACAAGACTAGTAGTGTTATGTCAAATGTAAGAAACAGAAGAGTATCATCCATTGACTAGATGAAGACAAAACTAAACAAAATGCAGAAACAGTTAAACATAGCTATGCATATCTCTACTTTAGGAACTTTCATGAGATTGTGCTATGCAAAAAAAAAATAAATATTACCAAAAGGAATGTGAAACAGTCATTTGCAGTATACTCTTACATACAGAGTCTATCTGTATTTACTAGCTAACTACTCAACGGTTGTATCTGACTGACTATGGTGTACAACAATGCTATTTTCAATATACATATACAATGCATACATCACTACATGTATTGTACAGTATTTAAAACTTTCTTGCTAGTTATTTAGGTAGTGAACAAACAGTAATTCTAATGGTACGGTCATACTTTCATCAATTCACCCAAAGTGACTAACTAATTCCAGACACAAAGTGAGACAATTGGAATGAATAACTTTACAGAATATTTTCAGTGGCAGTGGATCTCTATTGAGTTATTTAAAAGTAAATTATAGTATGAAAGCTTTTAAAACTTGGCTGCACATTTAGTCTGCATGTAGTTTCAGATGACTCTTTTGCGTCACACATGATAGTACTGTGCCCAAGTTAGTTGGTCAAACTGAACATACTCATAATCTATCAATGCTGAAAATCCTCTAAGGTTTAACGCGGCCTGAATATTTGCATTCTTTAGTTCATCAGAACATACAGAGGTGCATGCGCCATGTGTTTGTAGATGTTAGAATGATTTAATCTTTATTGAAAACAACAGGGGCGGATCTCTGGTTTTAGAGGTGGGGGGGACATAGCATGCCAAATTCATGTAGCCATTTGTAACCAACAATTGCTCTATAATGAGGTCCATTAAATGCAAACAAATGTTCAAACCAGGGGAGAACGAATGCCTCTTCTCGTTGAAGCCTTGAAGTTCAAGTCCGACCGTGGTACTGCAGGCATTGTTTGAAGAAAACAGGATCCCCCATTATAGTGAATGGGAAAATAGCAATCTTCGTGGTCAATCGTGTAAAAAAATAACAATCATGGTGCCAATAATTACCTCTATTACACCAAATGTATGTCCCCGAACCAATTATTTAAAAAAAAAAAATCGCCCAAGGACAATTTAGTAGCTAATGGCAGCCTGCAGTATCCCAGTCAGCCTTCAACTTTAGTTACTCAATGAGAGGGGGCAGCATAGAGCTAGCCTGTAACGTCACTTCCTGGAGAAGCTCAAACTGCGCATGTTATGTACGCATGATACGCCATCTTAACAGGCTTCCTTGGCTTCAAATGCTCTATTGAGTCTTCACATAGGAATGAATGGTGTCCATTCATATAGTCATTAGTTCAAACTGAGTGACATTTTTGTTCAGATACCTCAACAAAATAAAACTTTGGATTCAAGGATAGCACAAAACAATAGTTTAACTCAACAAATTCCCTGTCTTTGTTTTTATATGCCAACTGTGGCTTAAATTACTTAATAAAATCAAAGTTTCATACTAGATGAAATGCATTATCACATTAAGAATGTAATTATATGCCTTTAAAATGCTGAAATCTTCATGTAGATATCTTGAAAACAGAAAAAACTCCAGAAAGATCCCATTTTCATGGTCTTCGACATCTGATTGAACAAATGGTGGTATCCTAGTGGTTAGAGCGTTGGGCCAGTAACTGACAGATTGGAATCTCCAAGCTGACAAGGTGAATAATCTGTTCATGTGCCCTTAAGCAAGGCACTTAACCCTAATTGCTCCTGTTAGATGCTCTGGATAAGAACTGGTGCACCTGGCACCGACAAACGCTCAAATTCACTTAGGTCACTCGTTTTGCCCATCCCAACATTAAATCGAACAGTAACTGAATGCCTCAATGCCCGCCTGCCTTCTTTATACAGCAAGCCACAGCCACGTGACTCACTGTCGGTAGGAAGAACCATTTCATGAAAGGGGTGAATAAAAACTGGCCACTGAGTGTATATCTCTTCAATAGCTTGTGCATAAAGCTGTATTTACATTGTGACATAAACCCTTTCTCTATAACGCATATTACTGTCAATTGACATGTGAGAAATATTTGTTGTTGACGACCATAATTCTTATAAAAATGGACTGCAATTCTCCAAGTAGCTCAATTCAATCAAACCCCATTGCAATTTTCAAACAGTAGCATGTATATAAATATACTATTTCCCTTACAAACAATCGATCAATTGTATTTTATAAAGTTATTTTTACATTAGCAGTTGTCCAAAGTGCTAAACAAAATGGCAAAATGCTTTTGGTAAAAACCGCAAATGAAGACACGTGTACATTACAGAAGTTGTGTAATGTACACGTTGCTCACCTGAAAATATGACATTTTCTCTTCTGGAGAGACATCGGCTATGCCTATAAGCAATGACATTGTTAATTTGAATGTTTAATACATCAGATGACAATTTGTTAAAACCATGGGTACATACTGTACATTGATTGGTATTGTTTTATTCATTTGTTACTCATCTTGAGAAGAAAATATACTCATTACAGGGTTTTCCTTAAAAAACATCTCAAATCAGGCAAACCAAATTGGAAAATATCTTTGAGTACGAATTCAAAATGTACTATAGGGCCCTATAATTATATATATATTTTTTGTCAAATTCAGTTTAGTATTTTCCCCATTTACGTTTTCTGATTTCAGATTGGTTTTCAATTTTTGTTTTGCACTGTAAAAATTACAATACCCACAATACAGTTATCATTAGCATCGCTAACTGGTTACACAAAGTGCGGCCACCACACAGACAGGGGCATTCACATGCCATTGCTTCTTCAGAAAGTTTCAGGAAAAAAAATAACAGATGCATCATTTTCATATCTTGTGAGGAACTTGTGCAAATAAACATTTGATTCCTATTCTACTAAATTCAACACACTTTTGAATATTGTTGAAATCCGTTTATGTCTGGATTCCGTGATGTCTGCAGATTTTATAGGGCCCTAAATATGAAGGCCATATAATTGCCTTAAAAAAGCATAGATGTTATACCATATATTATTTTACAGTTCATGTAACTTTTAAATAATCTGTAAAGTAAAATGAGCAGCAGTTGTGTCTACCATACTGAGTCCACATTACTTAACTTGAATTCTGAGGTAAATAGATTTAAGGAAATGATCAAAGATAAAGCTATTTCTCTTTATACACCCAGTAATCATGCAATTACTATTTTGTTTATCATTATACATGTTTTCAACATTTTTAGATTGACTTGGAGAACAGGATTGCTCTGTCAAGCAAAAAAACTATTTTCCATCATTAACTTCATTACTTTAAAATGTACCATGGTAGACCAACATTGAAATGTCCATATAAGCCTACAAGTAAATGACATCACAAATATATTAAAAAGTCAAAATGGACATAGCTGTATAAATGTATACATTTGTATATTAACCTGTTTTTGTGTAAATGGTACAATTACTTTGTGTACATGTTACTGACATTTTATGTCTGTTACAAAATGTAATGGCTGAACATTTTTCTTACAAAATCAATTGTTAATGCTTTTTGACTACCTTCTGTAGTAGTATTGATTTAAATATTTTTATGAGTAAAATGCAAAGTTGCATGACTTCTTAAAGATATGAGGCAATTCTGACCATCAAAATGGTGTTACCGAATCTTTTAAAGTTTGTTGTATTTTTACAACGTCTCTTATGTGAAGTGACTATTATTGAATGAGTCTATTTAAGAATGACCCCCACCCGTAACCTGTAAATTGATTGTCCATTTTCAGCTATTGATATGATTTGTCAGGTAGGTCTTAGTGTACATGTTGTGTTCCTTGTTTATTTTCCTTTGCATATTATTAAAAACAATCAAAAGTGTAAATGTGTTTCACTTACTTTAAAATGTACATACGGTAGTTGTTTCATGTCAACTTTCCTTTTATTTTTCATAAATCTCTGAACCCAGAACCAAATCTTGTGTGCACTATCTAGCTAACTACTTGGTTTATGTTTGGGGGTTAAAATCTGAGTGCAAAAGGGAGATTCAGCCCCTCCCCACTATGTAAAATCTGGCCTCCACTTCGATCACTACCTTGATTCGTCAAGAGAATCAGTGATGCTGTGCTCTTACCCGGAAAATGTTTGTTCCCCTATCTAAGATGAAGCAAGTATCGGCAACAGATGTCTACATTTGTGTTTATATTCTGTCACAAGAGTTTAGCTATATACCATGAAATGACGTGGCATTTTTACTTCCGGGTTCTTGTTTTGTAGGCTAAGAATGAGTCTCAAATTTGCATCGTCAAAGTCATTCAAATGCGGTCGTTTAATATACATTTTAAAATGTATACGTGTTTCTCTGTAAAATGTACTTACAAAAGGACAGTTTAACTTATTTGACGGCCAAAAAGAAGCACGAGGCCTTAAAGTTGGAATCGTTTCATTTGAATGACAACTCTCACCAGGGCTATACTGTACAGTATGTCTATCTTTCAAAAAAGTATAATTAGGAAGTCAGGAGCGATAGCATTGCAAAATACACAACATGCAAATCGACATTTGGTAGCGCATCAGCAGTTTTCCTCTTATGTCAGCCACTGACAATCAATCTATTAGCCCATATCACCTAACATTTTATAGATTGCTAGGTAAGTTGGTCCAGCCAGCTAATTAAACCTTGTAGTAATCATAGCCAAATTACTGAGGGGAAACCAAAGGAACATGCCCAGGGGCCCTGACTTCCAGGGGCCCCCCATTGATTTTGTTAGTCTCTCACTCAGATGACTTATGCCATGTACATATGCTATGGCAAAATGTGTAGAACTGCAAGGATGTAGAATTAAAACTGCAACATTTTCTCTCTATTCCATGACACAATAAGTAGAATCACATGAAATTTGTTTTAAAACTGCCCTTAGAAACTTGGTTGCAATGGTAAAAATGTAATACATCTTTAATACTGGTAATCAGAATGTATTAGGTATCAAATTTTATTGCTATGATTTGATTAACGTTTGAATTGTAATTTCATTAAAAAAAGCAGTCGTTTCAAGACCTAAAATGCAATGTTTTACATTTTATATTTAAGCAATAAGGCACGAGGGGGTGTGGTATATGGCCAATATACCAAGGCATTAGGGCTGTTCCTTAGTACGACGCAACGCGGAGTGCCGGGATACAGCCCTTAGCCGTGGTATATTGGCCATATACCACAAACTCCAGAGATGCCTTATTGATATTACAAACCGGTTACCAACATAATTAGAGCAGTAAAAATACATGTTTTGTCATACCCGTGCTATACGGTCTGATTGATATACCACGGCTGTCAGCCAGTCAGCATCTAGGGCTCAAACAACCCAGTTTATAATTCTAAATAAAACATGTCTATTTGTTCAGTCCAGGGCCCACCAGGCCAAAGGTTTGAGTTCTCCTGCCGTAAGTACTTTATATAATACAAAAAAAGTTTTGCAGTATAAACCACTTGCATTATGTTTTGTCATTGATACACAGTTACACATCAAATGTTTTGGTTGATATTGAACTGTCATTAAGTATTTTTCACAGTTGCAAATCCGGGGGACAAATGCCACCACAGTTCAATAATTACATATAAATTCAATACAACTTGTCCCCTTAGGGCAATTAATAACTGCGTCTGCTTATTGACAAAAATAATAGAATCCAATCTATCTTGTAAATTCCTTCTTGATAAGACCATAGAGCATTTTGAACAGGTTATTAGTACGCTTTAAAACTAGAAGCTGGTTCCCCTGGATTCTTAAGGAAACGCAGCTGTTTTTATATCAATATCAAATCATTTCTGGATAACTATTAAAAACCTCACTGTAATAGATTTCCATGAAACTGACAAAAATAGGTTTTTAGCAAAACAATATTTCTTAAGCAAACAAGAATTTTGCTGGGACTGCCTGGGGGGAGTCTGAGTGGGGAGGCGAAAACTAGCTGTAATGAATTTTTTCCCCTCAGTAATCTACACACAATACACCATAATGACAAAGCAAAAACTGTTCAGACATTTTTGTAATAAATAAATCACACACACCACAGGAAACCAAATCACATTTACATACAGTACCAGTCAAAAAAGTTTGGACACCTACTCAATCCAGGGTTTTTATTTTTACTATTTTATACATTGTAGAATAAGTGTGAAGACGTAGTTTTGACGTATATGGAATCAGGTAACCAAAAAAAGTGTTAAAACAAATAAAATATTTTGTGTTGGAGGTAAGCAGCCACCCTTTGCCTTGATGACAGCTTTGCACAATCTTGGCATTCTCTCAACTAGCGTCATGAGGTAGTCACCTGGAATGCATGCCAATTAACAGGTGTGCCTTGTTAAAAGTTAAAGAAATTCCACAAATTCTTTCCTTAATGCGTTTGAGTCAGTTGCGTTGTGACAAGGCAGGGGTGGTATAGAGAAGATAGGGCTATTTGGAAAAAGATCAAGTCCATATTATGGCAAGAACAGCTCAAATAAGCAAAGAGAAATGACAGTCCACCATTAATTTAAGACATGAAGGTCAGTCACTCCGGAAAATTTCAAGAACTTTTAAAGTTTCTTCAAGTGCAGTCGCAAAAACCATCAAGCGTTATGATGAAACTGGCTCTCATGAGGACCGCCACAGGAAAGGAAGACAGAGTTCTTTGCTGCAGAGGATAAGTTCATTAGAGTTACCAACCTCAGAAATTGGAGCCCAAATAAATGCTTCACAGAGTTCAAAGTAACAGACAAATGTTCTGATCAGACTGCGTGAATCAGGCCTTCATGGTCAAATTGCTGCAAAGAAACCACTACTAAAGGACACCAAGAAGAAGATACTTGCTTGGGCCAAGAAACATGAGCAATTGATATTAGACTTGTGGAAATCTGTCCTTTGGTCTGATGAGTCAAATGTGAGACTTTTGGTTCCAAACGCCATGTCTTTGTGAGATGCAGAGTAGGTGAATGGATGATCTCTGCATGTGTGGTTCCCACCGTGAAGCATGGAGGTGGTGTGATGGTACTTTGCTGGTGACACTGTCAGTGATTTATTTAGAATTCAAGGCACACTTAACCAGCATAGCTACCACAACATCCTGCAACAATACGTAATCCCATCTGGTTTGTCAGCAGGACAATGACCCAAAACACAACTCCAGGCTGGGTAAGGGCTATTTGACCAAGAAGGAGAGTGATGGAGTACTGAATCAGATGACCTGGCCTCCACAATCACATGACCTCAACCCAATTGAGATGGTTTGGGATGAGTTGGACCACAGAGTGAAGGAAAAGCAGCCAACAAATGCTCTGTGTATGTGGGAACTCCTTCAAGACTGTTGGAAAGCTGTTGAGAGAATGCCAAGAGTGTGCAAAGCTATCATCAAGGCAAAGGGTGGCTACTTTGAAGAATCTAAAATATATTTTGATTTGTTCAACACTTTTTTGGTTACTACATTATTCCATGTGTTATTTCATGGTTTTGATGTCTTCACTATTATTCTACAATGTAGAAAATAGTAAAAATAAAGAAAAAGCCTGCAATGAGTAGGTGTCCAAACCTTTGACTGATACTGTAAGTATTCAAACCCTTTAACTCAGTACTTTGCTGAAGCACCTTTGCCAGCGATTACAGCTTCGAGTCTTCTTGTGTAAGACGCTACAAGCTTGGCACACCTGTATTTGGGGAGTTTCTCCCATTCTTCTCTGCAAATCCTCTCAAGCGCTGTCAGGTTGGATGGTGAGCGTCGCTGCAAAGATTTTCGATTAGGTTCAAGTCCGGGCTCAGGCTGGGCCACTCAAGGACATTCAGCGACTTGTATCAAAGCCACTCCTGCTTTATATTGGCTGTGTGCCTCGGGTCATTGTCCTGTTGGAAGGTGAACCTGTTGGAAGGTGAACCCAGTCTGAGGTCCTGAGTGCTCTGGAGCAGGATTTCATCAAGGATCTCTCTGTACTTTGCTCCGTTCATCTTTCCCTTGATCCGGACTAGTCTCCCAGTCCCTGCTGCTGAAAAATATCTCCACAGCATGATGCTGCCACCACCATGCTTCACCATAGGGATGGTGCCAGGTTTCCTTCAGACGTGACGCTTGGCATTCAGGCCAAAGAGTTTAATCTTGGTTTCATCAGACCAGAGAACCTCGTTTCTCATGGTCTGAGAGTCTCCAAGCGGGCTGTCATGGGCCTTTTAATGAGGAGCGGCTTCTGTGTGGCCACTACCACAAAAGGTCTGATTGGTGGAGTGCTGCAGAGATGGTTGTCCTTCTGGAAGGTTCTCCCATCTCCACAGAGGAACTCTCGAGCTCTGTCAGTGACCATCGTGTTCTTGGACACGTCCTTGACCAAAGCCCTTCTCCTTCGATTGGTCAGTTGACTGGGCGGCAAGCTCTTGGAATAGGCTTGGTGGTTCGAAATTTCTTCCATTTAAGAATGATGGGGGGGACCCGTCAATGCTTCCAAAATGTTTTGGTACCTTTCCAAATCATGTCCAATCAATTGAATTTACCACAGGTGGACTGAAATCAAGTTGTAGAAACATCAAGGATGATCAATGTTAACTGGATGCTCCGGAGCTCATTGTCCAGTCTCATAGCAAAGGGTCTGAATACTTATGTAAATCATTTTCTTTTAAATTTTCTTTATAAAAACATGTTTTTGCTTTGTCATTATGGGGTATGGGTGTAGATTGGATTTTTTTTAATTCCTCATCATTTTAGAGTAAGGCTGTAATATAACAAAATGTGGAAAATGTCTTGTTTGTTTTTTAGTCCTCATTTGGACTAATCTTCCAAGATATTGCACATGAACATATCTTCCAATATGTTCATGTGCAATATTTAAGACATTGGTACTGTAGCCCGCATAAAACCAAACTGTTGACTTTATTTTCCCACGACTGCAAGGCCAAGCATGACTCCAACACCATCATTAAGTTTGCTGATGACAACAGTGGAAGGCCTGATCACAGACAACGATGATACAGCCTATAGGGAGGAGGTCAGAGTCCTGGCAGTGTGGTACCAGGACAACAACCTCTCCCTCAATGTGAGCAAGACAAAGGAGATGATCGTGGACTACAGGAAAAGGAGGGGCGAACAGACCCCCATTAACATCGACGGGGCTGTAGTGGAGCGGGTCGAGAGTTAAGTTCCTTGGTGTCCACATCACCAACAAACTATGATGGTCCAAACACACCACGACAGTCATTTAGAGGGCACGCAACACCTTTTCCCCCTCAGGAGACTGAAAAGATTTGTCATGGGTCCCCAGATCCTCAAAACGTTCTACAGCTGCACCATCGAGAGCATTCTGATCGGGTGCATCACCGCCTGGTATGGCAATTTCGCGGCATCTGACCCTAAGGCGCTACAGAGGGTAGTGCATACGGCCCAATACATTACTGTGGCCAAGCTTCCTGCCATAGAGGACCTATATACTAGGTGGTGTCAGAGGAAGGCCCCCAAAAAATAGTCCAAGACTCAAGTCATAGAGTGTTCTCTCTGCTACTGCACGGCAATCGGTACCGGAGCGTCAAGTCTAGGCCCAAAATGCTCCTTAACAGCTTCTGCCCCCAAGCCATAAGTCTGCTGAATAATTAATCAAATGGCCACCGGAGTATTTACATTGACATCCCCTTTGTTTTTACACTGCTGCTACTCGCTGTTTACTATCCATCTATCTATCTATGCATAGTCACTTTACCCCCACCTACATGTACAAATTACCTCAACTAACGACTCGGTACTGGAACCCCCTGTATATAGCCTTGCTATTGTTATGTAATCTTGTTGTGTTACTTTAGTTTATTTAGCAATGAACTGCATTGTTGGTTAAAGGCTTGTAAGTAAGCATTTCGCGGATAAGGTCTACAGCTGTTGGATTTGGCGCATGTGTGACAAATAACATTTGATTTGACTGCTGCATGTATCATGGCCACTGTTCATCGAAGTCTCCCTTTTCTCAAATTCTGACAATGAAAATCCCTCTTAGAAAAAACCGCATTGGAGTAACTTTATACAGTATTCTCTTGCCCTGCATTTGAGTTATAGTTGTTTTTTTTGTCATGTGGATATGACCACGCTAGTCCCCTTATGCTCAACTAATTAACCATTCTGATCACACTTTTCAATGTTTTTGAGAAAGAGTGGAAAGTTGATTTATTTTACTTTTCATGCTGATACATGGGGCATGTTTCTTGATAAATCAATACAACACTTACACAATGCATACAATGGAAAAATAAAAGCTGACAATTAGTTTAAGACAGGACATTGAAGAGCATATTTGTTTTATACAATCAACATAAAAACATCAATACAGCTGTTGCTGTTAAATATTTTGTTGACAGACAGGATCAAGCAGGTAAGAGAGACAAGACAAGGAATGTTTCTTTGTCCAAATGTTCACAGAAATCAAAATGGGAGTGAAGACAACATTTTAAGATGAGCCAAAAACCTCTGGGAATTCTAATGATGAGCTCTTACCTGCGCTGTCAATCATTCACAAAATATTCTGAGACAGAAATCATTGAAGACAAACTTTTTTAATGCTATACATATTAGCTTTGCATAAACCTCCCTTCACAATATAATGCTTTCTTAAAATTACACAGTATTCTCCATTGTGAGGTTATCTGCAATGGTGCAAGCCACTAACAGGTATAACAGTTGCTAGTACTATGTAGCAATATGGCCCCACACTAGGTACAATGTACAGTAGCTGCCAATGTAATTACCATGTAAATGATGGCCTTAGTGACACTACATACGAAGTAGGACCAAAATAAACAATATTGGAGTGTTGTATGAATGACAGTACCCAAATGGAAACAGAGAGATACCAACAAACGGTAAAAAAAACAAAAACAATTGCAAACATTTGAACTGCTGATCATTCTAATAAACCAGTGGTTATTTGGATTCCACAATCTAAAATAATTTAGTTAAGAGTTCTTAAAGCTGAGCTCCGCATTAGGTGAAACAGCGCCACTGGTCGCCCCAGGCGCATTTGTTACATGTTTTGTTTATGAAGAAGAGGACAGAGGAGCATCCAGCATTGTGGTGAACATTTTTTAAATAAATTGTATTACATACTCTGCTGTTCTATCGCGTGTGCAAGGATGTGCAATGATGTCCTACAAAATAAATAAAACATGTTTGAAGTAACATCTTCGTTGGACGTGGCAGTTTCACCGCTACGTATTCCAGCTTTAAGGGTTCTTAAGAACATGGGAATGATGAAATACATCTAACTAGATCTAACAAAGACACAGCATTCTGTAGTGTGACAGTGTGGATAATTTGTTACTTATCATTGTTGGTATAGTAGGACTAACCTCAAGCTTAACCAAATGTATTATGGTATTCAGCACATCAGAATTTCCGTGGTCTGTTTTCATTCATCAAAGTGCATCATGAACAGGAGTAGATAGCAATGCATATAACTCAACTCAGACTTTCTTAGGACCTGCACCTTTTGTTATCAGTTTTGATTTAAGATGCTAGTTAATAATATTGTGCTACAGCTGAGCAACTTGGGGTGCTTTAATGTCAACCTGGAACAATAGGGTACTACATTATAGAATATGTGAATTCCAAATGGTATCAGGTAGCTACAGTAGCTTTTTTTTTAGCAGTTTGAAATTGAATGTGAAACGTGTCATAATATTGTGTGTCAAATTCCTGGATACTGGAACTAGCCACTTGGACCAGGATTAATTTAGTTAACACATTATATTGGAGTTGATCCCATATAATATCGATCCAGATGCCAAAAGCTAAAAGATGCGGATCAGACGGAGACATGTAAAGGCATCCTATCTAGACCGGAGCTCCTTTATCACAAGTTAAACAACATGTTAATTGGGTCCCTTATAACAACAAGCAGGAGGATATCCACTGACAGGACAAAAGTGCTGTCATTCTGAGAGCATGCCTCCATTCCACAACAGGACAGTGTGTGTCCAGATACTCACTGCAGTTCCACAGGAGTAGAGGCCATGGTAACAGACTAATCAACTTAAATTATAAAGGAAAATAAAGATTGCACTTTGTAATCAAAACCAAAGTAAATCGTTTTTGTAAAATCTATTTAAAGATTTATGGGCCAAATAAGTTCATAAAAGCTGAGCAAGGCCAATTTCAAACAATAACATGCATCTGAAATACAGTTTCAGGTACACGTATGAAGCCAAGCTATTATCTCAACTACCTCTAAATCACCTCTGCAGCATCTCACTCAAACCATTACCCTCCCTCTGTCTGCCTGTTCCCAAAATGGAGGGGGTGGGAGAGAGAAAGAAATTATAGGACATCATACCTCTTCTTTCACATTGAGCAAAGTAGATGCTGGAGGTGAGACCGATGAGCTACATGAGGGAAGCAGAACACATTACACATGAAATATGCAACAATGTCAGATGCAAATACCATTTTAAAAATACATTTGAATTTCTCCAACAGTTACAGTTTGCAAGCACAACTATTGTCTAGATTAACCCGTTAGCTTGAAAGCTTCTACTTCATTATTCTGTATGTGCTTTACCTGTCTGGCTTGTGTATAGACAATTCTTTTATTATGAAATACTCTTAAAATTGATGGAAGTTCATCATTACAGTACATAACAGCATACAATCATTTACTGGATTTGAACCAAACAGTCCATGAGGCTACAAATAATTTGACATTTGAGGTTGGCCTCTATGCTTAATTTGGGACAAAACAACAGCTGTGCAGTCTGTGCCCCTCTTCTTTATTTAGTCTGAAACTCAAGGTGGCTCTGTCAAGGTTTTACTCAGAGTTACCAGGTTACACCTGACACCAGGAAGCCACATAGTCACTGAATGTAACATCAGCTCAACCCCTTGTTTAAAGCTTTTTAGTGGAAAACAATGTAGGTCTGTGGCAGTAAGATTGTTAGTGGGGAGAAAATGTGTGTCTGTGAGAGTTATCACAAGCTTATCACGTCAGTCATACAAGCATGGACATAGTCTGATGATCAAGATTGGTTTCAATATTCACTTGAGCTACTTCAAGACAACATCTCAGCTCCTCTTCAATTCTAAATCGTCAAACAACCTGAGATCAGTGACAGGGACTACTTACATTTTTAAGACCAGGATACTTTCAATAGTTCATCATTAAAGTCAACTGATCGATTTATTTCTCAGCAGTCACAGGGACGCATTACGTTTAAACAACTTGGCTTTGCAGCATGTTGAGGCCTTGCCAACCCTGACTGTATCCACTGCCATCTCATCATCTAACAAAGGGGCGTGTGGAGATAGAGCTTTGTTTTGAACCTACCTTCCAAATTGCCTTGAAGCATTCTCAAAAAACTTGGCTTTGGAAGCAACGCTGGAGAAAGAGAAAGACAGATTCATCCCAGTTCATCCCTGAGACATGTTGGGCTTTACAGCAGACCAAACACTCTTTTGGAGTACAATGACAAAACGTTATGGGCAACATTTTCTGCCCACTAAATAGCCCTGACAATGTGAAAATGGCATGTTACTTAGGATGTTACAAAACAATAATATTTAAAAATAGACAGGAGGGCATGTAATACAAAAGGAGTTTGGCAGCTTGTGATCTCATCTGTTGTGCACACTGTTTACTTGAGATGCACGTACATTATTGCCATTATCTCATTTTAATTAGCTATATTTTTCCTTCTCCTTCCTTTGTACTTTTATTTTATTATGTTATGATGTGAAGCACTTTGTTACTCGTATTGAAAAGCGTTATAAAAAAATGAAGTGCTTATTATTGTAAAAGAGAGCTTTTGAGATGCACCAGAGTGCAAGTATTATGATTAATACTTTTCCATTTTTGCATTTTGTTGGCGTTTAGTGGGCAGAAAAATTCACCCTAAATATACACTGAGTATACTAAACATTGAGAACACCGTACTAATATTGAGCACCCCCCATTTTGCCCTCAGAACAGCTTCAATTGGTTGGGGCATGGACTCTGCAAGGTGTCGAAAGCGTTCCACAGGGATGCTGGCCCATGTTGACTCCAATGCTTCCCACAATTGTGCCAAGTTGGCTGGATGTCCTTTGGGAAGTGGATCATTCTTGATACACATGGGAAACTGTTGAGCGTAAAAAAAACAGCAGCATTGCAGTTCTTGACACAAACTGGTGCACCTGGCACCTACTACCATACCCCGTTCAAAGGCGCTTAAATATTTTGTCTTGCCCATTCACCCTCTGAATGGCACACATACACAATCCATGTCCCAATTGTCTCAAGGCTTAACAATCCTTATTTAGCCAGTCTCCACCCCTTCATCTACACTGATTGAAGTGGATTTAACAAGTGACATCAATAAGGGATCATAGACTAACCGGGTGAATCCAGGTGAAAACTATGTCATGGAATAGCAGGTGTTCTTAATGTTTTGTATACTCAGTGTTATGGCATCGCACTGCATACCCCTTGTAAAACAACAGGAGCAGGCATGTACAGAGTACAAGACTGGTCATTGGGTAGTAGCAAATTGTAGGTTATTTTGTAGCTACAATGTGATAAATTGACACTGAAATCACAGTGGGGAATATCTTAACACACTAGCGAAAGAGTAAAATCTTTGACCTAAATGCAGCCAATGGAATTAGTATGTTGTGAAGGGTTCAAAACACATTTAACAAGACTTACAAGGACTGGAGAAAGACCAAAAGGAAACAAGGCTAAACACATCATTTTGTGATTGTTCTCTTGATTAAGATTTTAATCAGTCTGGATGGAATGTCTGGGTCTGGCTGAGTTCTAAGGTCTACTCACTACGACGCCGGGGTGTCCTCGCTGGGGGTTGCAGTGGGGCTCTTGTGGGGTGCAGGGTATCGGCTAGGGGGGTCAGGGGGTCTGGTTGGAGGTCTGCAGATGGCAGGCTTCTCAGCCGGAGACCTCGTTTTGATCACACCGTCACTTTCTGCAGCAATACAAGGAACGAAAACCTTAGCTTCCATAACAGAACCAAGAGCTAACACAATGAAATCCACTTTCAACCTTCTTTCTCATTGAACATGATATCAGTACCACAGAGCAGCTAGGTACTGTACTGCTGCACTGTTGTTAAGCGGAGTATAAAATGCAGTCTAGAATTCATAGCGTGTTTGTATAGGCCACAGGTTGTTCCGCTACCTTCTCGAATGACCGCAACACTTCGAGGTGGTCTTCTGCCTTGGAAGGACTGCGCTCGGTTCACAGTGACTCCCGTCTCTCCATTGGCTGTTGCATCTGGCCTCTGACCTCCATCCGGTAGCTTAGCAACCAGTTTGGCGACGTCAGAGTCTGAGTGTCTGTCCTGGCGGATGGATGGCCTGGGCAGGAGGGCCTGCCTCTGAGGAGGTTCTCGAGGGAGCCGTGGAGGGGCAGTTATGGGTTTGGTCCTCTGGAGAGGTGTGGGGCTCGTTGGGGTGTCCCCACCAACATCCACCCCCTCTGGTCTGCTACCATTCTGCTCATCTGTGAGACAAACACAGGAACATTTTCAAATCAACATACAAATAGAGTACACATTCAGCCCAGGCATATGCCTGGATTATCTTCTTGTGGTTGGGTTTAGTGCAGAGGTTGTTTTAACTGATTTTGAACTTGATATCATTACTTCTCCTGAGCTCCTACCTATCATGAGTAGTATACTTCTACTTACAGAATGGTATGTCTATACATGTAGTATGAGTGATCGTAGCATATTTTAATAGCATACCTATTAGAAAATGAATAATTAAACCCAATAAAAAAAAATATTAACCATTATAAAAAATAAATGAAAGATTATATGATTTTATTTGTTTATTTGGATCTCATTAGCTTTTGCAGAAACATCTGGTACTTTTCCTAAGGTTCGTAGAGTATTATAAAAGCAAGTCTAATGTTGGCATTTGGGCGGATGCATTTAATAATGGCAGAAAGCACAAAACCTTTACAGTTAAATACATTTATGGATTAATAGTCTGAGCTGGAGAAAAATATGGTTTTAAGGAAAGTGAATTGTGTATAACAATGATCTATTTATCTAGGAGATTAAAAAGTAAACAGGTGACTGGGTTGCACTCTCATCTGGAGTCATGATGTTGGCCAGGTTTCCAGTGGTACCTACACTATTCAAATGCTGCGAGGGATTTAGACAGGTGGTAGTTTGTTGTCAAGCAAATCGGAGCTGGTTATTTAGTGACTCCAAGCAGGAACTCAGAAGAGTGATAAATAAAATACCACACAATGAGGGGAGGACACGCTGCAAGTGTTCCACATCTTTCCATACGACAGTAAAATGAAAGGCATGACTCACACAGACATTTAACCCCAAGTTAAAAGAGATATAAATTACATGATTTAGCCTAAAGCAATAACTTCCATTCAGTGAGCATGGCCTAAGCAAGACCTCCAACTGCCTTTCTTTAAGCGCAGTTAACAAAAACAATTAATGGTTCAACTTGGCTGAGGAGGAGGTCGTAGTAAGCCAACATCTGGATATGCCATTGGCCACTATGCAAAAAAATGTAATGCTTATTGTTTACGAATCAACAAAATGGCTTGATAAAAATGTCCCATCAAAGGGAATGCGATTCATGTAAAGATCAAACATTTAGAAAGAAAAGTAAAAGCACCATTCTATTTTTGCAATTCACAACGAGTACTTAAGATTCACACTTGCAGTAATACTGTGCCCAGAATAAACGTCAGCCACCAACTGTATAAATCACCTTACACATACCAAGTGTACACTGTAATAATCCTAATATAATTATTTGCATTCACAGGACAAGGGATGGTAATGATAATAATGGTGATCATAAGGATGATGATTAAACCAGAGGCTGATAATTACTCTCAGTGTTCTGGAGCTGGCCATAATTAACTGCTGGGTAGACGCGGGGCGTGCGCTTGGAGATGGTGATTGGTTGCCGTTTCCTTGGGGTAATCCTTGGAGGCGGCATGGGTGGGGCTGTGGAACTCTCCTCTGGCGCAGTGTAGAAGATCTGTAATCACCCCAGCACATCCAAAAGGACTTACATTTTATAGACATTCAACTTGAGAACATGCATTTAATAAAATCTAGAATGTAGTGTACCATGGAATACTTGAATGTTTATGATGCCACAGTGCATTAAATAACAATCACATGACTCTTGAGCTCTTTGCAAAGGAGGAAAGGTAATGACATTTTTCAAATTCACCTTGGTGTAGTCCTCGATTAGAATCTCAACAACAATGTTCTGGAACTTTATATCCAACATGGCTGCCACAGTCTCTTCCTCTGCCCTCATCAGGGTGGGGCCAAAGATCACACCCATGTTGGAGGGAGTCATCAGGTTGTCTCCACTGTTGCTGCAGACACTGCCAACAGGAATCCAGACGGGTTCGTAAACAACATGATTCTCTAAAGACATGTCCAACAGGAACAAACACCTCTCAAATAGGGAACAAGTTAATGCCAGTTAATGTCAATTTATAATTGCACAACTACAATTAATGCATTAAATAAAAGTATTATTTTAGGAAGATTGGACCGGTATTTTCCTGTTTAAATTTACATTAACACTATGCATAGATGCATGAGTCTCAGTCAGATACTTTACCCATCTGAACAGATGCCAATTAATCCCTTCACTGATACACATGCAACACCACAAATGCAATTACAAAACAAGAAAAGGCCTAAATAAGCATAACTTGTATAACTTCATCAGTTAGGAGGCACAGAGAGACTGAAGCACAGTGGCATGTCATATCAGGTTAGCTCTTACTTCACCAGGTGTTGGATCAGTAGGCTTAGCATTTCTCGATTCTTCTCTGGGAGTTTGTATGTCAGGGAGTGGATTGCACCCAGTCGATCATCTAGACTATCTGATTCTAAGAAACAAGATTAAAAAAATTTTTTACATGAGCAATAACTGACATATTGTCCATAAGTTAGATTGAGACCTATTATGTTAAGAGCAATGTGAAAGTATTCATTGGTAATTAACACAATCCATATAACACACACACACACACACACACACACACACACAGTACCAGTCAAAAGTTTGAACGCCTACTCATTCAAGTTTTTTTTTTACTATGTTTTGCATTGTAGAATAATAGTGAAGACATGAAAACTATGAAATAACACATATGGAATCATGTAGAAACCAAAAAGTGTTAAACAAATCAAAATCTATTTTATATTTGAGATTCTTCAAATAGCCAACCTTTGCCTTGATGACAGCTTTGCACACACTTGGCATTCTCTCAACCAGCTTCATGAAGTAGTCACCTGGAATGCATTTCAATTAAAAGGTGTGCCTGGTTAAAAGTTAATTTGTGGAATTTCTTTCCTTCTCAATGCATTTGAGCCAATCAGTTGTATTGTGACAAGGAAGTGGGGGTAGTATACAGAAGATACCCCTATTTTGTAAAAGACCAAGTCCATTTTATGGCAAGAACAGCTCAAATAAGCAAAGAGAAATGACAGTCCATCATTCATTTACGACATGAAGGTCAGTCAATACGGAAAATGTCAAGAACTTTGAAAGTTTCTTCAAGAGCAGTCGTAAAAACCATCAAGCGCTATGACGAAACTGGCTCTCACGAGGACCGCCACAGGAAAGGAAGACCCAGAGTTCATTGGAGTTACCAGCCTCAGAAATTGCAACCCAAATAAATTCTTCAGAGTTCAAGTAACAGACAACGCAACATCAACTGTTCAGAGGAGGCTATGTGAATTAGACCTTCATGGTCAAATTGTTGCAAAGAATCATCCACTACTAAAAGGACACCAATAAGAAGAAGAGACTAGCTTGGGCTTGGTCTGGAGTCCAAATTGGAGATTTTTGTTTCAACCGCCGTGTCTTTGTGAGACGCGGTGTGGGTGAATGAATGATCTCTGCATGTGTGGTTCCCACCGTGAAGCATGGAGGAGGTGGTGTTATGGTGTGGGGGTGCTTTGCTGGTGACACTGATTTATTTAGAATTTAAGGCACACTTAACCAGCATGGCTACCACAGCATTCTACAGCGATACGCCATCCCATCTGGTTTGGGCTTAGTGGGACTATCATTTGTTTTTCAACAGGACAATGACCCAACACACCTCCAGGCTGTGTACAGTATGGGCTATTTTACCAAGAAGGAGAGTGATGCATCAGATGACCTGGCCTCCACAATCCCCCGACCTCAACCAAATTGAGATGGTTTTGGATGAGTCGGACCGCAGAGTGAAGGAAAAGCAGCCAACATGTGCTCTGCATATGTGGGAAGTCCTTCAAGATTGTTGGAAAAGCATTCCAGGTGAAGTTGGTTGAGAGAATGCCAAGTGTGTGCAAAGCTGCCATCAATATAAAATATTTGGGTAACACTTTTTTGCTTTATATTCATAGACATTGTGTATGAGAAAGTTCATCAGCAAAGCCTAATCCTCATCCCAGTCAAAATATTTCAGGTGTCCAGTTGCACACCCTCTGCTACATTGTGGTGTAATGTGAACCTCAAAAAGTTAAAAGATAAGCTCCCATGCCCCAGGACACCATCTCAGTTAAGAGGTTTAGAGCTGGTGTATAACATGCTTTTACAATGGTTTTACCATTTAATTATGGCATGTTCAAACACAATATGGAGTTTTTCACACCCACTATGATACTGTGGATCCAGTCTGTGGAGAAACGGACCAAAACAAAATTACGTTAGGAGGCAAGGGACTAGGATCCCCCGCAGGAGAACTGAATAAGATATCCAGAGGTAGGAACTTTAATTGACTGGATCTAATAAAAGAAAATGCCTGATGCTATTATACCCTTTTTCTTTGTTATTGCTTTTTGTCACAGGGAACACACAGATGGTGTGTGTATTTTTATAAAAAAATGTATAAAGAAAAAAATAAATAAATAGGGATTTGACTTTAAATTTACAGTACTGAACAGAGAGAATGTTTTTCTCCCCTTCCCTTTTATAGCTGTAACCCAGCCTGTTGAACTTGAGAGTGAACTCACTCTGATGGAGAACAAATGTACAATTAACTGTAGAAAGAGCACTTGGAAGACATAAAACAAGATGTGGAAGTAAACCACCTGTTGCTCAGCTCCCAAAGCCAACCTTAAAATGTAATTTTACATTTTAGTCATATCCAGAGTGACAGTAGTGAGCGCATACATTTTTATATTTTATTCGTACTGGTCCAGCGTGGTAATCGAACCCACAACCCTGGTGTTGCAAGAGCACTGCTCTACTAACTGTGCTACACATTACCTCTAATGACTTGTACGATACCCAAAAAGTGTTCAACAAAAACATGCCCTCGCATGAGAAGGAAAAGTAAAATGTGCCATGAGACTATCCTAAAGATCTAGAAATCTGTCCTACTACTGTACATGTTCTGATAACAGAAATCCATCAGTTCAGTGGCCTGGTGCAGATTTTCTTTTTAAAGTGTGTAAGCCATGTGCAAATAAAATGTTATCGGATCTTGAAGTGGGTCTGAATAATTGTTTCTCCAAGTCATTGTTGTTTTTACATCAGTAAGTGTGAAAACACATCTTACTTGCTGCTAAGATGAGGTCCCTGTTGAGACCGTAGGTCATCAGAGGCTCTGTTAAACTCCTGTGGATGAACACACACGATCAGGTAAACAAGTACAGTACAAATACTCCAACACTCACATCATACCCTAAAACAGCCTTTTTAATAACTGCTACTGAATTGTTGCTTATGCACTTTCAGCATCAACAAGTGCTACAGTACTCATTCTGAATGAATTTAAGAGTCCACTGACAAAGGTCTCCTTATCAAAATGTTCCTTCCTAGTCTGAAATTAGACTTAACAATGCAGTATTAAGGCATGAGTGACCAAAGGCCTAATGTAAGCCTTCAAGCAGCTGCCTGGCCTCCTCAAAGTGTGGAGACAAAACCTGTGAGTAAATCATTATGAGGGGTATTGGGGGAGGATAAAAACCTGGCCTTGAAGACAAGAGGCCTTGAAGACAAGAGGCCTTGTCACTGAGCACTTTAAACAGCAAACAATTATACTAGGCCCATGGAGCAGAGAGAAACCTCTCATCCTTTGCCAGCATAGATGATTACAACTTTAATATGTAGTATATCTAAATCACAGCACATAACTTATTTCAAAACATGGCATTATATTTTCTCATAAAACAAAGAATACAGTCCGGAAATTGCAGAGCGCTGTTTCTCCCTCTTTAAATGTCTCTAATTTAGAAGCTGAGTGCTAATGGGCATCAAACAAAGCTTGGTCTAACATCGTTCTATAGAACATGTTGTTCCAGAGCAACTGGCTGTTGAATGTCACCTGCTAGATGATTTAAGACAGGGGTGTCAAACTCCTTCCATGGAGGGCCTAGTGTCTGCGGGTTTTTCTTTTCAATTAAGACCTAGACAACCAGCTGAGGGGGAGTTTCCCACTAATTAGTGACCTTAATTAATCAATCAAGTATAGAGGAGCCTGTAAAGGAGCTGCCTATAAAGAATGAGTTTGACAACATTTAACAGGACAGGAACATACCGGAGATAAAACTTCATGGCACTTGTGATGGTTTTAATGTCCCAGTCACTGCTGTGGAAATCCACATCCCCTGGGCATTTCTGGTCTACAGGAAGAGGAGAAAGCCGATTAAAAACAAACAAGAAAACACAATTCTGAAGAGTGACAACAAGTACAGGTTAAACTCAAATAAAGCATACTATTTAATAGCAAATAAACCTGAAACACCTCGCAGCCCTCCCAAAACAAATAAACAGCAAACCAGTTGTAATTTGAAAAAAATAAGGATAAACGCTTTAATTAGAAACACTATTCATACCAATTTTAAACACTTCTACAAAAATCTGAATTAAATAGTTGGACTGATCCTACAGCCTTCTTAGACTCAATAACTTTGAAACAACCATCAGCAGCTAGAAAAAGATCACCCAAGAAGAAATATTAGACACTTAAAACATTAGCGCAGAGGAAAGCACAATGGGCATCTTTCCCATATCATTTTATTTGATATTCTGGGACAAAGTAGTGCCCCTATTTACTCAAATGACAACACACGTCACTCAATTCAGTGCTTCTGAGTTTCATGTATCAAACAGTTATTTCAGTTATATTAAAAAATATGGAGTCCCCATCAGATTACAGACCCATAAATGTAATAAATTGTGACAATAAAATAATAACAATACTCATAAGCAACAGAATGGCAGAAGTATTACCAGACTTGATACATATTAAGCCAACATGGTTTATTAGAAATATACACTTACAAATAAAACATGTGTCAGTATAATACAGTACACTAAAAAACAAGATGTATCAATAATGGCTGTTGATACTGAAAAGGCTTTTCACCGTCGAGTGGCCTTTTCTATTCAAAACTTTGGAAGCCTTCAACTTTCCACCTGAAATAATACATTTCATAAAAATATCCTGTATTGTGGCTTTGCTGGCATGCATCCCACTTTTTTCTCTCTGCTCCATGAGCCCCCCCCCCCAAGAATTACATATTATAAATGACCACTGGGTACGAGTTTGCGATGTCCTCTCCCCCCTCATGTTTGCACTGACAATACATGAAAATAGTCTGGGGATTAGCATGCGCATCTTCCATATGTAACCATTGTTCCTCTTTAGTGCATTTAACAAGTAAAAGCCTTTCGTGACGAGTTGATAGAATCTCAAGATAAAATTAACGTGAAAAAAATGAAATTATGGCAATAGGAAAAATACAATTTAACTTATGATCTACAGCACTCCTTTAAGTGAACCATAAAAAAATGTAAATACTTAGGATATTTAAGTGACAATAAAACAAATCTATTAAGATAACTTTATCCCAGATCTAATTCAGATCTAATTCAATTAAATAATCTCCCCATAAATGTAACAAGTAGAATAAACCTCTTTAGAATGGCATGGCTACCAAAGTTTGTATATTTATTCTCAGTAATACCAATTACCCACCAAAGACATTCTTTAAACAAAAAGTATACTCGGCCATAACAGACTTCATATGGGCAAATAAAACTCTGAATAATTAGGAACGTTTTACATCCCTAAATCGGAGGGTGGTTTTAACCTTCTAGATTTGGAATTGTATCAACTCGTCACCCAAGGCTTTTACTCACGACATATTGTTAAATACACTAAAGAGGAACAATGGTTACATATTGAAGATGCGCATGCTCATCCCGACTACTTGTTAAAAAAAATATATATATATATATATATATATAAAAAAAAGTAAAAAAATGGAAAAAAGTTAAAATATTACCCAAAAAATTAAGCAGAAATGGTAAAAAAAAAAATTTACAGGGGCCCTTGCAAACGTTCTGATTAGTGTTCTTTTTTTTCTTTTCTCAAGGTCACTGGCAAGTTATCTACAGTAGGTGCCGCCAGTTGAAATATCTGACTGTATTGGTGAATTAAAGTATTCATTTACTTTCCGAGTTTGTCTCAGATTATTTTATTTATCTTAAAATGCAAGTAAATATAAAATGCCAGTGTCTTTTGCACTGTTTCCACAACAATAAAACTATTATGGCGGGTTGGATACAAGATTATGATATTGATACAATTTTATGATAAATTAAGCCTTTGCAGTAGCACAGTGACATCTAGTTTAATATTGGGAAAAATAAATGTTATATCCGGTCACAGTCATCTGCTTTAGGGGCAAGGGAATTACATAAACTACTTCATAAATATACATTTGGTGCTTTTTAATATTGCTTCAAAATCTGCTGTGTGTTTGCCTGGCTACCCAAAATACTTGCTCCGCCCAAACGCTACGCCACACCCACGGACATTACTTTGTTCTCCGCAATGAGTCTGGATCTGTGTAGCTCCCTGACGACTTCTAGAATGCAAACGCATTCTAACCGTTCTGATTGGTCCAAGAAAAACTGCTGAGTTGGGCCAGAGTCAGAACACACATGGGTAAAGCAGCTTTTTAAAAATGTGTCATTGGCTTTGATACTATGATTAGTTAGAAATGATCCAATCACTGAGGTCTTAATTTTGCACAACAACTGTCTCAACCATCTAAAAAAAAGCAGAATAATTCAGTTTGAGTTCTCAGGCGTGCCAGTAAAACAGGGAAATGTAACAGTTTAATCTCTGTACTGTGCTTCAAACAGCCCCTCTGCATGAAACATTCTTCAATCCCATCTATCTATCTATCGAGAGAGCGAGAGCGAGAACATGTTGACTAGGTAATTTCCTCACCAAAGAAAGCATTTAAAAGCTTCTGCACTTGGATGTTACTGCCAACAGTTCTGTATACTCCTTCTTGTGTGAGTCCTGTAAAAGAGAGAAGGAGAGAGTGGGTGGGGTTTAGGTAAAAGGAAAGAAAAGGGGGAGTTTCCTCCAGAGAAATTCAGAGCAGTGGAAATGTACAGGCTGTTCCTCAGTGCAGGCCTGTATCAACTGGAGTGAAAATAGGGACGTAGCAGACAACGCCTTCACAACGTTAGCCTACTTCCCAGCCTCTTCCAAATGAATGATTTGCTTCACTGCTCCAGTGGATGGCTGGAGTTTATGTTATCATACGAGGCCTGTATATCTTACCGGTTGTGAAAGATAAGAGGATAATTTAATGTATGTATAATGTATGCCATTTAGCAGACGCTTTTATCTAAAGAGACTTACAGTCATGCGTTAATACATTTAATGCAATCTTGGCCCTGGGAATCGAACCCGCAATCCTGGCTTTGCAAGCGCCATGCTCAACCAACTAAACCATACAGGACCATAGTGCTGGTGCCTCACCAAACTCGTAAATAAATTGGACGAGTGAATTAGGGAGGGCTGAAGTGAGAAGCCCCATGGAATCTAAAGAATTTGAGCAGCTTGAGAGATAGCAGTTGAATGTGCCCACACATTTAACAGTTTTCTGATGCCACATGGTAATATACTCTCTCTGGAGTAATACATTTGTTGCCTACATAGTGGTATGATTCTTAAAAAGCTATGTATAGTACTGGTGCGTTATTAGTTATATTGCTGTAAACAAAGTAAAACAGCAAATGTAGTATGGACTGAAGTGCTCTACTATAAGGACATTTATTGTGGTGAGCTAAATGGTAAAGTTAAGCTTCCTGACTGGACGTCATAATGCAGCCGTTGTGTTTTTATTTACTGCTGGCCTTTGGTGAGAAAGATCATTTAGGATAGCAGTGAGGCTTTAGAGTCCCTCATTTCAAACACAACTCATCTCTGCCCTCTAACGGGCAATATGGAAAACTGACTTGACTATGACGAAACTGGCATGAAATCTGATAGGCGGCATACAAAACGCATGGTATGGACTAGAACTTTCTGGTTACTTTACCTTTAGTTTCAACGAAGTTAATGCATTTTCTTACAAACTTGAATCCAACTTCATTCAATTCCACTGTGGAAGACAAGTAACATTTAACAGATTTCACAAGCAGTGGAATGACAAACAAATGTGTCTTTATGGATGTTCAGTGAGGTTAATACGGTTTAATTTACTATATTATACTGCAGTAAAAAACAACAAATAATGAACATTGGTAATGGTACATACTTTCAGCTTGTTTGTGAATTGGGGAATGATAAATCTGGAATGAAAGGACAATGTAAAACACCAAAAACAAATATCTCTGGAGCTTTCTGTGGCCATCATAAAAATAACCCTGAATATATGATATTATTATAAAGATACGACTTTCATTATCATATTTCATTACCAAAGAAAAACAGCAAGATTAGGAATATAAAACACAATGCCTTTACAGTACAGAATAACATTTGGACCAAGGGGGCTGTATGGACCCTCCAGTAAAGAAACTCACAGGCTCTTTTCCATCCATGGCCTCCATCCATAACTTCCTGTTGGCCTCTGAAACAGCCTGGAGAGTGACAGGTATGTTTCTATGGTGATAGGAACAAGTGTCACAGTTAGTGCATAGCATGTTTGACTAATATATATATATTTTTTAATTGGCTGGTGTCTGAGCTCCCTTTTTTAGTTTAGTTTATTAAATCGACCATTAAAAAAACAAGCACACATAAAATGTGAAAAAGCCTTACATGCACATTAGTAAAATCATCAAAGATATCACAATAAAGTCTGAGACTTATTTCCATTGTGGTCCCTCTGTCTGATAAAAAATACACCTTATGGAATAGCGTGGACTGTGAAGTAACAAACATAGGCACAGACACATGCATGCACACACGATAACATACACACTATGCACACGTACACATGGATTTTTCATTGTAGATATGTGGTAGTGGAGAATGGGCCTGGGGGCACACAATGTGTTGTGAATTCTGTGAATGCCTTGGCAGCAGCTAATGTGGATCCATAATAAATACAATGAAATGTTAGTGTACGGCTTGCGTCCCTCTGCTGTAAATATTGTAAAGAATGCCTTGCTTGTATAAATATGAGTTCATGGTGTTCCCTTCCCCTGAAATCACTGAGTTTGCCATCTACTTCCAGCAGGAAGTAGGCACCTGCTGCCAACTGATTGTGTGGGCTATCATCCACTCTGTACATACACACACTCAGCGTCCTTGTAGACCACCTGTTCACCTCACTGCTCAAAATTGTTTATACCACAAGGCATGTATGATCTTATACGAAATTTACCTCATCTCGAAGTCTCAAAGTGGCTTGTTTGTACTAACCTCTCGTAAGTTTCGATATCAAAGCAGAAGCGCTTGTCTATGGACTCGGTCTTTCGGCGGAAGCAGGATTTAAGCTTCAGCTCTGTGGGGCCCTGGAAGAAAGCATCACAGTGTGTGGGTAAAAGGAAGGTGGAGAGGCCTAGAGAGATAATCTCTACATTACAGCTTTGGAGAAAGTAAAAAAAAAACAACAAAAAAAAATACAAAAAGAACAAAAATAAAAATAAAAAAACAATCATTATATGAGCACATATGCATTTGAATAATTTCATTGACTTATATCAGAGATGAACAAATAGTTGTTCAAGTGTCTAATGAAGATTCTATGACCAATTTTATGACCTACCTGTTTGGTTGCGGGTTTTGGTTCAGCAGGGACCATGACAAACAGCTTGCTGTCTTTGTGATACTTGCAGTAGTACTTCACCCATGACACACCCAAGGCCCCTGGGAGAGCAGGGTGATAGGATATCATGTCAGGGCTCATTCAATACAACATGTTGAGAGGAATATAGCAGGTTCGTTCCACCAATTAGGTGCCTTTTGAGAAGTGTAACTTGGTTGAAATTCACTTTTGATTTCACCTAATTTTAACATTGTCATAAAGAGCGCATGGTAAACCTAAAAAAAACGACTTTCCAATCTCAAGATATAATAAGTGCCTATATAGAGCCAAATAAAGTAATAGGTTGACCGTAACAGGGTTGATGATAAATAAATCCCCTTGTGAAAGGGGGAATGGAAGCTTATTGTGTGCAACAGGGAGAGGCAAATGAATGAAACATTTTTTTTTTAACATGAACTTGATAGATGGGCAAGAATTGATTTATCTATGGGTAACAGGGTTGACGTGTTTATGCTCGACCTGCTCAGTTTTCCACCATAAAAATGCCCAAAAAGTATAGAACCAGCTCACCTGCTTTTACGTTATGATTTGACTATTAGATGTTCAATGTTTTTTTGTTTTCTTTATGGAATAGTTTCACCTTATTAAAACGAGAGTTCAGTTCAAGTACCAGGGTTGACCTTAAAAATGAGGGACAGACAAATGAATCACTAACCACCTGAAATAAATAATATTCAGAAATTACTTTTTCAAAGGAACAAAATAATATTCCCGAAATTATTTTTTCAAAGGAACAAAATAATTAGGTCTTTACAATGATTGTGAAAGTTGGAGAAATGTAGGGATTAAGTGAGTTAAAATCTTTCTAGAAGTGACATAGGGTTGATGAGGGACATGTCAAAATGCTGAATTTTGGCACTTTAGCAAGCCTTTATTAATATAAAAAATCTGATTGCTTGAATTTTCCATGTGGTCTATATTAAAGAGCACTTAATTTAATATAACAGGCTTTTAAAATTCAATATTGGTGCACAATTTCTACTTAAAATATCAAAGGGCACTCATTTTGTGGGAAGACACAGCAGGTTTACGAACAAACTGTAACATGAATACGTACACTTCTCCTGAGAGTACAGGTAGCCCTCAATGGTTGGCTGGCCGTGCATTTTGCCGATCTGGGTTGGATGCTTCATTCTCTTCATCAGCTCCTCCATCTCCTCACGAGTGCTCTCAAAGTGGTTCCGCGTCTGCAGATAACAGCAAAACAGTCCATGTTGGATGGTTATAAGAAAGCCCTATTACAGCTTCCTGAAGTCCTAACCAGACCAATCACCACCATCATTAGGCATCATTGAGTCTCATTATCATCGGTAGCTACTCACATTCTGCAAGCTGAGCTGCAGCTCCTGCTTATAGGGCATGAAGTCCTGAGTCATCTCCACCGTCAGGTTGTTGAGTGTTAGGATACTGTGAAGAAATGCCAGCACCTGTCCATTGAAAACACAACATATAATTATATTGATAATCATTCAGAAAATGGTCCTGTCACTATATTCTTCTAATGGGCAAATGTATTTCATAATACTTAATGAAGTGAAGTGTAAGAGTTCACCTCCATACCTGCCTTGAGTACCAGATTTCTAAGCTCTCACAGCTGTTCAAAGGCTGTTCTTAACACTCACTCATAATGTACTCTAACACTAACCTATTTCTACTCTAGCATTTAGGCCCAATGAGAAATCAATGCAATTGTGAGTAATTGTTTCCTAGTGCCATGCTAGACTTGCCTTCCTTAATATGCAGGTGTTCAGAGGTAACTATAGTTAGTTCAGGATGAGGGCTATTGATCCACTGTGGCCGTATCATATAATAGGTTACACAGGCAGCATCTATAGCCTTGTGTATGTGTATGTATGGATAGCCATGCAGCAACACAGGGAGGCATAAACAGGAAGTGTGGGAGACAAGAAGAAAGCACTTACAGGCTCCACCACATCAAACTTCTTTCGGTCCTGCACCTGCTGGATCTGGTACACATACTCCACTGACGACTCATAGAAGTTCAGCCTCTCTTTGTCCAGCAGCTCGTCAGCCTGTGGAGGAATCAAATGGTGATTACAAAAGCAGCTTATTTCCAATTAGTCTTAGCTCAATTAGTCTTAGCTCATCTTTAAGCCATTGAGCTAGTTGAGTTATCCAATTATGGAGCATTAATATACAATAAAGACATTTTACAAACAAAACTTTGTAAAATAAAATCCATTGAACTCTTTACAGGAAGCCTATGTTAAGGGATTTCCACCAACCTCCTGCAGCTGAGTTTCCTTCTTCTTAGCAGACAAATTCAGATGTTTATCTAACTGATAGTAATATTTTTCGCTCTCTTTCTCAAACTTCTTCCTTCTTTCCTAAAAGAACGAAGTTAATTCAATTACACCATAATTCAACAAAACATTTACAATCTTTTTTTCAGCGTGAGACTTCATCATGAGTCAAGAAGAATAATAGCAAGATCTTAATCACAACAGTTTGTACATGCACATGTTGCTCCACACAGCCATAACTGGCCTTGATCTGTTGAGATCAGAGTTTCCCCAACCCCCTCCTGGGGGACCACAAAACAGTCCACATTTTTGTTCTAGCCTTGCACATCTGATTCAACTACTCAAGGGCTTGGTTATTACTTGAATCAGGTGTGTTAGTGCAGGGCTATAACAAAACTGGACTGTCTGGGAGGTCACCCAGGACAGAGTTGGGGAACACTGGTGTACATAGTCCTGCCAACACATTTGGAAGGCCTAGCATTTGTTTAAGATCATGTCTCAGCTGAGGTCATCTGTAGTTGATTACAGACGCCAAAGCACTCTAGTCCACAACCCATTTTGGACTCAGACACAGCTGCCTTGGCAGAGAGGACAGAGGCACACAAAGGGTGAGTTGGAGAAAGAGACGCTAACACTTTTTGAAAGCAAATTCCATGTTTTTAGTACAAACGCTGAGCCTAATACAATATGTACTAGAAAGATCTCAAATCAATTGTAGTCAAAAGTAGGTCAACAGACCAAGGGTATGTGAAAAATGGATATCCAGTCCAGAACCACTAGGCAGCTCCAGTTTTCCATTGGCAGCTTTCAAAAACTCAGTTGATTTATTTAGCGATTATACATTTTCCACATGTATACTGTGCAGTACAACACTAGCGGTGTTACTACACCCCATCTGACAGTCAATCTAAAAAGGCACAATTCAGTCAACCTGCATTGCAGCATAAGCAATCATAGAACTAGTACATTTGAATAGTCTTTGCAATGGTAAAAAAGTTTAACGTTGATCAACTGGGGCAGTTTATGGGGGCACTGGGTAAGTATACTAAAGAGATACATTTAGTTTGACTGAAAGCCTTGCTGAATAAGGTTGGTGTCATGGTGAGTTTCCAGCTAAATTTTCACAGCAAGCAAATCTGTAGGAGGGTGCCATCTCAGCGACACATGAGAGTGGTTTATATGTACTGCCAAAACTCAGATCCTCTTTTCTCCCATCATGTGCACACACTTGTTAGAAGGAAAGAGTGCTGCTTCAGCTCATGAATGTCTAATAGAAAGTGAGTATACTCAACAATCCAATAACCCATAATTGTAAAATGTACATACTGAAGTATCCATCACCCTAAATAAATGAATAAAAAGCTCTATATGAACTCACTTTTGTCACTCCTATTTGCTCCTTGCGAAACTTCTCCAGTGGCTTGATAAGCAGATCACAAGCATTCTGAACCTGAACCAGGAAGAAAAAAAAAAATACATTGCATGACATATTTACAGTGCCGTCCGTAATTATTGGGAAAGTGATGCATTGCTTTATTCTTTCGGCTCTATACTCCAAAACTTTGTATTTGAAATCAAACAATGACTATGGAGGTTAAACTGGAGACTGTCAGCTTTAATTTGAGGGTATTTCCATCCATATCGGAGAACCGTTTAGACATTTCAGGGCACCAAAAATATTGGGACAAATTCACTTGTGTATTAAAGTTGTGGAACGTTTAGTATTTGGTCCCATATTCCTAGCATGCAATGATTACACCAAGCTTGTGACTACAAACTTGTTGGATGCATTTGCGTTTCAGATTATTTTGTTCCCAATAAAATTAAATGGTAAATAATGTAGTGTCATTTTGGAGTCACTTATTGTAAATAAAACACTTCTACATTAATGTGGATTCTACCATGATTACGGATAGTCCTGAATGTATCGTGAATGAGTGAAAAAGTTAGACGCACAAATATCATACCCAAAACATGCTAACCTCTCACCTTTACAATAAGAGGGGTATGATATTTGTGCGTCTAACTAACTCACTCACGATACATTCAGGACTATCCGTAATCATGGTAGCATGCATATTAATGTAGAAGTATTTAGAAACATATTGTTATTTACAATAAAATGGACTCAATATAACACAATACATTATTTAGCATTCATTTATATTGGTCACAAAATAATCTGAAACACAACAAAATCAAAAAGCAAATGCAGCCAACAAGTTTGATGTAATCATTGCGTGCTAGGAATATGGAACCAAATACTAAACTTTTGAACATTTTATTACACATAAGTGAATTTGTCCCATTACTTTTGCTCCCCTAAAATGGGGGGGATGGGACTATGTACAAAAAGTGCTATAATTTCTAAACGGTTCACCCGATATAGATGAAAATAACTAAAATTAAAAGCTGACAGTCCACACTAACTTCATAGTCATTGTATAATTTCAAATACAAAAGTGCAGGAGTACAGAGCTAAAATAATTTAAAAAATGCTTCACTGTCCCAATAATTACGGAGGGCACTGTATGTTCTGGCTGAAAAGATTTGGGATGAGCCCTCGGATCCTCAAAAAGTTCTACAGCTGCAACATCGAGAGCATCTTGACTGGCTGTATTATCACTTTGCATGGCAAATGCACCGCTCTCTACCACAATTGGCAAACTGTCTAAACTGGTTTTTGCTTTGTCATTATGGGGTATTGTGTGTAGATTTAAGATGTATTTGTTTTATTTAATCCATTTTAGAATAAGGCTGTAACGTAACACAATGTGGAAATAGGAAAGGGGGGGGGGGGGGGGGGGGGTCTTAATACTTTCCGAATGCACTGTACACACACACACACACACACTACACTGACACAAAACCCACACACAATGACAACACACAGTTTTACACATCATATCCTGCTGCTACTCTGTTCTTTATTTTAGTCCTATTATCCATCCTGATGCCTAGTCACTTTAGCCTGCCTTCATGTACATATCTTCCTCAAACACCTCGTACCCCTGCACATTGATCTGGTACTATGTATAATGTAGTGTCATTTTGGAGTCACTTATTGTAAATAAAACACTTCTACATTAATGTGTATTTTACGCCTATTTAATTTTTTACAAAATGTTTAACTCCGCATTGCTAAAATGTACACCCGTTGTATTCAGTGCATGTTACAAATACAATTTTATTTGACCATTTGGCAAAAACTTTCATGCATTACATTAAACACACAAGGTGAGTTATGATAAGAATGCGTGAAAAGGGGAAACCAGCAACTATAAGCCTAGAAATCAAACAAATAAACAGCGAGATCTCTTGCACTCCAGCAGGTGTTGCTCTTCTTCCCCTCAAAAAGAGCATCAGCTGTGTTTAAAAACATTCTTAAAGCATCCAGAAAGCCTAGTATAATAGGATCTGCTGCTTTTCACTGCACGCTGATAATGCAGTGTCACGACATAATGACTTCTAAAGCACAAAGCCACAGACTAGAGTTCATTCCAGGGACCAGATCTTCACTACTTTTTAATCTGGATCAGAATGATCCAGATTCTGTAATCCTCTTTTTTGCAATTCAGGATCAGATCAATTTGGCCGTTAAGTAATTTATGATTATTTATTTTTGTATTATTTTTTTTTTAATGAATAATCATAATAATATAATAATAATAATTATTATTATTATTATTATTATTCGGAGAGGATCATTCTGATTGAGATATCAAGATCACAGAATCCAGATTTTCAGTGCTTTGAAAAGTCCTACACCTTGCCATAGTGAACAGGTTGTGGTACTTCTGGACTATTTGCATTGTGTGTCCCTCCCCCCAACCCCTCTTTTACACTGCTGCTACTCTGTTTATCATGTATGCAGTCACTTTAACCATACATTCATGTACATACTACCTTAATTAGCCTGAGTAACCCGTGCCCCCGCACATTGGCTACCCGGGCTGTCTGCATTGTGTCCCGCCACCCACCAACCCCTCTTTTACGCTGCTACTACTACTACTACTCTGTTTAGCATATATGCATAGTCACTTTAACCACACCTACATACTACCTTAATTAGCCCGACTAAGTGGTGCCTGTATATAGCCTCGCTACTGTTATTTCACTGTTATTTTTTAAAATAATTTAAAATCTCTTTATTTATCTATTGTTCACCTAACACCTATTTTTTACTTTAAATTTGTACCGTTGGTTAGGGCCTGTCGGTAAGCATTTCACTGTAAGGTCTGCTGTATTTGGCACACGTGACATTAATTTATTTATTTTTTAAATTAAAAATGGTTTTGATAGGAAAACAGGAGTAACCTACATGAAAAAAAAGGTACATACAGTGCATTCGGACAGTATTCAGACCTAGACTTTTTCCACATTTTGTTACGTTACAGCCTTACTCTAAAATTGATTAAGTTGTTATTTTTTCCTCATCAATCTACACACAAAACCGCATAAGGACAAAGCGAAAACAGTTAAGAAATGTTATAACAAATGTATATATATAAAAAAAAGGTACGTAAATCTCACAATTTACATAAGTATTCAGACCCTTTACTCAGTACTTAGTTGAAGCATCTTTGGCAGAGTTCACAGCCGAGTCTTTTTGGATCTGACGCGACAAGCTTGACAAAGCCGGTATTCCTTTCTCCCATTCTTCTCTGCAGATCCTCTCAAGCGCTGTCAGGTCGGATGGGGAGCGTCACTGCACAGCTATTTTCAGGTCTCTCCAGAGATGTACAATCAGATTCAAGTATGGGCTCTGGCTGGGCCACTCAAGGACATTCAGAAACTGGCTGTGTGCTTAGGGTCGTTGTCCTGTTGGATGGTGAAATGTCGCCCCAGTCTGAGGACCTGAGAGCTCTGGAGGAAGTTATCACTGTACTTTGAGCCGTTCATCTTTTCGCATGGCTTGGTTTTTGCTCTGATATGCACTGTTAACTGTGGGACCTCGTATAGACATGTGCGTGACCTTTCAAATCATGTCCAATCAATTACATTTACCACAGGTGGACTCCAAACAAGTTGTAGAAACAAAGAATGATCAATGGAAACAGGATGAACCTGAACTCAATTTCAAGTCTCATAGCAAAGGGTCTGAATGCTTATTTACATAAGGTATGTTTATTTGTAATAAATCTGCACAAAAGTCTAAAAACATTTTTTTTTTGCTTTGTCCTTATGGGGTACTGTGTGTAGATGGAGGAAAATGTTTTGTTTAATACATTTTAGAGTAAGGCTGTAAAGCCTTATTCTAAAATGTGGAAAAAATTAAGGGTCCGAATACTTTATGAATGCACTGTAGATGAAAATAGAACCTGCCTGCATATCACTTATAAATAAGTAGATGCATCTATTTGACACTTCTCAATATAACAACTGCACACATACCAACAGACCAGTCAAAAGTTTGGACAACTACTCATGCAAAGGTTTTTCTTTATTTTTACAATTTTCTACATTGTAAAATATTAGTGAAGACATAAATTAATGAAATAACACACATTGAATCATTTAGTAACCCCCCCCAAAAAGTGTTAAATCAAAATATATTTTATATGAGATTCTTCAAAGAGCCACCCTTTGCCTTGATGACAGCCTTGCACCCTCTCAACCAGCTTCATGAGGTAGTCACCTGGAATGCATTTCAACCAACAGGTGTGCTTTGTTATAAGTGCATTTGTGGAATTTCTTTCCTTCTCAATGTGTTTGAGCCAATCAGTTGTTGTGTTGTGAGAATGTAGGGGTAGTATACAGAAGATAACCCTATTTGGTAAAAGACCAAGTCCATATTATGGCAAGAACAGCTCAAATAAGCAAAGAGAAAACGACAGTCTATCATTACTTTAAGACATGAAGGTCAGTCAATCTGGAAAATGTCAAGAACTTTGAAAGTTTCTTCAAGTGCAGTCGCAAAAAACATCAAGCGCTATGATGAAACTGGCTCTCATGAGGACCGCCACAGGAAAGGAAGATCCAGAGTTACCTCTGCTGCAGAAGATAAGTTCCTTAGAGTTAACTTCACCTCAGATTGCAGCCCAAATAAAAACTTCAGAGTTCATGTAACAGGACATCAACATCAACTGTTCAGAGTAGACTGTGTGAATCAGGCCTTCATGGTTGAATTGCTGCAAAGAAACCACTACTAAATGATGCCAATAAGAACAAGAGAAACATGAGCAATGGACATTAGACCGGTGGAAACCTGAGCTTTGGTCTGATGAGTCCCAATTTGAGATTTTTGGTTCCAACCAGTGTCTTTGAGACGCAGAGTAGGTGAAGAGATGATCTCCGCATGTGTGGTTCCCACCGTGAAGCATGGAGGTAGTGGTGTGATGGTGCATTGCTGGTGACACTGTCAGTGATTTAATTTAGAATTCAAGGCACACTTAACCAGCATGGCTACCACAGCGATACGCCATCCCATCTGGTTTGCGCTTAGTGGGACTATCATTTGTTTTTCAACAGGACAATGACCCAACACGCCACCAGGCTGTGTAAGGGGTATTTGACCAAGAAGGAGAGTGATGGAGTGATGCATCTTATGACCTGGCCTCCACAATCACCCGACCTCAACCCAATTGAGATGGTTTGGGATGAGTTGGACCACAGTGAAGGAAAAGCAGTCTACTAGTGTTCAGCATGTGGGAACTCCTTCAAGACTGTTGGAAAAACATTCCAGGTAAAGCTGGTTGAGAGAATGCCAAGAATGTGCAATGCTGTCATCAAGGCAAAGGGTGGCTACTTTGAAGAATCTCAAATATAACATATATTTTGATTTGTTTAACACCTTTTTTGGTTACTACATGATTCCATATGGGTTATTTCATAGTGTTGGTGTCTTCCCTATTATTCTACAATGTAGAAAATAGTCAAAATAAAGAAAAACCCTTGAATGAGTAGGTGTCCAAACATTTCACTGGTACTGTATACTGTGGTCAATTCAACATAATGAACCTTTGGTTTTCAGATGTAAGAAAGTTCTTTAAACCTTTAGATACCTTGACATATCTTGGTTGTAGTGCCATTCAAATGTTTAAATCCACCGTTTCAGTGATAATCCTTATTTTCAGCATCAAATCAATCCTAATCACTACCTTTGAGTTATGAAAAACGCAAAAACAACATACAATCCTGATTAAAGGTCAGATTGGATTACCAAATTCTTATCCCTATATGGAGGATAAGAATCAAATTTTTCTGCCTTAAATCCCAATTCTATCATTTAGTCCTAACCGATTGTCAGTATCCAGTCAGATATCTTTTGAAAAACTGGGCACAGTTCCAGAGAAGTGCTGCTGATAACCCACCAGCATCATCCGGTCATCCTCCACTTCCTGTAGGAGACCAGCAAACTCTTGGAAAGACTCCGCTGTGGACAAAAATAGATACGTTATCCATGTTTAGTGAGATAATTGGGCAAAAATGAAGCTCATGGCACAGGGGAGGATATGAAATCAATACAGGATTGTGTGCCATAACATGTGTGCCATAACATAAGATTGTGTGCCATAAAATGAAAATGTTTCACATGCTAATTCCATGAAGTAAATTACACTGAAACATCAATACAGCTGTTGCTACACAGACTCAATGCTAGGGGGTAAAGTAATAAGGCTGACTACAGCCATATATAGATTAAACTCAAAAACAATATATTTTAAGTCTTTAGGTCTTAAGTCAAAAAAGGACATTTACATGAGCATCTCAAGGCCTACTTCACCCACCAAGGTTTTCCAGCACACAGCTTTGAACCTATATGTTGTTGGACTATTTAAGTGATAATGGCAGAGAAACCAGTGTTGAGGATGGCACGGGTGTTAGGCCCGACACGAAGTCAAGGGCCGACCCAGTCGTTCTAAATGTTCCATTGCCATACTGACTGGCAACGTTCTAGTAACACTTATTTCGATACATCCATAACAATATGTTGATAACCCGTTAGGGCTCCCCAGTGGCGCAGCGATCTAAGGCCCTTCACCTCAGTGCTAGAGGCGTCACTACAGACCCTGGTTCGATTCCAGGCTGTATCACAAACGGCTGTGATTGGGAGTCCGATAGAGCGGTGCCCAATTGGCCCAGCATCGTCCGGGTTAGACCGAGGTAGGCCGTGATTGTAAATAAGAATTTGTCCTTAACTGACTTGCTTAGTTAAATAAAGGTTAAATTAAAATTTAATTTTAAAAAAATAAGCTGATGGGGGCCGATTTCGCCTGGCAAAGAAAATGTGCTCACTCCTCAGGACGTTCAGAGGAGCTAGCCAACAACACAGCTATAGTAACACAATCACGTCAAACAGAAGGAAAGACCGCAAATAAGCTGCGTTTACTTTACCTTCTTTCAATATATATACACGCATACAGTGGGGGAAAAAAGTATTTGATCCCCTGCTGATTTTGTACATTTGCCCACTTACAAAGAAATGATCAGTCTATAATTTTAATAATAGTAGGTTTATTTGAACAGTGAGAGACAGAATAACAAAAAAAAACAGAAAAACACATGTCAAAAATGTTATAAAATGATTTGCATTTTAATGAGGGAAATAAGTATTTGACCCCTCTGCAAAACATGACTTCGTACTTGGTGGCAAAACCCTTGTTGGCAATCAGAGGTCAGACGTTTCTTGAAGTTGGCCACCAAGTTTGCACACATCTCAGGAGGGATTTTGTCCCACTCCTCTTTGCAGATCTTCTCCAAGTCATTAAGGTTGAGGCTGACGTTTGGCAACTCGAACCTTCAGCTCCCTCCACAGATTTTCTATGGGATTAAGGTCTGGAGACTGGCTCGGCCACTCCAGGACCTTAATGTGCTTCTTCTTGAGCCACTCCTTTGTTGCCTTGGCCGTGTGTTTTGGGTCATTGTCATGCTGGAACACCCATCCACGACCCATTTTCAATGCCCTGGCTGAGGGAAGGAGGTTTTCACCCAAGATTTGACGGTACATGGCCCCGTCCATCATCCCTTTGATGCAGTGAAGTTGTCCTGTCCCCTTAGCAGAAAAACACCCCCAAAGCATAATGTTTCCACCTCCATGTTTGACGGTGGAGATGGTGTTCTTGGGGTCATAGGCAGCATTCCTCCTCCTCCAAACACGGCGAGTTGAGTTGATGTCAAAGAGCTCCATTTTGGTCTCATCTGACCACAACACTTTCACCAGTTGTCCTCTGAGTCATTCAGATGTTCATTGGCAAACTTCAGACAGGCATGTATATGTATTCTTGAGCAGGGGGACCTTGCGGGCGCTGCAGGATTTCAGTCCTTCACGGCGTAGTGTGTTACCAACTGTTTTCTTGGTGACTATGGTCCCAGCTGCCTTGAGATCATTGACAAGATCCTCCCGTGTAGTTCTGGGCTGATTCCTCACCGTTCTCATGATCATTGCAACTCCACGAGGTGAGATCTTGCATGGAGCCCCAGGCCAAGGGATATTGAGTTATTTTGTGTTTCTTCCATTTGCAAATAATTGCAACAAATGTTGTCACCTTCTCACCAAGCTGCTTGGCGATGGTCTTGTAGCCCATTCCAGCCTTGTGTAGGTCTACAATCTTGTCCCTGACATCCTTGGAGAGCTCTTTGGTCTTGACCATGGTGGAGAGTTTGGAATCTGATTGATTGCTTCCTTCTGTGGACAGGTGTCTTTTTTACAGGTAACAAGCTGTGGTTAGGAGCACTCCCTTTAAGAGTGTGCTCCTAATCTCAGCTCGTTACCTGTATAAAAGACACCTGGGAGCCAGAAATCTTTCTGGTCAAATACTTATTTCCCTCATTAAAATGCAAATCAATTTATAACATTTTTGACATGCGTTTTTCTGGATATTTTTGTTGTTATTCTGTCTCTCACTGTTCAAATAAACCTACCATTAAAATTATAGACTGATCATTTCTTTGTCAGTGGGCAAATGTACAAAATCAGCAGGGGATCAAATACTTTTCCCGCCCCACTGTACATATACACACAGTTGAAGTCGGAAGTTTACATACACTTACGTTGGAGTCATTAAAACTTGTTTTTCAACCACTCCACAAATGTCTTGTTAACAAACTATAATTTTGGCAAGTCGGTTAGGACATCTACTTTGTGCATGACAAGTAATTTTTCAATTGTTTACAGACAGATTATTTCACTGTATCACAATTCCAGTGGGTCAGAAGTTTACATAGACTAAATTGACTGTGCCTTTAAACAGCTTGGAAAATTCCAGAAAATGATGTCATGGCTTTAGAAGCTTCTGATAGGCTACTTGATAATCATTTTAGTCAATTGGAGGTGTACCCATGGATGTATTTCAAGGCCTACCTTCAAACTCGGTGCTTGACATCATGGGAAAATCAAAAGAAATCATCCAAGACCTAAAGATTTTTTTGTAGCCCTCCACAAGTCTGGTTCATCCTTAGGAGCAATTTCCAAACGCCGTTCATCTGTACAAACAATAGTGCAAAAGTATACACACCATGGGACCACGTAGCCATCATACCGCTCAGGAAGGAGACGCATTCTGTCTCCTGGAGATGAACGTACTTTGGTGCAAAAAGTGCAAATCAATCCCAGAACAGCAAAGGACCTTGTGAAGATGCTGGAAGAAACCGGTACAAAATTATCTATATCCACAGTAAAACGAGTCCTATAGCGACACAACCTGAAAGACCGCTCAGCAAGGAAGAAGCTACTGCTCCAAAACCGACATAAAAAAAACCAGACTACGGTTTGTAACTGCACATGGGGACAAAGATCGTACTTTTTGGAGAAATTTCCTCTGGTCTGATGAAACAAAAATAGAACTGTTTGGCCATAATGACCATAGTTATGTTTGGAGGAAAAGGGGGAGGCTTGCAAGCGGAAGAAAACCATCCCAACCGTGAAGCACAGGGGTGGCAGCATCATGTTGTGGGGTGCTTTGCTGCAGGAGGGACTGGTGCACTTCACAAAATAGATGGCATCATGAGGGGCGAAAATTATGTGGATATATTGAAGCAACATCTCAAGACATCAGTCAGGAAGTTAAAGCTTGGTCGCAAATGGGTCTTCCAAATGGACAATGACCCCAAGCATACTTCCAAAGTTGTGGAAAAATGGCTTCAGGACAACAAAGTCAAGGTATTGGAGTGGCCATCACAAAGCCCTGACCTCAAACCTATATAACATTTGTGAGGAGAACTGAAAAAGCGTGTGCGAACAAGGAGGCCTACAAACCTGACTCAGCTACACCAGTTCTGTCAGGAGGAATGAGCCAAAATTCACCCAACTTATTGTGTGAAGCTTGTGGAAAGGCTACCCGAAACATTTGACCCAAGTTAAACAATTTTAAGGCAATGCTACCAAATACTAATTGAGTGCATGTAAACTTCTGACCCACTGGGAATGTGATGAAAGAAATAAAAGCTGAAATAGATCATTCTCGCTACTATTATTCTGGCATTTCACATTCTTAAAATAAAGTTATTCTAACTGACCTAAGAATGTTTTTTTGCTAAGGTGTATGTAAACTGCAAATTCAACTGTGTGTGTGATATGTCTTTCCATAAAAATGATGCCAGCTAAATCATGATTTCGACTGGCTGAGAAACACGGCCTGTCTGGCTGTCTGTCCCGACACGTTCATTACTATGAGACAGCAGGAGATATAATTTGAATACTGAAACAATGTTGCAAATGTCGGAGAGACAGACAGCAAGCTTCATACAAATCTCCGCTGTTGAAAACTAAAACGTTAGCCTTAAAGAAATGTGAGATAATGTCTACCTGCTTTTTATAGTGGATATCAAGTTTATAAGTTTCTTGACTGGGATGATGAGACAGTGAATTGTGTAGTCAGATGGAACAGAGTAAATGGGCATTTTAATGTCATAGATTTAGCTGGTGGCAATTTGTGGAATGCATTTTTAACCAATCAGCATTAGACCCAACCGTTGTACAATGTCCTTCAAACAATGTGTAGGCAGGTTGCTTCGGATTCACACCATCACAAGCAACCTAATTCATACTCTTCGAGGAGGTGCTCCCACAAGAATGTGATTTTTACTGCATACAAGGTAATGTATTGCATGCTTTCCACCCCACACTAAGACATTATTCCCATATAGTCTTAGGCTGACCATTGAGGTAAGTGTTTGTGTGACATCACATCCCTATATGAACTTACCAATATTAATCTCGTCATCTGTCAGGGAATCACCAATGAAGTCGAACTGGAACACGTTGAGTGTCTGGGAGAACTTATGAACTGCCACAGAATAACCTTAATAAAAACACATACATTGCATATTATCAACACAATCTACATAATTTGGTAACAAATATAGTGGATGTATTAGGACTTTATAAATTAAACTGTGATTGTTATTTTGATTGCCAAATATTGGGCTTAAATGTGTTTGTTAATCCTACAGCTATTGGATGCAGTAATCATGAGCCTATGAACCAGAGTTACACTGTTAGCACTGAGGCAGTGTGCCCTAGTAGGAAGACCACTTAGTGCAGGGTGAGCTGCACAATCAAGTCTAGTTCTTATAAGCTTCACAGTAAAGCATTAAAAACAATCAAGCAACCCAGAAGTGCTAAAAAAAATAAAA
This sequence comes from Salmo salar, assembly GCF_965601325.2. Lineage (NCBI taxonomy): Eukaryota > Metazoa > Chordata > Actinopteri > Salmoniformes > Salmonidae > Salmo > Salmo salar. The sequence continues at coordinate 87,878,731 of NC_138303.1, forward strand.
ATAAAATAAATAGGCTGCATATGTTAATATGGGCTAAGAAACAAGGTCCATGAAGTCAATAACTTGCTTGTAACAGATGACATTCATATTCTTAAACTCACTTAGATAATACAGTGGTAGCAATACATGGTTATAACATTTATCGAAAAGACAGAATTACCAACGGGGGCAGTGTTGCGGTCTATATAAAGAACCACATTCCTGTTAAGCCTAGAGACTTTCTAATGTTAAATACTGTTGAAGTAATATGGCTACAGGCTCATCTACCTCACCTAAAGCCCATTTTTGTGGGAAGCTGTTATAGACCACCAAGTGCTAACAGTCAGTATCAAATTTTATTGGTCACATACACATGGTTAGCAGATGTTATTGCGAGTGTAGCGAAATGCTTATGCTTCTAGTTCCGACAGTGCAGCAATACCTAACATGTAATCTAATAATTCCACAACAACTACCTAATACACAAAAATCTAAGTAAAGGAATGGAATAAGAATATATACATATAAATATATGATTGAGCAATGACAGAGCGGCACAGGCAATATGCAAAAATGGTATAAAATACAGTGTGATAGAGATAGATAGAGATATCCCCACACACACACACACACACACACACACACACACACACACACACACACACATACATAGTAATGTATTGCATACATACAACAATAAAGTGACATTATTAAAGTGACTAGTGATCCATTTATTAAAAATCAGCCAATGACTTCAAGTCTGTATGTAAACAGCAATCTCTGTGTTAGTGATGGCTGTTTAACAGTCTGATGGCCTTGAGATAGACGCCATTTTGTTTCCTACCTTCACCACCTGGAGCGGCCTGTCTGGATAACATATGTGAAATGCTTGATAATGTATGTGACAGAGAAGTATATATTCTGGGTGATTTAAAATATTGACTGAATCTCATCAATAAAAAACTTCAAACTGTAACTAGTGCCTGCAACCTGGTTCAGGTTGTCAGTCAACCTACCAGGGTATTTACAAACAGCACAGGAATTAAATCAACATATATTGATAACATCTTTACTAATGCTGCAGAAATTAGCTTTAAAGCAGTATCCAAATCCATAGTATGTAGTGATTACAATATAATAGCCATATCTAGGAAAACCAAAGTACCAAAGGCTGGGCCTAATAGTGTATAAAGAGGTCATACAAGAAATTTCGTAGTGATTCATATGTTGATGATGTAAAGAATATTTGCTGGTCTGTGGTGTGTAATGGGGAGCAACCAGACACTGCACCTGGAATGCTCCTTTTGCCAGAGTGCATAAAACCCCTCGTGAAGAATTAACACATCGACCAAGAAGGCGGATGGTATTGAACCGGATGTCACGAATGGTTAGAATCTAGGAGACCAGAAAAACATGGAGCGTGGCTGTACGTTGAAATGGTAGGAATTTAAATCTCTAGAGATCAGTACATTGCCGGGTTGCTACGGGCATGTAAAATGGTTCTAGCTCTACATTAGACCAGCGTGACAGACCATGTGAGCTGAAAGGTATGAAATGGTTAGAAACTCTGAAACTCTCTCGAAGAAGACTACACAGGAACATTCAGTGTGCAGCTGTTTAAGTACTTTAGTCTAGTAAACTCGACCGAGAACCACCGGGTGGTACTTTGAAAGTTCCAATCTAACGAACACTTCCTCTGGAAGAGCTGTTCGAACAGACACTCCGAGACAGAGAAGCTACAGCTGCAAAGGACATGGTGACCTCTGGTGGACAACCAGAAACTTTGTCGAATTACTCCCCATAGATGGATCGGGTGTTTTCAACAGAAACAGCAAAGCCATACACACGTAAATATGTACATTGCAATTTTTTCGAATGAGCGGCCATTCATATGCAAAGTATTTTCATTACCATGAGCATAGTTATCAGCTGTATGTACGATAGTGGAAGTCCTTTGTCTCTCCCTTTCCCTCTCTTTTGAATCTGACATTTTGTGTAACAAGCAGTCATCTCGGTTTAGTCCACTAGGGACTTTTCATTGCATTGTGTAGTAATCAATGTGTAAGCTATCTTGTGTGATTTTTTTGTTAGTAAATAAATAAGCCAATTTGTATATTGCTGATTCATAATTTATGCTAGGGTTCGTGCAGTTATCCAAGAGTTTTGCGACATTCAGAATGAGACTGATAAGGTAAATAAGAATGAATTGACTGTGACTGATGTAAGATATATTTATATCTTTACAGTTTAGTCGGGAGATAGTAACTCGTTAAATAACTTTTCCTGTGGTGCCCCAGATTACTACTTATTTGTTATATGATTAATTTAATTGTGTAATAATTGAATGTGGTATGTCACAATCAAACACAATGATTGTCACGACAGCAAGTTGAAGTGACTAAACTGCTTGGAGTTACCCTGGATTGGTCAAAACATATTGATAAAACAGTAGCTAAGATGGGGAGATGTCTGTCCATAATAAAGCGGTAGTGTGCATTCTTAACACTATCAACAAGGCAGGTCCTACAGGCCCTTGTTTGGTCGCACCTGGACTACTGTTCAGTAGTGTGGTCAGGTGCCACAAAGAGGGACTTGGGAAAATTGCAGTTGGCTCAGAACAGGGCAGCACAGCTGGCCATTAAAAGTACAAGGAGAGCTAACATTAATGACATGCATGTCAATCTCTCATGGCTCAAAGTAGAAGAGAGATTGACATCATCATTATTCGTTTTCGTAAGAGGTGTGAAGGGACCGAGCTGAAGGGACCGAGCTGTCTGTTTAAAATATCCATGCACACCCCACAAGACATGCCACCAGAGGTCTCTTTACAGTCACCAAGTCCAGAACAGACTATGGGAGGAGCACGGTACTACATAGAGCCATGACTATATGGAACTCTATTCCACAACAGGTAACTGACGCAGTAAGTAAAGTAAATATACAACTTATGCAGTAAGTAAATATACGCAGTAAGTAAATATACAACTTATGGAACAGTGGGAACTGTGAAGTAACAAACGTAGGCACAGACACCGGCACAGACACATGCATACACACGATAACATGCACACTGTACTGTATGGATTTTGTCTGGTAGATATGTGGTAGTGGAGTATGGGCCTGAGGGCACACAATGTGTTGTGAATTCTGTAATTTATGTATTGTAATGTTTAAAAAAAAATTTATAGCTGCCTTAATTTTGCTGGACCCCAGGAAGAGTCGCTGCTGCCAGGGATCCATAATAAATACAAGTATCGTGTAACGTGGCAAGGAAACAAAGAACGAAGTGGATTTAACTTTTTTAGGAAAACAGTTCTGATGTTGGAAACAAATATCCTTATGTTGTCATCAAGTCACAATGCTTTAGGACCAAAGCGTTTGTCTACTTCATGTTTTCATTTGGTTTGCTAACCAATTGGCTAGGTGTCAAGATCAAGCTTCTTAGTTAGAGCAGAGACATTCAATCCCCTCCTGGATCAAGAGCCCTGTTGCCTAAATGGTTTATTTTTTATAGCGCTCCTTGTGTGCACATTCGGATATACCGTATGGTATAGCAAAGGTATGACAATCTGGATACGTAATCGTCCGAAGTGGTTTCAACAGGCTCTTCCGTTGCGACGCCGCCGAAGGCCCATCTGCTAGCCCCGGCCCGCAAGCTGTCTGAATCGCTGTGTCTCCAGCTCGCCATAAAGCCTTTTTGAAATCTGACACGGCGGCTGGATTAACAAGTTAAGCTTTATTTGATGTATAACACTTGTATTTTCATGAATGTTAAATATTAATATTTCTGTAATTTGAATTTCGTGTTCTGCAATTTCACCGGATGTTGTCAAGGTGTGCCGCTAGCGGGACGCCTAGCCATAACAGGTTTTAACCTTTATTTAACTAGGCAAGTCAGTTAAGAACAAATTCTTATTTACAATGACGGCCTACACAAAGCTCCACAGATACATAGAATATCTGCTTTGAGAAGTCTATGTTCTCTCTCTCTCTTCTCTAGCTTTATTTTGATGTATTACACTTGTGATTTTATGAAAGTTAAATATTTATAATACTGTAGTTTCAATTCCGCGCTCTGCAATTTCACCGGATATTGGCCAGGTGGGATGCTACCGTCCTACCTGCCCATAAGAAGTTAACTTCTGTAACCGTAAAAGCCTTGGTTTCATGCATGTTAACACCAGAAGCCTCCTCCATAAGTTTGTTTTATTCACTGCTTTAGCATACTCCGCCAACCCTGATGTCCTAACCATGTCTGAATCCTGGCTTAGGAAGGCCACCAAAAATGCAGACATTTCCACAAAAGTCCCCAACTACAACATTTTCCAACAAGATAGAACTGCCAAAAGGGGCAGAGTTGCAATCTACTGCAGAGATAGCCTGCAGAGTTCTGTCATACTATCCAGGTCTGTGCCCAAACAATTAGAGATTCTACTTTTAAAAATCCACCTTTCCAGAAACAAGTCTCTCACTGTTGCCGCTTGTTATAGACCCCCCCCCTCAGCCCCCAGCTGAGCACTGGACACCATATGTGAATTGATTGCCCCCCATCTATCTTCAGAGCTCGTACTGTTAGGTGACCTAAACTGGGACATGCTTAACACCCCAGCCGTCCTACTAGATGCCCTCAATCTCACACAAATGATCAAGGAACCTACCAGGTACAACCCTAAATCCGTAACCATGGGCACCCTCTTAGATATCATCCTGACCAACTTGCCCTCTAAATACACCTCTGCTGTCTTCAACCAGGATCTCAGCAATCACTGCCTCATTGCCTGCGTCCATAATGGATCCGTGGTCAAACGACCACCCATCACTGTCAAACGCTCCCTAAAACACTTCAGCGAGCAGGCCTTTCTAAACGACCTGGCCCGGGTATCCTGGAAGGATATTGACCTCATCCCGTCAGTAGAGGATGCCTGGTTGCTCTTTAAAAGTGCTTTCCTCACCATCTTAAATAAGCATGCCCCATTCAACAACATTGAGAACTAAGAACAGATATAGCCCTTGGATCACCCCAGCCTTGACTGACCTTGACCAGCACAAAAACATCCTGTGGCGTTCTGCATTAGCATCGAATAGCCCCCGCGATATGCAACTTTTCAGGGAAGTCAGGAACCAATATACACAGTCAGTTAGGAAAGCTAAGGCTAGCTTTTTCAAACAGAAATTTGCATCCTGTAGCACTAATTCCAAAAAATGTTGGGACACTGAAGTCCATGGAGAATAAGTGCACCTCCAAGCTGCCCACTGCACTGAGGCTAGGAAAATCTTAGCCTTCCCTGTAGCTCAGTTGGTAGAGCATGGTGTTTGCAACGCCAGGGTTGTGGGTTCGATTCCCACGGGGGGCCAGCACAGAAAAAAATGTAAGTCGCTCTGGATAAGAGCGTCTGCTAAATGACTAAAATGTAACACTGTCACCAGCTGGCCATGCTTTCCACCTGGCTCCCGCTACCCCGGCCAACAGCTCTGCACCCCCTGCATCAACTTGCCCAAGCCCCCGCCCACTTCTCCTTCACCCAAATCCAGACAGCTGATGTACTGAAAGAGCTGCAAAATCTGGATCCCTACAAATCAGCTGGGCTAGATAATCTGGACCCTCTCTTTCTAAAATTATCTGCTGAAATTGTTGCAACCCCTATTACTAGCCTGTTCAACCTCTTTCGTATTGTCTGAGATCCCCAAAGATTGGAAAGCTGCAGCGAACATCCCCCTCTTCAAAGGGGGAAACACTCTAGTCGCAAACCGTTATAGACCTATATCCGTCCTGCCCTGCCTTTCTAAAATCTTCGAAAGCCAAGTTAACAAACAGATCACCGACCATTTCGAATCCCACCGTACCTTCTCCACTATGCAATCTGGTTTCCGAGCTGGTCATGGGTGCACCTCAGCCACGCTCAAGGTCCTAAACGATATAACCGCCATCGATAAAAGACAGTACTGTGCAGCCGTCTTCATCGACCTGGCCAAGGCTTTCGACTCTGTCAATCACCGCATTCTTATCTGCAGACTCAATAGCCTTGGTTTCTCAAATGACTGCCTCGCCTGGTTCACCAACTACTTTTCAGACAGAGTTCAGTGTGTCAAATCGGAGGGCCTGTTGTCCGGACCTCTAGCAGTCTATGGGGGTGCCACAGGGCTAAATTCTCGGGCCGATTCTCTCTGTATATATCAATGTCGTCGCTCTTGCTGCTGGTGATTCTCTTATCCACCTCTACGCAGACGACATCATTCTGTATATATCTGGCCCTTCTTTGGACACTGTGTTAAACCTCCAAAACGAGCTTCAATACCATACAACACTCCTTCCGTGGCCTACAACTGCTCTTAAATGCTAGTAAAACTAAATACATGCTCTTCAACCGATTGCTGCCCACACCCACCCGCCCGACTAGCATCACTACTCTGGACAGTTCTGACTTAGAATATGTGGACAACTACAAATACCTAGGTGCCTGGTTAGACTGTAAACTCTCCGTCCAGAGTCACATTAAGCATCTCCAATCCAAAATGCAACAAAGCATCCTTCACTCATGCTGCCAAACATACCCTCATAAAACTGACCATCCTACCGATCCTCAACTTCGGCGATGTCATCTACAAAACAGCCTCCAACACTCTACTCAACAAATTGGTTGCAGTCTATCACAGTGCCATCTGTTTTGTCACCAAAGCCCCATATACTACCCACCACTGCGACCTGTATGCTCTCGTTGGCTGGCCCTCGCTTCATATTTGTCGCCAAACCCACTGGATCCAGGTCATCTATACATCTTTGCTAGGTAAAGCCCCGCCTTATCTCAGCTCACTGGTCACCATAGCAACACCCACCATAGCACATGCTCCAGCAGGTACATTTCACTGGTCATCCCCAAAGCCAACACCTCGTTTGGCTGCCTTTCCTTCCAGTTCTCAGCTGCCAATGACTGGAACGAATTGCAAAAATCTCTGAAGCTGGAGTCATATCTCCCTCTCTAACTTTAAGCGTCAGCTGTCAGAACAGCATTCATTTTTAGGCGAAATTAGGCGCGATTTTACCTGGCATAGAAAAATTGCTCACTCGTCAGGACACTCGTTGTTCAGAGGAGCTAGCCAACACAGCTAACACAATCACTTCAAAATAAAGCTGGAAAGACTGCAAACTAGCTGCACTTAATTTAGTTAGACTTTTTTTTTTTTTTAAATGTACATTTCTTTGTATAGATCATAAAAATGATGCCAGCTGATTCATGATTTCGACTGGCTGAGAAACGTTGCCTGCGCGCGTCTCGTCCCAACACGTTCATTACTATGGAACCGCTAGAGATCGAATTTGAATACTGAAACAATGTTGCCCTCTGTCTCTCCGACATTTGCAAGGTTTATACAAATATCCGCTGTTGAAAACAAATGTTAGTCTAAAAGAAATGTGAGATAATGTCTAGATGCTTTTTATAGTGGAGAGCAAGTTTAGAAATTGCTTGGCTGGGCTGGTGAGACAGTGGATCGCGCAGTCAGATTAAACAGAGTAAATAAGCATTTTAATGTCATAGATTTAGCCGGTGGTAACTTGTGGAATAGACACCAGCTGGAATGCTGTTACCCAATCAGCCTTCAAGATTAGACCCACCCATTGTATAATATACAGATAAATAAGACATGGACATGCTAATGGCTAGAATGGTTCTTCAGGTTGGGGCATAGATCAACAAGGTAAAACACTACAAGAGCTGTGGGCAAACTCAGCTCTAGGTTCAGCCTACTTCGCTGGACCCAGAATTAGGAACGTTGCTACACTGCTTAATTGCCGACTCCTGCTCTGCTGCCAAATACATTCTTAAATTACATCAGAAGAGGCGTGTCAAATTCCTTTCACCTCAGAGGTGTGCCAATGAGGAGGCCCAAGATAGACAGACTAGTGAAACCGGTATGAAATAGCTGGCTAGTTAGCGGTGCGCGCTAGAAACATTTGAAATCGGTGAAGTCACTCGCTCTTAGTCCTTGAAGTAGTTGTTTCCCCTGCTCTGCAAGGACCGGGGCTTTGTGGAGCAATAGGTAACAGTCCTTCAACGGTGACTGTTGTTGATGTGTGCAGAGGGTCCCTGGTTCAAGCCCAGGTTGGGGAGAGGAGAGGGACAGAAGCAATACTGTTACACAGGGCTGCAGTGGAGCAGGTCGAGATCTTCAAGTTCCACTGAGTCCAAATCACTAAAGACTTAAAATGGTCCAAACACACACTCTACATGTGCATGGTCCTGAAGAAGGTGTGACAGGGCCTCTTCCCCCTCAGGAGGTTGAAATAGTTTGGCATGGGCCCTGAAAGTTCTACAGCTGTACCATAGAGCATCTTGACTGGCTGCATCACTGCCTAGTATGGCAACAGCACTGCCCTCGATCGCATAGCACTACAGAGGGTGGTGTGGACAGCTCCCTGCCATCCAGGACACCTATATCAGGTGGTATGGAAAGAAAGCCCGGAAAATCGTTAGTCTATGGCTTGGCTGGTTGGAGTCTATTCTCTCTGCTTCCACACGGCAAGCGGTACTGGTGCATCAAGTCTGACACCAACAGGCTCTTGAACAGCTTCTATCCCAAGGAATAAGACCGATAAATAGCCAACAAAATAAAACAAATTGTATTTGTCACACGCGCCGAATACAGATGTAGACCTTACCGTGAAATGCTTACTTAACCAACAATGCAGTTGAAGAAATAGAGTTAAAATATTTACTAAATAAACTAAAGTAAAAAAATATATATCTAAATCAAAAAGTAACAATACATTTACATAACAATAATGAGGCTATATACAGGGGGTACCGGTACCGAGTCAATGTGCGGGGGCACAGGTTAGTCGGGGTAATTTGTAAAGTGACTATGCATAGTTAATAAACAGAGAGTAGCAGCAGTGTAAAAACAAAGGCGTGTGTGTGTGTGTGTGTGTGTGGGGGGGGGGGGGGCATTGATTAGTTTAGTTGTCCAGCAGTCTTTTGGCTTGGAGGTAGAAGCTATTAAGGAGCCTTTTGGTCCTAGACTTTCCGCTCCGGTACCGCTTGCCGTGCAGTAGCAGAGAGAACAGTCTGACTTGGGTGACTGAATAACTACACGGACTGAGTTAACCTTGTATCTTTATTGACCTTTTGTTTTTGCACTGTCTCTATGCACACTCACAGGGCCCTACACACTCACTCCATCCTCTGCTTACTCACACATAATAAGCACATACATTTATACCGACTCTACACACACCCACATACAAGCTGCTGCTACTCTGTGTATCTTATATCCTGTTGCCTAGTCAACCCTATACATATCTACCTCTATCACTCCAGTATCCCTGCACATTGTAAATATGGAATTGGAACTGACCCTGTATATACTAAAGTATGCGCACACTTGTGTTCTTCATATTTCTCATGTTTTTCTTGTATTACATTGTTATTGATTATTACATTGTTAGATTGAGTTAGCAAGAAAGGCATTTCACTGTACTTGCGCATGTGACAAGAAAAACTTGAAATAATAACCCATCCTTTCAGTCAAAGGAAAAGCTATTATTAGGGTTTTTCATTTTTTATAAAGTCCACCTCCTCCTGAGTTTTACACAACACTGAGTGTATAAAACATTAAGTACACCTTACTAATATGGAGTTGCACCCTCTTTTGCCCTCAGAACAGGCTCAATTCAGCAGCGCATGGACTCTACTACGCATCGAAAGCATTCCACAGGGATGCTGACCCAATGCTTCCCACAGTTGTGTCAAGTTGGCTGGATGTCCTTTGGGTGGTGGACCATTCTTGATACACACAAGAAACATGAAACATGTTGAGCATGAAAAACCCAGCAGCGTTGCAGTTCTTGACACACTAAAACCAGTGCACCTGGCACCTACTACCATACCCTGTTCAAAAGGCACTTAAATATTTTGTCTTGCCATTCACCCTCTGAATGGCACACATACACAATCCATGTCTCAAGGCTTAAAATCCTTTAACCTGTCTCCTCCCCTTCATCGACACTGATTGAACTGGATATAAGAGGTGACATCAATAATGGATCATAGCTTTCAGCTGGATTCACCTGGTCAGTCTGTCATCGAAAGAGCAGTAGGGCTGGGAATTGCCAGGGACCTCACGATACGACATTATCACAATACTTACGTGCAGGTACAATATATATTGCGATCCTATACTGCGATTTGACGTTCCAAACATATTGCTCAGTATGTGTCTGCTGCAGAGATACAAGAAAGCATGAGAAAACAAGTTTTGATCAGTCAGGTAAACAAAAGTGCTGAAAACATATTGGCTCACTATTTAAAAAGAAGCTGGAGAACAAGCTATAGGATGAAAAATACTGTTTTTACTCAGGTACAGCAGACTAACGCTAGCAAACGCCACACACAGTACCTACATATATCATTAACTCCACTTCAAAAAAATATGATAAATATTTTCAGGATGGTAAAACACTTTCAGTGTAAACTTCAATGACTAAAACCAGATATAAAGTATAAAGAAAAGATAATGGAGCAATTTATTGGAGCCCCCACTGACTTTGCTATAATGTTTTAGTCACTCAAACATAAGAACACGGCACAAGCCATTGCAACATTTGTGGAATTGCAGGAAATTAGCTTTAACAATAATAATTTAAAAAAAGTCTTTGCCCCATGGCAAAATTTGTAAAATTGCAGCTTTAAAACAGCAACATTATGTCTCAGCAGCCAAGAGGGTCTCTAAAATGTATGGTCGGAGAGTATGCCATTGGCCACGCCCACTACCACCCCCCCCCCCACCACACTAACTTTACTACCGCTGCTAAAGAAATCCTAGGGGACTCACTGTGGACTTGTTTGCACCCCCAGATGGGTGTTGTTAGGCCTATGACTTATGATAACTCAGTATATCATGGGGGGGAACTCTTATTTCAGACCAATCCCTTGTACCTCGACAATGAACACTCTTCAAGTGATCCCCCAGTTATCACCAAGACTGAATAAGTGACATATCCCCTACTCAGCACTTCATCTCTCTTTACAATGGCAGTTTCTGTTTTCAAGATAAAAAGCTTGACATTGGTGAATTGGGCTACGGAATGGAATCTTGGTGGGTCAAACAATGCAAATACTGTTCCAGTCATTTGGTCCTATACCAAGAGGCAGTGGTACTCATGGAGAATGTCCAAGAGCTGACGTTTGGGATTAGCACAGTGGTACTTCGGTGAAATACTGAAGTTAGCCTTCAATAGCTTAAGTAAGATCAACTCCAACAGTGCAAAAGGCATCAACCAAGTTTTTGTAAACACAAGGGCAAACACACTGGTCAGCATACATTATTTGGTTGATGAGTTGTACATTTTTGCTTCCTTGAGACCTGCAAAGGCAGCATTCTCGCTTTTTATGTAGAGTAGAATATCATATGGCAGTGGTTTTGGTGGAGAGAAAACAGGAAGGAAAAGAGACAGGACCATGGCATGGATAATAAACGCAGAGCACGACAACATTGACAAAAACATGGTTATAACGTATGCTACAAGTTCATCTTGTGTATAATAAGGAATCACTAAGGGCTTCCATTGTTTACTTATGCTTGTTTAGCACGTGGTTTGGGTGTGGTTATAGACTGTGCTGCAAACATCAAATCATATTTTTCTATGATTTAAACATTTATGCCTACCTACATAAGGCCTCTAAATGATTCCTGATCTTGACTCCATAGGCTATCCACCATCAGTGCTCTGTGGATTTGGACTGACTTTATGAAGCATAGTATAGAAGGTGCATGAGTCACATGTGGGGCGGCAGGTAGCCTAGTGGTTAGAGCATTGGACTACTAACCGAAAGGTTGCAAGATCGAATGCCCGAGTTGACAAGGTAAAAATCTGTCATTCTGCCCCTGAACAAGGCAGTTAACCCACTGTTCCTAGGCCGTCATTGAAAATAAGAATTTGTTCTTATCTGACATGCCTAGTTAAATAAAAGGCAAACATGCACAAGTCAGCATGGAATGAGTCATACCAGGGTTCAGAGTTCATTTACAATGTAGCTTTAAGTTGTCTATCAGGTCATGTTTTTGACATCTTAAGTCGGTTACATAAAGAATAGTCTGCTGTCACAGCCCACTGCCATCCACTCATTTCTTATCAAGAAAAGTTCAATGTTAGGCTGATAAATCGGTTGAAATTGTGTTCTCGTAATTCAGCTGCTAATCAAATGATGAACTTGTGGTTGAAGTGCATTCACACATGTATTTTTACAGGAATCCATCAGGACAACAGATGCAAGGAGTCAGATGGGTTTAATTTGGAGAGGGCCAGCCCTCTCCCCTTTTCACACCACTGCACAGTGTGCATCTTTCAAATTGGCTAGAGTAGATTCTTTCCATCTGTCAGGCTCTGCTTCACCATATCTAATCAGATTATCTAGTGGTCAAGTGAAAGCATCAGGCAGGCTTTGTTTTTGGAAACAATTGCCCAACAATGAGGTTCCTCTCCTACAAACAGTGTGTAGGCTGTCTCGTGAGCCACAAACAGCCTATAAAGTAATACATTAAAAAGGGGAGAAAGACAGAAGCTTACCCTTGATTGCATTGATTACACTGTTGCCATCTTTGATTACATCTTTGAGAAATTTGCTTGTTCTTTCCAATTCTAATTCATAGCATTTTAGTCTTTCTCTAAAATCCGGACTATCCCCATAGCAGTCGCTGAACTCAAGCGGAGGATGCCCCATTACTTATTTGTAGAATGTTGTGCAGCAGCCTAGATGTTGGAATGAGAAATCTTCGGATTAAAACAACATATTGCAGAACATTGATCAATTTTCCAGGTTGAGATTTGGTTAGCCCGCTCCTCCAAAAATGAATGCAGTCGAACCGGACCCGTGAAACGCAGTAATTCTTGATGAGAGATTCTTGAAGCATTCATTCATCAAGTAAACAATGTTAGGTGATTTTTGTTATAAAGTATCTTCGAGTATATCTGGGTCCCGTTTTTTACATCTCATAAAGGTTTTTTCCTTGGGATACTTTTTCCTTTTTGCGGGGGTTAAAATAGTGACTTGCGAAAAGCGGCTTGGCCAAGCACATCCTCCTTTCACACCCATAGTAGAATTCTTAAAGGGACAGCTACACAAAAATATTTTCCATATGCACGATTTTGATGATATAAAATTGGAGATGTGTTAATACATTGTGATATTTGACTGCCTTTGTCTATTCATTTGTGTTTACTTCGTGTCAACTTGACAAGGCAAGACAATATACTTTGTTTGTTCTCTGAACCACTCTTGAACAGTGCAACGGCATAGTCAAATGTTCCATAATTTGCTAATATGCTGTGTTCATAAATGGTAAAAATATACGACTGGGAAAAATCCAACTGGTAATTAGTAACTAGTGGGAAACTCCTCTATCATCCCTGAGCTCCAACTTCTCCCACATGCTGACCTCCCCTAATAAGGATATTACCTCTATAACAGCATTTTCCACAGTTAAATCCAACAACAAAACATTATTTATAAAACGCAATCTATTAATATAGATTTTGAACATATCATTTGTCTAAAAGCATGGTAGCTGTACCTTTAGTGTATCGTTGATGAAGCTTGTTAGCCATTAGCCAATCAGCATTTCTCAACAAGTTCAAAGCAAGTAAATGCTTACAACTGGTATTTGCGAGTTCACAACTAGTAATTACCAATTGGCTATGAACGCAGCATTATTATTAACTGCTGCTGTAAACACATTTTCTATAAAAATGTCTATACACACCAGCATATACATAAATATTTATATTCCAGACTCTAACATTGCTCGTTCAAAATTTTCTACATTTCTAAATTCCTTTATTTTCATTTTTGGGATTTGCGTGTATAGTATTGTTAGGTATTACTGCATTGTTGGAGCTAGGAACATAAGCAGTTCGCTACACTCACGATAACATTTGCAAAATATATGTACGCAACCAAATCAAATTTGATTTGATATTGAACAGGCAAAAGCGGTGAGGGAGGAGTACCCTTTTCAAATCGAACAGTAATCTCTGCTGCTTGGTCATGTTGTCAACAAGGCAGCATGGCATCATCCAGAAACATACAACATATCTTTTCCATAAAATATATGTTTGAATTTTCTAAATATACTGAACAAAAATATAAATGCAACATGCAACAATTTGTAAGATAATTTTTATTTATTTGTTTATTTAACTTTTTTTTAGCTAGGCAAGTCAGTTATGAACAAATTCTTATTTACAATGACGGCCTACCCCGGCCAAATCCGGATGACACAGGGTCAATTGCTCGCCGCCCTATGGGACAGCCGGATGTGATACAGCCTGGAATCAAAGCAGGGACTGTAGTGACGCCTCTTGCACTGAGATGCAGTGACTTACACCGCTGCGCCACTCGGGAGCCAAGTTATGGTTACAGTTCATATAAGGAAATCAGTCAATTGAAATGAATTCATTAGCCCTATTCTATGGATTTCACATGACTGGGCAGGGATGCAGGCATGGGTGGGCCTAGGAGGGCATATGCAGACAGGCCCACCCACTGGGGAGTCAGGCCCAGCCAATCAGAATGAGTTTTTCCCAACAAAATGACTTTATTACAGACAGAAATACTCCTTATCAAAAGCAATCACTTTTGCATGTGAAAACACAGAATCTTACTCATTACTCCATGTGTTTAATTACGTCACTTTTTTTTTGGAGCCGACTTCACCATGGGCTTTGAACGGGGCACCTGGCTCATGCCTGGGATGCAGCCCTGTTCCAAAAAGAATGCTATCAACTTTCACTTGGTGCAAAACACGCCTATCCGGGCACCCGGGGCCAGATTAATCGAATCCCCTTATAATAAACTGGGTAGTTTGGGTCCTGGATGCTGATTGGCTGAAAGCCAAGGTATAATATCAAACAATACCATGGGTATTATGCAAAATTACTTGTTTACAGTTCTAATTATGTTGGTAAACAGTTTATAATAGCAATAAGGCACCTTTGGGGGTTTGTGGTATATTTCCAATAATATACCATGGCTAAGGGCTGTATCCAGGAACTCAGCATTGCTTTGTGCATAAGAACAGCCCTTATCCTTGGTATATTGGCCAAAAAACCACACCTCCTCGGGCCTTATTGCTCAATTATATAGCTCAGTGATTATTTGCATCAGTCACCGTTTATACTAGTATTGCATCCTAACCGTAATGTATTCCTTTTGAATAAGTGCTAATCTTAGAAATTCTCAAAACATCTTAGTAATTCTAAAACATAAACATTTGTCTACTTTGTCTAGTTTGTCAGCTTTTTTTCTCTCCAGCCTGTAACTCCAGCCTGTAACTTTGGTTATTAATGATGCATAACCAAATGAGAAGGTGATATTTACCACTAACCTTGTCCACAGGCTAATGCACACAGGACTCCCTAAAAACACATAACTTCAATACAAGTAACTTTTCATAGGAGAGGAGGTTAGGAGAGCATTTTCACTAAGCCTAACCCTTTTCGTAATCTTAACCTAATTCTCCTAACCTGCTATGAAAAAATTGTAGCTGTATCAAAGTGGCGTGTTTTTTCAGAATCTCTATTGTGAACAGCACATATACTGTAAGCCTGGTACATCAACGATTCCAAGGTGGCCTTAGTGGGAGTGACCATACTAAGTAAAGTATTTGTGCTTGTGGTGTGCTAGCGTACAGGTAGGGTTAGGGGGAAGTTGTTGTGGGAGAAGATTGGTTGGTAGATTAAGCCAAATATGCCTATGCGCCGGGAGTTTCTCTCAGTCTTTTTTTACCCATCCACCACCTTCGGAGGACTCATCTTTTTTGGTTTTACAACTTTTCTGCGACATATACATACATTTTACATATACATTTTACGTACATGGTACTTTTATATACAGCAATCACATAACAATAATACATTGCTTCTCTCAGTCTTTCTGTATTAGCAAGTTCGACGTGTTGGTACAACAGACTTCATGAATTAAAAAGGAAAAGCTGAAATGTCTTGAGTCAATATGTATCCAACCCCTTTGTTATGGCAAGCATAATAAGTTCAGGAGTAAACATTTCCTGAACAAGTCACATAATGAGTTGCATGGACTCACTCTGAAATCAAATCAAATCAAATTGTATTAGTCACATGTGCCAAATACAACCTTACAGTGAAATGCTAACTTACGAGCCCCTAACCAACAGTGCAGTTTCAAAAAATACGGATAAGAATAAGAGATAAAAGTAACAAGTAATTAAAGAGCAGCAGTAAAAAAATAACAATATATACGGGGGGGTGCCGGTACAGAGTTAATGTGCGGGGGCACCGGTTAGTTGAGGTAGTATGTACATGTAGGTAGAGTTATTAAAGTGACTATGCATAGATAACAACAGAGAGTGGCAGTGGTGTGGAGGGGGGGGGGGGAGTCATTTGACTAGATGTTCAGGAGTCTTATGGCTTGGGGGTAGAAGCTGTTTAAAAGCCTCTTGGACTTAGACTTGGTGCTCCGGTACTGCTTGCCATGTGGTAGCAGAGAAAACAGTCTTTGACTCGGGTGGCTGGAGTATTTGACAATTCTTAGGGCCTTCCTCTGACACCGCCTGGTATAGAGGTCCTGGATGGTAGGAAGCTTGGCCCCAGTGATGTACTGGGCCATTTGCACTACCCTCTGTAGTGCCTTGCGGTCGGAGGCCGAGTAGTTGCCATACCAGGCAGTGATGCAACCAGTCAGGATGCTCTCGATGGTGCAGCTGTAGAACCTTTTGAGGATCTGAGGAACCATGCCAAATCTTTTCAGTCTCCTGAGGGAGAATAGGTTTTGTCGAGCCCGCTTCACGACTGTCATGGTGTGCTTGGACCCTGTTAGTTTGTTGGTGATGTGGACACCAAGGAATTTGAAGTTCTCAACCTGCTCCACTGCAGCCCCGTCGATGAGAATGGGGGCATGCTCGGTCCTCTTTTTCCTGTAGTCCACAATCATCTCCTTTGTCTTGATCACATTGAGGGAGAGGTTGTTGACCTGGCACCACATGGCCAGGTCTCTGACCTCCTCCCTATAGGCTGTGTCGTTGTTGTTGGTGATCAGGGCTACCACTGTTGTGTCGTCGGCAAATTTAATGATGGTGTTGGAGTCGTGCCTGGCCGTGCAGTCATGAGTGAACAGTGAATACAGGTGGGGGCTGAGCATGCACCCATGAGTGGTCCCAGTGTTGAGGATCAGCGTGGCGGATGTGTCGTTACCTACCCTTACTACCTGGAGGCGGCCCGTCAGGAAGTCCAGGATCCAGTTGTAGAGGGAGGTGTTTAGTTCCAGGGTCCTTAGCTTATTGATGAGCCTTGAGGGCACCATGGTAGTCAATGAATAGCAATCTCACATACAGTAGGTTTTCCTTTTGTCCAGGTGGGAAAGGGCAGTGTTGAGTGCAATAGAGACGGCTTCATCTGTGGATCTGTTGGGGCGGTATGCAAATTGGAGTGGGTCTGGGGTTTCTGGGATGATGATTTTGATGTGAACCATGACCAGACTTTCAAAGCACTTCATGGCTACAGATGTGATTGCTACGGGTCGGTAGTTATTTAGGCAGGTTACCTTAGTGTTCTTGGGCACAGGGACTATGGTGGTCTGCTTAAAATGTTGGTATTACAGACTCGGACAGGAAGAGGTTGAAAATGTCAGTGAAGACACTTGCTAGTTGGTCAGCGCATGCTCGCAGTACATGTCCTGGTAATCCGTCTGGCCCTGCGGCCTTGTGAATGTTGACCTGTTTAAAGGTCTTACTCACATCGGCTGCGGAGAGCGTGATCACACAGTCTTCTGGTACAGCTGGTGCTCTCATGCATGTTTCAGTGTTATTTGCCTCGAAGCGAGCATAGAAGTAGTTTAGCTCATCCGGTAGGCTCGTGTCACTGGGCAGCTCTCGGCTCTGATTCCCTTTGTAGTCTGTAATGGTTTGCAGGCCCTGCCACATCCAAAGAGCGTCAGAGCCGGTGTAGAACGACTCGATCTTAGTCCCGTATTGACGCTTTGCCTGTTTAATGGTTCGTCGGAGGGCATAGCGGGATTTCCTATAAGCTTCCGGGTTAAGAGTCCCGCTCCTTGAAAGCGGCAGCTCTAGCCTTTAGCTCCGTGTGGATTCTGCCTGTAATCCATGGCTTCTGGTTGGGGTATGTACGTACGGTCACTGTGGGGACGACGTCATCGATGCACTTATTGATGAAGCCAATGACAGGAATCCCTCAACATATTCCAGTCTGTGCCAGCAAAACAGCCCTGTAGTTTAGCATCTGCTTCATCTGATCACTGTTTTATTGATCTAGTTGCTGGTGCTTCCTGCTTACATTTTTGCTTGTAAGCAGGAATCAGGAGGATGGAATTATGGTCAGATTTGCCAAATGGAGGGCGAGGGAGAGCTTTGTATGCATCTCTGTGTGTGGAGTATAGGTGGTCCAGAGTTATTTTCCCGCTGGTTGCACATTTAACATGCTGATAGAAATTTGGTAAAACTGATTTACGTTTCCCTACATTAATGTCCCTGGCTACTAGGAGCGCCGCCTCTGGGTGAGCGTTTTCTTGTTTGCTTATGGCGGAATACAGCTCATTCAATGCTATCTTAGTGCCAGCCTCTGACTGTGGTGGTATGTAAACAGCTACAAAGAATACAGATGAAAACTCTCTCGGTAGGTAGTGTGGTCTGCAGCTTATCATGAGAAACTCTACCTCAGGCGAGCAATTGCTCGAGACCTCCTTAGATATCGTGCACCAGCTGTTGTTTACAAAAATACATAGACCGCCTCCCCTTGTCTTACCAGGTGCCTCTATTCTATCCTGCTGGTACATCGTATAACCAGCCAGCTGTATGTTGATATTGTCGTCGTTCAGCCACGACTCCGTGAAGGATTAGATGTTACAGTTTTTAATGTCCCGTTGGTTGTTTAATCTTCCCAGTAACTCGTCCATTCTATTGCATGTTTGCTAGCAGAATTGATGGAAGTGGGGGTTTATTCGATCGCCTCTGACTTCTCAGAAGGTAGCCCGCTCTCAGGCCTCTCTTTCTGCGCCTCCTCTTGAAGCAGATCACTGGGGTCGGGGCTTGTTCCCGAGGGAGCCGTATATCCTACGCCTCGGGCTCATTAGAGTCGTGAAAGAAGAAAAAGGATTCTGCTGGTCAGTGGTGAGTAATCGCAGTCCTGATGTCTGGAAGTTATTTTCGGTATGTACAAAAGGAGTAAAAAAATAAGTTACAAACAACGCAGATAAACGAACAAAAAACAGAATCGGTTGCTAAAATGTAAAGCGTCTGCCTTCTGCTCCGGAGTCATCAGTGAGCAATAATAGTGTTTACATGATTTTTAAATTACTTTATTGAGCTTCACAATCAATTTAAGATACTTTCGGATGATTTGGACATGATATGCGAAAAATGCTAATATCGGTCCCATGACTTGAATTGGATTTGTGCCACAAAAGCTAAAACGTTAGCATGTGGAAACTTCCCAACTGGTATTTACGATTTCACAACGGTAAATACCACCTTCCCACTTGGTTGGAACGCAGCATTAGCCACTTGACATCCTGGTCAAAACATTTGGATGACGTTTCATATCCGTGTGGACAGAGAAAATGGCGGAAGTGGAGAAGACAAGTAAACTTATGGTAAGAAGAAAGCACATAACGTAACTATTCGTATTCATATATAAAACATTTACATAGTATAGATTAATGTTTTTGTAGGCGTGGTGTTAATATTAAATACAGATGAGGGAATGTCAACATTAGTGTTGAAGTTGGCTAGCACTACACATCCAACACTCCATGGATAGGAAAACGCTTGCAGTATCATTGTTGTATGTTCAGTAAAGTCACCGTCCATGCAAAAGTTCTCAATGGCTTCCAAAACCTGGAGAGAGAATTGATTAGTTCTTTAACTAGCCATGTAAACAATGGCTCGTTGCGGGACGAAGCAAGAGGGAGAACAGTAGCTATCTAACGTTACTGTATTATCTGTCTGTTTAGCCAAGCTAGCTCTCCACCATGCATGTGCCAACAGCAGCACCCAAACCACATTTTGTAATAAGACCGCATTGAATTATCATGAAGAAACTAACTTTATAGCTAAGCTGAAATAGAATAATCGGTTGTCATTATTGAGAGCCAAATGTCTCATTTATTTGTACCTGTGTATCTTATTTCCAGTTTGCAGGTCTGTCAGATGTGTCCATTTCAGGGGACATTCCTGTTGAGGGGGAGATCAATGTCCCTGTTGGAACACCGAGTCAGGACAAAGAATACTCCACACTGGATGAACCTGTCAAAGACACAATAGTAAGATTTCCCTCTTTGTGTACATACTTGAATCTTTAAAGGCCAAGTGCAGTCAAAAATGTTTCCCCCCCCCCCCCCCCCCTGGGTTTTATATCAAATTGTACAACAGCTGATGAAACTAACACTGTAAAAGTGTGAAAGATTTATATCAGTGTTATTGCCTGATAGTTGCTGGTTGAAAATACAATCTACTCAGGACCTTCTAATCAGCAGGTTTGCATGGATGGGAGTTTCGGCTTTCCATGGTAACATCACCATGCGGAAAATTGGTTAATTAAGTAATAAAACATGAGAACCAGAGGATTATCGTGTAATAAATAAATAAAGTAATAAATAAATAATATAAATGATAAAGTAATCCTTCTAACCCCCCCCCCCCCCCCCCCCCCCCTTAAAAGATTTAGATGCACTATTGTAAAGTGGTTGTTCCACTGGATATCATAAGGTGAATGCACCATTTTGTAAGTCGCTCTGGATAAGAGCGTCTGCTAAATGACTTAAATGTAATGTAAATGTAAATGTAAATAAATCCCTTTTAGGGCCTTATTGCTTTTATAAAACGGTTGCCAAAAGATTAACGTCATGTTTTCATTAAAAAAGGTTATTTAAATAACCTTTTCGGCCGCCTTTCCTTCCAGTTCTCTGCTGCCAATGACTGGAATGAACTGCAAAAATCACTGAAGCTGGAGACTCATATCTCCCTCACTAGCTTTAAGCACCAGCTGTCAGAGCAGCTCACAGATCACTGCACCTGTAAATAGCCCATCCAACAACCACATCCCCATACTGTTATTTTTTTCTTTTTTTTCTCCTTTGCACCCCAATATCTCTACTTGCACACATCTTCTGCACATCTATCACTCCAGTGTTTAATTGCTATATTGTAATTATTTCGCCACTATGGCCTATTTATTGCCTTACCTCCCTTATCCTACCTCATTTGCACACATTGTATATAGACGTTTTCTATTGTATTATTGACTTTTGTTTATTCCATGTGTAACTCTGTGTTGTTGTGTCGCACTGTTATGCTTTATCTTGGCCAGGTCGCAGTTGTAAATGAGAACTTGTTCTCAACTAGCCTACCTGGTTAAATAAAGGTGAAATAAAATAAATGAGTACATTTGATTAGTTTGAGTTTATCCTTCCACCAGACGATATAGTCGGGAGCAAAAGCCAGTTGTTAGTTCTGAAGTTGCTAACCAAACAGGCTGGTCATGAATTATTTTGGGATGTTTTGACCCAGTCGTTCATCCAATTCATCCCACGATGCTATGCTAAACAAATCATTGGCATGTAGCTAGCTGGCTAGCATAGATTCAATGATGATGAGAGACAAGAACTTCAATAAATGTTTTAATAAATATTGTATAAATAGGCAACAAGAACTTCATCAAATAATGATTTGTTAAATAATATATGAATAAGCAAAAACCAGCAGATTGTCAAGTCAATAATATAACATTAACGTTAGTTATGAAGGCTAGCTAGGCAAATTACGTTACTCCTCCTTTGTGTGTAGTTGGCTAGCTAGCTAGCAATCACATCAAGCAACTGAAATAACAGCAAGCTATGTGCATTTTCTTTGGATATATCCATTATAATGATTCTGATAAATTAATTATCTTGTCTCAGAGAAGCTGCCAGTCTCGTCACAGTCATGCATGGCGCGGTGGAGATGGCAAAAATAAACTGCAACATGTTGCACAGGTCAGATGGGCACACAGCGAAGCTTACATTAACCTCCGCTGTACCAAACCAAATGCTAGGCAAGAAGCATGCGGAAATAATGTCTTGACTCTTTTTTCCCCCCCAGGGGAGATGAAGTTTATGAATGCCTGGTTGGGTTGCGGAACAGTGGATGCCCATTGTTACTTGAATTTTAATTAAGGTATCTTTCGGGAATTATTGTGAATAACTCCCTGCTATCAACCAATCAGCATCCAGGATTCGAACAACCTGTTTTATAATTAAGTGATAATGCCCAACAAGCTGGTGTTTGGCAAACTGTGCTAATATATCCTCCAAACACCAGCTAAAAGGGCATTATCACTTTTATACAACGGGTTACCAACGTATTCAAATAATGATTGACATATTTTAATTTTAAAAACTATTCATACTATTTCATTCTTCCTCAAGATATAGTCTCAACACAAATCTAGGGTTGCTACCCAAGCCGGCTGGTCGTTCGTTCTATCAGTTCGGTTGCCAGAGACGCGACCCAGTCGTTTAGTCTTTTTGTTCTGTATCTATGGACGTGACCCAGTCATTCTTTCTAAATGTTCCATTGTCATACTGGCTGGCAACATTCTTATCCCATGCTTGCTAGCTAGCCAACGACGGCAAACATAGTCACTTCAAAAAGTGTATCAAGAATAACAGAAAAATAGCTGCATTTGCATTTGTTTAAGCTGTTTTCTAGTAACATTTATTTGGATACATCCATAACAATGAGCTAATGAGGTGTGATTTCGCCTGACATAGAAATTGTGCTCTCTCATCAGGACACTGTTGTTTAGAGGAGCTAGCCAACAACACAGCTAACACAATCACTTCAAACTGAAGCTGGAAAGACTGTAAACTAGCTGCACTTTGTTTCTTTTTACCTTTTTTCAATTGACATTTCTTTGTATATATCCATAAAATGATGCCAGATGATTCATGATTTCTACTCCCGACACGTTCATTACTATGGGACAGCAGGAGATGGAATTTGAATATTGAAACAATGTTGAAACGTCAGAGAGACAGACTGCAAGGTTTATACAAATCTCCGCTGTTGAAAACAAGATGTTAGTCTAAAAGACGTGAGATAATGTCTAGATGTTTTTTATAGTGGAGATCAGGTTTATTAAGTGCCTGGCTGGGCTGATGAGACAGTGGATTGCGCTGTCAGATGGAACAGAGTAAATCAGCATTTTAACATCAGATTTAGCTGGTGGTAACTTGTGGAATAGACACCAGCTGGAATGCACTTTTAACCAATCAGCATGCAGGATTAGACACATCTGTTG
Source organism: Salmo salar (assembly GCF_965601325.2). Taxonomy (NCBI): domain Eukaryota; kingdom Metazoa; phylum Chordata; class Actinopteri; order Salmoniformes; family Salmonidae; genus Salmo; species Salmo salar. Next base: position 87,902,030 of record NC_138303.1, read on the forward strand.
CATAATAGACCAATAACAGAGTTCCAAACCTCTCTGCCAATAACGGCTAGTTTTCCGTTTTTTCCTCCCACTCAGACCACTCTTATTCTTGCTTGAGAAATAGTTTTTTGCTAAAAAGCTATTTTTGCCTATTTGAAATCTATTACAGTAAGGTACTTTTTACCCAGAAATTATTTGATAGTGAAATAAAAATGTATGCATTTAATGACACCTTTAATTTGTCCCTTCCCTGATACATGGCATTTTAAAATCTCTACTAAAATCTCCCTCATGTCTCATTTACAGTTGCGAGATCTGAAAGCAGTGGGGGAAAAGTTTGTTCATGTGATGTATCCCAAGAAGAGTTCAGCGCTACTGAGAGACTGTGAGTACTGTGTACTTTGAAAGATTAATTCATCTTTTAAACTATTCCAACACAATGAACAAGTGGTGTTATATGATGTGACATAGCAGTATCTAACTTGCTAATATATTTAACCAATGTGTACAAGAATAACAGTATAATGATATGAAAAACATTATATTTAATGACATTTGTAGTATTACCTAGGAAAATGTGGCAAACAAAATGTGCCAGGTGTTTTAATATTATTTTAGCTCTCTCCAATACTACCTAGGGAAATGTGACAATGCTAAATGTGTTTGATGTTTTAGTAGGAATATTGTGTTTACTTCGTCTTCTTTTCCAGGGGACTTGTGGGGACCATTATTGCTCTGCGTGACACTGGCTCTGTGAGTATTCACGTTTCAATGTAGTAGCAGAATATGACTGCTAACACTCTTTGAGAATGAAGGATGACTAGAGAAGGATGAGCTATGGATTGATAATGTTTCCTTCCTGTTTTTTTAGGATGCTGCAGGGGGGTTCAGTTGACAGTAAGGATAACGGAGGGCCCCAGTTTGCAGAGGTGTTTGTGATCATCTGGTTTGGATCTGTCATCATCACACTGAACTCGAAGCTGTTGGGAGGCACCATGTACGTGTCTGTCATTTCCAACTGCCCAACTTTATAGCTGGCTTCCAATCATTATAGTGAAATTATTCCAGTATTAAAAATAATGACATGAGAGCATTTAAACATGCAAAAACTGTAATATGATTAGTTCCTTAATTTAATTTATTAATTGAAACCTTGTTTAAAAATGCCTGTTTTCCCTCCCTCCCTAGATCTTTTTTCCAGAGCCTGTGTGTGCTAGGCTACTGCATCATGCCTCTGACCGTGGCAATGGTTGTCTGTAGGCTAGTGCTGCTGGGTGGGTCTTGGGGGTTCAGCTTTATCGTCCGACTAATTGTGGTCACAGCATCATTCAGTTGGTCCACGTTTGGTAAGGAAGGTCCTTTTCATAAGGAGACAATTATATTTGTTTAAATTTAGTTGGCTATATTTATTGGTGCAAACACACCTCTACAAACACATTGACTATTTGCAGTCATAGTGACTTCCAGTAGGTGGAGCTGTTGCATAAAGATTCACCTTCTAATGTTCCTCATAACATTAGTACTACATTTGAATATATTATTACTGTCTAATCTTATCATAAAACAAGTCACTGATAACTCATGAATGTATGTATATGATTTCCCCCCAGCCTCTACAGCTTTCTTAGCAGATTGCCAGCCTCCCAATCGCAAAGCTTTGGTGGTGTATCCCGTCTTCCTTTTTTATTTCGTCATTGGATGGATGATTTTCACATTCTCACCGTCTGCGTAACAGTGGACTTATCTCTCAACTGAACTTATCCCAATCCTTTTGGAATAAAAGGATACAAATCAACACCTTGCCATTTGTGAAAGCTGAGTGGAGTGTTGGGAGTACTTTTGATGGAAAACTTATATTTCTTTGGAGCAACAAGGAAAATGGTGAGATATTAACCATAGTGCACAATGCTTTGCCTCTTTCTCTTTTTGTGGCTCTATTATTGCTAAGCTTAGCTAAGAACTACAGTGGAGTACAGTGGACAAAAGAGTCAAAGTGAGTCCCTATAAGGATGTCAGAAAAGCCTATCTGCTTGATTAAACAAGCTCTCTGTGTCTCACATGAAGAGATTACTTATCTCAATTGTTTCCTGCCTTGTAAATTATCTTACAATGCCAACTAAGGTTCCTACACTAAGCACATTCCCCACTGTAATGCTAATAATTCATCATAACATGTAGACTAGCAGGAATAAAGGGGACCATGCGATCTACATTGTATGTGTCATGGTCTATTGCCATTTACTTATGAATATGTGATGCCAGTATGTATACAGTACACTGCCTCACTACATCCTACTGCATATGCCCTATCACTCAAACACTGCTTGGAAACAGGTTTCTGTTTTATTTAGGAATACATAAAACATTTTCAAGTAGTATTATCTTATTCAGAAGGTAGGACTTGATTATCCACGGATAGTAAGTGGCAGTGTTGCTCGATTTTGATATGCGCAACCTAAAAAGTATGTAGGTGGCTGTAGTTTACATTTTCACATTTTTACTTTCACAAAGTTATGTTAAAATATATCTATACATTTCTGGTTCTCTCTCAATATTTGAATGTCATTCTATTTAAACAGAAATGCTGTGGGGAAAAAAACAATGGCACCCTCCAAAACTTGACTCATTTCTATTTGTTTCTATAATTGTGTTTTTATTTCAATGTTGTAATACGGTACAAAATCAGGGATTCCTGTCTTAAAGACATTGATGGAATCAGAAGCTAAATGGGGAATGATGGTGGAATAAGAGTCCTTGGTATACAAATTTCTTCAGTCACTAGCGATATAGCTCCAATATTATGCAAGAACTCTGGACTACACCAGCAGCAGTTAAACTGAAAAGTATATTTTGATTAGTTTGATAGCCTGTCAGAAGCCTCTGATTGTTATGGGTTAGTTTGCCAACATATGTGTAGCTCCTGACTGTTGACTCAAGGCGTGTGTGAAGAGAAATCATTTATTGGGAGTATAACCTGCCCTGAAACCTCTTAAGTTTGTACTCTGTTTAAATAAAGCCCCTCTAGAGATTTTTTTCTTCTGAAAATCATAGCACTTTCAAAACCCCAAGCAATGCAAATGTGTCTGTTTCCATGATGTTTGTACTTTTGTATAACACTGTAAACCTATAATAACTAACGGGAAGTAAATGCATCCATTTCCTTTCAAATGAATAGTTTTTGTGAAGCTACTTAGGCTACATGGTGCTGAATTACGGTGAGTAGTCCCTCCTCACAGCTGCCCATGTCCCTTAATGTTGATGATATGGTTCTTACTGACAAGAAGCACATGGCTGAGCTCTAATCACTTCCGTAAGTCAGGATTCCTATTTGACTCAGCCGTGCCTCCTTGCTCATCTAACATTTCCTCATCACACACCCCTTCTAATGTGACTAGCCCGATGCTCTTCCCTCTTTTTCCCCTGCCCCGCTACAGAGTTTTTCCCTGCAGGCAGTCACTGAGTCCGAGGTGCTAAAGGAGCTCCTTAAACTAGACCAGGTCTGGGCAATTATTTTTCATGGATGGCCATATTAGAATATATTTTTGCCATCGCGGGCCAGAATCATATTACAGGATTATCCATCATGTGTATAACTGTGTTGACAGATATATCTACTGTAAATCACGTCCAGATATGCTACTTATTTAACATGCACAGAAATAAACCAATCCATGTTCCCTTTTTGGTAGGTATTTTCATTATTAAACATTCAATAAACTACCCGGAGGGAAAAGTACGCTGTGCATTCAGCACCACGGACAGAACTTGTTAATGGGTATGCACAAAAACACAAGAAAGAGAGAGCTCAACATTACATTGAAACTACTCAGTCAGTGTGAGGAGTGATGGGTATTGACTAGAGCAGTGAAGTCAGTTTCTAACGTTGCTATGCGCAGGATTGCTGAGAGGTGAGAGTAAGATATGATCTGTGCTTTGACTTGTTATATTTCATCACTGAAAATGTCTGTTCACATACATAGGTTGACCCAAACATCTGAGCAGGACTCCTAATCTTTGGAAAGTTTTGTTCATCGAGAGATGCATAGAACCACATAAGTGACATTGTTTTGAATTGTTCTCCAATCACTTCGTAAGACTGAAGATCGCTAAGCTCAAGTTGCAGGTCAGTGGTAGCGTTATCCACATTGAAGGTGAAAGGAGAAGAAACCAACACCATGTCATTTTCCAACACTTTGAAATCCTCAAAATGATGAGAAAACACTGTTCAATGTTCGCAGCAGCAATGTATACTTTTCACGCTGGTGATCTGATAGGGAACAGACTAGTAGTGACGGAAGGTGGGTGAGATTGTTGGCTTCTACTTGGCGGGTCAAGAGTAGTACATTTCCCTTGAAGGCTTTGACAAGGCTGTAAATCTGATGTGCAAAAAGGCCCTTCCCTTGTAGTTCGGAATTCAGTTCATTCATGAGTGCCAGGATGTCCACGGTGAAGGCAAAATCAGCCAACAATTTATCTTGCAGTTGAGGGAGATCCACATATTTTCCTTTCATTTGCAGAAACTCAACAATCTCCAACTTCAGGTCCCACACCCTTTTAAGCACTTTCCCCAAACTCATCCATCTCACGTTTGTGTGGTAGGGGAGATCTGCATGACCTGACTGTCTCTTCCAGCAGGGAGACAAACTGCCTGTGGTTTAAAGATTTTGCTCTTATTAAGTTTACCACTTTAGTGACTGTATCCACAACATGGCTCATTTTCAGAACACATTTACAGAACACCTGATGAATAATGTAATGCAGGAAAATCATTTTCTGATCTGGGTTGAGTTCAGCTACTTGATCTTCTATCCTTTTCAAAAGGCCAACATTTTGTCCTGTCAAGTTTGGGCACCCATCAGTGGTCAGACTGGATAACTTTTCAAAAGTCAGTCCCAGCTTTAACACACTTATTAACCACCTCCAATAAACCTTTCCCTCTGTTTGTGCTCTTCATTGACTGCACTGAAGCAAGCTCCTCTGCAATTTAAAAGTCTGGGGTTATGCCTCGTAAGAATATCAACAACTGCGCCATGTCACGTGCATCACTGCTCTCATCCAGGTCCAAGGATAAATAGATGAAATCCTTTACTTTTCAACTGTTGTTCCATATTCTCTGCGATGTCCTCAACACACCATGTCACTTCGTCTTGACAGGGAAACATTTTCAAACAGCTCTTTCTTGTCGGGACAAAGTATTGCTGCAGAGTCAATTAAACATTCTTTAATGAATTCGCCCTCAGCGAATGGCTTGCTATGTTTAGAAATTTTGTGGGACAGTACATAGCTAGCTCTCGCAATTCCGTCGTTTGCTGAATGCAGTTGCTGAAGTCCTTGCTGCTTTTGCAACTGAAAAAGCAACTCTTTCGATGCACTTGGCCTCTGCTCAGAAGACATTTTCCTATGCTTCATCTGGAATAGTCAGGAGAAGTTGTAGTTTTTCAAGACAGCGATGCTCTCTTTTCACACTAAGCACACAGCTTTCCCTGATACCTCAATAAATAAATATTTCGATGTCCACTCTTGCTGGAAACCTTACATTCATTGTATACTTTCTTTTTCTTTGAAATCTTTGAAAAACAAATTTTTGCGCAATTTCTAGCTAGCTTCTATTTGTAACTGTGACGTGTGTCAGCCTGTCAGTCACTCTGTCCTCGTGCAGTTGGTATTTATACGTGCTTCAAAATAAACCACAAGCAGTGGGAGTTGAATCATTACACAAAGGCGAGTATTCATTGGGCTTTTCATTTGAATAACAAATACGTTTTTCAAAATTTTACTATTGAAAATTCTTTATGTGATATGAGCATGATTCCGCGGGCCGTATTGAATCAGGTCACGGGCCTGGGCCTGGTCACAGGCCTGGGCCTGGTTTAGACTCTTCCTTCATTAAGGTTGATGCCCCTATCATTTTTAACCTGGCTCTCCTCTCTTGGGAGGTTCCCATTGCTTGGAAGGCAGCCACGGTGTGTCCTTTATTTAAAAGTGGAGATCAAGCTGATCCTAACTGTTATAGGCCTATTTATATAGTGCCCTGTTCATCAAAAGTGTTGGAAAAACTTGTCAATAATCAACTGACTGGCTTTCTTGATGTCAATAGTATTCTCTCTGGTATGCAATCTGTAATCCGCTCATGTTATGGATGTGTCACTGCAACCTTAAAGGTCCTCAATGATGTCACCATTGCCCTTGATTCTAAGCAATGTTGTCTTGCTATTTTTATTGACTTGGCCAAAGCTTTTGATACGGTAGACCATTCCATTCTTGTGGGCCGGCTAAGGAGTATTATGTATCTGAGGGGACTTTGGCCTGATTTGCTAACTACCTCTCTCAACGAGTGTAGTGTATAAAGTCAGAACATCTGCTGTCTCAGCCACTGCCTGTCACCAAGGGAGTACCCCAAGGCTCAATCCTAGGCCCCACGCTCTTCTCAATTTACATCAACAACATAGCTCAGGCAGTAGGAAGCTCTCTCATCCATTTATATGCAGATGATACAGTCTGGCCCCTCCCCAGATTTTGTGTTAAACACTACAACAAAGCTTTCTTAGTGTCCAATAATCTTTCTCTGCCATTAACCTTGTTCTGAACACCTCCAAAATAAAGGTAATGTGGTTTGGTAAGAAGAATGCCCCTCTCCCCACAGGTGTGATTACAACCTCTGAGGGTTTAGAGCTTAAGGTAGTCAGCTCATACTAGTACTTGGGAGTATGGCTAGACGGTACACTGTCCTTCTCTCAGCACATATCAAAGCTGCAGGTTAAAGTTAAATCTAGACTTGGTTTCCTCTATTGTAATCGCTCCTCTTTAATCCCAGTTGCCAAACTAACCCTGATTTAGATGACCATCCTACACATGCTAGATTACGGAAACGTCATTTATAGATTGGCTGGTAAGGGTGCTCTCGAGCGGCTAGATATTCTTTACCATTCGGCCATCAGATTTGCCACCAATGCTCCTTATAGGACACATCACTGCACTCTATACTCCTCTGTAAACTGGTCATCTCTGTATACCCATCACAAGACTGACTTGTTGATGCTTATTTATAAAACCCTCTTAGGCCTCACTCCCCCCATCTGAGATATTTACTGCAGCCCTCATCCTCCACATACAACACCTGTTCTGCCAGTCACATTCTGTTAAAGGTCCCCAAAGCACACACATCCCTGGGTCGCTCGTATATTCAGTTCGCTGCAGCTAGTGACTGGAACGAGCTGCAACAAACACTCAAACGGGACAGTTTTATCTCAATCTCTTCATTCAAACACTCAATCATGAACAGTGTTACTGACAGTTGTGGCTGCTTTGCATGATGTATTGTTGTCTCTACCTTCTGGCCCTTTGTGCTGTTGTCTGTGCGCAATAATGTTTGTACCAGTCAAGCAGTGAATATCAAACACAGATTCAACAACGAAAATGTAAATCTAGGGTAAGACCTGAAAATGGTTGTCTACCAATGATCACCAACCAATTTGACAGAGCTTGAAGAATTTTGAAAATAATAATGTGCAAATATTGTGCAATCCAGGTATGGAAAGCTCTTCGAGACTTACAGTGGCTTGAGAAAGTATTCATACTCCTTGGCATTTTTCCTATTTTGTTGCTTTACATCCTGGAATTAAAATAGATTTTTTGGGGGTTTGTATCATTTGATTTAGACAACATACCTACCACTTTAAAGATGCTAAATATTTTTTCTTATGAAACAAACAACAATTGAGTAAAGAAATCTGAAAACTTAAGCGTGCATAACTATTCACCCCCCAAAGTCAATATTTTGTAGAGCCACCTTTTGCAGCAATTACAGCTGCAAGTCTCTTGGGGTATTTATTTATTTATTTACCGTTATTTTACCAGGTAAGTTGACTGAGAACACATTCTCATTTACAGCAACGACCCGGGGAATAGTTTCAGGGGATAAGAGGGGGATGAATGAGCCAGTTGTAAGCTGGGGATGATTAGATGGTATGTCTCTATAAGGTTGGCACATCTAGCCACTGGGATTTCTGCCCATACTTCAAGGCAAAACTGCTCCAGCTCCTTCAAGTTGGATGGGTTCCGCTGGTGTACAGCAATCTTTAAGTCATACCACAGATTCTCAATTGGATTGAGATCTGGGCTTATGTTTGGGGAGTCTCCCACATGCCTTTTGGCGAACACCAAACTTGTTTGCTTATTTTTTTCTTTAAAGTGATCCTTTGGGCAGATACTCCAATCTCCGCTGTGGAGCTTCGCAGTTCCTTCAGGGTTATCTTTGGTCTCTTTGTTTCCTCTCTGATTAATGCCCTCCTTGCCTGGTCCGTGAATTTTGGTGTGCGGCCCTCTCTTGGCAGGTTTGTTGTGGTGCCATATTCTTTCCATTTTTTAATAATGGATTTTATGGTGCTCCGTGGGATATTCAAAGTTTCTGATATTATGTTATAACCCAACCCTATTCTGTACTTCTCCACAACTTTGTCCCTGATCTGTTTGGAGCGCACCTTGGTCTTCATGGTGCTGTTTGCTTGGTGGTGCCCCTTGCTTGGTGTTGCAGACTCTGGGGCCTTTCAAAACAGGTGTGTATATATACTGAGATCATGTGACAGATCATGTGACACTTAGATTGCACATAGGTGGACTTTATTTAACTAATTATGTAACTACTGACGATAATTGGTTGCACCAGATATTATTTAGGGGCTTCATAGCAAAGGGGTGAATACATATGCATGCACCACTTTTCTGTTTTACATTTTCTTTATTTTTTTGAAACAAGTTATAATTTTCCTTTCACTTCACCAATTTGGACTAATTTATGTATGTCCATGACATGAAATCCAAATAAAAATCTATTTAAATTACAGATTATAATGCAACAAAATAGGAAAATGCCAAGGGGGATGAATACTTTTGCATGGCACTGAACCCAGAAAGGCTCACCGATGTAATCACTGCCAAAGGTGCTTCTACAAAGTGTTGACTCTGGGGTATGAATTCTTATGTACATTTGATATTTATGTATTTAATTGTCTATAAGGTTGCTAAAATGTCTAAAAACATGTTTTCACTTTGTCATCATGTAGTATTATGTGTTTAATCAATTTATAATTCAGACTGGAACACAACAAAATGTAGCATAAGTCAAGGGTTATGTATAATTTATGAAGGCACTGTATGCCTCATCACAGTTCTATCTTGGAGATCTACAGACAGTTCCTTGGATTTCATGGTATAGTTTCTGCTCTGACATACACTGTCAACTGTGGGACCTTAGACAGGTGTGTATATTTCTAAATCATGTCCAAACAATTGAATTGGCCACAAATTCCCTGTCTTGGGTCAGTTAGGATCACCACTTTATTTAAAAAATGTGAAATGTCAGAAGATTAGAAGAGATTAATTTATTTCAGCTTTTATTTCATTCATCACATTCCCAGTGGGTCAGAAGTTTACATACACTCAATTAGTATTTGGTAGCATTGCCTTTAAATTGTTTAACTTGGGTCAAATGTTTCGGGTAGCCTTCCACACGCTAAATTGGGTGAATTTTGGCCCATTCCTCCTGACAGAGCTGGTGTAACTGAGTCAGGTTTGTAGGCCTCCTTGCTCGCACACGCTTTTTCAGTTCTCCCCACAAATGTTCTATAGGTTTGAGGTCAGGGCTTTGTGATGGCTACTCCAATACCTTGACTTTGTTGTCCTTAAGTGATTTTACCACAACTTTGGAAGTATGCTTGGGGTCATTGTCCATTTGGAAGACCAATTTGCAACCAAGCTTTAACTTCCTGACTGATGTCTTGAGATGTTGCTTCAATATATCCACATAATTTTCGCCCCTCATGATGCCATCTATTTTGTGAAGTGCACCAGTCCCTCCTGCAGCAAAGCACCCCCACAACATGATGCTGCCACCCCCGTGCTTCATGGTTGGGATGGTGTTCTTTGGCTTGCAAGCCTCCCCTTTTGTCCTCCAAACATAACGATGGTCATTATGGTCAAACAGTTCTATTTTTGTTTCATCAGACCAGAGGACATTTCTCCAAAAAGTACAATTTTTGTCCCCATGTGCAGTTGCAAACCGTAGTTTTTTTATGGCGGTTTTGGAGCAGTGGCTTCTTCCTTGCTGAGCGGCCTTTCAGGTTATGTCGATATAGGACTCGTTTTACTCTGGATATAGATACTTTTGCACCTGTTTCCTCCAGCATCTTCACAAGGTCCTTTGCTGTTGTTCTGGGATTGATTTGCACTTTTCACATCAAAGTACGTTCATCTCTAGGAGACAGAACGTGTCTCCTTCCTGAGCGGTATGACGGCTGCGTGGTCCCATGGTGTTTATACTTGCGTACTATTGTTTGTACAGATGAATGTGGTACCTTCAGGCATTTGGAAATTGCTGATTGGCTGATTTCTTTTGATTTTCCCATGATGTCAAGCAAAGAGGCACTGCGTTTGAAGGTAGGCCTTGAAATACATCCACAGGTACACCTCCAATTGACTCAAATGATGTCAATTAGCCTATCAGAAGCTTCTAAAGCCATGACATCATTTTCTGGAAATTTCCAATCTGTTTAAAGGCACAGACAACTTAGTGTATGTAAACTTCTGACCCACTGGAATTGTGATACAGTGAGTTATGAGTGGAATAATCTGTCTGTAAACAATTGTTGGAAAAATTACTTGTGTCATGCACAAAGTAGATGTCCTTAGCGACTTGCCAAGACTATAGTTTGTTAACAAGAAATTTGTGGAGTGGTTGAAAAACAAGTTTTAATGACTCCAACGTAAGTGTATGTAAACTTCCGACTTCAACTGTATGTACATTCAATTAGATATTTCTGTATTTCATTTTCAATACCTTTGCAAAAATGTCAAAAAACATGTTTTCACTTTGTGTAGATGGGTGAGATTTTTATTTATTTAATACATTTTGAATTCAGGTTGGAACACAACAAAATGTGGAATAAGTCAAGTGCCTACTTTCTGAAGGCACTGTAGTCCCCACCAGGTCAAGTGTTTTCCCGTGGATGACCATTAATATATTCTTGCCATCCCCACAATATATAAATATTACATTATTTTTCATCCCCAACAATAACATAAACTTGGTTACAATTTAATAGAGACCACATGGAACCCTCACATAAAAATTGCACACAGTGTAGTCTAGGGCTCAGAACATGCTTCAGTTGTAACGGTTGCCGTCGGGAATAGAGGACCAAAACGCAACAGGAAGGTGGATGCTCATCTTGTATTTATTTTAAAATAAAGAGAACACCAAAATAACAAAACTAAGAACTCACGAACAACAAAACAGTCTTGTCAGGCTCACACAGGCAAAACAAGAAACAATCTCCCACAAACACTTAACCAAACACATACCCATATATAGGACTCTCAATCAGAGGCAACTAGAAAACACCTGCCTCCAATTGAGAGTCCAACCCCAATAAACTAGACAAAGAAATACAAAAGACTAGAGACCACATAGAAATACAAACCTAGAACATAAACCCGGAAATAATAAATCAAACACCCTACTACATAAAACACCACCCCGAACCACATAAACAAAATACCCTCTGCCACGTCCTGACCAAACTACAATAACAAATAACCCTTATACTGGTCAGGACGTGACATCAGTTGGATGGGTTTTTCTCTCCATAATTATTGAAGTTCCCACAAATACCAGAGACGACCTCTATTAGGCCTATCTGAAACTCTTCTAAGACCTTGATGGGACTGAAGACCATCACCAACAGAACAGAGCCGATACAGCAACTTAATTTAAGTTATTTCCTATTACCATCTCACCTCCATTATTTAAGTCCACCAAAGCTTTAGAAGGATCTTTGGAAAAATAACTATCTTGGCCCAGGAGGCAACAGGTTGATATTCTTGTAGAGGAGGAAAAGCCGGTAAGATTGCCACTTCCCCTGAGTTGAGAGGTCAGGCTTAACTGCCAGCGGGCAGACACTTTTTCTATCACATCACCCTTTATGAATCTGTTATAATATCTTCAACAAACAGTGTTCTAGAAATGTCCCTCAAGCAACACTGTTCTTTTTCTGAGTGGACATGTGCATTTACTGGTACAGGTCTGTTCAATTACCAATGAGCTTTTGTATTAGGCCTGTCTCTTATAGCAAGCAACACACATACACATTGTTTGTGTCATGAAAACAAAGACATGTAATGAATGCATGTAGTGTAGAAAAATGCACTGTGATGAATTCCAAGAGGGCTTGAACAATTCTAAGTATGACTGGCATGCAATCCCCACCAGGTCAAGTGTTTTCGCATAGATGACAATGATTATATTGTTGCCATCCCCACAATATAGAAAAAATCCATTATTGTCATTGTTGACAGCTCGCCATTTATTCTGCATTATGTTTGTCATTCTGCAAGGTGCTTGCTTCTCTATGCATTTACGATAGTGCCACAAACAATACATGTGTGTTCTATATTCTGCATGTAGTCAAGAGTGAAAGACATCTGATTGAAGGCCATACATCACCAGTCATTTCAAATTCAATCAAATGTATTTTATAAAGCACTTACTTCAGCAGTTGTCACATAGTGCTATACAATTCAAGGGTTCTATGAGGACTCTATGACATTGTAACCACGTTTATGTTATTGTTGGGGATAAAAACACCAGATTATGCAGTCTTTGAGTTTTGTTGACTTAATATATTGGAAATCCATAAAAATACAAAATATTCAGATACTTGGAAGCCAAAGATAATGTTGATCGGCATGCTTGCTTTCATCATGACAGGCCTGAATGACAATATTAATCAAAATAGGTGTGCTATCCTGGTTAGTTGAACACACAGTATTGTATTTGAGATGGGGCATAGAAATATAACAATATTGTCCATTGTTCTGTTGTAACGCATCACACGGTGCGTGGGTATAGCATGGTTCCAGAGGACATTCCGTGGCCTTCGCACATTGGGACTTCATTGCATTCTATATCAATCAACAGTTGTTTATGTGTTCACTCATCATTGAAATTCGTAAATTTAATATTTTCCATTACTGGGGGCTGGGAGGATTATGGTCTTAAATTGCTTAGAACTGTCATGAAATCCCTTCAGTAGTTCTGATACACTGTGCTTCCGCTCCTGAACAACAGAGAGAGTGAGAGAGACAGATACTGCATGCCGAGCCCCGCCTAAGCTGCAGTGAATCCAGCCATCTATTGGTTTCAGAGCTACATTATACTGTATGCTGTTTTTTGAGTGGCCTTTTTTTTTCCAGTTCCAGAGTCCAGTGCTTCAGCCATTGGTATGCATAAAGCATCCTTTGGATCAGGCTTGTGCTACTGCTGTGATTTACTGTCCCAAGCCCTGCCCACTTCCCTCAGCCAGCTTCTCAACATCCTGCCTCCCAGCTCCAGCTCCAGCTCCAACTCCAGCGCTGGGCTGTGGTGGACACTGAACAGCCATGCAGGACCCAGCACCTTTGGCCCCCCTGTGACCTCGGATACAGGACCTGGGACCTTTCATAGGACACCTGAACATGGCCTTTTTCAGCTGTTTGTGCTCATTGTTTGGAAGAGCAAAGGTAAGAACAATTTCTTTAACGTAAACAAACTTTTAAAAAGTTTAAAATATTTTGGTATATTGTTTGAAATGTGTACTGGTAAAGATAAGAATGAATGTGATAAAGATAATCTGTTTTTAAATGTAGATTTAAGTATTTATCATACTCCAACTGTGTTTTGGTCATGTATGGCTCAGTTGGTAGCTTGCAACGGCAAGATTGTGGCTTCGATTCCTAGGACCATCCATACGTAAAAATGCATGCCCGCAAGACTGTAAGTCCCTTTGGATAAAAGCGTCTGTTAAATGACATATATTATTACTATATATTTTGTATTTAATGGGTTCCTCTGCTTTTTAAGAAGTCATTCTAACTCGTTGTAATAAGAAACTCCTCACTTATTTTTTTTATAAACTACATATGTATATAGTTGCAGTTATATACTATTGTTCGGAAAGAAACTTTAAAAAAGGAGAGTTCTCATAACTTGCTACAGTTTCATAGTAGTGGTCTGTTCAGCATGTGACTCCCAAAGTAACGGACATTCCAGGCAGTTGGGAGTGGGTGTAGGAATGGAGTGAAGGCTGGCTTGTTTTCAGTGAGCATGCTCTCAAGGAGGTGTTAGCCCAGAGTTACCGCAGCAACGGGATTCAAATGTAGCCTTTCACAAGCTTCCACTTGGAGCCAATCGTGCTCCTTTTAGAAAGTTCTGACATCATTGAAAATGTAAGATCATAATATAAGGCTGGAACTACACAGAATAGTTGATTCTTTGTTGAATAAATGTCACAGTCTACTACATTTCTCAAGTCTTACTTAATTTGTCTAATTTTACTTCAAGAATGTTGTGCATATGACCCATATATAACAAAGTTGTAACTTAAATAATGTTTTCTAACAATGTATTGACAACACATTTAAAATACATGTTATATGTTAGAAAATAAATAAAGAGTTACTGCACTTGATGCTGCAAAACATTCCATATGAAACATTCCACGTATGGAAATGACATGCTCTATTTTCCTTCTTTCAGCTGATGTCCTCATCATGGGGCTACAAGAGAGCAGGTAAGGATAAAAGACTATCATTCAGAGAAAATTGATTTAAGAGCAAAGCATTGAGAGCAAATATGTGCATCTCTTTTGTTATTGTTGGTTAATCAAATTGTCTACTCTACCTAGAAGTGGTCTTCTCAAAGAAAAACAAAGCCTGGTATTAAATAAATTGAAAGTAGTAGCCAGTGATTTATATATATACTACTTGACTGACAGAGAATGCTGTCTTGAAGTCACCGCACCTCCATCTATGCACTCCTCTCACCAAAATAGTTTGGATGCCATAGAAATGCATTTACAATTGTCTACATTTGTTTTTGCCATAAGTATTATATTACAGACAGCTTAATGCATACATTTAAATAATATTTGTAAGCTAAACAAACAAACAAAAAATATTATGTACAGTACCAATCAAAAGTTTGGACACACCTACTCATTCAAGGGTTTTTCTTTATTTTCACTATTTTCAACATTGTAGAACAGTAGTGAAAACATCAAAACTATTAAAACAAATATTTTATATTTGAGATTCTTCAAAGTAGCCACCGTTTGCCTTGATGACAGCTTTGCACACTCTTGGCATTCTCTCAACCAGCTTCACCTGGAATGTTTTTATAACAGTCTTGAAGGAGTTCCCACATATGCTGAGCATTTGTTGGCTGCTTTTCCTTCACTCTGCGGTCCAACTCATCCCAAACCATCTCAATTGGGTTGAGGTCAAGTGATTGTGGAGGCCAGGTCATCTGAGGCAGCACTCAATCACTCTCCTTCTTGGTCAAATAGTCCTTACACAGCCTGGAGGTGTGTTGAGTTATTGTCCAGTTTAAAAACAAATGATAGTCCCACTAAGCGCAAACTAGATGGGATGGCGTATCGCTGCAGAATGCTGTGGTAGCCATGCTGGTTAAGTGTGCCTTGAATTCTAAATAAATCACTGACAGTATCACCAGCAAAGCAACATCAAACCTCTGCTTCAATGCTTCATGTTGGGAACCACACATGCAGAGATCATCCGTT
Organism: Salmo salar; assembly: GCF_965601325.2. NCBI lineage: Eukaryota > Metazoa > Chordata > Actinopteri > Salmoniformes > Salmonidae > Salmo > Salmo salar. The sequence goes on from NC_138303.1 coordinate 87,917,620, forward strand.
CACCTACTCTGCGTCTCTCAAAGACAGGGTAGTTGGAACCCAAAATCTCAAGTTTGGACTCATCAGACCAAAGGACAGATTTCAACCATTCTAATGTCCATTTCTAGTGTTTCTTGGCCCAAGCAAGTCTCTTCTTATTATTGGGGTCCTTTAGTAGTGGTTTCTTTGCAGCAATTCGACCATGAAGACCTGATTCACGCAGTCTTCTCTGAACAGTTGATGTTGAGATGTGTCTGTTACTTGTGAAGCATTTATTTGGGCTGCAATCTGAGGTGCAGTTAACTCTAATGAACTTATCCTCTACAGCAGAGGTAACTCTGGGTCTTCCTTCACTGTGGCGGTCCTCATGAGAGCCAGTTTCATCATACCGTTAATGGTTTTTGAGACTGCACTTGAAAATATTTTCTGGATTGACTGACCTTCATGTCTTAAAGTAATGATGGACTGTCATTTCTCTTTACTTATTTGAGCTGTTCTAGCTACAATATGGATTTGATCCCCCCCACCTTGTCACAACACAACTGATTGGCCCAAACGCATTAAGAAGGAAAGAAATTCCACAATTTAACTTTTAACAAGGCACACCTGTTAATGAATGACAAAACAAGGTATTTCTGTTTTTTATTTTTAATACATCTGCAAAAATGTCCAAAACCCTGTTTTTGTTTTGTCATTATGGGGTATTGTGTGTAGATTGATGAGGACATTTTTTTCTTTAATCGATTTTAGAATAAGACTGTAACGTAAGAAAGTGTGGAAAAATGGAAGGGGTCTGAATACTTTCCGAATGTACTGGACAATTTATTGAATTCCAGACATGGGTTATATTAGCTTCTGACTGAACATCACTTGTTGTTCATCTTCAAAGTAGAAGTCTACACTGCTGTTTTAAATCCGCTATGCATCATGATTTGAAGGACAATTATAGCCATGAACTTAATATCCCACACCACACCAGAGAGTACTGTAGTAGTCTATGCATCGTGTGCCATTCATTTATTGCAGCGGGAAAGTCTGAAAGATGAATTCAGTATATCTTCATTGAATACAGGACATAACTACAAATTACTTCACAGACTACATCTGGAAAATGCTCTAGGTCAGGAAGTTTGAAAAGTCAAAAGAAAGCTATAACAGACAACGGTTGCTGCTGAGAATGGATAGTGAAACTTGTAATGGTTATAAATCAAAGTCCCCAACTTTTCAAACTCAAGACTGCACGCATAAAGCGAGTGCTTTATTGCAAAGGAATTTAGACCACCAACATGTTGCAGGTAAATTGTAAAAGTAGGCTATGCCTAAGTCTGTAATTGGTTAATCTATTAAATAGGCAACCACCGCAAAACATCAATTATGACATTTTTTACTGCCAGACTGTCTTCACAGCTACACTTTCCACTCAATTAATGGCTGCAAATCCTGATCAACCTATTCATTTTAGTTTAGTTACTGGGAAAGGATTGCACATCAATTTAAGCTATGGTATTGTCGTCTACAACAGAGTGCTGTTGAAGACAGAGCTATAGGCTATATTAAAATATGTTTAGGTAGGCTATGGATGCATCCAGATGATCCTGTAATAGCTTTAGCTCTATCTAAAGAAGGCCCACCTTTGATCGACAGCCTCCAAATAGGAAGCTACCCAGGGCACCCAGTCATAATGCAGCATTCACAACACAACTGTCTCTCATGAGCTAGCTGTGTTATCATGTATGTATTTGCTAATAAACAGAAAGACATGCTTCTCATACTGTGAAATGCAACAAGATGAGCAGTCCCTTTTGTTTCACATTTTTTCATTATATTTGTCATTTCCTCTCATCCTTTTCCTTTGAGCCCATTTGAACTCAGTTCCATAGAAGAGATATGATAGGCTTAATAAAGCAACAGCTGCTCTCCAATCACAGGCTCAGGTTTAAAGGCCATGGTTTCCCTAGAGACAGCCCAGTGCCATTAATAACATGGTGAAGGGCTGAGGGTGGTGCTTTTTCTACTATGAAAGATTTTAGAGCTTCTAAAAAATCATAGATCTAGATGAGATTAGAATTGTCTCCTTTAAATAATACTTCAATGACCTTATTACTACGATCTTCAATGTTTAGGGAAAAAGCTATATGGGTGGATTATGTCCTAGTCTCATGCATAGGACTTGATGTCAGAATGTAAATGTACTGCAAAGCAGGCCTACCTAGCTGTAATTACAAGGGCTCTGTTCAGTGAACATTATAATTGAAACCTCTTATTTATGGTAATGCTCTTTCTACTGACAGTTGCACAGGTGATTGCAGTCATGTGGAAATGTTCTTGATCATTGTCTCTATTCTATATCCCTCTTGTGAAAGTGTTTCTCCTCTATAATATCACAGACAAAGCATGTTCCACCCTACCAGGCATTGCACAAATTGTCCTATACTATAGTAAGAGGTGACATGATTCAGGATTTATGGCAGGCGATGCACTCAGTAAAAAGGACAAATCCTGTTGAGATGAAACAAGAATGAAAGGGTATATCTGACATATTATATATAATTTCTTCAGGCGATGGAAAGTTGTGCGGCACTGAGCGCAGCCATGTGTTGGGCACCAGTGCTTGACTTTGACAGAAATAGGAGACGGTACTCATTTTGGATGCCGGTACTGTGTATTATTTAGGTGCAGGAGTTCCACAATACTTTTGAGCGGATATTCTATAAGAGGTGCAGGATCTCAAGCAGTAGAAGATTTGAGGTGCTGGTACTCAGCTCCGGTGAGCTCTTACCCAAGTTAAGCACTAGGTGGGCACACAGCATCACATGGACTACCCACTCTGAGGAATGACAATGGTGTGAGGTATTGGGCACATGTCATCCTGGTAGTGGAAGAGAATAAACATGTATGGTCTGTTCTTTTTGATTGATTTATGATTGATTTGTTGTTACTCATTCTGTTCCAAAATTGAAATTTGAGGAGCAGGTGCAGGTTCATGACCTATGTGAGAAATGTGAGTGTTTGTACATATTGAATGTTTGTGTATTGGAATATTACAGCAGGGTATATACCATTTTTAGAACAATTTTCGAAAGTAAGGTTTAATTACGCAAAGAAAAAGATCAGAGAAGCAGACCGGTGTTTAGGAAGATTATGACATTATGACATGTTCTAGTCTACCAGCCTCCTCTAACAACTCATTTCCTGAGAGGTCAGCTCTTCTGTACCACACCTTTTCCTTTTGCTGTCTGTGTTACATATTCACTGTAGTTTCCCAGAAGGACATATCTCCCTCTGAACCCATCTGCCGGTATGCAAGGAAATGTCTGTCATGGATTAGTCATAGAAATGGAAAATGAAAAGAGAGAAAGTTCCAAACTGCTTCTGAACTTTGATCTGATCATGAACATCAGACCCTAATGGCCTTTCCTCGGGTAGATTTAGCTTATCTGGAAACAGTTATGAAGAGTATGCCATCATATAGTGTGCTATTGCAAAGCTTTATGTGGAAGGTTGAAGGTTAAACTTGTGTTGCTCTACAATACGATAACAGCTAGGTCCACTGGCCTTGAGCTTGACCTCTCAAATGGCAAATATACTGTACAGACAGGGACAAAACAAGTAGAGGGAAAAAGATGTGAAGAAGACTACAGACAGTATTTCAGTATGTCATTTAACCCCACAAACCCCACACAAACACCCCCAAGAGTGATGTCAAGTATTTGTATTTGTATTTATTATGGATCCCCATTAGCTGCTGCCAAAGCTGCAGATACTCTTCCTGGGGTCCAGCAAAATTAAGGCAGTTTATACAATTTTAAAACATTACAATACATTCAAGATTTCACAACACACTGTGTGCTCTCAGGCCCCTACTCCACCACCACCACATATCTACAATACTAATCCATGTGTATGTATAGTGTGTGTGTGTGTGTGTGTGTGTGTGTGTGTGTGTGTGTGTGTGTGCCAATGTTTGTGTTGCTTCATAGTCCCCGCAGTTCCATAATGTGTTTTTTTTTTATCTGTTTTTAAAATCTAACTTTACTGCGTCAGTTACTTGATGTGGAATTGAGTTCCCTGTAGTCATGGCTCTGTGTAGTACTCTGTGCCTCCCATAGTCTGTTCTGGACTTGGGGACTGTGAAGAGACCACTTGTGGCATGTCTTGTGGGGTGTGCATGGGTGTCCGAGCTGTGTGCCAGTAGTTTAGACAGACAGCTTGGTGCATTCAACATGTCAATACCTCTCATAAATAAAAGTAGTGATGAAGTCAATCTCTCCTTCACTTTCAGCCAGGAGAAATTGACATATTAATATTAGCTCTCTGTGTACACTACCGTTCAAAAGTTTGGGGTCACTTAGAAATGTCCTTGTTTTTCAAAGAAAAGCACATTTTTGTCTGTTAAAATAACATCAAATTGATTAGAAATACAGTGCAGACAATGTTAATGTTGTAAATTACTATTGTAGCTGGAAACGGCAGATTGTTTATGGAATATCTACATAGGCGTATAGAGGCCCATTATCAGCAACCATCACTCCTGTGTTCCATTGGCACGTTGTGTTAGCTAATCCAAGCTTATCATTTTAAAAGGCTAATTGATCAACAGAAAACCCTTTTGCAATTTTGTTAGCAGGGCTGAAAACTGTTGTTCTGATTAAAGAAGCAATAAAACTGCCCTTCTTTAGACTAGTTGAGTATCTGGAGCATCAGCATTTGTGGGTTCGATTGCACGCTCAAAATGGCTAGAAACAAAGCACTTTCTTCTGAAACTCGTCCGTCTATTCTTGTTCTGAGAAATTAAGGTTATTCCATGCAAGAAATTGCCAAGAAACTGAAGATCTCATACAACGGTGTGTACTACTCCCTTCACAGAACAGCGCAAACTGGCTCTAACCAGAATAGAAAGAGGAGTGGGAGGCCCCGGTGCACAACTGAGCAAAAGGACAAGTACATTAGAGTGTTTAGTTTAAGAAACAAACGCTTCACAAGTCCTCAACTGGCAGCTTCATTAAATAGTACCCGCAAAACACCAGTCTCAACATCAACAGTGAAGAGGCGACTCCGGGATGCTGGCCTTCTAGGCAGAGTTCCTCTGTCCAATGTCTGTGTTCTTTTGACCATCTTAATCTTTTATTGTTATTGGCCAGTCTGAGATATTACTTTTTCTTTGCAACTCTTGCAAAAGGGTTTTCTAATGATCAAGTAGCCTTTTAAAATGATAAACTTCGATTTATTACAAGATTTAATTGAGGTTCAGGGTTTAGTGAGTGTTTTGTTCCAAATACAATGCTTTTAATATTAGAAATATTTAGGACTAACTTATTCCTTGTCACCCACTCCGAAACTAACTGCAGCTCTTTGTTGAGTGTTGCAGTCATTTTAGTCGCTGTAGTAGCTGACGTGTATAGTGTTGAGTCATCCGCATACATAGACACTCTGGCATTACTCAAAGTCAGTGGCATGTCGTTAGTAAAAATGTATAAAAGCAAGGGGCCTAAACAGCTACCCTGGGGAATTCCTGATTCTAACTGGATTGTATTTGAGAGGCTTCCATTAAAGAACACCCTCTGTAACTCTTTATCCACATTATAGCAGGGGGTGTAAAGACATAACACATACATTTTTCCAGCAGCAAACTATGATCGATAATGTCAAAAGCTGCACTGAAGTCTAACAAAACAGCCCCCGCAATCATTTTATCATCATCATTTCTCTCAGCCAATCATCAGTCATTTGTGTAAGTGCTATGCTTGTTGAGTGTCCTTCCCTATAAGCACGCAGAAATTCTGTTGTCAATTTCTTTACTGTGAAATAGCATTGTATCTGGTCAAACACCATTTTTTCCAGAAGTTTACTAAGGGTTGGTAACAGGCTGATTGGTCAGCTATTTGAGCCAGTAATGTGATGATACAAGTGCTGAAAGCACAATTCTGTCTTGAACAATAGTATGTGTATGTGTATTTGGTCTTGGTTTTTGTGATTTCCAGATGTTTTCCCAGTCGTACATGACAGGGATGTACAGTGCCTTCAGAAAGTATCCACACCTCTTGAATTTTTCCCATTTTGTTGTGTTATAGCTTGAATTTAAAATGGATACAATTTAGATTTTTTTTGTCTCTGGCCTACACACAATACCCCATAATGTCAAAGTGGAATTATGTTATTTGGCATTTTTACAAATTAATAAAAAATGAAAAGCTGAAATGTCTTGAGTCAATAAGTATTCAACATCATTGTTATGGCAAGCCTAAATATGTTTAGCAGTAAAAATGTGCTTAACATATCACATAGTAAGTTGCATGTACTCTGTGTGCAATAATAGTGTTAACATGATTTTTGAATGACTACCTAATCTCTGCACTCCACATATACTAATCGCTGTGATGGGAGAAAACTGAGGATGGATGAACAACATTGAAGTTACTCCACAATACTAACTTAATTGACAGAGTGAAAAGAAGGAAGCCTGTACAGAATACAAATATTCCAAAACTTACATCCTGTTTGCCACAGGGCACTAAAGTAATACTCCTGAGTGGCTCCTGAGTGGCGCAGCAGTCTAAGGCACTGCATCTCAGTGCTTGAGGCGTCACTACAGACACCCTGGTTTGAATTCAGGCTGTATCACAACCGGACGTGATTGGGAGTCCCATAGGGCGGTGCACAATTGGCCCAGCGTCGTCCGGGTTTGGCCGGTGTAGGCCGTCATTGTAAATAAGAATTTGTTCTCAACTGACTTGCCTAGTTAAATAAAGGTTAAATATATATTATTTTAAATACTGCAAAAAAATGTGGGGCAAATCCAATACAACACATTACTGAGTACCACGCTCCATATTTTCAAACATAGTGGTGGCTGCATCATGTTATGGGTATGCTTATAATCGTTGAGGACTGGGGAGTATTTGAGGGGGAAAAAATACAGAATGGAGCTAAGCACATGCTTTCCACCAGACACTGGGAGATGAATTCACCTTTCAGCAAGACAATAACCTAAATCACAAGGCTAAATCGACACTGGAGTTGCTTACCAAGAATACAGTGAATGTTCCTGAGTGGCCGAGTTACAGTTTTGACTTAAATATACTATGGCACAACCTGAAAATGGTTGTCTAGCAATGATCAACAACCAATTTGATAGAGCTTGAAGAATTTTGAAAACAATTATGGTCAAATATTGCACAATCCAGGTGTAGAAAGTTCTTAAGAGACTTACAGCTGTAATCACTGCCAAAGATGCTTCTACAAAGTATTGACTCAGGGGTTTGAATATTTATGTAAATTAGATATTTCTGTGTTTCATTTTCAATAAATGAGCAAAAATGTCTAAAAACATGTTTTCACTTCGTCATTATGAGGTATTAAGTGTGTAGTGTGGTGCGAAAAAAAATATTTAATCCATTTTGAATTCAAGCTGTAACACAACAAAATGTAGAATAAGTCAAGGGGTAGGAATGCTTTCTGAAGGCACTGTATATTGTTTCCTCTCCTCAGATCTGGCTTGTTGGCTTGTTTCAACAAGTCTGCTGTGTGAACAGAGCTCACACAGCCTACAGTTCCTACCCCTTGGTTTGATAACATTTGTGACAGCTTCAGAGAAATGTTTAAATGGTTGAAATAAATAACTATTTCAGAGGTGTCATAGATTTTAGAAGTTAAACAAGAAAGTTATTTACTGAAGCTCTGAAAGGACAGTCAGGGAAGCAGTTTTAGGCCTAAATTTAGGGTAGTTAAGTAAAAAGAATAAAACATATTATAATTGTGCATACAGTTATAGTTTGAAAGGAAGAAATTGAACCATCTTTCTGTATTAAAGTTGTGGTTTTTAAGTCTGTGTTAGAGTTTGCGAAAGCCTGTAATTCACCCCCTCACTAGCTCAAATGGTATGGCCTTCCTGGAGGGGGGTGGGGTGTCTGAGGTGGGACAGTTGTTCAAGAGGAACCAGATGGTTTTCAGCATGAATGGGGTCATGAAGGGCAGGTTCTGTTAGGCTGGTACAGTTGTTCGCATATAGAAACGTAGCGATAACTGGAATCCCTGGCTTCAGTTCCCTTGCTTGGTTTCTTTTGCCTGCTTGAAACTGTTCTTCTTGGATTTGTGTAACTAACTCTCAATCACTTATGGAATCTGTAAAGTTTTGACCTCCACCACCAGGCTACTGTTGAGTGTTTTGGGCTTCAATGCCCTTTTTATTTGTTAATGAGTGGTCGGACTAAGTTTCAGCAACTGCTCGGGAAAAATGGTGAGTATGAGACTTATCCTTTCTGAAATTATCTTATTTTTTAGTTAGTTTATTTACGTCAGTATATTATGGAGACCCAAGGAGAGAAAAAGAGAGGGACAATTAGAGCATATGATTGATTTCTTCTTATTAAAAAAGTTCAGAAAGATCTATTAAGATTTTACTGATTAAGAATTAAAAACATAGAATGAAAGGTATGATTTAGAAAGCTTATGATGTGCTTTGAAAAGACGTTCTGTCTTCTAAAGAAATGATCTTTTTAGAGTCATTATACAGCTGTATCTACTTCTAAATACATTCTGATTCATTTTTAAAGCCCATTGTAGTGAACAATTAAGCAGCTTTTAACCTTATGCTAATTATATATTATAATGTTAAAGCCATCTACTGTGTCGAGAGAATGAGACCTTTGAACTCCTGATGTCACCACACACGCTCAATCCTGTTGGAATTTTAATCAAATGGAAATGTACAGTAAGACTTGTTGATCGTGTGGGCTTTGAACCCTTGGTGATCAATGGCTTGCATTGTGGTAGCTTAGCCGTTCATTGAAAAGTTGGGTTTGAAACAATGGCAGCCTTACATCTCCTGCGAACAATACCAATTATTCAGTTTTGAAAGAGAAATGGGAATGCAGGGATTTGTGGTCACTGAGAGAATATCCCCTCTCTGTCTTTGGACCACTGTGTTTTTCTTGTGTTTATGGTGAAGTACTGATAATAACATTTGCATTAATTCAGTGAATAATAAAAGTTGTTTGAAATCAAAAGTTAGATTTTTTTTAAGGTATAAAATGGTATCAAATATAAATGGTATGAAAAAAGGCACACACATTTCATTCCTCTATTTGTAGATTTTTAGGTAATACTTTGAAGAATGTGGAACTCGTACCACAGCAAGGCTTTTTAAGCCAATCACAATGTTGGCTAATTTATTTTCTGGTTTTAATAGTCCTCAGCAATTCCCCTGAGAAGTACAGCAGTCAGAGAAGAACATGATCATTAGATAGCACGTAAACGATTGGTTATGTAGTAATTGATGCCCTCAACAGCACAGAGAACACACTATATTATAAAATATGAAGAGCCCCTTAGCACACTCTGTGGTATAAACGTCTCCCTTTGTGTCAACACTCCCTCCCAGTGCTGGGGATTTCCTGTCAGCCATTAGCCTCCCATCCACCCTACCCCAGTCTGCCCCGCATGGCTCTCTCTCTTCTCTGTGGTGTCAAACCATCTTCTCCTCAGATGAGGAGTTTAAACAGAAGCAACACCTCCACCACCAGAGAGATAGACACCTCTCCTGATCAGTACTCTCTCCCCCAACTCAACCCAGAGATAGGCACCGACCGTTCTGCCCCTTTGCTCACTCACACCCAGACAGGGAAACAACAGCTCGCTCTGTGGTTAACCTTCACTTCACTCTTGATAAAAAGGCAGCACTCTGCTCCCTCATAGAGAACCAGGTCTTCCCCGTCTAACCTTCAAGTCAACTTGACAGGCAGGCAGGAGAAAGATAGGCAGGCAGCCCTCCTGCTCACCTCTCACCCAAAGAACAATAGTCCTCCCTTCTGTTCACCCCCAACCCCTGAAGAGACTGCCACATTTACATTCAGACACAACGGTCATAAAATCTACAGAACGTGACTGGTCAAAACTCACAGTCTAATCAAGCATAGTAACAAGTCTCATAAAAATGCTTTGCTTCACCTTCTGTCCAACTTTCAAAGTGCTGATGAATGAAAAGACTGTTGTTGAAGTGTCTGTAATATGATTTACACGAATGCAGCAAATCCCCTTATTTTTTTGTAAACATATGCTAGCAATTTAAGGAATTCAATCGTCACTTGTAGAAATTCAGTATGGCATCCATATTATATACTTAATTAAGCTTGTTGATGGTGGTAGTGAAGTGCAGAAGTCAGAGGAGAACATGATCAGTGTTCCCTTTTAAGGAGCTCTGAATGACGACTTGTTAATGGATATTATAAGGTGAATGCACCAATTTGTAAGTCGCTCTGGATAAGAGCGTCTGCTAAATGACGTAAATGTAAATGTAATACTCCCCAAGTCTCAGCTGTTCAGGTATCTGATGGTGTCAATGTTCAATGGGCGGCTTCAAGCCTCAGCATGAGGGAAGGACTAGACTCCAATTGGCAGGCGGCTCAAATGAAAACCGTAGAGAAGGAAAACCAGATGGTAGCGCTGGTCAGGATGCTGCACTTTCCTCAAGGCAAATCTGTTTGAAGTTTCAACAGCTTTCCAGCTGCTTCTCTGACTGATTACAGGGGAGGGACAGTCGATCTTTAGAGATGAGAGGAAGGATATGGAATATTATACTATTTTTGCAGTGAAGGAGCTTTCTGACATACAGTACCAATGGGAGATTCCTCTAAGCGTCAGTCACTGTAGTAGTTTCTTCGTCTTTCTTCTTGGGTGTCTTAGGTTTTGACTTTCCTGTTGGAAATTAATCATGTTGCTTACTGACCTCAAAGCAGAGAGGATTCTGCTGGTTTGGCTTAAATATGTAATAGAAACCCATGAACTAAGAAGGCATGAGGCTAACCAAGTCTCAATGGTAGAAGTATATGTCATGTAGCTATTTTAGTTTCAGTGGGTGGCTTGTACTGTTTGAGTATGTATTCAATGAGTAATCCCAATGAGTCTGCATATAGGCTACAACTGGCCTTTTCCTGGAGCCAGTGTGCTGTAGGGTAGGGCAGTTAGGGAGGAGATATCTGCTTGGGAAGGAAGCATGGCTTCCCTGGGGACCCACACAGCTCACTCTACAGGTCTTTCAGCTTGGAACTCATGAATTAACGAGAGGTCCCTTACAATTATACTCATCATCTCAATAATGATATAGGCCACACAGATTTAGTTCATGTTCCTTTGATATCAATTGTGATGTTCTGAATAACTGAGTAGACTGGTAATTTGGCAATTGTTCAGATACCGCTCTATACCTTCTGAAAGTTGATGTTGCGAAGACCTATTTCGCAAATTCTCTTTTACTGCTGGAGTTTCAGGCTTTCCCTGGTGGATAGCACAGTGCTTGAGAACACAGGCCTCAGTTATGATATCCAGTCGGAGCTCTGGGTATATGGGAGTTAAGGAATGTCATAAGGAGGTGGAGTCTCCCGGAGAGGAAAAGAGAGGGACAATTTAGACGTGAGTCAAACATACAGTAGTCTATAGTACAGTAAACTGATGCAAGAGGTCTTTGTGTGAAAGGCTCACTGGTTATTGTATGTCCATTCATTACCTTTTAGATAAACTATCTTCATATAGAGAGAGGTACTCACACACACAATCTATGAATTGTCTCTCCATTAAAAATCCAACGCTGTAGACTACTAAATAATATTTACTAAGCAGGAAGATGAATGTACAATTTTGCGATCATTTTCAGAATTTTCAAAGCATGGGTTGAATTTCATAATGGGCTTCATTTGTAACCTTCCGAGGATATGTTCTTCACATATTAGAATTTTGTGGTCAGACCTCATAAATATGTTCTATTTACCTCGTATGTTGCCAGGTGGTTATCTGAACCAACCATATTGCTAAAAGGCCACATTGACAATCTACCGGAGGCAGTAATGTCAGTGCATCCACATATCCCACCCAGATGAGGTCTTACAGACGTGTTTAGTTTCTATGAATTTTTGCCTGTGTCAAGCCAATGTCATGCAGTAGTGACAGTATTGTTAAACTGTGGAATGTTGTAAAGTCAAATAAAATGATAAACCAACTTGATAGATAAGCCTCTGCTTTGCCTCCGTGCATTGGGGTCTTTCATTTGGCCATCATCATTGCCTTCTATCAGGCTCTCCGAATCTGGTTGGAGGAATATGTATAGTGAAACTAATGAGTCAAGTCATAGCAACCACCTAACTTTTCATTTAGAAGACGTACTTAGGTTGTAACTGTAGTACAATACATGTGTCTGTGTATCTTTATGCGTTTTATTTTTTCCTTTTCAGAACTGGAGGCTAAAGAAGCTTGTAATTGGCTGCGGGCTGCTGGATTTCCGCAATATGCCCAGCTCTACGAAGGTAATCAATAGATGTCCCTGTGGTTTATGGACTCTAGACTCTATAATGGTCAACCAAGTTAATATGACTACTATGGTCCAGAGAGACTCGTTGTGTTTGGTTAGCTCCTACAGTACAGACAGGTTTGCATCCATGAACTTCTAGCTCATCAATGCATGCACAGTACTATAGTAAAATGAAACAAACCACATTTGCTGCTATATACACAATGTAATCTTCTCACATCACCAATTACTGTACTGTGTTACAGGATGTTAGAGCTAAATTTGGGTACCAAAATAAACCTGACTGTAGGCTACATGTCACTTATGATGCAGAAGCTGTCAATGAGCAGTGTTATTTGCCTCCACTCAGCAGTCTTCTAATCAAGCTATCCCCATGTCTAGCAAACACGATCATTTAACATGCTGCTTTCATCAGGTTGAAAGCTAATTTACAGTGGGTTGCAAAAGTATTCACCCCCCTTGGCATTTTTCCTATTTTGTTGCCTTACAACCTGGAATTAAAATAGATTTTTTGGGGGGTTTGTATCATTTGATTTACACAACATACCTACCACTTTGAAGATGCTAAATATTTTTCCCTGTGAAACAAACAACAACTAAGACAAAAAACTGAAAACTTAAGCGTGCATAACTATTCACCCCTCCCAAAGTCAATACTTTGTAGAGCCACCTTTTGCAGCAATTACAGCTGCAAGTCTCTTGGGGTATGTCTCTATAAGCTTGGCACATTTAGCCACTGGGATTTTTACCCATTCTTCAAGGCAAAACTGCTCCAGCTCCTTCAAGTTGGATGGGTTCCACTGGTGTACAGCAATCTTTAAGTCATACCACAGATTCTCAATTGGATTGACGTCTGGGCTTTGACTAGGTCATTCCAAGACATTTAAATGTTTCCCCTTAAACCACTCAAGTGTTGCTTTAGCAGTATGCTTAGGGTCATTTTCCTGCTGGAAGGTGAACTTCCGTCCCAGTCTCAAATCTCTGGATGACTGAAACAGGTTTCCCTCCAGAATTTCCCTGTATTTAGCATCATCCATCATTCCTTCAATTCTGAACAGTTTCCCAGTCCCTGCCGATGAAAAACATCCCCACAGCATGATGCTGACACCGCCAAGCTTCCCTGTGGGGATGGTGTTCTCGGGGTGATGAGAAGTGTTGGGTTTGCGCCAGACATAGCATTTTCCTTGATGGCCAAAAAGCTACATTTTAGTCTCATCTGACCAGAGTACCTTCTTCCATATGTTTGGGGAGTCTCCCACATGCCTTTTGGCGAACACCAAACTTGTTTGCTTATTTTTTTCTTTAAGTAATGTTTTTTTTCTGGCCAGTCTTCCGTAAAGCCCAGCTCTGTGGAGTATACGGCTTAAAGTGGTCCTATGGACAGATACTCCAATCTCCGCTGTGGAGCTTTGCAGCTCCTTCTGGGTTATGTTTCGTTTCTTTGTTTCCTCTCTGATTAATGCCCTCTTTGCCTGGTTGAGTTTTGGTGGGCGGCCCTCTCTTCGCAGGTTTGTTGTGGTGCCCAGTCTTTCCATTTTTTTATAATGGACTTAATGGTGCTCCGTGGGATGTTCAAAGTTTCTGATATTTTTCTATAACCCAACCCTGATCCGTACTTCTCCACAACTTTGTCCCTGACCTGTTTGGAGAGCTCCTTGGTCTTCATGGTGCCTCTTGCTTGGTGGTGCCCCTTGCTTAGTGATGTTGCAGACTCTGGGGCCTTTCAGAACAGGTGTATATATACTGAGATCATGTGACAGATCATGTGACACTTAGATTGCACACAGGTGGACTTTATTTAACTAATTATATGACTTCTGAAGGTAATTGGTTGCACCAGATCTTTTTAGGGGCTTCATAGTAAAGGGGGTGAATAAATATGCACGCACCACTTTTCCGTTTTTTTTATTTTAAATTTTTTCATTTCACTTTACCAATTTGGACTATTTTGTGTATGTCCATTACATGAAATCCAAATAAAAATCTATTTAAATTACAGGTTGTAATGCAATAAATTAGGAAAAACTCCAAGTGGGATGAATACTTTTGCAAGGCACTGTAATTGCAATACCCAATTATTGTTGAACGAATCACATTCTCTCAATTAGTTGGTTGTGCAATGCATATTCTATGGAGAATGAACTTCACAGGTAAATCATAGATTAAAGTCTGACAAATTTGAAATGCCCAAAGTTCAATGTTGATAATTCACATGAATTAGACATGAAGGAAATGCACCACTGCCAGTCAGAATAAGCTGTAGTGAAAGACAAGTGTGAAAGCATTATGACTAAACCTTGTTAATGCTTGCAGTTGGTTGGTGGTACTGTATATGTTAACAAATAATCTCTTTATTCTCAGCCTTAATCTAAACAATCTTAATTGTTTATCAACTTTGTTCTAAATGCCAGGAGGTAGTACTCATCAGATGTAAGGAAAGCACCCTCTCCTAACAGTGTAGCCGCTGCAAAAGGGAAGTAGAGAGAAACAAAAGCTGGAAATGAGAAGCCTCTGGAATGTTGTGTGACGAACAGTTTTCTTTCTCTAATATCCCTACGCACACAAAAATAGCCCCTCGTTAAGCCACATAGAATTTTTAACCACTTTTTACAGTTTTAATCAAACTGTTGTAAAAAAAATCATGAGATTTGGAGATTAGTCCATAGCATCCAGTCATTGATCAGTAATGTAAAGGCTTGTCAAACTGTTTAATTTTGCTGATTTAGTCGCGAATACATAATACTGTATAAAATGCATGCATTGCCAAGGACTGCAGGCAGCATGTCTCAAAATGAATGTCTGCACATAACCGGTTGGCATGAATTTTATATCATAGACATTTACATTTTAGTCATTTAGCAGACACTCTTATCCAGAGCGACTTACAGTCGTGAGCGCATACATTTTCATACTTTTTTTGTACTCGTTCCCTATGGAAATTGAACCCAGGACCCTGCCGTTGCAAGCGCCATGCTCTACCAACTGAGCTACATGGGACCACCTTTAATGTTTAAAAGAGAGTAATATTTATGACCTCAAGAGGTTGGTCATGTTTTCCTAGAATCTGACCAAATCACCCAACAGTATAACCTACCCGCAAAACATACATTCATAAATTTGATATGGCCATATGCTGTTATTCTGGTGTCTTTGGTGCCGGGAGAGTAAAGTTCCCATAAAAAAAGTCTAAACACACCTATTAACATATCCACCTCTCTTGTTCTGCAGCGGGACAGTTTCCTTTAGACATCTCCTCTGTGAAAAAAGACCATGGGTTTCTGGACCAGGATTCACTGAAGTCACTATGCAGGTAAGGTATTCACATTTCCATTACCTTTCACGTCTGCATCCAAGTCTCATACTATGAGGTATGCTATGCATTGTTGGTAATGATTTTGCAATTCTTAAAAATGAACTTGAATTAAAATGATTTGTATTTGTTTTTTGGGAAGTATAGGAATCCCACTATAATGATGTGGATTGTTATCGTTGCTATTATAAATACAATAATTTATTTTACACTTTTTGTTAAGAATATTTTCAATAATTATTCATACCCATATCCATCTTTTGAGGTGTGATAAAGAGGGTTTTCACTGCTGGTCATTGACTCAAACATCAGTTGCACAAATCTATAAAAAAATGACTCTGTTGAACAGAGTTCTGGTTGGTGGCAAACTATAACTTGAGTTGATAGACTTTGTGTGTGTGTGTGTGTGTGTGTGTGTGTGTGTGTGTGTGTGTGTGTGTGTGTGTGTGTGTGTGTGTGTGTGTGTGTGTGTGTGTGTGTGTGTGTGTGTGTGTGTGTGTGTGTGTGTGTGTGTGTGTGTGTGTGTGTGTGTGTGTGTGTGTGTGTGTGTGTGTGTATTTGTGTGTGTAAGAGCAGTAGAGACATGGTGACTGAATTTCCAATCAAATCCCAGTAAATCACCTGATCTCCCAGAGTCACCATGCTGCCAGATTGTCC
Organism: Salmo salar; assembly: GCF_965601325.2. NCBI lineage: Eukaryota > Metazoa > Chordata > Actinopteri > Salmoniformes > Salmonidae > Salmo > Salmo salar. The sequence goes on from NC_138303.1 coordinate 87,933,864, forward strand.
TCAGAGGAGTAGCTATGAATCTATTCTCTCAGAATACAAATATACACTTCTAAAAAATATAGGACAGCTGGGCATTCCAATAAATATGTAATTGAGAACATGGCATGTTTGACTAATCAAATGTTTCTCAAGATAGCACATTTCTTATGAAAAGAAAATGATTGAGTGATATTGTTACATTGATAAGCATTAATCAGTGATATGTTTAAGATCAGTCTTATATCTCATTAATTATTGTAAAAATATTGTCAATATTGTCAACACCAGAATAAATAATGAAGGCAGAGAGAGGCCTTTCGATATGATACGATACAATAATGATAAAGACAAACTTTTTTACTGTCTACCAAGTTCCAACTATGGAAACTTTGAGCTGTAAGAGAAAAGTTGAACTGCTGTCTGTCTTCAGAAAAAGGACATGAATCAAGCATAAAATTAAACGTGTTCAAGTTCACTGTAGACTTTCTGACTCTTGAAATGTATGAAATATAATTTGACACATTTTTCCTAAATAAACCTGTTAGTGAAATGCCTCACATACAGACTCATTTAAATCTGTGGTGCAGCAATTGACATGGTGTGAAATTCAGTCTGGGGTGGCGTGATGTAAAAATAAAACAGCCTGGCTCAAGGCCTGCATATCTGCATACTCGTGCTCTAAAAAAGTAATGCATTTTGAGCCATCAACGATGTGTGAGCCTTGAATTTTTTTTTCTGGGACGGGGGAACGGGGACAGAGGTTGGCGTTTTCATTCACTATCAAGTCGTGTGGGACCTAAAATAACTGCTTAAAAATATAAACTAATGCATGAGATGCAAACTGATCTGGAACACAGTTACTAAGGGGTGCCATGGGAGTAGTCCTTGAAAACATTGAAAATATTACACATTGACTTGAAAAACAGAATGTTTTGTTTTTGTGAATACTGACAATTCTATTTCTTATCAACTAACAAGCTAAGCGACCTATCTAACCAACGACATGACCCTATTTTTTTGTTATTGTTAATAAATTTGAAACAGAGAATACTGCTACTGTCAGATAATTTATAGATAGCTATCTACACTGAACAAAAATATAAACGCAACATGTAAAGTGTTGGTCTCATGTTTCATGAGCTTAATTAAAATATCCAAGAAATGTTCCATATGCACAAAAAGCTTATTTCTCAAAAATTGTGCGTACAAATTTGTTTACATCCCTGTTAGTGAGAATGTATATTTTGCCAAGATAATCCATGCCAGGTGTGGCATATCAAGAAGCTGATTAAACAGCATGATCATTACACAGGTGTACTTTGTGCTGGGGACAATAAAAGGCCACTCTAAAATGTGCAGTTTTGTCACACATCACAATGCCACATACAGTGGGGGAAAAAAAGTATTTGATCCCCTGCTGATTTTGTACGTTTGCCCACTGACAAAGAAATGATCAGTCTATAATTTTAATGGTAGGTTTATTTGAACAGTAAGAGACAGAATAACAACAAAAATATCCAGAAAAACGCATGTCAGAAATGTTATAAATTGATTTGCATTTTAATGAGGGAAATAAGTATTTGACCCTCCCCCCCCCCCCCCCCCCCCTCAATCAGAAAGATTTCTGGCTCCCAGGTGTCTTTTATACAGGTAACGAGCTGAGATTAGGAGCACACTCTTAAAGGGAGTGCTCCTAAACACAGCTTGTTACCTGTAAAAAAGACACCTGTCCATAGAAGCAATCAATCAATCAGATTCCAAACTCTCCACCATGGCCAAGACCAAAGAGCTCTCCAAGGATGTCAGGGACAAGATTGTAGACCTACACAATGCTGGAATGGGCTACAAGACCATCGCCAAGCAGCTTGGTGAGAAGGTGACAACATTTGGTGCGATTATTCGCAAATGGAAGAAACCATAGTCACCAAGAAAACAATTGGTAACACACTACGCCGTGAAGGACTGAAATCCTGCAGCGCCCGCAAGGTCCCCTGCTCAAGAATACATATACATGCCCGTCTGAAGTTTGCCAATGAACATCTGAATGACTCAGAGGACAACTGGTGAAAGTGTTGTGGTCAGATGAGACCAAAATTCAGCTCTTTGACATCAACTCAACTCGCCGTGTTTGGAGGAGGAGGAGGAATGCTGCCTATGACCCCAAGAACACCGTCTCCACCGTCAAACATGGAGGTGGAAACATTATGCTTTGGGGGTGTTTTTCTGCTAAGGGGACAGGACAACTTCACCGCATCAAAGGGACAATGGACGGGGCCATGTACCGTCAAATCTTGGGTGAGAACCTCCTTCCCTCAGCCAGGGCATTGAAAATGGGTCGTGGATGGGTATTCCAGCATGACAATGACCCAAAACACACGGCCAAGGCAACAAAGGAGTGGCTCAAGAAGAAGCACATTAAGGTCCTGGAGGGGCCTAGCCAGTCTACAGACCTTAATCCCATAGAAAATCTGTGGAGGGAGCTGAAGGTTCGAGTTGCCAAACGTCAGCCTCGAAACCTTAATGACTTGGAGAAGATCTGCAAAGAGGAGTGGGACAAAATTCCTCCTGAGATGTGTGCAAACCTGGTGGCCAACTACAAGAAACATCTGACCTCTGTGAATGCCAACAAGGGTTTTGCCACCAAGTACTAAGTCATGTTTTGCAGACGGGTCAAATACTTATTACCCTCATTAAAATGCAAATCATTTTATAACATTTTTGACATGCGTTTTTCTGGATTTGTTTGTTGTTATTCTGTCTCTCACTGTTCAAATAAACCTACTATTAAAATTATAGACTGATCATTTCTTTGTAAGTGGGCAAACATACAAAATCAAGTTTTGAAGGAGCATGCAATTGGTATGCTGACTGCAGGAATATCCACCAAAGCTGTTGCCAGAGAATTTAATGTTAATTTCTCTACCATATGCCGCCTGGAACGCCATTTTAGAGAATTTGGCAGAACGTCCAACCGGCCTCACAACCGCAGACCACGTGTAACCAAGCCAGACCAGGACCTCCACATCTAGCTTCTTCACCTGCGGGATCATCTTAGACCAGCCACCCGGACAGCTGATGAAACTGTGGGATTGCGCAACCAAAGAATTTCTGCACAAACTGTCAGAAACCGTCTCAGGGAAGCTCATCTGCATGATTGCCGTCCTCACCAGGTTCTTGACCTGACTGTAGTTCGGCGTCGTAACTGACTTCAGCGGGAAAATGCTCACCTTCGATGGCCAATGGCACGCTGGAGAAGTGTGTTCTTCACAGATTAATTCCGGTTTCAACTATACCGGCCAGATGGCAGACTGCATGTATGGTGTCATGTGGGCAAGCAGTTTGCTGATGTCAACGTTGTGAACAGAGAGGCTATGGTATGGGCAGGGATAAGCTATGGACAACGAACACAATTGCATTTTATAGATGGAAATTTGAATGCACTGAGATACCGTGGCGAGATCCTGAGACCAGCTGTTGTGCCATTCATCCGTGACCATCATCTCATGTTTCATAATGATAATGCACGGCCCCATTTTGCAAGGATCTGTACACAATTCCTGGAAGTGGAAAATGTCCATGTTCTTCCATGGCCTGCATACTCACCAGACATGTCACCCATTGAGCATGTTTGGGATGCTCTGGATCGACGTGTATGGCAGCGTGTCCAGTTCCCCCCAATATCTAGCAACTTCACACAGCCATTGAAGAGGAATGGGACAACATTCCACAGGCCACAATCAACAGCCTGATCAACTCTATGGAAAGGAGATGTGTCACGCGGCATGAAAAAAACAGTGGTCACTGACTGGTTCTCTGATCCATGCCTCTAGCTTTTTTTAAGGTATCCGTGGCCAACAGATGCATATCTGTATTCCCAGTCGTGAAATCCATAGATTAGGGCCTAATTGATTTATTTACATTGACTGATTTCCTTATATGAACTGTAACTCAGTCAAATCTTTGAAATTGTTGCATGTTGCGTTCATATTTTTGTTCAGTGTAATTTGAATTAGCACTGCACTTGTAAACAAACCAAATATTTTGATATTTCCTGTGTTTTTTCATTTGATCTCTTTCATTTCCATGTAGGAGGCTGTCAACCTTGAACAAGTGTGCCTCCATGAGACTGGAGGTCCATTTTCAGTGCAAACAAGTGAGTAGACCTGCACATAAGATCTGTCTGTCTCAAAGTTTGTTGTGTGCAGGCCAGCCACTAGATCCACTGCTATAGCTTGTTACATGTCTCTCTGACTTTCACAGTCTATCTGAGTTTGCTTGACGGCCTTGTATATTACAATTGTTTTATTTTCCATTGTACATGCACAAATAAGTCAATATTTGCTTTGCACTTAGACATAGCCCTTGTCAATGCAAATTATCCTTCCATAACCATGTTATAAAATGGTCTCTAATTTGTCTATCATCTGATGCAGAGTGAAGACTCTGAGGAGGATGACCTGTGTGCCATCAGTGACCGCTGGGCATTCCAGCGAGAGAGTAAGACATGGTCCCGACTGCGTACCCTCTCCCCACACATCTCCCCTAGCATGGAGATCCACTCCTCCACCACCCTGCACCCCTTGAGGGCCTCTGCCAGTAGTGAGAGCATCCTGAGTGACTTCAGCAACCTGGAGGTCACCTCCACCCACAGCAGTAGCAGCCTGAGTGTGAAGAGTGACAGAGGTACCACGTTCAGCAACCCCTCCAGTCAGGTCACCAGCACGGCAGAGACCTACACCCTTACCTCCCACCATGACTCCCATGGTTCCCACTCTCCCAATGGATCCGCTTGTGAGGACCAGCCTGTGTCTCCCAAAGACCTGCTTACTGTTCCTGTCAGCAGAGAGAAGACCAAGAGGTGTTCCAATACCTTCCTGAAGAGAATGGAGTCGTTCAAGAGAAAGGATAAAGAGAGGGAAGTGACAGATGGCCAAGTTGTGATCTCTCCGCTGCAGTTCCCTCTAACCCCTGGCAGTTTGCATTGCACTTCCAATGAAAGTCTTCCTGGTTTAAAAAATAACACTACAGAAAAAAGCAGTGTAAATTACAGCAGAAAAGCCCATACTATCTGTCGCACAGGCCGTAGGTCCCCAGTTGTGGACAGAGCTAATGCGAAGAGCAGTTGGCTCTATCTAGAGGACTATGACATGGCAGGGTGGAAAGGGGCTAAACAGGTTATTCAGAAGTGTGGCTATAAAAATGGACTGGATTGTCTGGTTCATCTGCCAATGGACCACAAGCCAGGCACGTTCCCCAAGTCCCTATCCATCGAGAGCCTGTGCACTACTTCCACCTCTCACGAGCTGCGTGAATTGCAGATGGAGGACGTAAACCTCTCCCTGGGCAGCAGTCACGAGTCCCAGGAATTCAACATGTTTCCTAGAAGAAGAAACTCGTGTTCCTCAGTGGGGAGCATCTATGACAATGTGAATGAGGCTAGTGGCAGTTCAGACGAATTGAGAGAAAAGGTCTTTGAGCACCTGGATGATATCCTTCAACATGTCCATGGCCTTCAGCAGAATATAGACCAGTGGTCCAAGAAGGTGTGTCAGGAACTCAGTGACAAGCATGAGGAAGAGGAGGACACTGACGAGACCAGAGAAACAACATTCTCCTCCAGCCTCCATTTTGAGGAGCAGTCTATGTCAGATGTAGGCACGATGGCCAGTGACTACGACAGCACAGGAAACTCTTTGAATGAGGTGGAGGATGTTGAGACAAGAGAACGAAGGGACTCAGGAGTGGGTGCTTCCTTAACCAGGCCAAGCAGGTAAACATACATTGTTATACATAAAGATGATAACATGTTCAGGTTCATCAATATTTTACCAAATGTCAAATAGCTCTTGACATTTAGACAGTATAATAGTAAAAACACATAAATTAATTGATTTAATCGCCTCTAAGATATACCACAAATGGGCACTCATATAGATCAAAACATTGACCTTTATTCCCAATACATTTCCCCTCTCTCTAGGAAGCTACGGTGGCATAGTTTCCAGAACTCCCACAGGCCGAGCCTGACTTCAGCCTCCCAGGAAATTAACCGTCAGTCAGCCGCTCAGCTCAACCTTCTGCAAAAGTTCTCTCTACTCCGGCTCACTGCTATAATGGAGAAATACTGCGAACCCAACAAACATGGCTGGAGCTGGTGAGTGGAGGGCCCTTGGGTGTGGAGAGTGGAGATTCAAAAATAGATAAAAGGCAGAGACGTAGGGAAGTGCACTTTATTATACTGTCCCTTTCATATGCATTTAGTCAGGGCAGTGAGTATTGTTTTGTGGTAAGGATATTGCTTTTTAAAATGCATCGTATATGTTTTTCCATATGGCAAGGCCTTTGATCTACATTTATGCAGCTAATGAATAGTAGTATAAAGAAAGCTGTTAAAACGTTAGATTTGTAAAATTTCACAACTGTCTCATTCAGCTCTTATTTCTCATGCAGATGACTCTTGCTTCGCAACAATCAATCACATCATACACAATGAAACCATTATCTATAATTGCAGTGGCCATTTTAGCACATGCTCAGTTAGGAGGTTTTATTGTCCATCCAAAAAGTTTCAAACTTTAATTTCTCTTGCATCATCAGCCATGTGCTGTCACCCAATTAGGCTTCATCCCTTAGTGTAAAAGCATTATGTGAATATGCATCAGACAAAATTGAAACCGTTTTGTTCCAAAATAGACTGATTAGGATTTGGCGATAGACCAAACTGTTTTCATCCAAAAAAGACATCAGGTGTCCAAGGAGAATATCTAATTTACATTTTTACATTTTAGTCATTTAGCAGACGCTCTTATCCAGAGCGACTTACAAATTGGTGCATTCACCTATAATATCCAGTGGAACAACCACTTTACAATAGTGCATCTAAATCTTTTAAGGGGGGGGGTTAGAAGGATTACTTTATCCTATCCCAGGTATTCCTTGAAGAGGTGGGGTTTCAGGTGTCTCCGGAAGGTGGTGATTGACTCCGCTGTCCTGGCGTCGTGAGGGAGCTTGTTCCACCATTGGGGTGCCAGAGCAGCGAACAGTTTTGACTGGGCTGAGCGGGAACTGTGCTTCCTCAGAGGTAGGGAGGCGAGCAGGCCAGAGGTGGATGAACGGAGTGCCCTTGTTTGGGTGTAGGGCCTGATCAGAGCCTGAAGGTACGGAGGTGCCGTTCCCCTCACAGCTCCGTAGGCAAGCACCATGGTCTTGTAGCGGATGCGAGCTTCGACTGGAAGCCAGTGGAGAGAGCGGAGGAGCGGGGTGACGTGAGAGAACTTGGGAAGGTTGAACACCAGACGGGCTGCGGCGTTCTGGATGAGTTGTAGGGGTTTAATGGCACAGGCAGGGAGCCCAGCCAACAGCGAGTTGCAGTAATCCAGACGGGAGATGACAAGTGCCTGGATTAGGACCTGCGCCGCTTCCTGTGTGAGGCAGGGTCGTACTCTGCGAATGTTGTAGAGCATGAACCTACAGGATCGGGTCACCGCCTTGATGTTGGTGGAGGTGCTGTTTGGGTAGTTTCTGCCTTTTTTCCACTAGGTTGAATGACTACCAATTCACCCACAACACATCCAAACAGTTTTCATCCAAACAGATTTCACCCAAACAGTTCAAACATTTTTCATCCAAAAATGACATCAGATGTACAAGAAAAATATCTAATGTTACCTGTGGTGCTGTTTGCATAGTTTCTACCCTTTTCCCACTCCGTTTAGACTAACAAATCACCCACAACACATCCAATTTGACAATATTACATGGTAACAACCTTTATGGTGATATCTACATGAAAAGATTGAATCTAGTCCCCCTTTCCCTCTGTTTTGGCAGGTCTATTCCTAAGTTTATGAAGAGGAGTAAGGTCCCTGACTATAGGGACAAACAGGTTTTTGGTGTTCCACCAATCATCAATGTCCAAAGGAGTGGGCAACCCCTACCCCAGAGCATCCAGCAGGCCATGCGCTACCTCCGCAGCCAATGTCTGGAAAAGGTAGTCACTCTCATCCCCTCAAAGTAAACGTGTTCCCTCATGCTACAGTGTGTGTATAACCTTATGATTTTAGTATGTGTTCCACTCCAGATATGTTATGTTACTGTATTTCTATTGTAGTGAGATTTCATGTACTTGGTGATACATTATATATTATCATGCATTGATGTTTATGAATAATGCTAATACACCAATGACAGTATCAACTGTTTTTCAATCCTATTCCTGTCAAGGTTGGCATTTTCCGTAAGTCTGGGGTGAAGTCTCGGATCCAGACTCTGCGGCAGCTGAATGAAAATTCCCCAGACCACGTGAGGTACCAGGGCCAATCAGCCTACGATGTGGCCGACCTGCTGAAACAGTACTTCAGAGACCTGCCTGAGCCTGTCCTCACCACCAAGCTCACTGAAACCTTCCTGCAGATCTACCAATGTGAGTCAGTGGCTCTAAGTGCTCCCCTCTCATCCACTCTGGGAAGCTCTGAACCCCTGTGTCTGGTTTAAATTGCCCTTCAGCATACACTTATCAGATTGAAATCATTGACTAGATAAAGTCTCCTTTGAGAAGTCAATCAACTAATTGATAGGCACAGTAATCATACTGTACTCTATGATGTCCTCCAGCTAGGATTTTACAGCTAGAGTTAGGGTTTATCGAGGTTTTGCAAACATGGCATTAAGTTACTGTCTGTATTTGATGTCTGGTTATGATGTATATGGAATGTCTACTGCTATAATTACCAGGTGCATTCAAATGTCATCAGTTTTGTCATCAGTATCATGCTAAGATCTTAAAACCAACATAGCAATTCACATTCAGATGTATCTGTCATGTGTGTTTCCCAGGTGTCCCGAAAGACATGCGTCTTCAGGCGGCCCAGGCTGCAGTCATCCTTCTGCCTGACGAGAACCGGGAGGTACTGCAGACCCTGCTCTACTTCCTCAGTGACATCGCCTCTGCTGAGGAGAATCAGATGACAGCTGGGAACCTGGCCCTGTGCCTGGCCCCCTCCATCCTACACCTCAACATTTCCAAGAAAGAGGGCACCTCCCCCAGGTATGTACTGGTATTCGTGTTTCTGTGTATGTTTTCATCATGGCATGTTTTGATTTGTATTGGCGTGTGTTGCCTGGCACTTAGGGGCAGATTCAGACTTAAGACAGTTACACTTTTCCTAGACATTCCTTTCCTATGCACTTCTCAGTAGTTGGTATTCAGACTTACATATTGCAGGCGCATAATGCGCTCTACGGATGTGGCTACCTTGCTCACACTAAATAAATGTAATTCAACTGCTGAAAACCCTCCCACTTGCTGGCCAACAGTTTTTCTCGTGGAGTTTTCATTCAATAGGGTTTTCAGTAAATTGATCTTAAGCCATCCCTTTAATAGGGTTTTCAGTAAACTGATCTTAAGCCATCCCTTTATATATGGTGTACCTTTAATAAGAATTTTGTAGACAAACTCACTAGAATACATAAAGAGAACGAATACATAGAGAGAACAAATTCTGAACATAGGGATCAATGTAAGAAAGCCGTCTAAATACAGTACCAGTCAAAAGTTTGGACACACCTACTCATTCAAGGGTTTTTCTTTATTTTTACTATTTTCTACATTGTAGAATAATAGTGAAGACTTCAAAACTGTGAAATAACACATATGGAATCATGTAGTTACCAAAAAAGTGTTAAACAAGTCAAAATATATTTTATATATTAGATTCTTCAAAGTAGCCACCCTTTGCCAATTTGGACTCATATGACCAAAGGACAGATTTCCACTGTTCTAATGTCCATTGCTCATGTTTCTTGGCCCAAGCAAGTCTCTTCTTATTATTGGTGTACTTTAGTAGTGGTTTCTTTGCAGCAATTTGACCATGAAAGCATGATTCACGCAGTCTCCTCTGAACAGTTGATGTTGAGATAATATAGATAATATGGACTTGGTCTTTTACCAAATAGGTATATCTTCTGTATACCTTGTCACAACACAACTGATTGGCTCAAACGCATTAAGAAGGAAAGAACTTCCACAAATTAACATTTAACAAGGCACACCTGTTAATTGAAATGCATTCCAGGTGACTACCTCATGAAGCTGGTTGAGAGAATGCCAAGAGTGTGCAAAGCTGTCATCAAGGCAAAGGGTGGCTACTTTGAAGAATCTCAAATATAAAATATATTTTGATTTGTTTAACACTTGATTCCATATGTGTTATTTCATAGTGTTGATGTCATCACAACTTTCTACATTGTAGAAAATAGTAAAAATAAAGAAAAACCCTGGAATGAATAGGTATTCCCAAACTTTCAACTGGTACCATATATGCATATTCATCTCTGTTTCAGCACTAACTGGTAGATATAGAAATACACTGATCTTGTAGAGTATTTGGCACATTTTTGGGTTAGGAAAGTATGTAAGTATGAATCATAAAAAACAGGTTTGGAGAGCCTTTATGGAAAAAATATATTGAGGAATGACAAATACAGTGGTTTGATTCATCCTGAAAGTTGCCATATTCAAGTTCAATCCATTAAATGTTGGAAGTTGGAAAAAAGTGGACAAGAGGGGTTAAACAACAGTTCTATAAATCTACCCTAATCCTCACTAATCATTGAACTGTATGACAACGGTCCAATCGTCGTGAATCTTGAGCCAGGCTCCAGGTTTAAACTGCTACTTGTGGTCTGAGTTCCATGATTATTCAAATGCACTACATGTCCCAAATGATTGCACGTTAGCCTAATATGATCCACTATTGCTAGCGACCATCAGGAACAATTTACACTGACGTGACAGAGGAAAGAAAGGTAAACAGAATGGAATAAATTCATACAAAATGTTGGCTACAAATTGAAGGAAACTAACACTAAAGTGACACTAGACAGTAATAAATGTACACTGAGTGTACCAAACATTAGGAACACCTTCCTAATATTGAGTTGCACCCCCCCCGATATGCCCTCAGACCAACTTCAATTCGTCGGGGCATGGTCTCTACAAGATGCCGAAAGCATTCCACAGGGATACTGGCCCATGTTGACTCCTTTTGCTTCCCACAGTTGTGTCAAGTTGGTTGGATGTCCTTTGGGTGGTGGACCATTCTTGATACACGCGGGAAACTGTTGAGCGTGAAAAACCCAGCAGCGTTGCAGTACACAAACTGGTGCGACTGGCACCTACTACCATACCCTGTTCAAAGGCACTTACATTTTTTGTCTTGCCCATCCATGTCTCAGTTGTCTCAAGGCTTAATTTTTTTTTTTTTACCTGTTTCCTCCCCTTTATCTACACTGATTGAAGTGGATTTAACAAGTGACATCAATAAGGGATCGTAGCTTTCCTCACACGTAAAGGTGGTTGAATTTCTAGGGAATTAAGTCAAGGTCAGAATACGGTGTATCTGTAGACACCAGTGGCAGTCGGTGCCATTTAAGAGGAAGGAACGTGATAAAAAAAACATTATGAGCATGGCCTTATTTATGATACAGCATATTGGATGACTGTCATTCATATTCTATTCACCCAGCACAATGTAACATCGATAGGCTTGGGCTACTACATGAACATTTCCTGTACCCATCATGAGGTTGCTTCAACCTAGCTTGTGAATGAAAGTTTACAATGTATGTGCACAGGTTGAGAGAATTTTGAGTAGTCAAGGTGACAGACAGTGACACATTCAATACCGCCTTGCACACTCTTGCCTGCATCTACAGTAGCTGATCTAGGGTGTGATCATCAGTCCAACAGTTGTAAATGAGAGCTATTATTGGACAAATTCACTTATGTTTTGTTCCGTTTGTTTCCATTTAAGAAGCGTTTTTCAACAGAATCTGCAGAATGAATACACCACAATCACACGCAAACAGTTCACTTTCATAGCAGCCACATAAAAACAGCATGAACATTTTGTTCATTGTATATATAATTTCTTCTCGCAACTATCTATGCGCTCTCCTCCTCTCGCCTCATCCCTTCGCTTGTAGACTTCAGTGCACAACACATCAGCTGTCTGTGACCAGGCAAATAAAACTTTCCAAGCCAAACCTTCATATCATGACAGCTAAACGCTACACAGCATCGTCAACTAGAACTGACGTGTTAGTAAACCCACTACAATCATGCAGTACAGTGTAAAGTCCAAAAATGGTTTAGCAGTTACACAGGCAGGACCCGGTGGCAAGAAATTAATTAAACAAAAAGCTTGCCTTGACTTGGAAGAGTTCTAGTGTTGGATAGCCATAGCCATAGCCAACTAGCTAACATAGCATCCCTCTTTGTTTGAGCCGGGTGTTTGAGTAGGCTGAGCTAGCTAGCTGCATAAGCAGTTTAGCAGTTACACTGGTTGGCCCCGGTGGCAATAAATGAATAAAACCAAACGTTTTCCTTGACTTGGAAGAGTTCCAGTGTTGGATAGCCATAGCCAGCTAGCTAATATAGCATCCCTTTCTGTTTGAGCCTGGTGTACACTAAACTTGCTAGCTGCATTGGATAGCTAATTGAAAGTTTAAAAAAAGAAATACAACCAAATACAGCTAGCTCTCTCTCTCTTGCTTCTCCTAAATTTTGGAAGAAATGAATTTGTACAGAACTGTTCAACTCTTGTCTTTCTCTCTCTTTGAGTCAACTACTCACCACATTTCATGCACTGCAGTGCTAGCTAGCTTTAGCATTCAGTACTAGATTAATTCAGAGATTAATTCTCTGATCCTTTGATTGGGTGGACAACATGTCAGTTCATGCTGCAAGAGGTCTGATAGGTTGGAGGACATCCTCCAGAAGTTGTCATAATTACTGTGTATATCTCGTTTCAGGTAAGACCCAAATGCAGACTGTGTTGAAGTAACAATGTTTATTACAGTAACAGGGGCAGGCAAACGACAGGTCAAGGCAGGCAGGCAGGGGTCGATAACCCAGAGTAGTGGCAAAAGCACAGGATGGCAGGCAGCCTCAGGGTCAGGCAGAGGTCGGTAATCCAGAGAAGGAGCAAAGGCACAGGACAGCAGGCAGGCTCAGGGTCAGGCAGAGTGGTCAGGCAGGCGGGCTCAGAGTCAGGACAGGCAAAGGTCAAAACCAGGAGAGCGAGAAAAAGAGAGACTGGGGAAAAGCATGCAAATACAGTATGTCTTGACAATTAATTCACAGTGTAAAGCACCAAGTTCCTGACATCTATCACCACTTTCACTGTAAATTCAAATCCCTCAGGGAGTGATCATTTTTCCTTCGAAATTTTGATTTTCAATTGCAGTCATTACCTTGAAAATTAAGATTAAGAATGAAGATTTCTTCAGCCTTGTTCACGAACACTGCTAGGGCCTTATAATCATACAGTATTATAATACATATATTGCATAGATGTGTATCCCTAAATGTAGGCCTATATATTTTTATATGCATTTTTGTAATTATCTACTTCGTTATTTGACTTCAGGACCAACAGTGGAGTGACATTTCCTTAAAAAAAACGTACCCTAAATGGGTTTTGAACTCAACAATCAGCCAACAATCCAACTGTCTTAGCGGACTGTGCCACCAACCAGTTATGGTAGTTGGGTGAAAAAATGCAAACACTTGACAAGACCACCATCATCTTTGATTTCGTTTTAGCTACGTATAATCCTTGTAGATGTTATTTTTTTTCGTAAAAGCACATAGAGGTGTACAAAACGATAAGCAAAAACATGTAATTCTGTCATATATCCAGAAATGTGCCTTACGGCCTTTTGAATTTTGTGTAACATCAGTAGCATTGTCAAGGAAGCATCATGCAAAATTAGGGCTGCCAAACAGTTAAGATAATGAATCGAGTTAATGATTATATGATATTACAGTTTGTTTCCATATGACTGGTTTCACATTCATCTCCGGGGATCATCTAAAACAATTGCTATGTGTATTTAGAATCCCCTTCTCCAAACGGATTACTCATTTACCTAGCTCTTATCAATAGCTCATCAATTTGAATGTTTTTCATGGCATTTTCACCATAAACAACACAAAGTCACTGTAACATACATCCATTAATGCTCCCAATGTTTAAGTAGGCCTACTTCCTCTTATCAATGTTCTTGAAGTTAAACACTTGCGTGCAAGCGCCACACACACACACACACACACACACACACACACACACACACACACACACACACACACACACACACACAGTGCGTCCAACAGGCCTCACAACTGCAGACCACATGTAACCACACCAGCCCAGGACCTCCACATTCAGCTTCTTCACCTGCGGGATTGTCTTAGAACAGCCACCTGGAATACTGAGGAGTATTTCTGCCTGTAATAAAGCCCTTGTGTGGGGAAAAACTCAATCTGATTGGCCGGGCATTGCTGCGCCCCTGCCCAGTCAAGTGAAATCCATAAATTAGGGCCTAATGAATTTATTTCAATTGATTTATTTCCTTATATAAACTGTAACTCAGTAAAATTGTTTCAATTGTTGCATGTTGCGTTTATATTCTTGTTCAGAATGTTATGAATTCCACAGAAGATATTAACAACAGACCAGCCAGGTCTGAGTTCATGTAAAATATAATAGCTACAGCTTTTAGATCTAGCCTAGGCTACTTATCCATGTTCTTCAACATGAACTAGTCACAAGCTGCTACTTCTACAATTGGGATAATTTGCTAAAGCTTTACATCTGAGAACTAAAAGTTTTCCTTCAAAATTGTTCTTCAAAATTTGCACACATAGTGAACTAAAATAGACTAACAGCACTACCTGAAAAGGTATCTGTGCGTTAGAGACCTGTCTAACGGTTTCCACTAGTTACAGTCAAAATTGGCTATATCGAGAGATAAAAAATCATGAAAACAAAAATGTGCTTTTTGGTCTTAATTTAAGGTTAGGCATAAGGTTAACGGTGTTGTTAAGGTTAGGGTTATGTGTAAAATCAGATTTTAAGAAGATAAATGGTGGAAATAGGCGGGGCTTATGACTTTGTGGCTGTGGTAACTAGTGACGACCCTCTAACGCCGAGAAAGCCCAGATTCACACTCACCAGCTCTGCAACCGTTATAATGCAAAAATACGTTCTTTGATCACCAAATATATGGAGTTTCGCTGCCCAACTATCTTAATTTAGTCCCATTACGGCCGGTATGCACTTCCAAAATACTGTATGTGCTGAATAGTCGTTTTTGTCCGGTTGCTTGTAAAAAATAAATGTACTCCTTTTTTGCAAGTACGTAACGGGAGTAAATTAAGATAGTTGCTCACCGAAACTACATATTTGGTGATCAACGAACGTATTTTGACATTATAACGCTTGCAGAGCAGGTGAAGAGGAATTTGAATCTGAGATTTTGGGGCGTTAGAGAAGCCTAAATACGTTTAGCGCTATCGTGCCTGTCATGTGCTGTGTTTAAAAGGGTCCGTGCGGAAACACGTGCGCTAAAAAAGGGTCAGTGCAACCCGCAATTCGGGGGGTTCCAGCATGTGGGCATTCCTGCATCTACAAGACCCCCCCCCCCCCCCCCCCCACCCGATTGTGTGATTAAAATGTGGGTAAAAATGGAAATAAAAGTATTATCAGATTTTTTTCAGGGACAAAGGACACTGTCTACCGCTGTACTAGCTAGCTACCACTGTTGCCCCAGCTCCTGTGTACCAGAGACCTTTTTACAGTGTCGCCCCGCCTGCTTTATACCGGAGACCTCCTACTAGCTTGCTAACACATAGTGTCTTTCGCTCCTGCCTGCCGAACATCTGCCCTCGCCGTCTTTACCAGAACTGCAGGAATACAGTGCCAGAAAGGCGAAAGCGATGGACACTGTCTACCGGTGTACTAGCTAGCGAGCTACCTCTTCTTCTGTGGGGTTTATCAGCAGTTGGCATCCAACGTTATAGTGCAATACCACCACCTACTGTACTGGAGAGCCCCACCTCCCGCCTGTGCATCGGAGTCTTAGCTTAAAAAGGACCAATAAAAGTGTAAAGAGGGGTTCCTGCAGATGCAGGAATGCCCACATGCAGGAACGCCTCAATAATGGCTTCTCATTAATGGCATCCAAAAAATCACGCCATTAAAAATGTTGCGTGTTATTAACGCGTTAACTTTGACAGCCTTATTCAAAATATATCGGCACATTCCACTTATCAAGACCATTGGTAATAAACTAATCCAAGCAGTTGGATGGTTTAACATTCTCCCTCTGGTGGCCAAATTGACCTTTAACAAATGCAATCGGATGATGGTTGTACCGTTTAAGGTATATGATAGGTTAATTCATTATTTAGTTACCATATTTAATTATCTGCTCAGCATCGTGGCTAATTGTGCCAGGTTTTCCTATGAGAAAAGCTAGCAGCTATCCATTTAAGACCAATGGCTTAAACCAATGGTTTTAGCAAAAGCGTTGGACCAGTGGTTTTCCTCTGGGCTAAAGAAATGTACGAACTGCTGCATATTATTAACATCCTCATGGATGTATCATGTCAAAATAAAGCCCACACAAAACTACCGAGGACTGACAGTTAGACCATTTCATTTCCTCATCAAAATGCTGCATATTAACAACATTGTACTGCTGTTGAACTCAAAGCTGAGAGAACGATTGTGATGTGTGTTGACTATGTTCCATCTTTGTGGAAGATTAATCCACCGAAGGGGGGCAGGGGGAAAACCGGACCACAAGGACCTGAGTGAGAACATGGCTGCCACTCAAGGACTCAGCCACATGATTGTGGAGTGCAAGAAATTATTCCAGGTATTATACATAATATATGCACAGTCCTTGAAGTAAAACAATCTCTTTTCTGAATAGGATGATCCCTCAGAACAATCAATCTCTAACAAAACACCACCCACATGCATTGACTATTTATTGTCCAAAAAATGTGAGCCATTTGAAGAGTGGTTTATTTTTAGAAAGCATTTATTTAAGAATAAATGAAATAGACATGGTTTCACAGTTTACAGTGTATAGAGTAAATGCCATGTCGGATATGAACTTGATGTACTTTCACAGAGGAATTCAGTAGGCTGCTCTATATGCACTGTACATGACAACCGCTATATATGTATTTTTATTCATAAAAAAAATAACCCAGTTGACCGCTAATTTGGTGCGACAGATCCCTCATGAGATGATGCTGCAGTCGCGGAACTCCTATGTCGCAGCAGATGCCCAGCCACTCCCTCTCCACGGCTTGGGCCTGAACATGAAGGGCGAGCCTGTGGATTACAGAGCCTACCTGGAGGATAATATCCAGGCTCTACTGCGGGAGTCCACAGAGAAGAGCAAAGGATGGCACAGCGCCCTGGGCCCAGACAACACAGAGCTGACATACAAGAAGGTACTGCTCAGTGACACTGCTGCATACTGATACTACGCTGTCTGTTCTCATACAAAACCAGAATGTACTGCTCAATAACACACTAGTGCAGAGGTCGGCAACAGGCGGCCCGTAGTGATGGCCTGCAAGTGATTTTTTTGGCCCCAAAATTTTTTAGCTATGGTTTTAGTTTTTGGTCAACATTTTTTTTTCTTTAGGAAGTCTGTTCCCAAGTATTCCCACAAAAAAAGAGACATATGCGATTATGTCAATGTAATCAAGGTATGAAAAAATATATATATTTTCAAATACAATCTCTCTTTGGGCTTAGTTGTGGTCAATTTGCAGTGTACAAATGATTATAATTATTTTCTACCCCCTAGACCATTCACTCCGATGACAATCAGCCTGCGGCTGGATCTAGTTGCCTCCCCCTGCACTAGTGCATACTAATATTATTGTTGTCTGCAGGTCCTTCAATCACAGGTCCATGTTTGTCAATGTTGTTATATTAAAGATACATTTTGCTTTGATTTTGCCCTGCATTGTCACAACAGTATGGCCTTCAATCATAGTATGATTGAAAAATGTTTAATTCCCTTTTTTACCGTAAGCCTCCATTGATAATTGAATTTACCATTTGGCATAGCTTCTTTGGCTGTTAGAATGAAGTAAATTCTGTCCATTTTGAAGAGTGATGGCATTTTAGCTAGCTACAGTATACTTTTCAGTCCTGAACCATAATCTCACAATGCATTTGTTCTATTCAGGTAGGGGACGGCCATCCCATCCGTCTTTGGAAAGTGACCACCGAGATCGAGGCCCCGCCCCAGACAGTGTTGCACAGAGTTCTGCGTGAGCGCCACCTGTGGGATGATGATCTGCTCCACAGCCGTGTAATCGAGGCTCTAGAGAACAACACAGAGGTGTACCACTATGTGACTGACAGCATGGCACCTCATCCCCGCAGGGACTTCGTAGTGCTGAGGTACGCATGGAGGGCGAGATTAGCTCATCAATAATTGTCTGTCTTGCCTGGGGCTCTATCCAAGGCTTTATTTGGAGACATTGGTGGAAGGGCAGAGTGGCCAGAAGCCGATCATACATGTGTCTGCCCTTTTCGCAGGGGTAGTCAAGTTGTCAGTTCAGTAAGGTGCGGTGTTAAAGGCCCAGTGCAGTCAAAAATGGTTGGAATAATACTGTGAAATTGTGAAAATTGTGATAATGCCCTTTTAGTGTAAAATCTGTTGAAAAGACTGCCTGACACTTATGCCTGTTTTGGTGGGATGGAGTTTTGGCCTTCCATGGGGATATCACTATGTTGTAAATTAGTTAATACACCAATAGGAAAGAGAGTTCCAACCTCTCTGCCAATAACAGCAAATGTTTTGTTTTCCCTTTCCCACTCAGACCACTCCTAGAGAGTCCATGGCATTTTCACCATAAACAACACAAAAGTCCCTGTAACACACTCCCAATGTTAATGCTCCCAATGTTTAAGTAGGCCTACTTCCTCTTATCAATGTTCTTGAAGTTAAACACTTGTGTGCACATGCGCACACACACGCACACACATACTCAAGTACTGTTAAAGCTTCAGGCATTCTAAATGAGTGTTCTCCTAATTTCTGATTGGAGGGTTCACTATAAGAAAAAATAACTGGCTCTTGTTTGAGAAATTGACCTTTGCTAAGAATCTATTTTGTTTCTTTTATTACCATTTTAACTAAAAACAATCACAGTAAGGTACTTAATTGTAACCCAGAAATTATTTCATATTGAGATGAAAACTGCTGCATTGGACCTTTACATCTTGCCTCACGCTGTTGATTTACACTAAAGATGACAGTAATGACCCTTGCTGTATTTTTCTCCTGCTTAGGCGGTGGTGTAGTGACCTTCCTCAGGGCCTGTGTCTGCTAGTGTCCTCCTCTGTGGACCATGACAATGTGCACCTGGAGGCAGGGCTACGGGCAGTGCTGCTCACCTCACGGGTCCTGATTGAGCCCTCAGGGATGGGCCGGTCCAGGCTGACGCATTACTGCAGAGCAGACCTCAGGTAGGGATCCAGCTTCTCATCTATGCATTCTTTTCCATTGGACTTGACTCATGTATTTCAATGATGATTTAAATGGCTAATTGATTAACTCCCTATGAACATAGTCTGTACATAATCCATCTGTAAATAGCCCACCCAAACTACCTACCTCATCCCCATATTGTTTTTATTTACTTTTCTACTCTTTTGCACAACAGTATCTCTACTTGCACATCATCATCTGCTCATTTATCACTCCAGTGTTCATCTGCTAAATTGTAATTACTTCGCTACTATGGCCTATTTATTGCCTACCTCCTCACGCCATTTGCACACACTGTATATAGACTTTCTTTTTTTCTATTGTGTTATTGACTGTACGCTTGTTTATTCCATGTGTAACTCTGTGTTGTTGTTTGTGTCGCACTGCTTTGCTTTATCTTGGCCAGGTCGCTGTTGTAAATGAGAACTTGTTCTCAACTAGACTACCTGGTTAAATAAAGGTGAAATCAAAAAAACAACAACATGTTGACCTAGAGCTCATGCAATTAATTTGGAACTTTCAAACATTGGCATAATTACCATTCAAATAATTATGCAACATAAACATGTTGCGTGAAAGAAACTCTAATTCCATTGAAATATCCTTCTGATGAGTGGGGGTACCTCCCCTGCTATTGAATTGTGTAACTGGATACGAATTTCTTATTTGACCTTTTGTTGTAATTTTTCAGGGGACGATCACCTGAGTGGTACAACAAAGTGTTTGGCCACCTCTGTGCGGTGGAGGTTGCTAGGATACGGGGCTCCTTCCCTGTGCTGACAGTGAAAGGAACCGAGACAAAGCTTTGAACTTTGAGAAGGACCGCCGGCCCACTTGAGACACGTGCTGCCTACAGCACACAATGACTCAAATGAAGGGTGCCTATCTGTAGCATTATATTACATATGCCTGATAAACTCTCCAGTGTCATCAACAGGGGACTGTCAGGATGTGGACTCTCACTCAGATTGCACTGATTCCCCATGAGGAGCCACTGAGGAAATGTCAGCAATATTTACAAATCTAAATCAGCCTATGCATTAACTGACCCTAAAACATTAAAATGTACCATGAAAGAAAGTAAATAGACAGTTTCTTTATGCAAAAGCCATTCTTTTGAAAGCTTTATGAGTCCCACCGCGACATCCGTGCGATTTGGACTTCTTACCCCTTTAACATCATGTGTTTGAGCTACAGATTTCTGGGTTGTACTATTGGATTCGTCTATTTCTTCTTCATCTGTGTGATTAACGGGGCTGAGCTAGAGCGGAGTCTGTGAGACTGGTGGATCCCGAAAGGGCCCGGGGCCGGATCTTTTTACAAAATAATAGAGAGTCCGAATGGTTTGAGCTACACTATTAAAAGCTATCTATGAAAAGTTGGGATTCTCACAAATACAGACATGTAACATGTTTTGCTTTATGACACACAAGCTACACAACAGGTGTTAGAAGGTAAGGGGTTCTTCTACATAGAAGATCACAGGAAATCCCAGGACATAGTGTCTATAATACTGTAAGGGGTTCTTCTACATAGAAGATCATAGGAAATCCCAGGACATAGCGTCTATAATGCTGTAATAAGCACACATAGTTGCTGTCACAAACTCCAAACTCCACAAAGTTGTCACTGACTACCGTAATTTCCAGACTATTAAGCGCACCTGAATATAAGCCGCACCCACTGAATTAAAAATATATATATTATTTTGAACATAAATAAGCCGCACATCAGCCGCCGTCTAATCAGCCGCCGGTGCCTACCGGTACATTGAAATAAATTAACTTTACACAGGCTAACAAAAATAAATAGGCTTTAACGAAACACGGCTTGTAACAAAAATAAATAGGCTTTAACGAAACACGGCTTGTAACAAAAAAAATAAAAAATAGCAGTAAGCTTTAGTTGTCTTTTTGCACTGAGTCAATTCCTCACGCTGCTGTTTCCAACGTCTTATCATCGACTCATTAAGACCAAGCTCCCGTGCAGCAGCTCTATTTCCTTTTCCAACAGCCAGATCAATCGCCTTCAACTTGAAAGCTGCATCATATGCATTTCTCCGTGTCTTTCCCATGATGAGGGTGACAAAATGACTACCGTAATCAGAATGATGGGAAGTTTGAGAGCGCTCGATTTAATCTAAACAGTATACAAAAAAGTTGTTTGACCTTAACCTGTTCGGCAATTTCATTGGTCTAATGAAAGCTTCATGCCGCCAAAAAACTGAGCACGTCACAGAATGTGTTTTTTTGAAAAAAAAAATTTGAAAGCGGGAAAAATCCATATATTAGCCACGTCATTGTTTAAGCCGCGAGGTTCAAAGCCTGGGAAAAAAGTTGCGGCTTATAGTCCGGAATTTACGGTAGTTGGATATTAATTTCCCACTGAGCAAACCATTTCTGTGCTTACAGCATTCATATCAATTCATTTTTATCTGGTTTTGCTTTGGCTTTTATTTTTTTATTGACTTTTGACAATAAAACACATGAATGCAACTGTTTATGTCACATTGTTGCCCTGGTTGCCCTGAAAAGAAAATGGTTAAACACTTAATTGTGAAGCTAAATATAATGGCTGGACATGCAGATAAATGAAAATAAAATAAATGAAAGGCCAATTTTTGCTGGTGTCTCGGGACTGAAAGGGTTAATGCTGACTTATCAAGACTTATGGCGATGATGCCAAAATGCCATGGAATGTTTTTAGCTGCAACTAGCTTTACACAATAATTCAGGAGAGCTCTATAGAAACCATTCATGTTTGTACTGTATGCTATGCAATTTCTTCATGATAAATTCACAGAGCTAATATATTTTACTATTGTCATTAGATGTGTCTCAAACTTGAGAATGGCACCTTACCTTGCTATTTCAATAGCTAGCCTCAGTGTTGATAATGCAAACATACTTAGATGTTAGAGAGAAAAGGATTTGTTACTGAGGCTTAGTGGGTGGTAGTATGTCTTAAAACACTGTGCATTTTCAGGCCTTGCTTCAGCCCTACATTCTCAGTAACTGTTTATTTTACTCAAGTGTTTATCATAAGAGGGGACTCTACTCTGGACTTCCTGTTATGTCTCTTATTTTTACTCTTCTCTTTAAAAGTCTAACTGGTTAACCTCCTCTCACTCTAATTTAGCTATTGCTTAGCTGCTATATAGATCATTCTTCTTCCTCAGAACTTCAGAAGTTTAGAAACAGGAACAGAGCCATTTGTGAAATAGGCAAATATCTGTCCACCAAGCACCAAACTATAAGATATAAGCATGGAGCTCAAACATTTGCATAATTCACACTTTGATGTCAATTTAAGATTTATTCATGAGTAATTGCTTGTCAGGATTTGCGATCACAATGAGAAGGGACAAGGATCATGACACGCTCGAAAGTGGACAGACAACCTGAGCTTTAGACAGCGTTTGTGTAGATTGCTTAATTACTGTGTGTGTCTGCAGTATTATTGTATTTTATTGTGTCTCAGTAATCCGTGTTTTATTTATGTCTGTATGAATGAGTCTTTGTATGAGTCACAGGAATGTGACTACCTCTGTCTGTACAGAATCGAACCATTGACGTATTTTTCTGTTGGCATTATGTACAGGAATGATTTTTAATTAGATCTAATCTTAATCTGAGTTATGCAATGGGTGGAAGTGCAATGACTAAATGCATGTAACTTTTTTCAGTGTTTCCATATGCTTTACATACATACATTAATAGCCCGTACACCTAAATGGGATTACTCCCATTGAATAACTAATGTAATGAACATAATTTAAACAATTGTGGGGAAGTAATAGCCATAAACACAAGTATTACATATCTGTGAACTACAGGGTAGTTTTGAGTGAATACTACTTGTAACATAACAGGCCCTTGTTAAGTATTGTACTCAATGAAGCAGTTGTAAATAACTTGCATTTTAGCCCACATCAACGTGTTCATCTTATTTGTCTTATCTAAAACTATTTACTCTTCCTTTACTACCTATTTGTATTATACTGCTCTGACTGTAAAATAGAGTAGAAAATCAATAAACAAATATTGAAAAACAAATGAATGTTATTTTGAGTTCTGGCTTTGTGAAATGTGTAATTTCTCTCCCAAAATCCCCCCGGACCTTTTTCACCATCATTTGTTTCCAATTGTCACAGTTGAGCTTCAGAGGCAAGTAGTAACATTGCATCTGAATGTCAAATTTATCAAACCAAAGAAAATGTCACACCCTAAAACCCAAAACACCTCACTCATTTACACCTTTTCAATTACATATATTTTTTCAATATTTTTTATTATACATTTATACAATACAATTTGTGTAATATCAATTGGGTACGCAAAATAATTTGTGATTCTGCACATCTGTGTTTACAATAACTGTATTCACACAAAACATTTGTTAATAAATTGGTTCCCAGGAAACGTGTTCTCTTGCAGGTAAAGAATGATTACAAGAATACATCTCTCCCCCTATCAAATACGGACATGGGTAGCCAACCCTCCTGGAGAGCCACTCAGTATGCAGGCTTTGCTCAAGCCCTGCTCAAACACACTGATCCTACTAATCAGAAGCGTAGCCAGATCTTGATGTTTTAAATTTTGTGTGTTCCAGAAGAGCTGGAACAAAAGCCTGCATACCCAGGCAGTAGCTCTCCAAGTGGACGGTTGGCCAACGGTTGGGTCCTTTTCGTTAAGGGGGAGCGCTGGGGTTCTGATAGGCTTCAGATACTTTTTGGGACGTTTCTCTGAGCCCAGCCTGTTTGCACTTGGCCTTCAAGCAGAGTTTGAGTTTGTCCTGGAAGGAGCTGGCAGTGATGGTGTACAGAATGGGGTTTAGGGCACTATTGATGGGCAGGATGAAGATCACCACCCATAGAACGATCGTTCCTGGAGGACAGGGAGGAAGAGGAGGAGGAGAGGGTGGAGGAGGAGCCGGAGGAATAGGACGAGGAGTTCACAAAGATTAAACATAATGATAGCAATTTAATTGTAGTAATCATATAACCACATGTATCTGGTTTACCTGCTATTTCCACTCGTAAAAGGGAGAGGATCTTTAGGATGAATATAGGTGTCCAACACATGGCATCTGTGAAAACAATGAAGAAAAACCTCTTGGCTATAGAGACCTCCTTGTTGTAGACAGACTGTCTTGCTGTCTTGGCTGTTTTCTGTACAGAGTAAAACATGCTGGTGTAGGAGAAGACAATCATGATGAATGCAAAGAGATTCAACCCTGAAAGACAAAATGTGAAAAGCATGCTTTCATTACACTTTACAATATACCCGTCCTAACATATGTATTGAATAAAACTAAATTATGTCAGTAAAACCACAATCCGCGTAAAGGTATTGCAAAACTTGCTGAAATTTGGGATCTATCTTTTCTCATGGAGATTTGAACTGATTGGAACTGATTAGAACTAATTGGTATATAATAAGTCTAGCTGAGATCTAAGATGATGATGATGAGATTATAAACCCTTTTTTTCATGGCAGTCTCATGTCCCCCCAGGGAAATACATGGAACACAATCCAAGGCCTGTGCAATTCCAACCTCATCTTATATTATCCCCATTCCATTATCTTGTTGATTCACCACCATCAGAGCTGATTCCTATCCCAGTGAGCACAATACATTTTCAAACAAAAGGACACATT
Organism: Salmo salar; assembly: GCF_965601325.2. NCBI lineage: Eukaryota > Metazoa > Chordata > Actinopteri > Salmoniformes > Salmonidae > Salmo > Salmo salar. Next base: position 87,958,877 of record NC_138303.1, read on the forward strand.
TTCAACCAAAAATATGTATTTTCAGCTTATTTTTTTATGTGCTCAGACGAATGTTCCTCTTACCCAGAAATATTCCAGTGGAGTAGCATCGGGCCCCTGGTTTCTCCATCTCGTCTGAGTGAAGTGGAAAACACACTCCATTCCTGCCATAGTAATTCCCGAACGTCTGCTTGTCCCATAAGGGAATGACGGCAATAATGAAGCCCAGGACCCAGATGAAGATGAGATAGCAGAGCGTCTGTTTACGTCCGGCTCTGTAGTTGTGGAAGGGGAACACAATGCACAGGTACTTCTCCAGAGTCATGTAGGTCAGAAGCATGACTGACACCTCAGTGGACAGCATGGCCAGACAGCCAATCAACTGGCACTGCAGGCTCTCCATCCACAGCTGGGCGTGTCTGTTGTACTCTCCACAGTACTTGATGTCAAACGCACCGATGAAGAACAGGTAGACTCCCATGAGGCAGTCAGCACCTAACAGATATAGCATGGATTTCAGGGATCTTAGTTAGTAAGTATACTTTGTTATGAGAGGAGTTTTATGAATCTCAATAAATAATGAGTTACCTAAGTACAAGGTAATGAGAAGTGATTGCTGCCCTCGTTGTGGTGAGGTATTCTACTCACAGCACAGTGATATGATGGCCATGGTGTGGTGCTGGTTTTCAGATGCAATGCAAGACCTCAGGCAGATCACAAAGATGTTGCCGAAGCAGATGATGAAGGCCACCACCCACACAAAAACACGAAGGATGATGTTCGCAAGAAGATTCTCAAATGTTGAAATTCCGTCAGTGTTTGGCTTGCAACTTCGCACATTAGGAGAGTAGCCGCAGTATTCAAATTTCTTAAAATAACTGATTCAGGAAAAAAGATACAAATAATATCACAATTAATCACCTTTGAACAAACTTCTGAAGTTTTACTTTTATCTTGATATGGTTGACAGTTGTATGAAGAGAGATTATCTAACAAATGGATACAGTTATACAGAGTCCTAAACTGCCCTCTAACTAGACTTTGGTGCTTTATATGCAGTGTGGACCTGACCTGTGCTGACTAAACATTATTTGTAGTAACAATACCTCACTGTACACTAAGCAATACAGCTGTTAGGAGTACATTTACTGTATAATGGCCCAATTAAGCCTGTACACGCTGTTGATCCACTATTTGTAAGTAGCTTATCAAACACTTTTAAAAAGTCCTGTATTATGCATGCACAAGAAGCCATGAATTCATTACTTGTTGGTAGGTAATTGGCAATGAATGTTTAGACATTTACGCATGCTATATTTATTCCATGTTTTTACCCTGGAAAGTAAGCTTATAACACATTAAATGAATTAAATCCCAATTAGAAGCTTCTACATGCTTAGTGCCTTACTGTTTATACAGTATGAAATAAAATGTTGTTGACATAAGAATAATAAATGAAGACAGAATATATACTCACATATGGGACAAGTTGCTAAGAGAGCGAAACATCTGAATACTGATGTTTGGTATTTCAACCTCCTCTATACTCCTGAGGGGAGCAAAAACGTTACTCTTTCTCCAATTCCCTAAAGCTAGTAGACCATGACACATAAGTACAGTATGAAATAAAAACTATTACTTACAGGGATTGCAAATTGACAAACATGTCAAACTGATCATCATAGATATGAGTTAGAGGGTTATTTGAGATGTTCCTGAGAGAAGAGGGGGGACATCAAGATTATATCACTTTGATTTATCACCCCTGTCTCTGTGGTCAACATGGCCTCAAGGCCAGGTTGATGGAAGACTCATTGAACAGTCAAGTTAATAAACTGCAACTCAACAATATACAGTTAGCATTTCTCCTACTTGATCGTACAAAGTGGATCAAACGCTTTCAATAAATCCATTGTAAGTAACAATAACATCTTTCAAAATAGTATATACAGTGAGTACACAAAACATTAAGACACCTGCTCTTTCTATGACATAAACTATGAATCCAGGTGAAAGCTATGATCACTTATTGTCACTTGTTAAATCCACTTCAATCCGTTTTGATGAAGGGAAGGAGACAGGTTAAAGAAGGATTTTTAAGCCTTGAGACAATTGAGACATAGATTGTGTATGTGCCATTCAGAGAGTGAATGGGAAAGACAAAAGACTGAAGTGCCTTTGAAAGGGTTGGCAGGTAGCCTAGTGGTTAAGCATGTTGGGCAAGTGACAAAGGTTGCTGGTTCAAATCCCTGAGACCTGGTTTGAATCTATGTGCCCTTGAGCAAGGCACTTAACCCTAATTTCCCTGGATAAGAGCATCTGCTGAATGACTAAAATGTAAAGGGGTATGGTAGTAGGTGTCAGGCGCACTGGTTTATGTCAAGAATTGCAACGCTGCTGGGTTTTTCATGCTCAATAGTGTCCTGTGTGTATCAAGAATGGTCCACCACCCAAAGGACATCCAGCCAACTTGACACAACTGTGGGAAGCGTTTGAGTCAACACGGGCCAGCATCCCTGTGGAAAACTTTCGACACCTTGGGGAGTCCATGTCCCGATGATTTGAGGCTGTACCGAGTGTAAAGCGGGGGGTGCAACTCAATATATGGAAGGTATTTTTAATGTTTGGTATACTCAGCGTATATTAGGGCTAGGATTCAAATAGCAATTGGATATACTCACAACTGTTTTAGGTTTAGAAGATTTCTAAACATAGTTGGGGAGAACTCCTCAAATTTGTTTACAGATATGTCCCTGGAATGATAAAGAAAATATTTTCAACAATGAAATACATTACTGTATTTGGACATTTTACAGCATTATTTGACCCATATAATGTTGTGTTAAGTACAGTTAACTCACAGGTCTATCAGGTTTGGCATTCCAAAAAATATTCCCTCCTCAATGGTATGTACTCTGTTTTTTCGAAGAGCCCTGCAAAATAAATGTCCCTATAAGTGGTAATTGTTGATCAAGAACCTACTAACTAGACCAACTACATGACTTGAATAGTAGTAGGGCCTACAATAATTTACATACACTGCTTGTTAGATTTTATTTGGAGTTGAATCTGGATAGTAGGTATATCCTAAAGATATTGGGTACTATTTATATAAAAGCAAAACAAATTCTTTCCTCCCACTGATACCTATCAAACTCAATTTGATGTGTTGCTACTTATCCCTCACCAGAGGAAATCCAGCCCAGCCTCAATAATCGCACATCGAATGTGGATCAAGTGTTGAAGTGTTCGTCTGCTGGTTCGGCCACTGTGTTTTAGGGACCACCCGCATTTTTCACCTGATTCTGCAATTAAAATTGGTGCGCACTCTGCAAATTACAAAAAAGTACTCTCCACCAGCACACGATATTGGTGTCTGGGCACTTCTCGAACACATACTCTGTGTGTACGTATTTTGAAGCATGCATCGATGTAAGCTTAACGGAAAGTATGCACAGAAATATGATGCAACCACGTAAAAATCAATGGCAGATATTATTTGAGCGGAAGCGAGAGAAAATACACTCTGACTTCGGAAAGAAATGTTGCCTATTCACATCTTATATGTTGCCTGACAACAATATTTTATCTTGATATGTTAATAAATACAGTTTATTAGGAATGTATTCAGACCCGTTAACTTTTTCCACATTTTGTTATGTTACAGCCTTATTCTAAAATTGATAAAAAATGTATTTTTCTTCCTCAATCTACACAAAATACCACATAATGACAAAGCAAAAACAAGTTTTTAGAAATGTTTGTAAATGCAAATGCAAAAAATAAATAAAAATGGTTACATCATATTTACATAAGTATTCAGACCCTTTAGCCAGTACTTTGTTGAAGCACCTTTGGCAGCGATTACAGCCTTGAGTCTTCTCGCTACAAGCTTGGCACACCTGTATTTGGGGAGTTTCTCCCATTCTTCTCTGCAGATCCACTCAAGCTCTGTCAGGTTGGATGGGGAGCGTTGCTGCACAGCTATTTTTAAGTCTCTCCAGAGAAGTTCGATCGGGTTCAAGTCCAGGCAAAGGCTACTCAAGGACATTCAGAGACTTGTCCCGAAGCCACCCCTGCGTTGTCTTGGCTGTGTGCTTAGGGTCGTTGCCCTGTTGGAAGGTGATCCTTCGCCCCAGTCTGAGGTCCTGAGCGCTCTAGAGAGGGATTTCATCAAGGATCTCTCTGTACTTTGCTACGTTCATCTTTCCCTCGATCTTGACTAGTCTCCCAGTCCCTGCCACTGAAAAACATCCCCACAGCATGATGGTGCCATCACCATGCTTCACCGTAGGGATGGTATTGGCTTGGTTTCCCCCAGAAGTGGTGCTTGGCATTCAGGCCAAAGAGTTCAATCTTGCTTTCATCAGACCAGAGAATCTTGTTTCTCATGGTCTGTGAGTCCTTTAGGTGCCTTTTGGCACCTAAAGGCCTACAGGGAGGAGACGAGGGCCCTCGGAGTGTGGTGTCAGGAAAATAACCTCACACTCAACGTCAACAAACAAAGGAGATGATCGTGGACTTCAGGAAACAGCAGAGGGAGCACCCCCCTATCCACATCGATGGGACAGTAGTGGAGAAGGTGGAAAGTTTTAAGTTCCTCGGCGTACACATCACGGAAAAACTGAAATGGTCCACCCACACAGACAGCGTGGTGAAGAAGGTGCAACAGCACCTCTTCAACCTCAGGAGGCTGAAGAAATTTGGCTTGTCACCATAAACACTCACAAACTTCTACAGATGCACAATCGAGAGCATCCTGTTGGGCTGTATCACCGCCTGGTACGGCAACTGCTCCGCCCACAACCGTAAGGCTCTCCAGAGGGTAGTGAGGTCTGCACAACGCATCACCGGGGGCAAACTACCTGCCCTCCAGGACACCTACACCACCCGATGTCACAAGAAGGCCAAAAAGATCATCAAGGACAACAACCACCCGAGCCACTGCCTGTTCACCCCGCTATCATCCAGAAAGCGAGGTCAGTACAGGTGCATCAAAGCTAGGACCAAGAGACTGAAAAACAGCTTCTATTTCAAGGCCATCAAACTGTTAAACAGCCATCACTAACATTGAGTGGCTGCTGCCAACATACTGACTCAAATCTCTAGCCACTTAATAATTCAAAATTGTGTGTAATAAATGTATCACTAGTCACTTTAAACAATGCCACTTTATATAATGTTTACATACCCTACATTACTCATCTCATATGTATATACTGTACTCTATACCATCTACTGCATCTTGCCTATGCCGTTCGGCCATCGCTCATCCATATACACTGCTCAAAAAATAAAGGGAACAGGTGGAAATTATAGGCAATTAGCAAGACACCCCCAATAAAGGAGTGGTTCTGCAGGTGGGGACCACAGACCACTTCTCAGTTTCTATGCTTCCTGGCTGATGTTTTGGTCACTTTTGAATGCTGGCGGTGCTTTCATTCTAGCGGTAGCATGAGACGGAGTCTACAACCCACACAAGTGGCTCAGGTAGTGCAGCTCATCCAGGATGGCACATCAATGCAAGCTGTGGCAAGAAGGTTTGCTGTGTCTGTCAGCGTAGTGTCTAGAGCATGGAGGCGCTACCAGGAGACAGGCCAGTACATCAGGAGACGTGGAGGAGGCTGTAGGAGGGCAACAACCCAGCAGCAGGACCGCTACCTCCGCCTTTGTGCAAGGAGGAGCAGGAGAAGCACTGCCAGAGCCCTGCAAAATGACCTCCAGCAGGCCACAAATGTGCATGTGTCTGCTCAAACGGTCAGAAACAGACTCCATGAGGGTGGTATGAGGGCCCGACGTCCACAGGTGGGGGTTGTGCTTACAGCCCAACACCGTGCAGGACGTTTGGCATTTGCCAGAGAACACCAAGATTGGCAAATTCGCCACTGGCGCCCTGTGCTCTTCACAGATGATAGCAGGTTCACACTGAGCACGTGACAGACGTGACAGAGTCTGGAGACGCTGTGGAGAACGTTCTGCTGCCTGCAACATCCTCCAACATGACCGGTTTGGCGGTGGGTCACTCATGGTGTGGGGTGGCATTTCTTTGGGGGGCCGCACAGCCCTCCATGTGCTCGCCAGAGGTAGCCTGACTGCCATTAGGTAGCGAGATGAGATCCTCAGACCCCTTGTGAGACCATATGCTGGTGCGGTTGGCCCTGGGTTCCTCCTAATGCAAGACAATGCTAGACCTCATGTGGCTGGAGTGTGTCAGCAGTTCCTGCAAGAGGAAGGCATTGATGCTATGGACTGGCCCACCCGTTCCCCAGACCTGAATCCAATTGAGCACATCTGGGACATCATGTCTTGCTCCATCCACCAATGCCACGTAGCACCACAGACTGTCCAGGAGTTGGCGGATGCTTTATTCCAGGTCTGGGAGGAGATCCCTCAGGAGACCATCTGCCACCTCATCAGGAGCATGCCCAGGCATTGTAGGGAGGTCATACAGGCACGTGGAGGCCACACACACTACTGAGCCTCATTTTGACTTGTTTTAAGGACATTACATCAAAGTTGGATCAGCCTGTAGTGTGGTTTTCCACTTTAATTTTGAGTGCGACTCGAAAATCCAGACCTCCATGGGTTGATAAATTGGATTTCCATTGATTATTTTTGTGTGATTTTGTTGTCAGCACATTCAACTATGTAAAGAAAAAAGTATTTAATAAGATTATTTCTTTCATTCAGATCTAGGATGTGTTGTTTATGTGTTCCCTTTCTTTTTTTGAGCAGTATATTTATATGTACATATTCCTATTCATTCCTTTACACTTGTGTTTTTAAGGTATTTGTTGTGAAATTGTTAGATTACTTGTTAGATATTACTGCATGGTCGGAACTAGAAGCACAAGCATTTCGCTACACTCGCACTAACATCTGCTAACCATGTGTATGTGTCCAATAAAATTTGATTTGGTGTGTGCATTTCCAAATCATGTCCAATCAATTGAATTTACCACAGGTGGATTCCAATCAAGATGTAGAAACATGTCAAGGATGATCAATGGAAACAGGATGCACCTGAGCTCAATTTCGAGTCTCATAGCAAAGGGTCTGAATACTTATGTAAATAAGGTATCTGTTTAAAAAAAAATATATATATACATTTGCAAGCATTTCTAAAAACCTGTTTTCGCTTTGTCATTATGGGGTATTGTGTGTTGATTGATGAGGAAAATGTCTTATTTAATCTATTTTAGAATAAGGCTGTAACATAACAAAATGTGGAAAAAGTGAAGGGGTCTGAATACTTTCCGTATGCACTATACGGTCGTGGCCAAAAGTTTTGAGAATGACACAAATATTAATTTTCACAAAGTCTGCTGCTTCAGTGTCTTTAGATATTTTTGTCAGATGTTACTATGGAATACTGAAGTATAATTGCAAGCATTTCATAAGTGTCAAAGGCTTTTATTGACAATTACATGAAGTTGATACAAAGAGTCAATATTTGCAGTGTTGACCCTTCTTTTTCAAGACCTCTGCAATCCGCCCTGGCATGCTGTCAATTAACTTCTGGGCCACATCCTGACTGATGGCAGCCCATTCTTGCATAATCAATGCTTGGAGTTTGTCAGAATTTGTGGGTTTTTGTTTGTCCACCCGCCTCTTGAGGATTGACCACAAGTTCTCAATGGGATTAAGGTCTGGGGAGTTTCCTGGCCATGGACCCAAAATATCGATGTTTTGTTCCCCGAGCCACTTAGTTGTCACTTTTGCCATATGGGTAAACATAGGGTTTATAGATAAATGCCAAAAATAAGGTATGTGGTAAACACAGGTTCAAGAGATCTTAGTCTTCCCTGTGGCTCAGTTGGTAGAGCATGGTGTTTGCAATGCCAGGGTTGTGGGTTTGATTCCCACGGGGGGCCAGTATAAAAAACAAAAAAAATGCATGAAATGTATACATTCACTACTGTAAGTTGCTCTGGATAAGAGCGTCTGCTAAATGACTTACATGTAATCTTATGTTTTGTTCTGAGATAATCTTCATTAGTTTGTCACTTTTTGTGAATTTGGAAATTATAAAGGTCATGTTAACTGACTGCTATTATCTCTATTATTCTACAATGTTGTAAATAGTAGAATATCTCATAGAACAAAACGTGTTACCCTCAGATTGTGTTAACCTCAGACCTTATTTTCGGTGTTCATCCCAAAACCCTATTCTTTCGCCATTCATTCCCCCCCCCCCCCCCCCCCCCCCCCATAATGATGGCTGTATGAACCCAGAGATGAAGAGGAAGAGAGGCCCAACTCGGAGGAAAATCTCTCTCCAGCAGGTGCCCATTTTTCTTTGATTCGCCCACCAAGCAAGGACTTTTTGTATGGTCAAGAAAAACATTTATGGCTTATTTGCTACGTGAGATTTATTTGATCAAATAGAAGTTTCATAACGCTTAAGTTGTTACACGTGTACTGATATACAGTACCATTCAAAAGTTTGGACACCTACACATTCAAGGGTTTGTCTTTATTTACTATTTTCTACATTGTAGAATAACAGTGATGACATCAAAACTATGAAATAACACATATGGAAACATGTAGTAATCAAAAAAGTGTTAAACAAATGAAAATATATTTGAGATTCTTCAAAGTAGTCACCCTTTGCCTTGATGAAAGCCTTGCACACTCTTGGCGTTCCTCTCAACCAGCTTCATGAGGTAGTCAATTATAATGCATTTCAATTAACAGGTGTGCCTTGTTAAAAGTTAATTTGTGGAATTTCTTTCCTTAATGCGTTTGAGCCAATCAGCTGTGCTGTGACAAGGTAGGGGTGGTATACAGAAGATAGCCCTATTTAGTAAAAGACCAAGTCCATATTATGGCAAGAACAGCTCAAATAAGCATTATTTCTTTAAGACATGAAGGTCAGTCAATCCGGAAAATGTCAAGAACTTTTAAAGTTTCTTCAAGTGCAGTCGCAAAAACCACCAAGCGCTATGATGAAACTGGCTCTCATGAGGACCGCCACAGGAAAGGAAGACCCAGAGTTACCTCTGCTGCAGATCATAAGTTCATTAGAGTTAACTGCACCTCAGATTGCAGCCCAAATAAATGCTTCACAGAGTTCAAGTAACACACATCTCAACATCAACTGTTCAGAGACTGCGTGAATCAGGCCTTCATGGTCGAATCGCTGCAAAGAATCCACTACTGAAGGACACCAATAAGAATAGACTTGATTGGGCCTTAGAAACACGAGCAATGGACATTAGACCAGTGGATATCGGTCCTTTGGTCTAATGAGTCCAAATTTGAGATATTTTTTGCTTCCAACCGCTGTGTCTTTGTGACGCAGAGTAAGTGAATGGATGATATTCACATATGTGGTTTCCACCGTTAGGCATGGAGGAGATGGTGTGGGGCTGCTTTGCTGGTGACACTCTCAGTGATTTATTTAGAATTCAAGGCACTCTTAACCAGCATGGATACCACGGCATTCTGCAATGATGCGCCATCCCATCTGGTTTGCGCTTAGTGGGTCTATCATTTTGTTTTTCAACAGGACAGTGACCCAAAACACACCTCCAGGCTGTGTGAAGGCTATTTGACCAAGGAGAGTGATGGAGTGCTGCATCAGATTAACTGGCCTCCACAATCACCCGACCTCAACCCAATTGAGATGGTTTGGAATGAGTTGGACCGCAGAGTGAAGGAAAAGCAGCCAACAAGTGCCCAGCATATGTGGGAACTCCTTCAAGACTGTTGGAAAAGCATTCCTCAAGAAGCTGGTTGAGAGAATGCCAAGAGTGTGCCAAGCTGTCATCAAGGCAAAGGGTGGCTACTTTGAAGAATCTGAAATATAAAATATATTTTGATTTGTTTAACACTTTTTTGGTTACTACATGATTCCATATGTGTTATTTCAGTTGTGATGTCTTCACTATTATTATACAATGTAGAAAATAGTACAAATGAAGAAATACCCTTGAATGAGTAGTTGTCCAAACTTTTGTCTGGTACTGTATGTAGGACACTTGAAATCCCATTAACTTTGAGAAAAAAACACATTATATTGGAGTTGTCTCGAGATGGCTATACATTTTCATGAAATGAGGCTAGTAGCATAGCATCTCTCGCAATTGAATACAGGCGATTGACGTCAACAACCCTAATCGAATATTTAAAAAAGGATTACAATAATGAGATGTATCAACCAATTCAAAGAAAGGATAGGCGGGAGCTAGACAGCTCACCATTCCACTTTGTGGACAACGTCTCCCATTCTGAGGGCAGAGAGACATGTATGTTGTCAGTATATCCATAATCTTTGACGACCCAGAGGTAACTCATTTTAGGACTACAAGCTGGTGAGCTATCCTCGTCAGTATCCAAAAACTAGACTATGAGCCAATCGGAGAGCACAAATCCTCACGTTGGGGAGCCAACAATTAAAAAAATTAAAAATAAATTAAAGGAAAAAATAGGGCATTTTCCTTTAAACTAGCTAACCACGGTAGCTTGATTAATTATAATGAAATCACAATGGATTAACTAGTTTCCATGAATCAGATGCCTGCGTTAGCTGCTGAGTTAGTGCCTTGTCCTTAGCTAGCCAGCTAGCTATGTTGTGTGAGCTAGCGAATATGCTAACGTTAGCAAGCTAACTAAACATTTGGCTATGGGCTGGCATTATGGGCTTATGAGAGAATTAAATTGTTTCTTTGTCATCTTGCTAGGTAGTAATCTAGCTGTAGACATCTGGCTAGTATCAACAAGGGCTTTCTATAAAATAGCAAAATGATTGCAGATAGCTTCGAATCTAGACCATAAGCAATACGCACAGATATGCATTGCCAAGCAATTCTATTTTAAGGCTGAGTGGCTGACGACTTCCAAGGTCATGGCTGTGTGAACACAAATAGGTTGACTGCCGACACTCTGTTCAGAGGTGTTAAGTACTTTAGGCAGGCAAACTTTTGACAATCCTACCGGTGTCTGAGCTTTAATACACCCCACACATTTCAGAATTTTTCTTCCCTGACTGTGCTGATTGCTTCTAAGGCCATGTGTGATGGAGAGAGTAATCACCAATGATAGAAACTGCCAACGTAATGTGTGTGGGCTCCAATGGTCTCACACCCTCAGACTGAATTTCATTACCAGCTGTAATAGTGCAGAGGCTCCAGACTGAAGTACATAGCTTTAGCACCAGCGCCACTTACCAGTCTGGGTTTTACAGCAGGAAATTTGTCCTTAGGGTAGGACAACATTTATTTTGAAATATAAATCATATGAAAACCAAGCAAGTGTCTTCTTTCATTGCGTTCATCTCTCTAGTGTAGTTGTAATTGTTGTAAAATAAATTAATGAATGTGAAGGCATTCTATGCAGTTGGATTTGGTACAAAGATTACAAAATATTGTAAAGGAGTTGAGGAAATTATCTATTTTTAATTAAACATAACTCACAATACTGTCAGAGTGGTGCAGTTTTGAAAGCTGGAAACCCACAAAGATGATATCCTGTTCCCCTCCAGTTCTCTGTGAAAAAGATGTCAGGCCATTCTGGCATTAATTCATGATATCAGCATCAGTATCTGGTAGTTGGTAAATGCTCAAAGTAGTGTTTTGATGAGAAAATTGTACATTTCTGAAAACAGATACTGTTGCAGAGTGATTATGGCAAACATTCATAAATAATACACATGGTTATGAGGAAACATGATTTAAGCGTTGTCAAATACAGTAAAATATATTTTCCATCATAGTGGGTTAGATGTTATTCTGTTACTTACAGCCAGTTTAATCTAGGCATTTCCAGGCAGACAGATTTCTTGGGGATGGATTCTAGGGAATTATTCAGCAAAGACCTGCAGCCAAATTAAATTTAAAAGAGTGTGTTGGTTAAATGATGATACAAATCTCATGAACTCTTAAAGTGAGAAGCACAGTGGCATGATACTTACAGGAAAAATAAAGATTTCAGGCCCTCAAACGATTTCTGTCTCATAGATGTGATTCTATTTTCGTCAAGAATCCTACACCCAGAGTAAACAGAGAAATATATCCATTTGTGTCCTACTCCACCAGACAACAACGGTGTCCATGAGTTCCTCTGTTTCTGGGTATATAGCAAAAAGGGCATAATTGCCAAAATCTCAAACTATCCCTTTAAGGTCATTGAGAACAACTGCCCAGTGCAGCACATTTCCCAACAAGATATACAGGTGTTTTTGTATCAATGAGATAAATACTGTCTACAAATCTCATGAATCCCACTGAGACACTGAAGCATTTCCTAATGAAGGTCTCTTTAAGGTCACTGGAAAAAATTCTCCACACCAGTTCACTTACAGCCACTCCAGGTTCGAGAGGTCTCCAAAAATGCCAGCCTTCAACGATGTAATCCGATTCTGACTGAGAAATCTTAGCACAGCAGGCCAGTTTTACAGGGAGGGAAAAACATACATCAAAGGGGATGAGGATGTACATTTTAAGATGAAAAGCCAGATAATAATAATGATAATAATAATAATAATATAGTAAAGAAAACAATATTGACAAAGGGACAGTTGTACATGCAGATCTTACTTCTGCACTTCCACTGCTTGCAAGTAATATGGAATGTGGTAAGGAAGGGTAACACATCCACCTGTTCCTCATGCAAATTCTATCTGAGACTATTAGGACAGAGCACTGACACATTTTCCTTGTCATTGTTTGTTTCCCACAGCCTTACACCGATAACACCCTGGGACACTCTGCAGAGGAGAGACACTAAATCAAAGCACGTTTTATTGGTCACATGCGCCGAATACAACAGGTGTAGACTTATCTGTGAAATGCTTACTTACGAGCCCTTTCCCACTAACATTAAGCTGGATGTGAAAATAGCTGTGACAAGTGAAAAGTAGGAGTAGTTGATTTTGCTGTTAACTATCCAAGACTATCTGTCAGAGTGACTAGTATATAATCTCCAAGATACTCTGTCCTCTGTGCATATCCTGACAGAGGAGGTTGAAAGGTTTCCATGTCTTCCTTTTAATTACAGACCGGCCGGGCTTCATCTGATTTATGTCTACTAGACCTGGGCACTTCACACGTCTTAGGTTTGAATAGCGGAGAAAGACTACAGTATCTGAATCTGAATCTATTTACACTTCTCAAGGATGCGCCAGTAAATGAGTCGGTGTATTCATTGACTGGTTCTCTTTGATTTCCCTACATATTTTGTTCTCAAGGAGCTCAACATACATTGTTGGCCCACTTACACATCCTACAGTATTACATACTACATAACTTACAATACCTTTTCATGAAGTGTGATGTAGGGCAACCATTAGAGGTGATGTAGGGATGTACGCATGGTACCGCAGGTCAGACCGTGGCCCATAATGAATTAGGACTTACAGTCTTCTTAGTGAGTAGAGTCCTGAGAATGCCTGCTTGGAGATTCTTTTGATCCTGTTGTCTTCCAGGTGTCTGTGGAACAGAAACATATTCAAAGGTTTTAATGACAAAGCCCTGGTATAATAAGAAAGAAAATAAGATCTCATCAATAATGAGACACAACTACATGATGATCGTCAGAGCGAGGATAAATATATTGAGGATTATGTTAGTATGTGACAAACACCACTTTCTTAATGGACAACTTTCTTACAACATTGGCTTTATCGTTCAGTTGAATGGAAATACTGTACCATTCAAGGCCACACATTGTTGGTGGATGCAGTCCTCTGTTAATGGTGTAACAAAGAGAGACTGGACAATCTGGACAATTATTTATGTAGGACATTCCACAAAACATTTGAACATTCAACAGAAGTGGCTCTTGAAGGTAAAGGTACCGCTACATTCTGCCTTTTCATAAGTATGGATGAATTGATTATTGACAAATTATTTTGTGGTATTTTATTGTCCAGGGTTTTAAACCCTCTTTGTGATTTGAATGAAGACTAATTCACATTAGACATTGCATGCATTTAAAGGTCCTGAACAGTCATCCTATTTCCCAAGTAAAATATCAATATTTGTTCCCGTTTTAAAATGATGTACATTTTCTCAAATTCGGAGCATCTCTCATTTCCAACTATCAGTAAGGCTGAAGGACCAGGCTGAGTTGGTGGGAAGCTAATAGGCTGAGTGGGTGGGGAGCTCACCTTGACTCACAGTTCTTTGAAACTCCTATGTCAATTAGCTTGGACACAATGTTGCAGTGAAATCATCTCAAGCAAACAAGATTGATATTGCATGCAACATCCAATCCTGTCATACATCAGATGATGGTTTCACAAATGATTTGGTTATTGTAACAGCATTTATATAAATACATTTCTGGTGGTAAAATGTATAGCCAAAATGAAACTGCCAGCACTGTTATATCAAGCTAGCTATGTAGCTCAGTTCATGTTGGACAATTTCAGTTGAAACTGGACAGGGAAAGGTCTGGGTTCACTTCATAAATTATACATCTCAGGTTTGACATATCCCATCTGTTGCAGTTCGCAGAGGCACTGACAGGTGTGTTGACATGACAACTGGATGGGAGTTCCGAACAGAATCATAGCCTACATTTCTACCCATCTTTTTCCATGCAGGATGGAGAAGACCTAGCTAGCCAGTAACTAGCTAACACCAAACACTTATAGTTTTCCCCTTTATCTGTATCTTTGACAGAAAGCATAGGCAGCAGCTCTATAGAGATGATGACTTGGAATGAAACAATAAAGTCATCAAATAAAACAAATGTAACATACACAACAACTGAAATATTTTATTTAAATAAAGTAATGTGAATAAATGATGGTTAACAAGTGATAATCAGTACTGGGCATTCACTACCATCATGGGACTTTTATTAATTGTTTTATTCTGTGTTAACAGAATTCATCCCACATAATGCATAGTGCATTTTTTATTTATTTTATTTTTACATTAATCAAAACTGTGATTTTTAAAATAATCAAACCGAAACCGAACCGACCTCAAAAAGCACTAATCGCTCAGTACTACCTGGAGGTAGAACTGAGCGATTTCCCTTTAGATATTACAGCTGCAAAGTCAAAGTTGGCTATACTGTAAAAATTCTATTTGCTTTTTGGTCTTAATTTAAGGTTAGGGTTAGCAGTGTGGTTAAGGTTAGGTTTAAAATCTGATTTTATGACTTTGTGGCTGTGCTAGCTATTGACCACTGCATAGCTGCCTCCAGAATAAGATTCATGCCGAAAAATGCTAACCTGCCCAGTAATCAAACTTTACCAATGTACCAGCAACAGTAATTTTTCATACTTTGGTCCATCCCATTTGATCTGGTTTCACCCAAATATCATCCAAATTGAAGAAAAACTTGTTTTGGACTGTTCAGGACCTTTAAACAGATTGAACATAAACACTTGTCAGAGTCAGTGCAGAGAAAGAAGGAAAGGTCAAAAAGGGTTTCACACTCACAGTCTCTCAAGGTGTCTGTAGCGGATGAACTGGTCTGGTTGGAGAGCTGTTATCTGGTTGCTGTTCAGCTCACTGAGGGTAGAGAGAGCTGCTAGTTTGACTGCCAATACAGCATCATAGATGTACACATTTTGTCCAGATGTTACAATAGGAATCTACTCTAGCAATCCCAATACCTATAACTGTGCTCTGGTGTTAGACTTCACAAGGGTAGGAATCCAGTATACTCACAGAGCTGTTATATTGGAAGACACAGCTGGGACGCTGAGTAGTCCCTTTTTGTTACAGTTAACTCTCCCGGCCTCACAGAAGCATACCTCTGGGAACACGTCCAGCACTGCAGAAAAGAAGCACAGAAGAAACATGCACACACATGTAGATAGATGCCCCACATACCATTTCCTGGAATTATTGTTTCTTAGAATTGCTCAAATTTATTTAGACTATTTACAGTAACAGAATGATGTGAATGGATGACCTCAATGTATGATTTCCAATGGGTTGATGCATTTTTAGCTTTAGTTAATGTATTAATTTAAACCAGCGCAACATTAGATATGTAAATAATTGCATTTGCTTCTGAAAATGTATACTCACTGCATTCCTTGGACTCTTCAACATTTTTCTTCATAAAGGCATCAAAAAGATGTGGCCACCCGCTGTTGTCCACTGTTCAGGGAAAGACAATAGAGACATATTGAATTTTTGTGCATTTGTATATCTTTGTGCGGAACTTAATTGTGTGAAGTTATCAACATGTTTGTTCATATTTTGTGTGACCTTGACAAATTGCTTGATGAATATCTCAGTACAGATGCATTGAAGCAGAAATTAGTCTTCTAAATGCTATCTTATTTCCCCCACCCCTGCCCTCCCTTCCACTTCAACAACCAGACACTGCACACTAACCATCTGTTTACCCTCCTGAAGCTGCTGTTCAAGACTCACCACAGTTCTCCTCATCAGCTCCATTAGCACAGTCCTGGACCCCATTGCAGTGGTAGAGCTGGGGCAGGCACACAGACAGGTTGCCACAAGGGAACTGGCCCAGTGGGCAGACATCAGCACCAGAATATAGGCTGCTGTCTGTGGATGATTCTGGAGGAGACACTCAAACATATCTGATTCAATCCAAAACGACATTAAATAACTTTCTTATTCAGGTTTCCTAGAGCATGGCCGTATTTTGAGTATCAATGGACAGAAGCAATCAAAAACAAGATAATGAAGTCATATAGGCGATATCAGGCAGTGTCAGAGGAAGTCCCAAAAATTGTCAGTCTCCAGCCACCGAAGCACTAGTTCTCTCTAATACCGCATGACAAGTGGTACCATTACACCAAGTCTAGAACCAACAGGACCCTGAACAGCTTCTACCCCCAAGCCGTGAGACTGCTAAACAAGACTGGTAAATGGCTAACCGGACTATATGCATTGACCCTTGCTCTAATTCTCTTACACTGATTCTATGCGCACACAATGGACTCTACTCACACATACTTACACTGACACCCCAACACACATATACAATACATAGGCCCACACACACATGTGCATACATGCATACTGACGCCATGCACACAAGCACACACTTTCACACTCACCAAATACGCTGCTGCTACTGTCTATCTTGTTGCCTAGTCACTTTACCCCTCCAAATTTTGTTGGTACAGCATGAAATGAAAACTTATTAAAGTATGTTTTTTTCTCACGCATCTACAGTGCCTTCGGAAAGTATTCAGACCCCTTGACTTTTTCAAAATGTTGATACACTACAACCATATTATAAAATGGATCAATTAAAATAAAATCCTTTGTAATCCACACACAACATCCCATAATGACAAAGTGAAAACAGGTTTTTAGAAATGTTTGCAAATTTATTACAAATCATGGTAAACAATTTTTACACCTGAATTTATTTAGGCTTGCCATAACAAATGGGCTGAATACTTATTCCCTCCAGATACTTCAGCTTTTCATTTGTAAGTCATTATTACACATTTCTAAAAACACAATTCTACTTTGACATTATAGGGTATTGTGTGTGTGTGTGTGTGTGTGTGTGTGTGTGTGTGTGTGTGTGTGTGTGTGTGTAGGCCAGTGACAAACTCTCAATTGAACCCATTTTAAATTCATGGCTGTAACACAAATGTTGTTACACAACAAAATGTGGACAAGGTCTTGTTACTCATTGTTATTCACTGTATATTTATTCCTTTTGTCACTATTTATATAATAATTTTAAAAAGTTGAATCTATCTTGAACTTTGCATCATTGGAAAATAACTTGTAATATTTAATTTGACATAGAAAATTCAGAGAAATATGACATGTAAAACTGATGAAAAACTGAAAACATTGTATGAGCATAATGGCTTTGTATATGGCCTGCTTGGAGGTATCAGGAAACAGCTAAGTGCACCTATTTGTTACTGTCAAATTTCATATGGAGACCATAGATTTATTCTAAATAATGCATGACATTTATTGAGCGCCTGTGGTTAAATACAGTGATTGAAATAAAAACAAATGATCAGGCTTTTTGATATATAACAAGTAGACAGTCCTACATCAAAGACCTTGACGATACATGACATCTATGATGGTAGTTTTTGCCTTCTTGTCAAGATGTCTGAGTTCGAGATGCTGTCAGGTCACATGACTGATGGAAGCTGTGCTTAGAACACTGACTGATCTGCCACCACTCGTGTGACCTCACAGCCTCAAGACGTCACGCAGGTTCCCCTTCGTTCACCCACATTCCCCATAGTAGCAGTGGAACAGCTCCGGGGGTGGAATGGAGGTTTTTCTTCTAAATTACTACAACAGTTTGCCACACGTGTAAAAAATAAAAAAAACTTTATACAAGTTCACTTTACTGTTAAATTGTTTGTATTTGTAGAACTGAGATACCCAAAGGAATTAAGACAGACAGTTTATTACTGTACATTTAATTTCACACAATGCACATCGTAAATGTGATGCTCTGCATAATCACAAGCAACATCCCACTTGGCACAAACTGGTTGACTCAGTCATTTCATTATAATTTGTCAACCTATTGCTACGTGGAAAATACATTGGATTTGAAAACAGTAGATTGGATGTGATGTTTTTAGGGTGACTTTTCAACCACAGGATAGCTTCAATATATACTGCTCAAAAAAATAAAGGGAACACTAAAATAACACATCCTAGATCTGAATGAATGAAATAATCTTATTAAATACTTTTTTGTTTACATAGTTGAATGTGCTGACAACAAAATCACACAAAAATAATCAATGGAAATCCAATTTATCAACCCATGGAGGTCTGGATTTGGAGTCACACTCAGAATTAAAGTGGAAAACCACACTACAGGCTGATCCAACTTTGATGTAATGTCCTTAAAACAAGTCAAAATGAGGCTCAGTAGTGTGTGTGGCCTCCACGTGCCTGTATGACCTCCCTACAACGCCTGGGCATGCTCCTGATGAGGTGGCGGATGGTCTCCTGAGGGATCTCCTCCCAGACCTGGACTAAAGCATCCACCAACTCCTGGACAGTCTGTGGTGCAACGTGGCGTTGGTGGATGGAGCGAGACATGATGTCCCAGATGTGCTCAATTGGATTCAGGTCTGGGGAACGGGCGGCCAGTCCATAGCATCAATGCCTTCCTCTTGCAGGAACTGCTGACACACTCCAGCCACATGAGGTCCAGCATTGTCTTGCATTAGGAGGAACCCAGGGCCAACCGCACCAGCATATGGTCTCACAAGGGGTCTGAGGATCTCATCTCGGTACCTAATGGCAGTCAGGCTACCTCTGGCGAGCACATGGAGGGCTGTGCGGCCCCCCAAAGAAATGCCACCCCACACCATGACTGACCCACCGCCAAACCGGTCATGCTGGAGGATGTTGCAGGCAGCAGAACGTTCTCCACGGCGTCTCCAGACTCTGTCACGTCTGTCACATGTGCTCAGTGTGAACCTGCTTTCATCTGTGAAGAGCACAGGGCGCCAGGGGCGAATTTGCCAATCTTGGTGTTCTCTGGCAAATGCCAAACGTCCTGCACGGTGTTGGGCTGTAAGCACAACCCCCACCTGTGGACGTCGGGCCCTCATACCACCCTCATGGAGTCTGTTTCTGACCGTTTGAGCAGACACATGCACATTTGTGGCCTGCTGGAGGTCATTTTGCAGGGCTCTGGCAGTGCTCCTCCTGCTCCTCCTTGCACAAAGGCGGAGGTAGCGGTCCTGCTGCTGGGTTGTTGCCCTCCTACGGCCTCCTCCACGTCTCTGGACACTACGCTGACAGACACAGCAAACCTTCTTGCCACAGCTCGCATTGATGTGCCATCCTGGATGAGCTGCACTACCTGAGCCACTTGTGTGGGTTGTAGACTCCGTCTCATGCTACCACTAGAGTGAAAGCACCGCCAGCATTCAAAAGTGACCAAAACATCAGCCAGGAAGCATAGGAACTGAGAAGTGGTCTGTGGTCACCACCTGCAGAACCACTCCTTTATTGGGGGTGTCTTGCTAATTGCCTATAATTTCCACCTGTTGTCTATTCCATTTGCACAACAGCATGTGACATTTATTGTCAATCAGTGTTGCTTCCTAAGTGGACAGTTTGATTTGACAGAAGTGTGATTGACTTGGAGTTACATTGTGTTGTTTAAGTGTTCCCTTTATTTTTTTGAGCAGTATATATATATATATATATATATATATATATATATATATATATATATATATATATAAACTTCAATATAGACAAACCTTGTATAGAATATGTTGAATTTGTACATCTAAACATCAGATCTTCAACATTATATCCACTATCAGTCTGGGCAGCTCCTCCTACAGAAGAATTTATCAATCTACAGCTACCCTTTGGACTCCCAGCCAAGGTTTTAACCAAGCCCTGCTTAGCTATGCTATTTGTCACTAACTATTACCAATGTGCTATCATGAGAATGATTGTTGAGAGAACTCAACTGAAAAACAAGATAGATTCCCTGTTTCTATCGAAGTCATTCCAAAGGGTAGGTTTAATAAAGCAAATGAAATGTGACCATACTTTATCACTCATATCAATGATATTTAGGCCTACGGTTTGTAGCATTTAAGTCATCAACAATTGTTTCAACTAAATCCAGAATTCAACTAAAAACATTTATTTTGGTAAAAACAGTAGGATAAATACACATGTAGGTAGAATCCGATTTCACATGTAATGATATTTAATATTATACAACAGATGTGTCTAATGTTGATTGGTAAAAACTGCATTCTAGCCTGTGTCCATTCCATAAATTACCACCGGCTAAATCTATGATGTTAAAATGACTTACTCTGTTCCATCTGACTGTGCAATCCACTGTCTCATCAGCCCAGTCAGGCAATTTATAAACTTTATCTCCACTATAAAAAGCATCTAGACATTATCTCACATTTCTTTAGACTAACATTAAGTTTTCAACAGCGGAGATTTGTTGCTGTCTCTCTGACATTTTGTACATTGTTTCAATATTAAAATTCGATTTCCAGCTGTCGCATAGTAATGAACATGTTCGGATGAGACAGATAGGCAGGCAGCTTTTCTCAGAAATCATGAATTAGCAGAATTTGTATGGATTTATACAAAGAAATATCAATAGAAAACAGGTCAAACGAAACTAAGCTAGTTTGCAGTCTTTCCAGCTTCAGTTTGAAGTGATTGTGTTAGCTGTGTTGTTGGCTAGCTCCTCTGAACAACAGTGTCCTGACGAGAGAGCACATTTTCTATGCCAGGTGAATTAGCATTGTTATGGATGTATCCAAATAAATGTCACTGGAAACAGCTTAAACAAATGCAGCTAATTTGAAGTTTTCTGGCTGCATTGTTTGACATGACTAAGTTAGCGGTAGTTGGCTGGCTAGCAAGCAAGGGATAAGAACGTTGCCAGCCAGTATGACAATAGAACATTTAAAAAGCGAACGACTGGGTCGCGTCCATAGATCCAGAACAAAAAGACTAAACGACTGGGTCGTGTCTCTGGCAACCGAACTGATAGAACGAACGACCAGCCGGCTTGGGTAGCAACCCTAGATTTGTGTTGAGACTATATCTTGAGGAAGGATGGAATGGTATTAATAAATTAATCAAAATCACGTTTTTAATTAAAATATGTAAATCATTATTTTAATATGGTAATCCATTGAATAAAAGTGATAATGCCCTCGAAGCTGGTGTTTGGAGGCTATATTGGCATGGTTTTCTGTCCCTCTGTCCTTCCAATATGGATATTTGTCTGCATTGTCAATCAAACACAATTCAATATTACTTTTATAATACAGTATATAGCCTAAAGTTAAGGCTTTTAAACTAATGAAACATTCAACTGTAAAATGAGTACCACATCCAGGGCCACATTGAGGTTACTGTAACTATAAATGTATTCTTATGTTATCATATATGAAGTGTACGTGTTCAAGATAGCATGCATAGGTTTTCGCAAGACTGGAGAGATCTTCACAATTGCTGTAATAATCTGTGCAGAATCTTGAACGGCATTGATCACTTGCACCATGTACTTTTCATGTAATCTCAACTGCAGTTCAGGTCATTTGGTTCTGCTATTAGATGAAGCACAGTGATAACACTGTTGTATAAATAAGCAACATATCAGACATTGTTTATCCATTGGAATTTGGTTGTGCTTTAAGATGGTTGAAAGCATAATGATAACACATTGAAAATTCAACTAATTTTGGCTGTCTTTTTGAGTGGGTGAATTATACACTCAGTAGCTGGTTTATTAGGTACACCCATCCAGTACCAGGTCGGACCTCCCTTTACCTCCAGAACAGCCTGAATTCTTCAGGGCATGGAAACATTGCTCAATTAGTATAAAGGGACCTAACGTGTGCCAGGAAAATATTCCCCACATCATTACACCACCGCCACTAGCATGTGCCATTGACAGCAGGCAGGATGGGGCCATGGACTCATGCTGTTATTTGCCATATCCTGACGATTCAAGAACTGGGATTTGTCAGAACAGGGAATGTTTTTCCACTCTTCAATTGTCTAGTGAAGGTGAGCACATGCCCACTGGAGCCGCTTCTTCTTGTTTTTAGCAGATAGGATTGGAACCCGATGTGGTCGTCTGCTGCAATAGCCCATCCGTGACAAGGACTGACGAGTTGTACGTTCCGAGATGCCGTTCTGCGCCGTTATTTGGGGCCCGCCTGTTAGCTTGCACGATTCTTGCCATTCTCCTTAGACCTCTCATCAACAAGCTGTTTTCACTCACATTATTGCTGCTGACTGGATGTTTTTTGCACCATTCTCTGTAAACCCTAGCACTGTCGCGTGTGAAAAGCCCAGGAGGCCAGCCTTTTCTGAGATACTGGAACTGGCACACTTGGCACCGACGATCATACCATGCTCAAAGTTACTTAGGTCACTAATTTTGCCCATTCTAACGTTCAATCAAACATTTTTTTATTTATTTAACTAGGCAAGTCCATTAAGAACAAATTCTTATTTACAATGACGGCCTAGGAACAGTGTGTTAACTGTCTTGTTCAGGGACAGAAAGAGAGATTTTTACCTTGTCAGCTCAGTGATTAGATCTAGCAACCTTTTGGTTACTAGCCCAATGCTCTAACCACTAGGCTACCTGCCACCTCCATGCCTGTCTGCCTGCTTTATATAGCAAGCTACGGCCTCATGACTGTCTGTAGTGTACCTAACAACTGGCCACTGATTGTAGGTTGTAATCTCATTGATCAACATCTCAACCAAATATTACCCAATTATCCACGTTGAAATGACAGGGTGTGCCCAGTGGGATACCACACGAACTCATTCAACAGTTTAATTTCCATAAACATGTGGTTCTTTCAATCATACATTGCTTCTGTTCAGTGCAGTTACTAAATGTGGGTCTTACATTAGTGCTTTTCTTATCATAAAACAACAGCAAGTCCTTCCATGTTTAACACTATTTCACATTCTGCAAACAATCACTGCAAAATACACGACAAGGGGAATCCAAACAAAATCTGTATCTAAATGAGTGTATGTCTACTCTATAGAGACACTAATGTATTCAGGAATGCAGTGTGGCATCACACTGATACAATTTCCTCATCACCTTCCATCCACACTGTTTCTCAGGAGATATTTTTTTCCTGTTTATTTTTAATAATGAATGTGCTTCTGAGTTGAGTTGGATTTAAACATACAATAAGCTAGTTATGATTATCATCTACTGTGGGAGATGTATTAATAATAATACATATGATGAATACTAATCATTTTTGAGCAGAAGGGTTATTCCTGTGGTGAAAAGCATTCAATACTCATACAATAATGATGGTGATGAGAAACCATATAGGTAACAGATATAATTATTATCCAAATGGGTTAATACATGATTAATTGTATGATACTCATATTCAGAATCATAATTACTGTTACCTTAATGTTTAAAATGCTATTTTGAGGAAGATGTCATACTTAATGGACTAATGCAAAACAAGTATAATGTAATGCTGCGTGTCAATGGCCCCATTATACTCAGGAGGGAAATTCATATATTATTTAGCAGACATTCACAGGCAATTCAAACCATCCGTGTATGTAATCACAAATAAGCTGTAAGGACTTTAAGTGCCATACATTAACAGTTTGATTCAACTTCTTCACTTTTCACTAATGAGAATGAAGTGCACATTATTCATAGATTCCGGCATATTCAAATTATTATTCCGTCTATACAGTTTTTATCCTATTATTGATACTCAAATGAACTGACTTACCTATGACGTCTGTCAGAGAAATATAAATGAGGATGCATAAAGGGTGCATTATAGGAGCAGTAACGAGAGGCATCTCTTGCTGTAGTCCTGATCCAAGTGATCGCAAGCGAGGCTGAGGCTCCACTGTCAGGTCTCTCAAACATATAACCACTTACAGTTAAATGCGTGCAGTGCAGAGCACATACAGTACATACACTCTCTCTCTCTCTCTCTTACTCACTCACTCTTTCTCTCTCAAACACACACACACACACACACACACACACACACACACACACACACACACACACACCACACACACACACACATTGCATTGGCTGAACATCCACTCATATAATTACTCTGCAGAAAACAATACAACAATAGCTGGTGATCTCTTGACTACCTACCTGGTACTGTACACTGCATGAGATAACCTTAGCATCTCATATTGAGTCAATTGTATAATTTATTGTCTGGATGAGGAGTGGTGTCTCATCAATCACAAAAAAGACAGAATTTCTGCCACAGCGTAACATCCAGTTTCAGATTTAACTGTTTTTTCAAAAGGGATTTACAGGGATTTTGTATTTCTCAACTTTTTACCTGCTTTATTACAAAATGTGTTTTTATCGCTTTGGTACAATTTCAGAAGTATGTTGTAAAATTTCACAACTCTTAGCACAAAACTCAAAACAAATCATCAAAACCATTTTCAATTAAAATGGTCCACCCACACAGACAGTGTGGTGAAGGTGACGCAACAGCGCCTCTTCATCCTCAGGAGGCTAAAGAAATTTGGCTTGGCCCCTAAGACCCTCACAAACTTTTACAGATGCACAATTGAGAGCATCCTGTTGGGCTGTTTCATGGCCTGGTACGGGAACTGCACCGCCCTCAACCGCAGGGCTCTCCAGAGGGTGGTGCAGTCTGCCCAACGCATCACCGGGGGCACACTGCCTGCCCTCCAGGACACCTACAGCACCCAATGTCACAGGAAGGCCAAAAGGATCATCAAGGACATCAACCACCTGAGCCACAGCCTGTTCACCCCGCTAACATCCAGAAATCGAGGTCAGTACAGTTGCATCAAAGCTGGGAGCGAGAGACTGAAAAAACGCTTCTATCTCAAGGCCATTAGACTGTTAAATAGCCATCATTAGCCGGCTACCACCCGGTTACTCAACCCTGCACCTTAGAGGCTGCTGCCCTATGTACATAGACATGGAATCACTGGTAACTTTAGTAATGGGACACTAGTCACTTTTTAATAATGTTTACATACTTCTTGACTCATTTCATATGTACAGTACCAGTCAAAAGTTTCAACACACCTACTCATTCAAGGGTTTTTCTTTATTTTTACTATTTTATACATTGTAGAATAACACAAATGGAATCATGTAATAATCCAAAAAGTGTTAAATAAATCAAAATATATTTTATATTTGAGATTGTTCAAAGCAGCCACCCTTTGCCTTGATTTTTCACCAAACCTAATCAGGGTTTCATCTAGAAATACCTTTCATATAAAGTAATCGCCTTTCACAATGCAATGCTCACAATACTTTTCATATAATTATATTCTTATTTGTTGAAATGCATTTGACCATCAATGAAATCAACTGCACTTAATGGTTAATCACTTAACCGTTTGGTAAACCTATAGATTTTAAACTGGTTTGTCTACTATATACAGTTGAAGTCGGAAGCTTACATACATCTTAGCCAAATACATTTAAACTCAGTTTTTCACAATTCCTGACATTTAATCAGAGTAAAAGTTCCCTGTCTTAGGTCAGTTAGGATCACCGCTTTATTTTAAGAATGTGAAATGTCAGAATAATTGTAGAGAGAATGATTTATTTCAGCTTTTATTTCTTTCATCACATTCCCAATGGGTCAGAAGTTTACATACACTCAATTAGTATTTGGTAGCATTGCCTTTAGATTGTTTAACTTGGGTCAAACGTTTTGCGTAGCCTTAAACAAGCTTCCCACAATAAGTTGGGTGAATTTTGGCCCATTCCTCCTGACAGAGCTGGTGTAACTGAGTCAGGTTTGTAGGCCTCCTTGCTCGCACACGCTTTTTCAGTTCTGCCCACAAATTTTCTATAGGATTGAGGTCAGGGCTTTGTGATGGCCACTCCAATACCTTGACTTTGTTGTCCTGAAGCCATTTTTCCACAACTTTGGAAGTATGCTTAGGGTCATTGTCCATTTGGAAGACCCATTTGCGACCAAGCTTTAACTTCCTGACTGATGTCTTGAGATGTTGCTTCAATATATCCACATAACTGTCCTGCCTCATGATGCCATCTATTTTGTGAAGTGCACCAGTCCCTCCTGCAGCAAAGCACCTTCACAACATGATGCTGCCCGTGCTTCACGGTTGGGATGGTGTTCTTCCGCTTGCAAGCCTCCCCCTTTTTCCTGCAAACATAACAATGGTCATTATAGTCAAACAATTCTGTTTTTGTTTCATCAGACCAGAGGACATTTCTCCAAAAAGTACGATCTTTGTCCCCATATGCAGTTGCAAACCGTAGTCTGGCTTTTTTATGGCGGTTTTGGAGCAGTGGCTTCTTCCTTGCTGAGCGCCCTTTCAGGTTATGTCGATATAGGACTCGTTTTACTGTGGATATAGATACTTTTGTACCTGTTTTCTCCAGCATCTTCACAAGGTCCTTTGCTGTTGTTCTGGGATTGATTTGCACTTTTCGCACCAAAGAACGTTCATCTCTAGGAGACAGAACGCGTCTCCTTCCTGAGCGGTATGACGGCTGCGTGGTCCCATGCTGTTTATACTTTTGTACTATTGTTTGTACAGATGAACGTGGTACCTTCAGGCGTTTGGAAATTGCTCCCAATGATGAACCAGACCTGTGGAGGTCTACAATTTTTTTTCTGCGGTCTTGGATGATTTATTTTTATTTTTCCATGATGTCAAGCAAAGAGGCAGTGAGTTTGAAGGTAGGCCTTGAAATACATCCAGACGTACACCTCCAATTGACTCAAATTATGTCAATTAGCCTATCAGAAGCTTCTAAAGCCATGACATCATTTTCCGGAATTTCCCAAGCTGTTTAAAGGCACAGTCAACTTAGCGTATGTAAACTTCTGACCTACTGGAATTGTGATACAGTGAATTATAATTGAAATAATATGTCTGTAAACAATTGTTGGAAAAATTACTTGTGTCATGCACAAAGTAGATGTCCTTACCGACTTGCCCAAACTATAGTTTGTTAGCAAGAAATTTGTGGAGTGGTTGAAAAACGAGTTTTAATGAATCCAACCTAAGTGTATGTAATCTTCCGACTTCAACTGTATATAGTTTTTGAAAACTACAGCAATAAAATGTGTTTGTGTTTGTAAAGTATAAAGATCTAAATTACATGTACGATAACCATACATAATGACTACTCATTATTGCTAATTGATTTCACAGTAGTAACTACAATTGGTCACCATATACATGTAAAAGGGGGGGTGTGAGCACTTGCAATTTCTTTCAACATGGAAAAGGATAGACAGCAAGGGAGAGGAAGAAATCAAAGCGCTCATGGACAAGGGGCCTGTCAGAGAGGTGGGTATGGGCCCCTTCAAAGAAGTGGTCATCAGAGAGAGGGAGGCAGATGCCAGGGAACTGTTGTCTAATGAAGTCCGGCCCATCGTCGTTGACCATGTGATAAACAGAGACCTTACCGTGGCAGAGGATTCCCTATTAGTTCACCCCAATCTGAAAAGATCAACTGTCAATTTGATCATGAGAACATTTCACCAAGAAAAACCGTAAGTCTGCTGGATATGCTTACCATTTATGCTTTACCATTACATTTACAATAAATTACATATTGTAACGCGTGTAAATTCACAAAACATGTTACAGTATTCTTCCAGTATAATCTATTGACAGTATACTCCGTTCTACCCTCAGAATTGACAGAAGACCCCATGGTGGTGGCCGTATGCTGACCGACCAGCAGGAGTGGACAGTGGTGGAAATGGTGAGGGCCAGGAATGACTTACGGCTGTCTGAAATAAAGCAGGCCATTGAGGAGAACGATGACACCTTTGCCAGTGTGGCATCCATCAGCCTACCAACAATCGCCCGCCTTTTGAAGAGTCACAAGGTATCAATGAAACACATTTACCTGGTGCCTTTTGAGAGAAACAACAACCAGGTGAAACAATTGCGGGCCGATTATGTTCAGGTAGAGCAATATATACTGTATTACTGTTACTATTTGATGTGTATGCTACTTCACAATATCCTAGTAGAACTATACTGTAAAAATAACTAACCAAAATATATCTTTAGAGGGTGATGGTGCTTGATACTGCTGTGAACCATCACAAGTACATGTATATCTTTGTTGATGAAGCAGGCTTCAACCTTGCCAAAACTCGGTGCCATGGGCGGAACCTCATCTGCCAATGTGTAACCGTCAAAGTGCCTGGACAACGTGGGGGAAATATCTCCATGTGTGCAGCTATCTCAGAAAATGGTGTGGTAGGAAGATGTTGTGGTTCCACCCTCCTGGCCATGGATGAGGCATGCGATGACATCACTGCAGACCAATGTCAAGCTTGGATTTGTCATGCCAAAAGGTTTTTCCTGCGGTGCGTGAACAAGGAGGACATTCCCTGTGATGTGGATGAGAATTTATGGCCAAATGCTCAAGACAGGCTTGATGCAAATTAATGCGTGTTAAATGTTATGTTTTATTTTCATTATTTTCCTTTGTTTGATTTATTTTCTTACATTTGATTTCAGACAGTACACCTATGTTGCAATTATATCTGGAAAATTATGTTTTTTTTCACATGAATGATTGTAGAGACTGTTTTCATTGATCACACCTTTGATTACACATTGAATAGATATTATGGAAATTATAGATTTACTGTCAATTTTGTTGGGCAATGTAAGTGTATTGACTAATGGGCTCCTGAGCGGCGCAACGGTCAAAGGCTCTCAGTGCAAGAGGCGTCACTACAGTACCTGGTTTGAATCCAGCCTGTATCACATCCGGCTATGATTGGGAGTGCCATAGGACAGTGCACAATTAGCCCAGCGTTGTCCAGGTTTGGCTGGGTAGGCCATCATTGTAAATAAGAATTTGTTCTTAACTGATTTGCTTACTTAAAACAATTTGAAGAATGTGTAATTTACAGTACTAGCATATTTCAGCACTTCTAAGGAAACACATATCTTGCATTGTTTGCTATTTGATTGACTGGTAGTTAAAACGACGAAATTGATTGATTAACTGGTAGTTAAAACTACGAAATTGTGTTGTGTAATCACCAAAACCACTCATTACATTTCACAATAAACTTATGTTGAATCAATTGTTGTGTTGAGAGGTGTTTACAATCCGAATGATAGATTTTGAATGAAAGACTGGCTGCGTTACAAGTGTGACCAGTTTGGAGTTTTATACTAAAAGTTGTGAAAATGTACCACATACTTGTGAAAATTGTACCAAAGCGATACTTCAACACCGCCACCTATCGGGAATGCTGGACAAGAAACGTTTTATACACGCCTTTATATGACGTACTAATGACTACGTAATCATTAATCGACAAGCTAGCAGTATGCTAACGTAGTTAGATAAAGCAAACGTTTTTTGTCTATTGAATTTTTGCCTACTCCGTTTGCCCAATTTGAAGTAGCTAACTTTAGGAACAATGCCGAAAGTCGTCTCACGAAGTGTTGTTTGTTCAGACACCCGAGATCGAGAGGAATACGATGACGGCGAAAAGCCTCTTCATGTTTATTATTGTCTGTGTGGGCAAATGGTGTTGGTTCTCGGTGAGTAGCTAACTAGTTAGCTGGCTAGCCATGGTAGTTAGCAAACGTTGGCTAACTCTAGTATTCAAAATGTGTTTCGAAAGTTCTGTATTTGATCTATAGCTAGGTAGTTAATCAAGAATAACATGTCATAGAGAGCGCTAACTAGTTTTCCGGGTAATCGTGGCCCTAGGTAGGTAGTTAGCTAGCTAACTTATCTGCTACCACCACCACAAATATTAGTTTAGCACTAGCTAACAGTAGCTACCTCGGCCAATGTGTTACGCAGGCTGATAAGAGGCAGGGAAGTTACATTGCGGATTTTCACAGTCAATTACCTAGACAGGAGAAAGCTTTCAAATATTTCATCACACCACAGCCTTTAGTGCATCTATTTTCGTTGACCTCAAACCATCAGCATCACGCGCTGTTTACAGGGTGTAATGTTATTTCCCGTGAGTATTGAATAAGCAGACAATGTGTCGGGTTATTTAGGATGCCTATTGCCCAGCTATAAAGTGGAGGTGAATAAGAATGTTGTTTCAGCCTTTTTATATTGTCTTACCATAGTTCAGCTTATGGTTTCACAATCTTGAGCTACCTTAGAGAAAGTACAGCCCGTTTTTGCAGACTTGTCAAATGTTGTATTAGGACACGAAACTGACATGCCATCATGTTATTTCCCCTTGATTTTACAGACTGTCAACTGGAGAAACTACCGATGCGGCCACGAGACAAAGCAAGAGTAATAGATGCTGCCAAACATGCACATAAGTTCTGTAATGTAGAAGACGATGAGAATGTTTACATAAAAAGGTACTGAAAAGTTCACTGCTCATCTTGGTCTACTATCTAAATATCATGCTGATGAGCCTTCCACACCACCCATCTGTATCATTATTCATCAGTTTGATCTCAAATGTGAAAATTGCTTTGTGGTATTTGGCTACTCAATTTCAGTTGGTAAATGTGTTACTGAAAAAATGCCCAAAATATGAAACGTATGCAGATTGGTATTGTTTTTTTCATCACAGGGCAGAGGGAATTGAAAGGCAGTATCGCAAGAAATGTGGAAAGTAAGTTTGATTTTTACAGTGTAATTTAAATATGAGTGATTTTTAGGTTTCACAGTTGAACTGTAGGCCAAATAGCCAACTCTTAATCAACTTTGAGACTAATATAATTGTTATACGCTGTAATATTATTTATAACTATTGTTTAGTTACATTTTATGTAACTTATTTCTTCTCTTCTTTGGTCCTCATCCAAAGCCTCTGAGAACCACTCCTCAGTTCTCAGCCACAATTATAAATATAACACAAAAAATTGTAAGAAAATGTAAAAGTAAACTCAAGTGAACAGAAAAGAGTACAAATGTTACATTTCAAAATGGACTGGCTGACCTGTCTTCTTTTGTTCTTTGTCTTTCTGAACAGGTGTGGCCTACTTCTTTTCTATCAACACCAAATGAAGAATACTCCAGTTACATTCATCGTTGATGGAGCTGTCGTTAAGTTTGGTCTTGGGATTGGGAATACCAGTGTCTACAGTCAAAAGCCAGAGGCTCCTAAAAAAGTCAGGGTATGTGACACGTTTCCTCAGATTTTCAGTTTTGTAGTTAAACTAATAATTTGCATTCATTAAACAGTTTCTTCCCAATTTCGATCTTGTCTCATTGCTGCAACTCCCCAACGGATTCCGGAGAAGCGAAGGTGGAGTCATGCGTCCTCCGAAACATGACCCGCCTAACCGCGCTCCTTAACACCCACCAGCTTAACCCGGAAGCCAGCCGCACGAATGTGTAGGAGGAAAGGGTCAGCCTGCAGGCACCCGACCCGCCACAAGGAGTCGCTAGTGCGCCACATGCCAAGTAAAGCACCCCCAGCCAAGCCCTACCCTAACCCGGACGACACTGGGCCAATTGTGGGCCGTCCTATGGGACTCCCAGGCGACGGCCGGTTGGGAATGAACCCGGGTCTGTAGTAACGCTTCTAGCACTGCAATGCAGTGCCTTAGATTGCTGCGCTACTCGGGAGGCCCAGTAATTTCTTTTTTATTACATGATTGGTCCGAAAAGTGTCAAGGCTTAGTGTGTTAAATTTGTCCATTGTGCTGTCAGTCAGTATTTCTGAGCAGACAAAGAGGACATGAAAGCCCATTTATGTTCCCACGCTTCATTGATAGCCCAACTTCAATGAGGAAAAATCGAATACAAATGTTCCTTTCCTTGAGTTTAGCGTTTTTTTATTCATCCTTATACCAGGTAATGATGACAAAAAGGACCAAAGACATGGGGAAATTCAGCTCTGTCACCGTGTCTACCGTTGATGAGGAGGAAGAGGAAATTGAGGCGGTAGGTTTGCAGTTATGGTGTTTCGTGTGTGTGTGTTAAAGATTACATTTTGAATTGTTTAATTAAATCTTCAGCCCGAAGCCTAATCTTAAACCTGAAGATTATATGCAAGTCATTTTCCCAACCCTAAAATGATGTTGCTGGCTGGATGAACATGTGCTCAGAAACTGTAGAGATGATTATACAATACATATTATTGTTTGTTTCATCTTCTTCAGAGAGAAATTGCTGACTCATATGCCCAGAATGCTAAAGTGATTGAGAAGCAGTTGGAAAGGAAGGGGATGAGCAAGAAGAGACTACAAGAGCTGGTGAGGATTCCAATTCCATTCCTGTCAAGTGTTTTGAGCTTTATCCTGATCCTAGTGTGATCTTAATAGGATTTCTGACTCAGTTACCCAGTGTACACAACCATACAACTGTTATGTATTGGTCATACACTTAAGGTATACATGTAACATTTCAACCTGCAACTAGTGCCAAATATCAATTATATACAGTGCACTCGGAAACTATTCAGACCCCTTGACTTTTTCTACATTATGTTACGTTACAGCCTTATTCTAAATGGATTATAAATAAAAACTGTTACTAATCAATCTGCACCCCATAATGACAAAGTGAAAACAGGTTTGTTAAAAAAAAACTTGCATAAGTATTCAGACCGTTTACTACGAGACTCGAAAAAGCTCAGGTGCATCCTGTTTCCATTGATCATCCTTGATTGGAGTCCACCTGTGGTAAATTCAATTGATTGGACATGATTTGGAAAGGCACACACCTGTCTATACATTTACATTTAAGTCATTTAGCAGACGCTCTTATCCAGAGCGACTTACAAATTGGTGCATTCACCTTATGATATCCAGTGGAACAACCACTTTACAATAGTGCATCTAAATCTTTTAAGGGGGGGGGGGGTTAGAAAGATTACCTTATCCTATCCTAGGTATTCCTTAAAGAGGTGGGGTTTCAGGTGTCTCCGGAAGGTGGTGATTGACTCCGCTGTCCTGGCGTCGTGAGGGAGCTTGTTCCACCATTGGGGTGCCAGAGCAGCGAACAGTTTTGACTGGGCTGAGTGGGAACTGTGCTTCCTCAGAGGTAGGGGTAGGCCAGAGGTGGATGAACGCAGTGCCCTTGTTTGGGTGTAGGGCCTGATCAGAGCCTGAAGGTATGGAGGTGCCGTTCCCTTCACAGCTCCGTAGGCAATCACCATGGTCTTGTAGCGGATGCGAGCTTCAACTGGAAGCCAGTGGAGAGAGCGGAGGAGCGGGGTGACGTGAGGTCTATATAAGGTCCCACATTGGACAGTGCATGTCAGAGAAAAAAACAAGCCGTGAGGTCAAAGGAATTGTCCGTAGAGCTCCGAGACAGGATTGCATCGAGTCACAGATCTGGGAAAGGGTACCAAAAAATGTCTGCAGCATTTAAGGTCCCCAGGAACACAGTGGCCTCCATCATTCTTAAATGGAAGAAGTTTGGAACCACCATGACTCTTCCTAGAGCTCGCCGCCCGGCCAAACTGAGCAATCGGGGGAGAAGGTCCTTGGTCAGGAAGGTGAACAAGAACCCGATGATAACTCTGACAGAGCTCCAGAGTTTCTCTGTGGAGATGGGAGAACCTTCCAGAAGGACAACCAACTCTGCAGCACTCCACCAAGAAGGCCTTTATGGTAGAGTGGCCAGACAGAAGCCACTCCTCAGTAAAAGGCACATGACAGCCTGCTTGGAGTTTGCCAAAAGGCACCTGAAGGACTCTCAGACCATGAGAAACTAGATTCTCTGGTCTGATGTAACCAATATTGAGCTCTTTGACCTGAATGCCAAGCGTCACGTCTGGAGGAAACCTGGCACCATCCCTACGGTGGAGCATGGTGGTGGCAACATCAGCGGCAGGGACTGGGAGACTAGTCAGGATTGAGGGAAAGATGAATGGAGCAAAGTACAGAGAGATCCTTGATGAAAACCTGCTCCAGAGCACTCAGGACTTCAGACTGGGGTGACGATTCACCTTCCAACAGGACAACAATCCTAAGCACACAGTCAAGACAATGCAGGAGTGGCTTCGGGATAAGTCTCTGAATGTCCTTGAGCGGCCCAGCCAGAGCCCGGACTTGAACCCGATGGAACATCTCTGGAGAGACCTGAAAATAGCTGTGCAGCGATACTCCCCATCCAACCTGACAGAGCTTGAGAAGAATGGGAGAAACTCCCCAAATACAGATGTGCCAAGCTTATCACGTCATACCCAAGAAGACTGAAGGCTGGAATCGCTGCCTAAGGCCCTTCAACAAAGTACTGAGTAAAGGATCTGAATACTTATGTAAATGTGATATTTACGTTTTGATATATTATACATTTGCAAACATTTCTGAATCAGTTTTTGCTTTGTCATTATGGGGTAGTGTGTGTAGATTGAGGGGAACATTATTTTGTTGTCCATTTTTGGTTAGGGCTGTAATGAAACAAAGTGGAAAAAGTGAAGGGGTCTGAATACTTTCTGAATGCAGCAGTAGCAAAGGAATAGAAATCCACAAATAAAATATACTTTTTAGAACGCTGCAAATCAGCTTTTTTTAACCCAACTAGCCTGGTGTGTGTGCGCGCAACTTCCTGTATCACGATTTGGTTCTTATTCAAAGTTGACAACAATAGCAGAAACATTACCCATACAAATCTTCTTCACGTCCTGTCAATGGATGTTTTTTGGATTATGATAAGGTAAAAAGCAATACAAAGCCATTCTAACCTTTTCTAAGCAGTGTCCTTCAAAAAAACAAAGAAATCCAATTAATTGCTAAAACATTGTGTTCCTTTCAAAGGCCCTACAGGCACAATGCAACCATCGAATCATTTCTGGGTAACATTTTTGTACCCTACTGTTATAGTTTTCCATTAAAATTGTAAAAAATAAACATAGCTAGGCAGAGATTCTGAACTTTCTTTGTTAATGGTTTATTTAAGCACTAAGACCCGAGGGGGTGTGGTATATGGCCAATATACCACAGCTAAGGGCTGTTCTTAAGCACGGCGCAATGCAGAGTGCCTGTATACCGCCATTAGCCGTGGTATATTGGCCATATATCACAAACCCCGGAGGTGCCTTATTGCTTTTATTAATTGATTACCAACGTAATTAGAGCATTGAAAATAAATGTTTTGTTATACCTGTAATATACCACGGCCAATCAGCATTCAGAGCTCAAACCGCCCAGTTTATAATAAAAGGTATAGCGCCTGGTGATGTCACCAGCCAAGCCAAAACTCCACCCATGCAAAACCTGCAGATTAGAAGGTCCTGTGTAGATTGTATTATTAGGAAATAACACTGATTAAATTTGAGAGTTTTTACAGTGTTAGTTTCATTAGCTGTTGTACAATATGATTCAAAACACAGGGAAAATATAATTTTGACTGCACTGGGCCTTTTTTAATATACAAATAAAAAAGTATTTCTATCAACAGGCTGAACTGGAGGCAAAGACAACCAAGATGAAAGGCACCCTCATCGATAACCAGTTCAAATAGAGGGATATGGGATGTGAGAGAAGCAGGACAGTTGTACATAGTTTTTAACTCAAATGTACATAGAGATTTGCACTCTATGGCCCCTTTGAAATGTATTATGAAGCATTTTGGCTATGTTTTATATACTGTAAGAAAATTGTTATGTTGATTTAGAATTAAATGTGGAGCAGTGACATACAGTAATGTTATTTTGAATTTGATTTGTCTATTCAGCTGAGAAATAAAATGTGCTTGAATTAAGTATTGATGCTTGAAGTACTATTGCACTATATATGGAAACCACATCAGGAAAAGTGGTTGTTATGGATTTAACAGGAATGCACACTTACATGAGATGAATTCCAATTTGTATTATTTTGTCACAACTGTTCTATAATGTGTATTTCTATGTTTTATGTGGATCCCAGGAAGAGTAGCTGCTGCACGTGCAGTAGCTAATATGGATCCTAATAAACTAAACTGCAGGTGAAGGTGCTGCTTTGTTTGGAACTATTGATGGCCCTTTGCCAGGTAGAGTTGCTTGCCTTTGACTGACCCAAACTTCTGTCCAAGACTCCATCGAGTTGCATGATAACATACAGTGCCTTGCAAAAGTATTCATCCCCTTGGTGTTTTTCCTATTTTGTTTTATTACAACCTGTAATTTAAATAGATTTTTATTTGGATTTCATGTAATGGACATACACAAAATAGTCCAAATTGGTGAAGTGAAAAAGGGAAAAAAATTACTTGTTTTGGAAAAAAAATGTAAATGGGGAAAGTGGTGCGTGCGTGTGTATTCACCCCTTTGCTATGAAGCCCCTAAATAAGATCTGGTGCAACTAATTACCTCCAGAAGTCACATAATTAGTTCGATTGCACACCGGTAGACTTTATTTAAGTGTCACATGATCTCAGTATATATACACCTGTTCTGAAAGGCCCCAGAGTCTGCAACACCACTAAGCAAGGGGCACCATGAAGACGGAGTGCTCCAAACAGGTCAGGGACAAAGTTGTGGAGAAGTACAGATCAGGGTTGGGTTATAAAAAAAATAGAAACTTTGAACATCCCACAGAGCACCATTAAATCCATTATTAAATAATAGAAAGAATATGGCACTACAACAAACCTGCCAAGAGAGGGCTGCCCACCAAAACTCATGGACCAGGCAAGGCGGGCATTAATCAGAGGCAACAAAGAGACCAAAGAGATTGGAGTGTCTGTCCATAGGATCACTTTAAGCCATACACTCCACAGAGCTGGGCTTTACGGAAGAGTGGCCAGAAAAAAGCCATTGCTTAAAGAAAAGAATAAGCAAACACGTTTAGTGTTTGTCAAAAGGCATGTGGGAGACTCCCCAAACATATAGAAGAAGGTACTCTGGTCAGATGAGACTAAAATGTAGCTTTTTGGCAATCAAGGAAAATGCTATGTCTGGCATAAACCCAACATCTTTCATCACCCCGAGGACACCATCCCCACAGTGAAGCATGGTGGTGGCAGTATAAGGCTGTGGGGATGTTTTTCCATCGGCAGGGACTGGGAAACTGGTCAGAATTGAAGGAACGATGGATGGCACTAAATCTAGGGAAATTCTTGAGGGAAACCTGTTTCATCTTCCAGAGATTTGTGACTGGGACGGAGGATTACCTTCCAGCAGGACAATGACCCTAAGCATACTGCTAGGGGAAACATTTAAATGTCTTGGAATGGCCTAGTCAAAGCCCAGACCTCAATCCAATTGAGAATCTGAGGTATGACCTTAAAGATTGCTGTATACCAGCGGAACCCATCCAACTTGCTGGAGCAGTTTTGCCTTGAGGAATGGGCAAATATCCCAGTGGCTAGATGTGCCAAGCTTATAGAGACATACCCCAAGATACTTGCAGCTGTAATTGCTGCAAAAGGTGGCTCTACAAAGTATTGACTTTGGGGGGGGGGGGGGGGGGGTGAATAGTTATGCACGCTCAAGTTTTCAGTTTTTTTGTCTTATTTCTTGTTTGTTTCACAAGAAAAAATATGTTGCATCTTCAAAGTGGTAGGCATGTTGTGTAAATCAAATGATACAAACACACAAAAATCTATTTTAATTCCAGGTTGTAATGCAACAAAATAGGGGTGTGAATACTTTTGCATGCCACGGTATGCTGTGCAGTAGAAACCAGTTATGCCTGCTGCTTACAGCAATGTCACGAGAAAAATGCAGTGGTAGCAGCTTCATATCTATCTCCTGAAAAATATATGCTTTTTAATAGTTTAATTTGGTTTAATATGATCAAAAATATTTTGATATTAATTGAAACGGCAAGAGAAAGTGGTGACTTGGGAGATGATGTCAGGTGGAATTCACTGAACTTTACCACACTGCCAGATCAATTGTTTTAGCGTCAAAATGCTATGAAATGTTTTCATGAAGCATCTTACTGGGGCTGTACATTGAGACATCTGAGATCAAACGTGTCTATTAATGAGTGTAAGGCAAATACAACCATATTCCGCAGTTATGATTATACCAGGAGGAAGGCATGAATTTTAAGTACCCTCTATGCATGATAGGAAACAGCCCTTGTTGAGCAGCATGTTAAGGGAAAAGGTTATCCCTACTCCAGCTGGTTTGGACTGGGACTTGCTTAAATGGCAATGAGGATGTGAAGCTCAGGAAAGCCACTCATGCACAGGTAATGAGAGCTGAGGCAGGCAGATTTTCAATAAGTACACTATTAGTGCGCACTAATAATTCGATATTAAATGGATTATGGCAGCAGGCAGATTATGCAATAGTCATGTAAACACATTACTCTGCTTGTCTTAATCGGTGTAAATTCAAAATCGAAGTAAGCATACACCGAATAAAAACACCTGGTTTTCTGAGCAATCTTTCGAATTATTAGGACATGTAAACACCTTAATCGGCAATTCAGCGGTGTATTTGTTCTGCGCATGTGCTAGTACGAGCTGAGCAAACCTCCTTCTTTAGTGCTAGTGGAGTGTGTTCAGAACAACTGAATGTATGGGTAGTAGAAGTCGTTTTCACTTAACTTTATATGTCTGATTCAGAATCAAATATGCTTCCCAAAAATAACATGTTTGCTGTGGTAGAACGTTTATTTTGATTGACTATTTTCTGCATTCATCAGAGTGCCATCAGGTAGCTTGATTTCAGATTTGTCCATGTAAACAGGATTATTAGGGAAATCTATCTTCTTGCAAAGCATGTACATGTTTTAATCAAACTATTTTATTAATCTATCAACAATAATTGCGTTATTGTGTGCATGTAACAATACTCAGGTTGTAAATAAAACTCAGGGATCAAGTCTAAATTACTACACTACACCAGCAGCTGTGTATTAATAAGGGGTTTATACCCTACATTTAATCAATCTTAGGTTTTTTGATTAATCCTTGAAGCCACTTAAAGTTGTCTGGCTGTGCAAAAGAATGCAGTATGATAGGACTCAAAATAATTGCTCAAGGGTTAACCAGAGTATGGATGAAGGAAAATAATCATCCAGTTCCCAAGTCACTGCACCTAATTAATGTGCAAAATATGATGTTTTAGAGAATATTGCTTTTGAGGACAGATTTTATCCACTATTTACAGAACAACCACAGGCTTAGTCATAGACTGTATTGTATGCCAATTTACAGGACATAGTTACAGTACATGCATGAACTTACAGTAGGCTTACAACTATACATATCCCCAAAGTATAACAAACCTAAAATGTTACAAAACGTGATTATGATTGACAAAATAATCAAACAATATACGTATATTGACAGATTTATAAACTTCTCTCTTTTTTTGTGCAAATGTGTGGATGTTGTTTTTTTTGTTCAGTATGGGATAGGAGAGTTCTGGTAGCAGCCTGTTTTCATCAGTGGTAGGATGTTCTCCAAGAGGAAATAGGAGTTTCTACACATAGAGTAAAAGTTGTTTATTGCCTGACGTGGTTGATGTGCAGGAACAGATTAACTGTTTACAGAGCTCGATTG
Source organism: Salmo salar (assembly GCF_965601325.2). Lineage (NCBI taxonomy): Eukaryota > Metazoa > Chordata > Actinopteri > Salmoniformes > Salmonidae > Salmo > Salmo salar. The sequence goes on from NC_138303.1 coordinate 87,998,702, forward strand.
CCACCTGGTGGTGTACAGAAGCACATCCATCCATGTAATAAGAGCAATGTGTAGATCAGTATTTAACTAAAGCAGTAGCATACATGTTGTACAAATATGTGAAATAACTCAGTTTTTCCGAGAATAAATCATTATTCCAGCAATAATGAGTGCAAGAAGTGTCAACTGTATAAGGAGGAACAGGGGCATGTTGAAATAAGAACTGTGGTGTTCAATACTGACAAGCTGTCATCCTAACTTAATGGGGTATGTTAAGTTGATCTGTTTTTATAGGACATGGGCTTGCTGACGGGAGGAGAATGCATTATTGTCACCTTATAGCCACCGCAGCTGTAGTGACCAAGCTGGACATCTAAATTAGGCCATTACGATTGAATTACAGCCTACATTTTGTAGAAGTGTTTTACCATTATGCTTTTATGTTCTCTAATTGTAGATTTTATTTATTGTCTTCGTAGGGTTTTACTATCCTATCAATCAATCAATAACATTGTTTTTTAAAGCCTTTTTTACATCAGCAGATGTCACAAAGTGCTTATACAGAACCCAGCCTAAACCTCCAAAGAGCAAGCATTGCAGGTCTAGAATCCCAGTGGCTAGGAAAAACTCCCTAGAAAATCAGGAACCTAGGAAGAAACCTAGAGAGGAACCAGGGTTTGAGGTTTGGCCAGTCCTCTCCTGGCTGTGCCCAGTGATGATTATAAGAGTACATGGCCATTAAGGTCAGATTGTTCTTCAAGTTCTTCATAGATGACCAGCAGGGTCAAATAATAATCACAGTGGTTGTAAAAGGGTGCAACAGGTAAACACCTCAAGAGTAAATGTCAGTTGGCTTTTCGTAGCCGAGCATTCAGAGGTCGAGACTGCAGGTGCGAGCATTCAGAGGTCGAGACAGCAGGTGCGAGCATTCAGAGGTCGAGACAGCAGGTGCGAGCATTCAGAGGTCGAGACAGCAGGTGCGAGCATTCAGAGGTCGAGACAGCAGGTGCGAGCATTCAGAGGTCGAGACAGCAGGTGCGAGCATTCAGAGGTCGAGACAGCAGGTGCGAGCATTCAGAGGTCGAGACAGCAGGTGCGGTAGAAAGAGGGTGTTGATGATACTATGATGATCCTACTTTACAACCGCTCAGCAGCTGACAACCAATAGACTTTTATCATATAGTTCCACTTGGTGGCAGCATTAAGTCAAAGTTGTGTTCTATATATTGATGAGACTGTTCAAGGAGAAGCGGAACTACTCAGTTTAGTTTGATTTTAGTGGTCAAAGGGTTATCCAGCCAAGTAACTAGGCAAAATTATTGAAAGATGTTTGTACATTGAATAATGTACATTGGAAATAAATATGTAAGCCTACTCAGTTTACCAGTGCCCTTTTTTAGTGAGTCTTTGCAATGAAGTAAAAAAAATATCAGTATGTTGGAATAGGAAACTTAACACAATTTCAAAAACATCAGGGCTAACTAACAGTGTTAGTTTAAATGACGGGAAAAAAAATCAGGATTGGGCGCAATCAGTACCCAGCACGGTGTCCTATTACAATTACATACCCAAAATTGGCATGCCTGCACATTTCAAAACACAAGTAGGTTATAAACATAATTTAAGCTTGAGTGTTCCCTAATTTGTATTTATTGCTTGGGTAAAAGCGCCAGAGTTTTTGAAGAAATAACTCTACCAATTTTTAGTATTTTCAATGGGAAACATTTTTGGATCAGCGCCCTCAATTTAACTTTGAAAAGCAAATGTATTTTGGATAGGTTCTAAACAACTACAAAAATGTTTCATACGATGGTGTGTACCTGGAGTTGATTCATAATTCTACCCAATCTGATGATATGAAAATTCAAAAGGTTGCATACAGTTCGTGTTTAATTTACAGTACAGTGTTATTGTGTTTTGGTGATAATTTTGTCTAAAGCCTACTAGCACAACTACTAGCACCACATTTCAGTCAGAATTTCTCTGCTCTGCTGACTTTCATGTGTTTCTAATTGACCTTTTCTCCCTCCATTATTCCCTGTATCCCTGGGGGAGATCAGCTCTTATTCTATCCTTCCTGCATTACAGGAAATAGTCACATCATCGATGTGGAGCGATACTGCAGTGTGTTAATGGTAGGGGGTGATACTTTAGAGAAATCTGACACTACAAGCAATCTTGCCAATATTGGCATGCATTACATATCAGCACCAGAACGTATAGATGAGATTACATATACACTACATGACCTAGAGGTTGAATATCAGATCAATTCAACAGGGACTAATGAAGTGGGTTAGGCCATTAATATAGGAAATGATGGCATGAAATGCATTATTCACGTTTGGAGAATTGAGTGTGTAACTCAAAACCACAAAAGTGCAAGTCCAACATGTCAAGTAACAACAGACTGAGACCACGGACCAGGCATTTACCCAGTAAAGGAGGAACCTTTGCCCCAGTCTTAATCTTTGTTGTTTTTAATGGCTCTTAAACTGTGAAGACAATACAGAAATCATGCCATAGTGCTACATTGATGTACATTGATGTGTGATTGCCTCCAAATTGGGCCAGTCCAGGTGTATGTCAGTCCTGCAGTTTTCCATTTAGTGTTCAGGTGTAGAAAAGAAGTTACATTGAGATACATTTGGAGAGTCAATAGCACATTTCATGCATCTTGAAATATGGACTAGAGGAGAAATACCTAAGCAATGGAATGGCAAGAAGCCTTGTTCAATATTTTCAAACACAGTAATATATCTATAATACAATTATCTAGTACCACCCATAAAGTACCACACAACAAGTGAGTGTAACAAGTCTCAATAGAGATGCATGATGCTGTGCTGTCCTTGGTGCTAGCTGGTGATTGAGAAGACAGGAACAGTGGGGTTCTCTCTCATGCTGCCCTGTGGAGATAATGGCTCACTGATGTGGTTAATACAGACGGGCACCAGTCTGCAGCCTCGGTGACATCTCAATCAAGCGAGAAGGGCACCTTGTTGATACACAATTAATCCTCTCATTACTCGTGTGATCAGGCCTGCCTCACCAAGGGGCCACGCATTATGATCCGATTAGAGAGCAGTAATTGGGGGAGGGATCACATGCTCCTTTTGTTTCACTGGGAGGGTGAGTTCCTGGTTATCACTATCACACACTATCTATCTGAACAGTGAGGCTTTGTAAACAGACATGTACGCTCGGTCAGTCACATGATACAAATGAATGTATCAAATTTTATTTGTCACATGCACCGAATACAACCCTTAACCAACAATGCAGTTCAAGAAATAGAGTTAAGAAAATAAACTAAACTAAAGTAAAAAATAGAATAAAAGGTAACAAAATAAAATAACAATAGCGAGGCTATATACAGGGGGTACCGGTACCGGGTCAATGTGTGCGGATACAGGTTAGTCGAGGTAGTTTGTACATGTAGGTAGGGGTAAAGCCATCCACAGTACAGCAGTACAGTACAGCAGTAGGGTACAGCTATTGCAGTAAAATGCAGTAAAATTCTGATTAATTCAAGTTGATTAATGCTAAATTAGTTTGTAAAGTATAGGCCTACAGTAGGTTTCTTGTCTGAATACCAATATTTATTGGTATTCATATTCCAACATGAATGGGGGAGTTACAATCAAAGACAGTTTTTGTCATTGCGTGCAGTAAGTACACCGTACTATCTTTTGACAGTAACATTTCATCTGTCTGTATATATTGAGCTCTGGTTCATTGCACTGTAGATGAAAATAATTTAATTATCATGTATCTTCACAAATATAGTGAATTATTTCATGACATGTAAATATGGTGGATGTATATCAAACAACAAACTAAACTATTATGTAAATGAAAACATGATGCACTTCCATTTCTAAATTGCCATGAATGTATCATATCAAAAGAGAGGAATGCCTTTGAGATGAAACCAGAGAGAGACTCAATGGGTGCAATGACAAATGACTGTTAGACATGGCAGATGTCTCTTCAAGTCCCAATGGAGCATTTACTATTCATTGATTTACACCCTAAGATCAAAAGGGCTTTATTTTACAAGACGATGTGTATCATGTTGTTGCTGATATTAAATATGTTTCTGGGCCAAAGTTAATCCGCTAGTCCAAAGTGATGGGAGGTTCCCCTAAAATTACATTGAAAATGCTATCTTGCATGGACATTCTCTGTACTCATGACTAAAGCATGGCATCTACTGGCTTACTTGCCATGTCTTATGATATTTGGCTTACTGCTGAGATCCCCATAGTCCTATGAAACCTGCCTTCCAGCGCTCCAGAACCTCAACTTAGCTACAGCTTATGGGAGGTTTGGATGGTGGACTGGCTGCCCACAACACTATCAATTATCTGCCCATGTAATTAATCAGCCTGCAGTGGATTCTTTATGCCATGAAAAAACCTTGCCTCATGCAGAACAGATAAGTCAATCAAACAAACAATGCTCTTTAAATGTGAGCACAGGCCTACTGCAAAACACTAGCAAACAACAGCTACTAGGCCTATAGCTGTATAAAACAACAAGTGATTCAAATATGGTCATTTGTTACTTAATTGTAATCTATCAACTTTTCCACATTTGGTCAGCTTCCCAAGCAAAGTTGCTTCTATGTAGTCTAGTGAAACTGCCAATGAAACAAAAAACATTGGAGAGGACCCTGCTCGGACCCCTTACGTAAGCAAACTGTTTATTTTGAAATAAATAGACATGCAAGTTTTGGATTACAAGTTCAAGCGGCAGGCCTTTTGTGCTCTCAATTGAAGAGCATTCGTGTGGAAGTGATACTTCCTGACATTGGGCCCACATGAACTAAGTTATGTGAAATGGACCTCATCAGCACCAATCATATCAGCTCCTCTGAGACAGTGGGAAACTGGGAATGCAAGCTCTGCTAGCGACCTAGTTGGGATCTTAAAGAGACAAAGGCACATTTTGTTTAGGAACATTTCTTGACATCATGCTCGGATTAACATTTATTAAATGAAGAGACCATTCAGTGCATGTATACGAAGGCTAAGAAGCACCGTGTTTATGCAGTATCAAATCAAATGTTATTGTCACATGCTTCATAAACAACAGGTGTAGACTAACAGTGAAATGCTTACGGGTCCTTTTTCAACAATGCAACAATAAATAAAACATGTAAAAACAAATATAACTATAAACAGTGACACGAGTAATAAATACAATATAAATACTGCCCTTGTGGAAAACCTTTAGAAGGGACAGCGCTGTCCGTGAACTCCCATACTGAAAGCCACAATTATTATATTCTTTCTGACAACGTGTTAGTGAAATCTCAGATTGGGACTGACATATATCAACCTGGCTGTATTGACCTGCAGCAATGTCCCTCGCCGACTCTGTCACATGACATCACCTGTTTTTCTGTTTCAGCAAATAAATAGCATTCTGTCCCCTGCTCCAGACTGCCCATGTGGCACACTGTTAGAGGAGTTGTGTTAGCTACAGTAACTTAAAAACAAAAGGAAAGTGTTGCCAACCCCACCAAGTCTATAGTCTAAAGTGGAAACAAGGCCCCATTTTAAGAATGCTGCTCAACTGTTGCAATTATGACATGCTAATGAATAATGATCAGCTTGGACTCCTGGCACAGGGAGAGAAAAAGAATCTCGTAATCATGTCTAGTTAAATAAACTGTTTGGTCCTGGAATTTCCATGAAGCTAGCAATGACCATGCACTCATGCCAATCAAAAATAACAAAACAAAAACTAAAAAGTTAATTAAATATTATAAATATGCCAAAGAATGCAATATCAACGTTTTTGATAAATTATTGGACTGAATTACTGATCAATTCTAATTGGATGATTTCAGTATTTTTCAATTGTTGCTTTTACAGCTTCTGTGCCATTTTTATAAAGCCTGGTTTGTACCTAAACAGAGAACTATACAAATGTATGTCAACACATTACTGGCATACTTTACTGTATGTTCCCTGACCCAATCTAACAATGACAGGTTAATAGAGAAGGGAACCAGGCAGCTGCTAGTGGAGCCTCGCTGAGTGCTGCTGATCAGGATGAGGGAATGATTGGATGAGATGGCTCCCTTAATGGATGTGAAAACATGATCTGCCTCCATATCTACTGTGGGAGCACATAGGAGGAAATGAATCTTCCACAGGAACATGAATTTAAGAGGAAAAGTAATCAAACCCTCACTGCTCAACAGAGGACTCATTATATAGGTACTACAGAGACATGAAGTGGGTCTCTACGAGCAGACATGAACATTAAATGAGACAGCAATATTAGACAGATAATCTATTTTTACAATGGTATATGTGGGATAGGGAAAAAAGTAGTAACTCAATTACTGTAGGAGGGCTGTATCACTTCAACTGTACATAAAATAAACAGCCTGATTTAACACATTATACTGTATAAACATACATTTACAACAATTTACAGCTATGATTAAAAAAAACACACATAGTCAAAATAAAATTACTGCGATTATCTAGATGTTTAGCTACTTTGGGGCATGAAAAGTAGTAGTTAGGGTTGGATTGACAATTACTCACGCTATTTGAAACATTAGTAGGAAGGGAAATTATTGGGACCAATCCAGTTAGTTTGTGATGCACCAAGTAACAATCTCAAAAGCCTTCGTCAATTTAAACTACAGAGAGAGGATTATTTCCCCAGCCTTAGCTGTTGTTTTATTTAGACGTCAAATGTTAGACGATAACCCTAATAACCCTCATGCCTTGTGTTCCCTTACCACTGCCCTCTCAACAACCTTCAAAAAGGTACCATGTTTTTGGAATCTCGCCCTCAGGGCTAGATTGAACTTGTTGATTAATGGGTGCCATAATTTCTCCTTGTACTTTCTTTTTCAAATGCATTTTTTCCCTAGGCAGACGTGTAGCCTGCATGACCTCAGCGCAGGAACCACATCTGCTCAGTGCACTTTACACTTGGTAGGGCATGCTCAGAAGTGCACCTCTCACTGCTTTGACCTGAAGGCCTTTTATGTCTCACTCTCACTGTGTCATGCCGCTCAACAGAACAGGGGTTCGGGGCACTGCTGTGGCTGCACCATGACACTAAACACCAGTAAAGGATTTGTTACACCTTATAATAATTTTCATGAATAAGCCAATATACATTTTTATAAAATGTGAATAAATGAGTAAATATTTTATAAATAATTATACATTTTATAAATGAATTTGAATGCTTTTAACATTATTTAATACAAATATTTATGCATAATGAAATACACAATATGTAATTAGTACAATGTACATTATTTATAGATAATTTGTTAGTGCTTATTCATGACAGTTATTATTACGTTTCACCAAGGGTTTTTTGGGCAGGTAGAAGAACTTTTGTTACACATTGTGATTATTTTCACACACACACCCCAACAGCAAAACAATCTTACGGAGAACTTCTCATCTCACTTAATTTTTCTCCCTCGGCTTTACTTGAGCATTCACACTCTCATAAAAAAATATATATATTAAAATGTACTTTCAAATCTCTTAATAACTTGTAGACCAATAAATGCACAAAGGAATATAAACATGTTAAAGTGAAAGATTTTTTTTTTTTGTATTATAATTTTTTAGAGTGATTGGAATTCACATCACTCCATTAAATAGGGTTGTTTTTCCTTTCCTTATGTTCAGTTCATTTTGATTGTAGACCGTCATTGTAAATAAGAATTTGTTCTTAACTGACTTGCCTACTTAAATTAAGGTTAAATAAAATAACATAAATAAATACAATTTTCAAGGATATCTGAACAGGGAATCTTTTTTTTCTTCCTTTCTGTTGTCTCTTCTAATCATATTCCCTAATTTCTGCCATCTACAGGGAAAGCAGAGGACGCGCCACAACCTAATGAATTCCGCCTGGCCTTTCTTTATCTACTTGGCATTATAAGTTTGAGAGCTGTGTTTTAATTTGTATTGAGTAAACAATATGGGATTGTATATGCAATAATGCTATAATTATACCCGCAGGTTGTATTTCCTCAAAGGAAATTAAGCGGGCATGTCATCCTAAATCTCAAAATGCAATGGAAATTACTTCCAGATTTCACTGCATCTTAGAGTTCATGGTCTCGGACCACGCTGCATAGTTCTCTCAAAGGCTTCGCATCACCCTCTGCGGATTTATTCTAACCTCTTATAGGGGCACAGAGAGGTTGCATGGAAAACTGTAAAAACAGAATGCCATATTGCCATGAATTTGCATACGCAGTGTAAAAATGGCTCTCTGGATCTCATTAATTCAGCTGACCCTATCAGGCTGTGGAGCAAGTCAAGGCGTGGCAGTCGTCTCAGGATTGTGAGCTCCCCTGTTAGTATTGGCATGCGTGTGAAGACCACAGAGAATGGGCTTGGAGCATATTTATTTTCTTTTAGCTGTCCCATCCCTCCCACTAAAGCTCTCTGGATTTTATGAGCTATACTCCCGCAGAATGTACTGTATTCTGGTGATGAAAATAATGTTTTCATGTGATTTGTTGTTCTTTTGTTTGAATAACAAAGCATAAAGTTAGAGTCAGCTAACTTTATTATAGGGGAGTTTTGTATCACTATTGCAGGACATACGGTGCCTTCCGAAAATATTCATACCCCTTGACTTATTCCCCTTGACTTATTTTGTTGTATTACAGCCTGAATTCAAAATTGATTAAATCTTTTTTTTCAATCTCACCCATCTTACACACAATACCCCATAATGACAAAGTGAAAGCACGTTTTTAAAAAAGTTATTGAAAATGAAATATAAGTATGTATTCACACCCCTGAGTTAATACTTTGTGGAAGCACCTTTGGCAGCGATGACATCTGTGTCTTTCTGGGTAAGTCTCTAAGAACTTTCCACACCTGGATTGTGCAACATTTAACCATTATTATTTGAAAAATTCTTCAAGCGCTGCCAAATTGGTTGTTGATCATTGCGAGACAACCATTTTCAGGTTTTGCCATAGATTTGTGTAGATTTATGTCAAAACTGTATCTCGGCCACTCAGGAGCATTCACTGTTTTCTTGGTAAGCAACTCCAGTATAGATTTGGCCTTGTGTTTTAAGTTATTGTCCTGCTGAAAAGTGAATTAATCTCCAAGTGTCTGCTGGAAAGCAGACTAAACCAGGTTTTCCTCTAGGATTTTGCTTGTGCTAAGCTCCATTCTGTTTCTTTTTATCCTGAAAAACTCCCGTCATTAATGATTACAAGCAAACCTGTAACATGATGCAGCCACCACTATGCTTGAAAATATGGAGGGTGGTATTCGGTAATGTGTTGTATTTGTATTTTCCCCAAACATGACACTTTGTATTCAGGACATAAGGTGAATTACTTTCCCATATATTTTGCAACATTACTTTAGTGCCTTGTTGCAAACAGGATGCAATTTTTTGAATATTTGTATTCTGTACAGGCTTCCTTATTTTCACTCAGTTAGGTTAGTATTGTGGAGTAAATACAATGTTGTTGATCCATCTTCAGTTTTCTCCTATCACAGCCATTAAACTCTACATCTTTTAAAGTCACCATAGGCCTCATGGGGAAATCCCAAAGCGGTTTCCTTCCTCTCCGGCCACTGAGTTGGAGGGAGCCTATATCTTTGTAGTGACTGGGTGTATTGATACACCATTCAAAGTGTGATTAATAACTTCACCATGCTCAAAGGGATATACAATGTCTGCTTTTTTTATTTGTACCCATCTACCAATAAGTGATATTCTTTGTGAGACATTTGAAAACCTCCCTGGTCTTTGTGATTGAATCTGTGTTTGAAATGCACTGCTCGACTGAGGGACCTTACAGATATTTGCATGTGTGGTATACAGAGATGAGGTAGTCATTCAAAAATCATGTTAAACACTATTGCACACAGAGTGAGTCAATGCAACTTATATCACTTGTAAAGCACATTTTTACTCCTGAACGTATTTAGGTTTGCCATAACAAAGAGGTTGAATGCTTATTGACTCAAGACATTTCAGGGTTTCATTTTTTACTAAATTTGTTAAATATATACAGTACCATTGAAAAGTTTGAAACACCTACTCATTAAAGGGTTTTTCTTCATGTTTACTATTTTCTACATTGTACAATAATAGTGAAGACATCAAAACTATGAAATAACACATATGGAATCATGTAGTAACCAAAAAGTGTTAAACAAATCAAAATATAATCTTCAAAGTAGCCACCCTTTGCCTTGATGAAAGCTTTCCACACTCTGGCATTCTCTCAACCAGCTTCACCTGGAATGCTTTTCCAATAGTCTTGAAGGAATGCCCACATATGCTGAGCATTTGTTGGCTGCTTTTCCTTCACTCTGCGGTCCGACTCATCCCAAACCATCTCAATTGGGTTGAGGTCGGGTGATTGTGGAGGCCAGGTCATCTGATGCAGCACTCCATCACTCTCCTTCTTGGTCAAATAGCCCTTACACAGCCTGGAGGTGTGTTGGGTCATTGTCCTGTTGAAAAACAAATGATAGTCCCACTAAGCGCAAACCGATGGGATGGCATATCACTGCAGAATGCTGTGGTAGCCATGCTGGTTAAGTGTAGTTGAAATTTAAATAAATCACTGAGAGTGTCACCAGCAAAGCACCCCCACATCATCACACCTCCTCCTCCATGCTTTACGGTGGGAATCACACATGCGGAGATCATCCGTTCATCTACTCCGCATCTCACAAAGGCATGGTGGTTGGAACAAAAAATCTCAATTTGTACTCGGACAGATTTCCACCGGTCTAATGTCCATTGCTTGTGTTTCTTGGCCCAAGCAAGTCTCTTCTTATTATTGGTGTCCTTTAGTAGTGGTTTCTTTGCAGAAATTTGACTACGAAGGCCTGATTCACACAGTCTCCTCTGAACAGTTGATGTGGAGATGTGTCTGTTACTTGAACTCTGTGAAGCATTTATTTGGGCAGCAATTTCTTAAGCCGGTAACTCTAATGAACTTATCCTCTGCAGCAGAGGTAACTCTGGGTCTTCCTTTCCTGTGGCGGTCCTCATGAGAGCCAGTTTCATCATAGCACTTAATGGTTTTTTGCGACTGCACTTGAAGAAACTTTAAAAGTTCTTGAAATTTTCCAGATTGACTGACCTTCATGTCTTAAATCAACCTCTTAAGGATTAATTTTCGCCTAAAATGACATACCCAAATCTAACTGCCTGTAGCTCAGGTCCTAAAGCAAGGATATGCATATTCTTGGTACCATTTGAAGGGAAACACTTTGAAGTTTATGGAAATGTGAAAGGAATGTAGTAGAATATAACACAATCGATCTGGTAAAGGATAATGCAAAGAAAAAACGAACTGTTCTTTTGTATTTTTTTGTACCATCAGCTTTGAAATGCAAGAGAAAGGCCATAATGTATTATTCCAGCCCAGCTGCAATTTAGATTTTGACCACTAAATGGCAGCAGTTCATGTGCAAATGTTTAGACTGATCCAATGAACCATTGGATTTCTGTTCAAAATGTTGTATCAAGACTGCCCGAATGTGCCTAATTTGTTTATTAATAACCTTTCATGTTCAAAATTGTGCACTCTCCTCAAACAATAGTGTGGTATTCTTTCATTGTAATAGCTACTGTAAATTGGACAGTGCAGTTAGATTAACAAGAATTTAACTTTCTGCCAATATCAGATATGTCTATGTCCTTGAAAATGTTCTTGTTACTTAGAACCTCATGCTAATCGCATTTGCCTACGTTAGCTCAACCATCCCATGGAAGGGACACCGATCCCGATGAAGTTTTAATGATGCTATCTGGAAAAAGACCTAGTCTTTTACCAAATAGGGCTGTCTTCTGTATACCAACCCTACCTTGTCACAACACAACTGATTGGCTCAAAAGCATTAATAAGGAAAGAAATTCCACAAATTAACTTTTAACAAAGCACACCTGTTAATTGAAATGCATTCCAGGTGACTACCTCATGAAGCTGGTTGAGAGAATGCCAAGAGTGTGCAAAGCTGTCATCAAGGAAAAGGGTGGCTACTTTAAAGAATGTGTTTAACACTTTTTTGGTTACTACATGATTCCATGCGTTATTTCATAGTTTTGATGTCATAGTTATTCTACAATGTTGAAAACTAGTACAAATAAAGACTCTTGAATGAGTAGGTGTGTCCAAACTGGTACCGTATGTATAATTCCACTTTGAAATTATGGGGTGTTGTGTGTAGGCCAGTGACAATAACATCTCAATGTAATCAATTTTAAAATCAGGCTATAACACAACAACATGTGGAAAATGTCAAGGGGTGTGAATACTTTCTGAAGGCACTGTATGGCTGTAGAGTACAACCCTTTCACAATGATCAAATATGCTGAAGCTCGTCCAAGGACTTTTCCATTTGAAATCACTGAGGATAGATTTTTGAGGGGTAACTGCTGTTGTCCAAGCCAACTCCCACTGGGCACACACTGGTTGAAACAACATTGTTTCAAAATAATTTAAAGGAAATTATGTTGAACCAAATACAAGTCCCTTTAAAAGAATATAATTAATTAACAGGCTTACTTTTTTATCCTGATTTGGTCTACTATATGAGCACACACCGCTAGTGCAGGAATACATTGCCAGTAATTTGTGTTACTGTTGGTTCTTGCCCTAACTGTTGTACATGGTTCCTGCCACAAGGGGTAGATGTGGTCATGTCATCGAGCTAGCAAGCCTCCCCATTAAGTCATTAACTGTCTTTCACAAAGCGTTTTAGGTAGCAACAAAATACTCATTCAAAGTCTAATCTAAAGGATTTGCAGATCAATTTGTATATGCCCCTATAAACTGTATCACACCAGATGGGATCTATTTTTCTTTTTACATAAATATACTTCTTTATGAGCCCATAAGTGGGAAATAATGTCTGAATACTTGGCCCTGCGTTTACACCACAGGTGAGCCAAACAGACTAATATAATTTGCATGTGAATGAATGATATTAACACAGAGAGCCATCAATTGGAAATGGGGAATCCTTATCAGCTTTCATGGATATTAGTATGTTAATGTGGGTGGGCTCATTAATGAGTGTTGCCATTTTCTTTTTGTACTCAGTATTAATAGAGTAAAGAAAAGGAGCAGACAGGACCATGCATTCAGGTTTTTATCTCTGTACAGTAGGTTGTCTGTCTCTTAGCTAGTGAAGCTGTCTCACATTGACTTGCTTTTAGGCTTTTTGAAGTGCTCATCATATTTGAGGGTGAAGCCGCATGGGTTGTTCTTAGACTTAAAGAACATATTCCATGATATTTATAGTTTTATGTAATGATAAACCCTTTTACATCAGTGGGACTCCTATCATTGACACATATACACAGTTTACCACTACAGAGCAGCCTGCAGGGGAAAGTTACTGCAGTTACATTTACATTTTACATTTTAGTCATTTAGCAGACGCTCTTATCCAGAGCGACTTACAGTAGTGAACGCATACATTTCATACAATTTCATACATTTTTTTCTGTGCTGGCCCCCCGTGAGAATTGAACCCACAACCCTGGTGTTGCAAACACCATGCTCTACCAACTGAGCTACAGGGAAGGCAGTTACACTACTGCTCACTTTTAATCACTTTATTCTTATATATAAAGGGAAAGGTGTTTGATCATATCCACTAGACACATAAACATGCTCCTTTAAATATAAATGCTTTGTCCACATAATGTACATTATCTATGTCCGGCCTGTCCTGATGCCACACAGATACAATTTTGAAACATTATGAAATACCAGTTGCATGCTTCCCCGTTACTGTAGACATAAATCTTACAGGAAAGAGCCTAGCTCTTTATGAGAATAACTCAGACTCATACCCTAAATTGATCAGGGACATGGTGCGATGGCTTTTTACGAAAGTGTTTTATGCAAAGCTCTTGTCACATCTTCCTGAGTGCACATTTCAAGTTGTCAGTTTACAGAGGTGTTGGGTTCTCCACTGCTATTTACTGGACCAAGTAACCTGTGACCTGTTAAAGGGGTCAGCCACGTGAATATATTCTAAATAATGAATGCTAAGGCTGACACCAGACATGAATTTGCTATTTATCATCCTTCACTTTAGATATTCTGGGCAAAGATGGATTTATTTTTAAGGGAATGAGATGGAATAGACAGATGTGTCGGTGTGATGTACATGCTTCCCCAAACAAAAGTTTCCCAAGGGAGGGGATTTCTGTAGAAAGTATCAAAGTCTTTCTATTTAAGGACTTAACAAACTCAAGCTTTTACCTCCTTCACAGTACTGAAATTGTAATCAAAGCATGCCTGTTTACATATAAATCTCTAAAATGTCAACACCTTTAACATACGATACAAATGGCACCTTTAACATGAAGTGACAAACGTGCAGGACCTGGGCAACAGCCATTTCTTGGTTCTTGATATGAATAAGCTAATAATACTTTCATCTGGGTTTTTAAATTTAGGAGGATACAAAAACTACTCATTTACATAATCATTACTGTGCCAGCTAATTGATAAAAAGCTTATGAAAGCATGCTCTTTCTCATTAAGAGAAGGGATTTCCTTTACTCAATGCTTTTTCTCCATTTCAGCCCGTCTCTATAACAGGATTAGCCTGGGAGTTAAGAACATTAGGGAATACCTTTGACATGTGTGAGCATTGGGCTTATACTGTCCTCTGTGAGAATATGTACATTCAACTATATTAACATGTCCATTCAAATATTCATACAAACAGTACACTGAACAGTTAAATTGCCATAAAATATGTTATTTTTCTCAGGACCACCTAAAGCTGCAATACTGCCTTAATAGTTTTCCTGTACAGGTGCTCTCAATTAAGTCATTATCAGATTTAGTTGATCTGTGATGACCACTAAGTTTAACCGCATCAGATAAGAATTGTGAGCCATCACTGACAGTTTTAAAGTGCCATAGCCCCAAAGGAAGGCAAAAGCCACTCTGACAAAATCATGACTGCACGTTCAAAATGTAAATTTCCAGGACGTTGAGACAAGGGTGATGTGAACACCTACGTATTTTTATCACACTGTACAGGTCTAACCTTCACCTCCATTGGAAAGTGTCATAGAGCATCCCTGGCTCCTCAGAGACACTTCCTGAAATTCTCCTCCATGTAAAATTTATGGCAATTGTGCATAAAAAATTACTTTTGTAAAAAATGTAGTACTTTTAAATTAAGGGAGGCATAGTTTCAAAATGTGTCGGAGCCCATTGAGATTTGTGCATGTTTCCATGTCTTCTCATCATATTGGTTTCAAGCAGTGTTTGTATATTGCAAATGCTCCAGATGTGCTAGTTTTTGTCTTAGGGTTTTTGGCATTGTGTCAGCGTCAGTCATTATGTGTTAAGCTGTCCCTGTGGTAAAGCATCAATGTATAAGCACCTGGAGATATGTGTCAGAGCTGATCTGTGATGCACTGCACTGCTCGTATGCTCACCCAAAATATCACATCAGATATGCTAACCACGGCACCCTAGATCCAACATAAAAATGTGTGGCTGTTACCATGGCATGCAATACCGTATAGGCCTAGGTTGATTTAGAACATCCGTCATTTAGCCACATTCAGTTGACCATAGCTATGCATTAGATGTGGCTGTAAAGTATACAGTATAGCATAGAGTGCATTCAAAAAGTATTCACACCCCTTGACTTTTCCACATTTTGTTGTGTTACAGCCTGAATTTAAAATGTATTAAATTGAAGTGTTTTGTCAATGGCCTACATACAATACCCATAATGTAGATTATTATTATATATATATATATATATTTATTTTTTTACAGTTTTACAAATGAATAGAAAATGAATAGCTGAAATGTCTTTAGTCAATAAGTATTCAACCCCTTTGTTATGGCAAGCCTAAATAAGTTCAGGAGTACAAATTTGCTTAACAAGTCACATAATAAGTAGCTCTGTGTGCAATAAGTGTTTAAACATGACTTTTGAATGACTACCTCAATTAACTGTAAGGCCCCTTAGTCGCGAAAGGGAATTTCAAACACAGATTCAACCACAAAGATCAAGGAGGTTTTCCAATGCCTCGCAAAGAAGGGCACCTATTGGTACAGTAGATGGGTAAAAAGAAAAAAGCAGACATTGAATATCCCTTTGAGCATGGTAAAGTTATTAATAACATTTTGGATGGTGTAGCAATACACCCAGTCACTACAAAGATACAGGCGCCCTTCCTAACTCAGTTGCCTGAGAGGAAGGAAACCGCTCCGGGATTTCACCATGAGGCCAATGGTGACTTTAAAACAGTTAGAGTTTAATGGTTGTGATAGGAGAAAACTGAGGATGAATCAACAACCTTGTAGTTACTCCAAAATACTAATCTAATTGACAGAGTTAAAAGAAGGAAGCCTGTACAGAATACATATATTCCAAAACATGCATCCTGTTTGCAACAAGGCACAAAGTAATGTTGCAAACATGTGGCAAAGCAATTCACTTTTTGTCATGAATATGTTATACCCCTGAAAAGGGGAAATATAGAAATAAATCACACAGAGATGTAGCTTTGGCTTCAAGTCACTTGTAAATGAGTGTTTTTCATATAAAATCATCAACCATTTACATATAGAATGTTTCACAAATGCACAAAATATCTTCATGTAAACATGTATAAACTTGTATTAATTTGTATTTAGTGCTTTAGATTACAACAACATTCACATTTCCCAAAAGTTTTCCATTGCTCCCATTCAACCACACACACAGGAGCTGTGAGCGCGGTCTCTCTCGGGCACACTCTGATCACGAAGTCACCTCGCGGAAGTGAGCAGCCTTCTAGCAAGCTAGCAAAATGGCTAATGGTTAATTTCCAAGTTATCTAAACATATATCTAACACATTTATATTGTTTTACACATGTTTGCTGCTGACTAAATATCACACAGTTAACATCTGTAACATTCTGATGAACTAATACATTCAAAATCGCATTCGTACCTGAAAGGGGGAAATACAGAAGAGCTGGGACCTCTTCCTTGGGTAAGTCCACAGGTAAGTCCATTGTCTCTTCTGGCAGATGCATCTCAGTTCACTGGTCACCATAGCAACACCCACCCATAGCACGCGCTCCAGCAGATATATTGCACTGGTCATCCCCAAAGCCAACACTTCCTTAGGCCGCCTTTGCTTCCAGTTCTCTGCTGCCAATGACTGGAACGAATGGCAAAAATCTCTGAAGCTGGAGTCTTATATCTCCCTCTCTAACTTTAAGCATCAGCTGTCTGAGCAGTTTACCGCTCACAGTACCTGTACACAGCCAATCTGTAAATAGCACACCCGACTACCTCATCCATACATTATTACTTACACTCTTGCTCTTTTGCACCCCAGTATCTCTACCTGCACATCATCATCTGCACATCTGTCACTCCAGTATTAATGCTAAATTGTAATTATTTTTGCCTCTAAGGCCTATTTATTTCCTACATCCCTACTCTTCTACATTTGCACACACTGTACATAGATTTTTCTATTTTTCTATTTTTCTTTTGTATTCTATTTTTCAGTCGTATTGACTGTACGTTTGTTTATGTGTAACTCTGTGTTGTTGTTTTTGTCAATTGCTTTGCTTTATCTTGGCCAGGTCGCAGTTGTAAACGAGAACTTGTTCTCAACTGGCCTACCTGGTTAAATAAAGGTGAAATAAAAATAAATAAATAAAATTGGTTTGTCCACAGGTTTGTCCTGTTTGGGGTCAACTGCGTGTACTTTAGCTTCTTTCTGGGTACGCCCAAGATGGTATTTCATATCTGTAGTATTCATCATCATCGTCATAGTCATCCTGTTCGAGTTCTTCCATTTGTCCATTACTTTGGGTTGTTCCTCTTTTCTTTGGCTTGGAGTCTTGCTGTTTGAACTTTCAGGGGCAGGTAGTCACACGGTAATGCAAGACTCACCTGGACCGTCCTTTTCCTTGTTCAGGTTTCAGTTTGTAGATGAGAATGTCTTCTCCAACCTGGCGTACAACTGTGTGAATGTTTTTTATTTTCTACATTTTTTTATAATTTTTTAATTGAATATCCGAAACGTACAATATACTTGCAGTGAAGCCGCTCAACAACTGCATCATACCAGTCATCCAACAGACTCCCATTCAGAGCGACACACAGAAGCATCCAGGGTCAATGTCCTGCTCAAGGGCACGTTGACAGATCTCCCAGCAGGCCAAAAAATGTGAACCCAAACCCTCCAAGATCCCCCACAGTTCCCCAATAGCTGTCCCTCAACCATTCGAGACCCCTCCCACATTACACCCACAAGAAGAAAAATACTAATAAAAAATACAATTAATTCCATTCCCCACCCCCCAAGAATCCCCCGATGCACCAACAACCAAGAGAATTAACTAAAGATAAAAAAGAAAAAGACAGAAGAAAACAGCAAACAACAATGCAAAAAAAATAAATGAATACAAATTAATGTAAAACAAAGGACATCAAGGACAGCTACAATCATAACAGCAATGCCAACTGTATATGTTTGTGTGCATGTCTGGCACTATTACAATGTATGTGTGTGTTCTTGTATGCGTTCATTTGAATGAGAGTGTGTGTATATGCATGTGTACAAACACCTGCATAGCATCAGCCTCAGGCAAACTGGCATTAGTTGTCATTCAAACATACTTTTTATTACGTTTTATTTTCACTTAAAAAAGTGTCTTTGACCATCATTCTATCTCCCGCACAGCAACTCCACTCCCACTTGTCTCCAATTCCACATCTCAACCCTCAGCTTCCCTCAGCCCATCCCATCTATCTCTGCTGGCCACCCACTTCGGGTTTCTACGCAACACATATCTTTCAACTATGATGTGATGTTTAACGTACAATTTCAATCTATCTAATCGAATAGAATCCACAGATTGCGAGTTGAAGATAAATACTTTTACTAAGAGTATTAGTAATTAACTAACCCGGTCTCTCCAGGTCTCCTAAAAGTACTATTTCTAGGGTAAATTTTAGATCAATGCTAGGCATTTTCAGCCATTCCTGAACCTGAGACCAGAAACAGGCTACCTGAGGGCAATACCAAAATAAATGGTCTATTGATTCTGTATCCTCACAACAAAATCTGCAGAGCTTCGATGATTTTATGCCCCACATTTTAAACATTTTGTTGGTGGCAAACATTCTATATAATAATTTTAGCTAAAAAGCACGTCTTGAATTATTGCGTTGTTTTATATATCAACTTATACACCCTGTACCATGGAATCGGTACATAAAAAATCTCTTCCCAACTATTTTGCAATCTGTATGGCACAGTTGTCAACAATCTGGTCCTCAAATGAAACTGGTATACTTTCCTATTTATGCTATTTTTATTCCTCCGCCAGTTTTGATCCTATATATTGGGCAGACAGACCAGTTCCCTACCTCCTCCCGCTGCCACCTGCCTCCTCCATTTTTGTGGTAATGCTGTAATCAATTGGTTGTACTCTTGGATTGGGCAGACCTTCCCGTACATTTCTGATAACTCCATGAAGGACATAACTCTACCATTCCAATTTACAATATAATTTAAGAACAAAATACCCTTTTCAAACATCTTTCCCATAAATACAGGTATTTTATCAACCAGCACATTTGAGTTCAGCCATAATATTTGTTGTATCTTTTCAGGGAGATGAAATTGAAATTGTAGCCAGCTCTGCAATGCTTGTTTGAAAAAGAGAGATACTTTGAAAAAGTATCATTTTCAATTAATCGAAAATGAGACATGGCAATCTGCACAAAGGCAATTTTTAAACAATTGATGAGCTTTTCTTAGTAATCTACTTGATAACCATTTAGGGTTCAAGTAAAACTTTTGAATAAGTGAAGCTTTTAGAGAGAGGTTTAGTGCTTTTATATATTTTTTTATATATTTATTTTGTCTGGTTTAGAGTCCCAGATAAAGCGAAATATTTTTTGCTCACATGATTTGAAAAAGGAATTATCAGGAGTAGGCAGCTCCATAAGTAAGTGAGTAAACTGAGATATGACTAAGGAGTTAAATCAGGGCAATTTTTCCATAATTAGACAGGTATTTACCGCTCCATGGTTGCAGGATCTTGTCTAAGTTTTCTATTGAAATTCATTGTGGAGAGCTTTGTGATATGAATACCAAGTATGTCTACTT
The DNA here is from genome assembly GCF_965601325.2 of Salmo salar. NCBI lineage: Eukaryota > Metazoa > Chordata > Actinopteri > Salmoniformes > Salmonidae > Salmo > Salmo salar. The sequence continues at coordinate 88,018,854 of NC_138303.1, forward strand.
CACCATCAGCACATTTTATAGGTAAACTGCAGGGTAATGTAAAAGTTGTATTTTTTAAATATCCAATACGTAATATTGTACACTTATCATGATTAGGTTTTAGTCCAGAGAGTACAGAAAAGTTGTCTAGATCTTCAATGAGACATTGCAGGAATCTAGCTTGCAGACTTAATATAAAACTTGAGTCATCGGCATACATGGACACCTTTGTTTTTAAGCCTTGGATTTCTAATCCTCTAATGTTGTTTTTGGATCTGATTTTAATAGCTAGCATTTCGATGGCCATATCGAATAGATATGGTGACAGCGGACACCCTTGTTTAACTCCTCTTGACAATTCAAAACTCTCTGAGAAGTAGCCGTTATTTACTATTTTACACCTGGGGTTGCTATACATAAGTTTTTACCCATTTTATAAGAGAATTACCGAAAATAAAAAAATCCAGGCATTTATAAATAAAATCCAGTCTTTATCAAATTCCTTTTCAAAATCCGCTATAAATAACAGGCCTGGCTTCTTAGATGTTTCATGATGTTCTATTATTTCTAGTAGTTGTCGTATATTATCTCCAATGTATCGTCCATGTAAAAAAACAGTCTGATCGGGATGAACAATACCTGGTAAAACCCTTTTAATTCTGAGTGCTATGCATTTCGCATCACAACGTTGAAGTGTAAGGGGCCTCCAGTTTTTTAGATAGACTGGGTCTTTATATTTACCATCTGGGTCGTTTTAATAATAGAGAAATCAGACATTCCTGCTGAGTACCTGACAGACTACCATTTCTATAGGAGTAGTTAAAACAATCTAACAATGGAGCTTTTAGTGTATCAAAAAAGGCTTGATATACCTCTACCGGTATGCCATCAAGCCCTTGGGTTTTTCCAGGCTGAAAGGATTTAATAGACTTAAAAAGTTCATCCTCTGTAATTTGGCCTTTGCACTGATCTTTCTGTACATTTGTTAATTTTCAAATGTTTATATTATTTGGAAAGAATGCCTTTCCGTAATCTTCATTCAGTTGGAGAGGATGAGACGGAAAAGAGAACATCTGCCTAAAATAATTAGCTTCCTCTTTTAAAATATAATTCGGAGAATCATAGATGACTCCGTCTTCAGTAACGAGTTTCTGTAAATTATTTTTGTTAGCGTTCCTGTATTGGAGATTCAGGAAGAATTTTGTGCATTTTTCTCCATATTCCATCCAGTTTTCTTTATTTTTGTAATAGATGACATTAGACCGTTCTTGAATAAGTTCCTCATGTTCTTTTTTCTCTCCTCAAACTTATTTTGTATCTCTGTAGTATCGTTTTTATTGCTATCTACCTGTACTATTAGTTCATGGATTTCCCTTGTTAGTCTTGTCTCTTTAGCTAGAAACATATTTTTATTATTGATGAATATTGAATTGAATGACCTCTGAAGGTACATTTAAAGGTATCCCAAACAATAAGGGGATTTGCTGAACCTATATTATATTGTAAAAATTCTGTTATAATATTACTTTGTCTTAGTTAAAAATAAGTTGTCCTCCAGTAAACTTTGATTAAATATCCAATATCCCCGTCCACGTGGAAAAAGTATAAGTTATGTGAATGCCAATTAGATGATGATCCGATCGCATTCTGTCTCCTATTAAAACTTTTTAAACCTTTGATGCAAGCGGGAAAGAGACAAGAAAGTAGTCAAGACGACTAGCTTGATTAAGTCTCCTCCATGTATATCTCACTGGGTCGGGTTTTTCGTCTCCAAATATCCACTATTTCTAATATGTCCATAATATTTGTGATTTCCTTAAGGGAATGGTGATGATAGTTTGTAGAGTGATTACATTTATGGTCCATTGAGGCACTTAACACTGTATTATAGTCTCCGACCATAATGATTTGATCATTTTGTTGCCTGTAAGTTCAATAAATTGATATAAATGTTTTCAAAGAAGTATGGATCATCCTGATTTGGACCATATAGATTAATGAGCCAAATCTCTTTTTTGTCCACTTTCATAATCAAAATCATCCACCATCCTTGCAATTCATTCCTGACTATTTGCACATTCAGATCGAAATTTTTGTTAATTAATATCATCACACCTTTTGAGATTCTTTGTCCATGACAGAAAATTATTTCACCACTCCATTCCTTTTTCAACGCAACATCATCTAAGGATGTAGAGTGAGTTTCCTGTAAACAGAATACAGTTGAAGTCGGAAGTTTACATACACTTAGGTTGGAGTCATTAAAACTCATTTTTCAACCACTCCACAAATTTCTTGTTAACAAATTATAGTTTTGGCAAGTCGGTTAGGACATCTACTTTGTGCATGAAACAAGTCATTTTTCCAACAACTGTTTACAGACAGATTATTTCACTTATAATTCACTGTATCACAATTCCAGTGGGTCAGAAGTTTACATACACTAAGTTGACTGCGCCTTTACACAGCTTGGAAAATTCCAGAAAATGATGTCATGGCTTTAGAAGCTTCTTATAGGCTAATTGACATAATTTGAGTCAATTGGAGGTGTACCTGTGGATGCATTTCAAGGCCTACCTTCAAACTCAGTGCCTCTTTGATTGACATCATGGGGAAATCAGCCTAGACCTCAGAAATTAATTGTAGAGCTCCACAAGTCTGGTTCATCCTTGGGAGCAATTTCCAAACGCCTGAAGGTACCACGTTCATCTGTACAAACAACAGTACGCAAGTATATACACCATGGGACCACGCAGCCATCATAGCGCTCAGGAAGGAGACGCGTTCTGTCTCCTAGAGATTAATGTACTTTGGTGCGAAAAGTGCAAATCAATCCCAGAATAACAGCAAAGGACCTTGTGAAGATGCTGGAGGAAACAGGTACAAAAGTATCTATATCCAGAGTAAAACGAGTCCTATATCGACATAACCCGAAAGGCTGCTCAGCAAGGAAGAAGCCACTGCTCCAAAACCGCCACAAAAAAAAGCAGACTACGGTTTGCAACTGCACATGGGGACAAAGATCGTACTTTTTGGAGAAATGTCCTCTGGTCTGATGAAACAAAAATAGAACTGTTTGGCCATAATGACCATTGTTATGTTTGGAGGAAAAAGGGGGAGGCTTGCAAGCGGAAGAACACCATCCCAACCATGAAGGACGGGAGTGGCAGCATCATGTTGTGGGGGTGCTTTGCTGCAGGAGGGACTGGTGCACTTCACAAAATAGATGACATCATGAGGGGTGAAAATTATGTGGATATATTGAAGCAACATCTCAAGACATCAGTCAGGAAGTTAAAGCTTGGTCGCAAATGGGTCTTCGAAATGGACATTGACCCCAAGCATACTTCCAAAGTTGTGGCAAAATGGCTTAAGGACAACAAAGTCAAGATATTGGAGTGGCCATCACAAAGCCCTGAACTCAATCCCATAGACAATTTGTGGGCAGAACTGAAAAAGTGTGTGCAAGCATGGAGGCCTACAAACCTGACTCAGTTACACCAGCTCTGTCAGGAGGAATGGGCCAAAATTCACCCAACTTATTGTGGGAAGCTTGTGGAAGGCTACCCAAAACGTTTGATCCAAATTAAATAATTTAAAGGCAATGCTACCAAATACTAATTGAGTGTATGTAAACTGACCCATTGGGAATGTGATGAAAGAAATAAAAGCTGAAATAAATCATTGTCTCTACTATTATTCTGACATTTCACATTCTTAAAATAAAGTGGTAATCCTAACTGACCTAAAACAGGGAATTTTTACCGGGATTAAATGTCAGGAATTGTGAAGAACTGAGTTTAAATGTACTTGGCTAAGGTGTATGTAAACTTCCGACTTCAACTGTATGTTATATTCCTTTTCTTTTAGCCATGTAAAGACTGATCTTTTTTTATAATCTGCTAAACCGTTACAATTATAATTGTCTATACTTATTTCACCCCTTACCATAACTAGATACTATTCTCAGTCTAAATTGACCATAATTAGTGCTTGTAAAGTTACTGCCATCAGAGGTATTATGACTTTCAAAATTATAGCTTTCAAATTTCTGATATTTAGAATTCAAGAAATAGGTTCTAGCAATATTTGTTTTATTCCCTTGCCTGTTCGCCTGTGAGCCAATGCCACAGATGTTAGAAAATTGAGACAAGATATTATGTAGGTAGTTAATCTGAGTAGGTTGATGTGTATGTTATTGGATGTGATTTAGTGAGAGTGTGTATGATGTCTGTATAAGAGTAAGTCTATAATGTGTGATGTCCAAATAAAGAATTACTCCGCCTATATGCATGGTTGAGTGTCTATGTGTGTAACATGTAGTGAGTATAGCCTTAATATTCATGATGATAATTGTAATCCATATCGTATCACCGTCATAGTTGCATCATCATTACCGTTAACATCATTGAAAAACACATCCCAGCATTTCCATAGCAATTCACGTTTCACATGATCATGCAAGAGACCTTGCATTACTCTAGAGACAACTTCACTACAGTACACATGTATTCCGTACAATATGTTATTGGCGTACAACTGTGGGAATGTTGTCTTCCCAGTGATTACGAAGTTTGCCTGTACCTACACATGGTGTCATGTTTCTGATGAGGACATGATCGCCTGGTTGCAACACTGAGGTTCTGACTTTGCTGTTGTAGTTCATTTAACCTTTCTGATTACTCTTTAATGTTCTCCCTTGCGATTTCGTATGCTTCCTGCATTTCTTGTTTCCATTTCTTTCAGTATTCTTGAGGATTTCTGTTTCCTGACCCTGAGTTCAAGGTAAAGAGCATGCCAATGGGTAAAAGGGAGAGAATCCTGTTACTTCACAGTGAGTACAGTTATATGCATACAGCAGCTTGTTCATGTACTCCGTCCACTTTGTGAGAGTCTTGAGCATCTGTAATACCATTCTATTAAAGCGTTCAACCTGTCCATAACCCTAAAGATGGTAGGGAGTTGTCCTTGACCCTGGGATGCCACAGAACTTCTGCAGTTCCTTGAAAAGCTGGGGTTCAAATGTCCCTCCTTGATCGTTATGTATTCTTGTAGGAAATCTGAATTTCAGAGCGTAGTCACAGTCATAGTCTGCCACTATTTTGCCTGAAATGGTGCCTGAAAAAGCGCGTGAAATGGTCGACTATCACTAGTACAGTGCATTCAGTAAATATTCAGACCCCTTTCCTTTTACACATTTTTTTACGCACATTTTTTTACGTTACAGCCTTATTCTATTTTTTTTAATCCATCAATCTGCACACATTATCCTATAATGACGAAGTGAAAACAGGTTTTTAGAAATGTTTGCAAATTTCTGAAAAACAAAAAACAGAAATACCTTATTTACATAAGTATTCAGACTCTGCTATGAGACTCGAAATTGAGCTCAGGTACATCCTGTTTGCATTGATCATCCTTGAGATGTTTCTACAGCTTGATTGAGGTCCACCTGTGTTAAATTCAATTGATTGGACATGATTTGGAACGGCACACACCTGTCTATATAAGGTCCCACAGCTGACAGTGCATGTCAGAGCAAAAAAACAAGCCATGAGGTTGATGGGAATTGTCGGTAACACTCCGAGACAGGATTGTGTCGAGGCACATATCTGGGGAAGGGTACCAAAAAAAATGTCTGCAGCATTGAACAGTGGCCTCCATTATTCTTCAATTGTAGAAGTTTGGAACCACCAAGACTCTTCCTAGAGCTGGCAGCCCGGGCCAAACTGAGCAATCGGGGCAGAAGGGCCATGGTCAGGGAGGTGACAAAGAACCTGATGGTCACTCTGACAGAGCTCCAGAGTTCCTTTGTGGAGATGGGAGAATCAGGACAACCATCTCTGCAGCACTACACCAATCAGGCCTTTATGGTAGAGTGGCCAGACAGAAGCCACTCCTCAGTAAAAGGCACATGGTAGCCCGCTTGGAGTTTGCCCAAAGGCACCTAAAGGATTCTCAGACCATGAGAAACAAGATTCTCTGGTCTGATGAAACTGGCCTGAATGCCTAGCGTAACGTCTGGAGGACACCTGGCACCATCCCTACAGTGAAGCATGGTGGTGACACCATCATGCTGTGGGGATGTTTTTCAGCAGAAATGACTGGGAGACTAGTCAGGATCAAGGGAAAGATGAATGGAGGAAAACCTGCTCCAGAGCACTCAGGACCTCAGACTGGGCCGAAGGTTCACCTTCCAACGACCCTAAGCACACAGCCAAGACAACGCAGGAGTGGCTTCGGGACAAGTCTCTGAATGTCCTTGGGTGGCCCAGCCAGAGCCCGGAGCCCAGAGCCCGAACCCGATCTAACATCTCTGGAGAGTCCTGAAAATAGCTGTGCATTGACACTCCCTATCCAATCTGACAGCGCTTGAGAGGATCTGCAGAGAAGAATGGGAGAAACTTCCCGAATACAGGTGTGCCAAGCTTTTGGTGTCATACCCAAGAAGACTCAAGGCTGTAATCGCTGCCAAAGGTTCTGAATACTTATGTAAATGTGATATTTCATTATTGTTTTTAAATACATTTCCAAAAATTTCTAAAAACCTGTTTTTGCTTTGTCATTATGGGGTACTGTGTGTACATTGATGAGGAAACAAAACAATTTAATCAATTTTAGAATAGGGCTGTAAGGTAACAAAACGTGAAAAAAGTCAAGTGGTCTGAATACTTTCCGAATGAATTGTATATACTCATAACTGTCCTTGCATTTGTCTAAGTGTAGGAAGTCTATGGATACAAGTTCAAATGGCTGAGTTGTCACTATGTTGGTCATTGGTGCTCTCGTTTCACGGCAAGGTTTTTTCTGTTTCAGGCAAGTGCTGCTTCTTATTACATGATGCACTTTGCATGTACGGCCAGAAGAACCTGTCTCATATCAGCGATGTTGTGCGATCTACAACTTGATGGACCATTTCGTCATGTAGTTCCTTCAAGACTGTAGCCTTGTACTTCTCTGGCAACACCAGTTGCTTTCTGACTACTGCCTTGAGATAGAGGATACCATCCTCATCCAAGTTGAGCTTGTCCCACTCTCGAAGAAGACATCTGCTTTCCATGTTGAATGTTTTCAGTTCTTGCCCTGTTGGTTTTGAACTTGACGGTTTGTGTTCCATCACTGGTCCGATGCGCTCATCTTCTCTCTGTGTCTATCGTATCTCTGCTTTTGAGAAAGGCCCTCTGCTATCTGGTTTCTGTTGTTGTTGCATACATAGCAGAGACTGCCATTGACCAGGATATGCGAGTTCTGCAATCCATCTGCACCCTGTTGCGTTCAGCTTGGCACTCGACAAGACGTAGGTAAGGGGATTTTCAAGTTTCAAGTTCCTTGGTGTCCACATCACCAACGAACTATCATGGTCCAAACACACCAAGACAGCTGTGAAGAAGGCACGACATCCTCTTTTCCCCCTCAGGAGACTGAAAAGATTTGGCATGGGTCCCCAGGTCCTCAAAAAGTTCTACAGCTGCACCATCGAGAGCATCCTGACCGGTTGCATCACCCCCTGGTTTGGCAACTGCTCAGCATCTGAAAGTAAGGTGCTACAGAGGGCAGTGCGTACGGTCCAGTAAATCACTTGGGCCAAGCTTCCTGACATCCCTGACCTATATACTAGGCGGTGTCAGAGGAAGACTCCAGTCACCCAAATCATAGACTGTTCTCTCTACTACCGCAAGGCAAGCGGTAGACTGCTGCTACTCACTGTTTATTATCTATGCATAGTCACTTTACAAATTACCTCGACTAACTTGTAACCCTGCACATTGACTCAGTACCGGTACCCCCTGTATATAGCCTCGTTATTGTTATGTAATTTTCTTGTGTTACTTTTTGATTTTATTGTATTTTTTTACTTTAGTTTATTTAGTAAATACTTTCTTAACTCTACTTCTTGAACTGCGTTGTTGGTTAAGGGCTTGTAAGAAAGCATTTCACGGTAAGGTCTACACCTCGGTGGATTTGACAAATACAATTTTATTTGTTTTGTTGCCACTGTACACTGTGAAGGTCGATGCATAGTATAAGTAGTTGCAGAACTTTACTGTGATTGACCAGTACAGGGCTAGAAACTCTAATTTTCCTGAGTGGAGATCGTAGTTTTTCTCAGGTGCAGTCAAGGTTCGAGACGCATAGGCTATCACACACAGTTTTCAGTCTTGTTTCTGATACAACACATCTCCTTAACATTTGTCTGATGCGTCTGTGTGAAGAATAAACGTCTCTGAGAAGTTTGTAGAACGTTTGTAGAACAACTAAAGTTACATTAATAACTCTAAGTTAAGCATATAGGAGTACCTATTTCTTTGTTTACTGCTCAACACAGAATAGCCGCATGTGGGCACTGCCTCAAATCGTTTCTATAAAATATTTATATTTTATTCAGCTTCGTTCAATTGTATTCTTCATACTATAAAATAATATAAAATAATGCCATGGAATTTTGCTAAATGAACTAGTGTAGCCCACAGCCATTTGGCATAGTCACATCAGGACATAACATATGGACAAATCAGAGTATGCTATTCTGTTCTTCTGAAATAGACAACATTTTCTTCATATCATGCTTCTTTAGACCTATCTAAAATAAATAATGGATTTATTGTGAAGGCTTGTAGGCTATGTGTGGAAGCCAGAAGATGCTAAATGTGTTTATGTTAATTCACGGTCAATTACCATGAGACAGTTATTTGCTTAACAATCACCGGCTGACGAAATTTCGTGACTGCCACTTGATTATGCCAACTTGATTATGCCATTCTTAGTGCAAATTTAGACAAAATAGAAAGACCTAGCTAGCTAAGACAAAGTCATGTGTGTACCAGTAACTTGATTATGCCATTCGTAGTGCAAATTTAGACAAAATAAAAAGACCTAGCTAGCTAAGACAAAGTCATGTGTGTACCTGTAACTTCGTCAGGAGACCTTGTGAGCAGGTCGTAGAGCGGGCTAGCAATGTGTGAGAAGTCTTTGATGTATTGCTTATAGTAGCTCAGCAACCTGATGATTCCTCTGAGCTTTCCTACTGTACTTGGTCTTTGGTCCTTTGGAGCACTGACTGCTGCAGTATCAGCTGGATCGATTTTGCTTCCCTCGGCAGACACTATTCTCCATAAATAGAGAATCACCACTTTGAATATCTCACACTTGCTAGGCTTCAGCTTTATCCCATATAGTCTGTCTCTGTAGTACTTTTCTAAAATCATTGACATGGTTCTCAAAGCTATTGCTGAAGACGAGGGTGTCATCCAGATACAGGACACCCTCGTCTCTCAAGCCATCCAAACGTTCCTCCTTTCAGCGCTGAGTCCAAATAGAATCTGAACCCACTCATACAGGCTCCAGGGGATCACAAAGGCTGTCATGGGCTTGCTTTTCTTTGACATGAACCCTTGGTGATAAACTGTTCCCTGATCCAAGGCTGTCCATGATATCCTGTACTCTGGGTATTGGCTGGCGATCAGGGTGAGTCTTCCTGTTCAGCTCCCAGTAGTCTATGCACAGTCGTAAGCTGCCGTCCTTTTTCCTTATACACATACTGTACGACTGGGGAGGAGTGAAGAGAGTTGGACTTCTCCACCCTGCCCTATGCTATCAGGTCATGTAGGTAGTATTTCATCTCTTTGTATAATGGCATCGGCATGGACAGGTAGGTTCGTGCAACTTGATCACTGTCTTTCAATGAAATGCTCAGATCCAGATTCTCAATGCAGCCAATGTCACTGTCTGATTTGGAAAATGATCGTCATTCCTCTCTCAACATTTGGTGAATGATTTGTTGCTGCTGGGTGGCTCAGATCAACAAGAGGATCCCATAAGTCTTCAGTATTTTCACTCTGTGTCTGAACTCTGTTGACAGCAACAGGGTGAGGTTGATGACAGTTCTCCAGCATGGTGGCGGGATAATCTGACTTTATTTCCTGCACAGTGCCAATTACTGTTCGCCCTGTTAACATGATGCCGTGGTCGGTGAAGTTGTGAACATCAATGATGACATGTGGAGAGGCATCTTTTCTCAGCTTTACTATAGTCTCACTGAACTCAAGTCCTTTTGCCAAATGAGGGTTTACATCAGGCACTGGGATGACTCGTTTTTAAAAATATTTCAGCTGCCTCTGAGGCCAGTTTGAAAGTCACTTCTATCCAACCTACATAAGGCATGTTTATTCCATTGGCAGCTACTATCTGTAGTGAGTCAGGTGAGTAAATTATATCTGAAACATTCTCAAGTTTTCATCTTTCCACAGTTCAACAATACACATCTGAGAGCCAGTGTCCCACTGACCCTGTAGATCATAGGAAAACAGTACCTTGTTGAATGCTAAGGCAGTTACAGTAGAAGGCTGGTTTACCTTAGCAGAAGTAATCTTTGTTACATTTGTCTTCATACAGGAATACGATCTCTGTGTGCAGTGTTTTCGGTGTTCAGCCCAGTGTTCATTTTGAAAATTCTCGCCAACAGTAGTGTTTTCTTACAGGAAGAGCACTGTTTCAGTCCATGGCCCTTTTCTCTCATTCCACAGGTTGTATAGTGTTGGGACGTGTTTGTGACTGGTTACTCCCTGTCCAAAGGGGGCAACCTGTCTTCATTTAAAGCAGGGGTTGGCAACTCCAGTCCTCGAGGGCCTGATTGGTGTCACACTTTTTCTCCATCCCTAGCAAACACAGCTGATTAATCAAATTGCATTCTAAACTGAAGATCATGATTAGGTGATTATTGGAGTCAGGTGTGTTAGCTGGGGCCCCGATTTGTTTCAGTGTCGTTTACATTTTAGTTAACAAGCTCCTGCATCTCACTTTCCTTTTGTTTTAGTGAAAGCCTTAATTGCTCTAGCTCTGATTATAGTTTGTGTTCTTATTTGCTTTGTCTGTCGAGATAAATCTCATTTATCATGTCTTTAAGGTTCAACAGTTCAGACGTACCATCATCCTCTAGGTCTTTTACTTCTTCCCGTTCAACATATTTTATAACGTGAAACAAGGGTCATGCGAGTTTCACCAGTTAGAATCTCTTGGTTTGGTCCTGATATTTTGTCACTTATTTAAATGAGATTGATTGTCTTTAGTCAGTTTATACAATGCTCCTTTCACTTCTACTTTCTCTTCTAATGCTGGTTTCATTTTAATAGCAAAAAAGTTCACACTTTTAATGAAGGTTCTCTTTTTTACTAAATGCACCTTGCTGCTCCCTGATGTTCACTCTGACCTCGGTTTGCAAGCACTCTTTCTACAGTGTCTGTCAAACCTCCAACGTAGCCCTCTGTCACACTCTAAGTTGGTTTTGAAGATTAATATCTTTTTCCTATCTTGTGGAGACGATCTTAAGTGTATTCATCTCAGCGGAGCCTCCAAAATGTTATACCCCTGATAGAGGGAAATCTAGAAATAAATCACACAGATGTAGCTTTGGCTTCAAGCCACTTGTAATGACAGTGTTTCATATACAATCATCAACCAACCAAAATAGAATGCGTCACAAATGCACAAAATATTTTCTCAAATGACATAACTGTTACAATTGTTCAATAAACCAGTATTGTCTCATTTATACATTACAATGGCATTTTTCTGTTATCCCTCATTTTAAATTCACACGCTGAAATGCAATGACAAAACTTTAAACCTTTTAAAATGCATCACATGTCCCACTAATTATTATCACCATGACATAAATAAGATGGCGCCAAATAGACATGGCAACTCTGCTTCTAGCTCCTAAGCAACTTTGCAGTATTATTTTTTACATTATTCACCCATAAAGTTTTTGTATTAACTTTTTGATATCAGAGCAGTGCTAACTAAACAGCATTCTAACCAGAAATATTTTTCAGAATCAAAACATTAAAATATGACTTTCCCAAATTGGACCCTTTGTTCTTACCCCCAAAGGCAATTTAACTTATCCCAGAGGCTGCTCCAAGACACCCCAGTTCGGAGAAGAGGTATTGAGTGGACTTCTAGTCCGACTCATCCACCGCTTCAGAGTATTTTACTTGCTGATGTTCAGTCCCTGAACAAAATGATATCAGGGACTGCAACATTCTGTTTCACGGAATCATGGCTCTCTCCGAATATACTGTCCCCATCCATACAGCCAGCTGGGTTCTCAGTACATCGCACAGACAAGAATAAAGAACTGGAAGAAAAAAGGTGTATGATTAAATATTCATGGTGTGATTGTGATAACATACAGGAACTCAAGTGGTTTTGTTCAGCCGACCTAGAATACCCCGACCATATAACCTCGCAAGAGAATTCTCTTCAGTTACTCACAGCTGTGTATATTTCCCCGCAAGCTGATACCACGACGGCCCTCAAGGAACTACAGTTGTGGCCAAAAGTTTTGAGAATGACACAAATATACATTTTCAAAGTCTGCTGCCTCAGTTTGTATGATGGCAATTTGCATATACTCCAGAATGTTATGAAGAGTGATCAAATTAATTGCAAAGTCCCTCTTTGCCATGCAAATGTACTGAATCCCCAAAAAACATTTCCACTGCCACAAAAGGACCAGCTGACATGTCAGTGATTCTCTCGTTAACACAGGTGTGAGTGTTGATGAGGACAAGGCTGGAGATCACCCTGTCATGCTGATTGAGTTCGAATAACAGACTGGAAGCTTCAAAAGGAGGGTGGTGCTTGGAATCATTGTTCTTCCTCTGTCAACCATGGTTACCTGCCAGGAAACACGTGCCATCATCATTGCTTTGCACACAAAGGGCTTCACAGGCAAGGATATTGCTGCCAGTAAGATTGCACCTAAATCAACCATTTATAGGATCATAAAGAACTTCAAGGAGAGCGGTTCAATTGTTGTGAAGAAGGCTTCAGGGCACCCAAGAAAGTCCAGCAAGCACCAGGACCGTCTCCTAAAGTTGATTCAGCTGCGGGATCGGGGCACCACCAGTACAGAGCTTGGTCAGGAATGGCAGAAGGCAGGTGTGAGTGCATCTGCAAGCACAGTGAGGCAAAGACTTTTGGAGGATGGCCTGGTGTCAAGAAGGGCAGCAAAGAAGCCACTTCTCTCCAGGAAAAACATCAGGGACAGACTGATATTCTGCAAAAGGTACAGGGATTGGACTGCTGAGGACTGGGGTAAAGTAATTTTCTCTGATGAATCCCCTTTCCGATTGTTTGTGGCATCTGGAAAAAAGCTTGTCTGGAGAAGACAAGGTGAGTGCTGCCATCAGTCCTGTGTCATGCCAACAGTAAAGCATCCTGAGACCATTCATGTGTGGGGTTGCTTCTCAGCCAAGGGAATGGGCTCACTCTCAATTTTGCCGAAGAACACAGCCATGAATAAAGAATGGTACCAACACATCCTCCGAGAGCAACTTCTCCCAACCATCCAGGAACAGTTTGGTGACGAACAATGCCTTTTCCAGCATGATGGAGCACCTTGCCATAAGGCAAAAGTGGCAACTAAGTGGCTCGGGGAACAAAACATCAATATTTTGGGTCCATGCTCAGGAAACTCCCCAGACCTTAATCCCATTGAGAACTTGTGGTCAATCCCCAAGAGGCGGATGGACAAACAAAAAACCACAAATTCTGACAAACTCCAAGTATTGATTATGCAAGAATGGGCTGCCATCAGTCAGGATGTGGCCCAGAAGTTAATTGACAGCATGCCAGGGCGGATTGCAGAGGTCTTGAAAAAGAAGGGTCAACACTGCAAATATTGACTCTTTGCATCAACTTCATGTAATTGTCAATAAAAGCCTTAGACACTTATGAAAGGCTTGTAATTATACTTCAGTATTCCATAGTAACATCTGACAAAAATATCTAAAGACACTGAGTCAGCAGACTTTGTGAAAATGTATATTTGTGTCATTCTCAAAACTTAGTAGTAGTACTCGTGCTTCAAAAACTCTTGACCATTGTTACTCTCCCTTCCGGGAAGGCTCCAAGGCCCTCTCCTGCCTTCCATTCGGCAAATCAGATCAGATTCTGCTCCTCCCTTCCTATAGGCAGACACTCAAACAGGAAGAACCCATGCTAAGGTCTATTCAACGCTGGTCTGACTAATCGGAATTCACGCTTGAAGATTGTTTTGATCACGCAGACTAGGAGCTGTTCCGGGTTGCCTCTGAGAATAAAATTGACATATACACTGACACGGTGCCTGAGTTCATCAGGAAGGGTATAGGGGATGTTGTTCCCACTGTGACTATTAAAACCTACCCAAACCAAAAAACGTTTATAGATGGCAGTATTCGCGCAAAACTGAAAGCGCGAACCACCACATTTAACCACGGTAAATTGACTGGGAATATGGTTGAATATAAACAGTGCAGTTATGCCCTCCAAAAGGCAATCAAACAGTGAAAACATCAGTACAGAGACAAAGTGGAGTCGCAATTCAACGGCTCAGATGCGAGACATATGTGGCAGGGACTCCAGACAAATGGAAAACAAAAAGGAAATACTGCTCATGCTCCCATGTGATATTTGTGACCGACCGCCTTGATTCGGTCTTATGTAGCAGAATTTGAAAGTGTTTTTTACATTGGATAAAAACAGACACAGAGCTACAAAATAGTATATCATACACTGCATTTAAGGAACAATTGGAAAGTAATTTTGTTTTGAAAGTTGATTAACTTGTAACCTCACTTTTGAGAAAATGGCCTTCCAGAAAGTGGAGAGCAACAGTTTTACTACGTGATCCATTTAAAAAAAGCAGAGTTAGACAGGATTACCTAAACATACTGACCAGCTCAAATAGACAGAAGCGTGCTATATGGCAGACCAATCCGAATTCATCTCTCAGCATGTCCAGCCCAATCATTATCTCAGCCAATCATGGGTCACGGGAAGATTGCTGTCTTTTCTGTGGCTAAACAAACTAACCTCGTATTTTAACAATGTTATTCGTATTTACAGATGGCATAGAAGTTTGTTATTACGCCTCTTAACCTGTTGGGGGTAGGGGGCAGTATTGACACGGCCGGATAAAAAACGTACCCGATTTAATCTGGTTACTAATCGTGCCCAGAAACTAGAATATGCATATAATTATTGGCTTTGGATAGAAAACACCCTAAAGTTTCTAAAACTGTTTGAATGGTGTCTGTGAGTATAACAGAACTCATATGGCAGGCAAAAACCTGAGAAGATTCCTTACAGGAAGTGCCCTCTCTGACAAGATCTTGTTCTTCTTGTCTCTGTTTATTGAAGACTGAGGATCTTTGCTGTAACGTGACACTTCCTACGGCTCCCATAGGCTCTCAGAGCCCGGGAAAAAGCTGAATGATATCGAGGCAGCCCCAGGCTGAAACACATTTGCGCTTTTGGCAAGTGGCTGATCAGAGGACAATGGGCTTAGGCGCGTGCACGAGTCGACCCCGTGCTTTATTTTCTTTCGTTTTTTTACCTAAACGCAGATTCCCGGTCGGAATATTATCGCTTTTTTACGTGAAAAATGGCATAAAAATTTATTTTAAACAGCGGTTGACATGCTTCGAAGTACGGTAATGGAATATTTAGAATTTTTTTGTCACGAAATGCGCCGTGCTCGTCACCCTTCTTTACCCTTTCGGATAGTGTCTTGCACGCATGAACAAAACGCCGCTGTTTGGATATAACTATGGATTATTTGGGACCAAACCAACATTTGTTATTGAAGTAGAAGTCCTGGGAGTGCATTCTGACGAAGAACACCAAAGGTAATCAAACTTTTCTAATAGTAAATCGGAGTTTGGTGAAGGCTAAACTTGCTGGGTGTCTAAATAGCTAGCCCTGTGATGCCGGGCTATCTACTTAGAATATTGCAAAATGTGCTTTCACCGGACAGATCGAGTGCATAGAGGAGTTCTGTATCTATAATTCTTAAAATAATTGTTATGCTTTTTGTGAACGTTTATCGTGAGTAATTTAGTACATTTTTAGTAAATTCACCGGAAGTATGCTAGTTCTGAACGTCACATGCTAATGTAAAAAGCTGGTTTTTGATATAAATATGAACTTGATTGAACAAAACATGCATGTATTGTATAACATAATGTCCTAGGGTTGTCATCTGATGAAGATCATCAAAGGTTAGTACTGCATTTAGCTGTCTTCTGGGTTTTTGTGACATTATATGCTAGCTTGAAAAATGGGTGTCTGATTATTTCTGGCTGGGTACTCTGCTGCCATAATCTAATGTTTTGCTTTCGTTGTAAAGCCTTTTTGAAATCGGACAGTGTGATTAGATTAACGAGAGTCTTGTCTTTAAAATGGTGTAAAATAGTCATATGTTTGAGAAATTGAAGTAATAGCATTTCTAAGGTATTTGAATAACGCGCCACGGGATTTCACTGGCTGTTACGTAGGTGGGACGAAATCGTCCCACTGGCCCTAGAGAAGTTAAAAGTTCACATGTTCCAGAAGGTATTTCTGTCAAAAAACGCATTTGATTAAAAAAAACTAAAAAACTAAATAAAAAATATTCGGACATATTGAAACTATTAAAAACAGTTTCAAGTCAAGGACATATTGAAACGTTTTTATAAAAGGTTTAACGTTAAGGCCAAGACGAGACAGTGTGTTGAGCCTGTGGATCCAGAAAGATTAATTTTGAAGAATTTTCCCCTCAATGTCCCCTCCAGACAATCACGGATTACAAAGGGCAAACCAGCCATGTCGCGGACACTGACGTCTTGCTCCCAGACAAGCTAAACACCTTCTTCACCCGCTTTGAGGATAACACAGTGCCCCCGACGTGGGTCGCTCCCGAGGACTGTGGGCTCTCATTCTCCGTGGCCGACGTAAGACATTTAAGCGTGTTAACCCTCGCAAGGTTGCCGGCCCAGACGGCATCCCTAGCCGGGTCCACAGAGCAAGCACAGACCAGCTGGCTGTGGTGTTTACGGACATATTCAAACTCTCCCTATCCCAGTCTGCTGTCCCCACTTGCTTCAAGATGTCCACCAAGTTAACTGTAGCACTCACTTCTGTCACCATGAAGTGCTTTGAGCGGCTAATTAAGGACCGTATCACCTCCACCTTACCTGACACCCTAGACCCACTTAAATTTGCATACAGCACAAATAGATCCACAGACGATGCAATCCCCATCACACTGCCCTATCCCATCTGGACAAGAGGAGTACCAATGTAAGAATGCTGTTCATTGACTACAGCTCAGCCTTCAACACCATAGTACCCTCCAAGCTCATCATTAAAACCTCTTTGGGATA
The DNA here is from genome assembly GCF_965601325.2 of Salmo salar. NCBI lineage: Eukaryota > Metazoa > Chordata > Actinopteri > Salmoniformes > Salmonidae > Salmo > Salmo salar. Next base: position 88,036,022 of record NC_138303.1, read on the forward strand.
GGGGGCAGTATTTTCACATCCGGATGAAAAACGTGCCCAGAGTAAACTGCCTGCTACTCAGGCTCAGAAGGTAGGGTAGGATATGCATATTATTAGTAGATTTGGATAGAAAACACTTGGAAGTTTCTAAAACTGTTTGAATGATGTCTGTGAGTATAACAGAAGTCATATGGCAGGAAAAAAACCTGAGAAAAATCCAACCAGGAAGTGGGAAATCTGAGGCTTGTAGTTTTTCAAGTGAATCCCTATCCAATTTGTAGTGTTAACGGGGTCATGTTGCACTTTCTAAGGCTTCCACTAGATGTCAACAGTCTTTAGAACGTTGTTTCAGGCTTTTACTGTGAATATGGAGCGAACAAGAGCTCCTGGAACCAGGTGTCCCAGGATAATGCATGATTTCAATCACGTGCTCAGCCTTGGGAGTGAGCTGACTTCATCTTCATTCCTAAATAGAAAGGAATCGTCCGGTTGGAATTTTATTTAAGATTTATGTTAACAACCTAAAGATTGATTCTATACATTGTTTAACATGATTCTACAAACTGAAGTATAACTTTTTGGACTTTTCGTCTGGAGTTAGCAAGCGCGTGCCTGGAATAGTGGACCTAACGCGAAGAAAATGGAGGTATTTGGACATAAAGATGAAGTTTATCGAACAAAACGAACATTTATTGTTGAACTGGGATTCCTGGGAGTGCATTCTGATGAAGATCATCAAAGGTAAGTGAATATTTATCATACTATTTCTGAGTTTTGTTGACTCCAAAATGGCGGGTTTCTGTTTGGCTTGTTCTTGATGGCTGAGCTCTGTACTCAGAATATTGAACAATGTGCTTTCGCTGTGAAGCTTTTTTGTAATCTGACACAGCGGTTGCATTAAGGAGAAGTGTATCTATAATTCTGTGCATAACACCTGTATATTTTGTCAAAGTATATGATAAGTATTTCTGTAAATTGATGTGGCTCTCTGCAAAATCACCGGGGGTTTTGGAGGCAAAACATTACTTAACCTCTATGGGCTAGGTGGGACGCTTGCGTCCCACTTACGTAACAGCCACTTGCAGCCTGTGACGCGATTTTCAAAACCTTAAAAATCCTATTACTTCAATTTCTCAAACATATGACTATTTTACAGCTATTTAAAGACAAGACTCTCGTTAATCTAACCACACTGTCCGATTTCAAAAAGGCTTTACAACGAAAGCAAAACATTAGATTATGTCAGCAGAGTACCAAGCCAGAAATAATCAGACACCCATTTTTCAAGCCAGCATATAATGTCACCAAAACCCAGAAGACAGCTAAATGCAGCACTCACCTTTGATGATCTTCATCAGATGACAACCCTAAGACATTATGTTATACAATACATGCATGTTTTGTTCAATCAAGTTCATATTTATATCAAAAACCAGCTTTTTACATTAGCATGTGACGTTCAGAACTAGCATACCCCCCGCAAACTTCCGGGGAATTCGCTAACATTTTACTAAATTACTCACGATAAACGTTCACAAAAAGCATAACAATTATTTTAAGAATTATAGATACAGACCTCCTCTATGCACTCGATATGTCTGATTTTAAAATAGCTTTTTGGTGAAAGCACATTTTGCAATATTCTAAGTACATAGCCCAGGCATCACGGGCTCGCTATTTAGACACCCGGCAAGTTTAGCACTCAACATAATCATATTTACTATTATAAAAGTTTGATTACCTTTTGTTGTCTTCGTCAGAATGCACACCCAGGACTGCTACTTCAATAACAAATGTTGGTTTGGTCCAAAATAATCCATCGTTATATCCGAATAGCGGCGTTTTGTTCGTGCGTTCCAGACACTATCCGAAATGGTAAAGAAGTGTCGCGCGCATGGCGCAATTCGGGACAATAAAATTCTAAATATTCCATTACCGTACTTCGAAGCATGTCAACCGCTGTTTAAAATCAATTTTTACGCCATTTTTCTCGTAGAAAAGCGATAATATTCCGACAGGGAATCTCCTTTTCGGCAAACAGAGGAAAAAATCACAAAGGCGGGGGCGGTCGGGTCACGCGCATAAGCCCAGAGTCCCTTGAATGGCCACTTGAGAAAGGCGATAATGTGTTTCAGCCTGGGGCTGGAATGACGACATTCTGTTTTTTCCCGGGCTCTGAGTGCCTATGGACGACGTGGGAAGTGTCACGTTAGAGCAGAGATCCTTAGTAAAAGATAGAGATGGAAAAGAAGTTCAAGAAATGGTCAGACAGGCCACTTCCTGTAAAGGAATCTCTCAGGTTTTGACCTGCCATTTGAGTTCTGTTATACTCACAGACACCATTCAAACAGTTTTAGAAACTTTAGGGTGTTTTCTATCCATATGTAATAAGTATATGCATATTCTAGTTACTGGGTAGGAGTGGTAACCAGATTAAATCGGGTATGTTTTTTATCCAGCCGTGTCAATACTGCCCCCTAGCCCTAACAGGTTAACATTACGCGCCAATGTAAAATGGGGTTTTTGGATATAAATATGAACTTTATCGAACAAAAAACGCATGTATTGTGTAACATGAAGTCCTATGAGTGCCATCTGATGAAGATCATCAAAGGTTAGTGATTAATTGTAGCTGTATTTCTGGTTTTTGTGACGCCTCTCCTTGCTTGGAAAATGGCTGTGTGGTTTTTCTTGTTTAGGTGATGTCCTAACATAATCTAATGCTATGCTTTCGCTGTAAAGCCTTTTTGAAATCGGACACTGTGGTTGGATTAAGGAGAATCTTATCTTTAAAATGGTGTATAATACTTGATTGTGTGAGAAATTTGAATTATGATATTTTTGTTGTTTTGAATTTGGCGCTCTGCTATTTCACTGGCTGTTGTCAAATCGATCCCGCTAACGGGATTTGCGTGTTAAGGGGTCACTATTAACCTGTTGGGGCTAGGGGGCAGTATTGAGAATTTTGAAAAAAATATGTGCCCATTTTTAACTGCCTCCTACACCAACTCAGAAGCTAGGATATGCATATTAACAGATTTGGATAGAAAACACTCTGAATTTTCTAAAACTGTTTGAATGGTGTCTGTAAGTATAACAGAACTCATATGGCAGTCAAAACCCTGAGACAAATTCTGACAGGAAGTGGATACCTGATGTGTTGAATTACTTTTAAGCCTATGCCATTGAAACACACAGGGGCTTATTAATCATTGAGCACTTCCTACGCCATCCACTAGATGTCACCAGTCTTTACAAAGTGGTTTGAGTCTTCTACTGTGAAAACTGACCGAACAAGAGACTTGGAACGTTGGTCATAAGCGGATGGCCGATACTACTCTGGCGCGCGTGTGCATGTTTGGGTACTCTCGTTCCAATACATTTTAAAAGAGAATGCAATCGTCCGCCTTGAATATTATTGAAGTTCTGATTGAAAAAGGCCCTAATGATTGTTTGAACGAACGTAAATATTTTTTTCCCCCCTCTTTGATAAACACAAGTCCGGCGGGCGTCGTTCATGTTTTTGAGTAACCTACAGGACGCGCTAACAACACAGAGCTTTTTGGACATACATTATGAGCTTTTTCGAACAAAACTACATTTGTTATGGACCTGGGATTCCTGGAAGTGCCTTCTGATGAAGATAATCAAAGGTAAGGGATTATTTACATAGTATTTTTGATTTTAGATGACTCCAAGATGGCGCCTAGTCTGTATCGCAAAGCCTATTTTTCTGGGCGCAGTGCTCAGATTATTGCAAAGTGTGATTTCCCAGTAAGGATATTTTTAAATCTGGCAATGCGGTTGCGTTCACGAGATGTTAATCTATAATTCTTTGAATGACAATATAATATTTTACCAATGTTTTCGAATAGTAATTATTTAATTTGTTGTGCTGATTGACTGGCGGTATTGGAGGGAAAATATTTCCTCAACATCAACGCCATAGTAAAACGCTGTTTTTGGATATAAATATGAACTTGATAGAACAAAAAATGCATGTATTGTCTAACATAATGTCCTAGGAGTGTCATCTGAAGATTGTCGAAGGTTAGTGCATAATTTTAGCTGGTTTTCTGCTTTTGGTGACGCCTGTCTTTGCATTGACAAAACATTACACACAGCTATTTTCAATGTACTGTCCTAACATAATCTAAATTTATGCTTTCGCCGTAAAGCCTTTTTGAAATCGGACAACATGGTTAGATTAAGGAGATGTTTATCTTTCAAAGGGTGTAAGATAGTTGTATGTTTGAGAAATTTGAATTATGACATTTAATTGTTTTCAAATTTGGCGCCCTTGATATTTCACCTGCTGTTGATAGGGTGTACTAGGGGTGGGACGCTTGCGTGCAACTGGGTCCTGGACTTCCTGATGGGACGCCCCCCCCCCCCCCCCAGGTGGTGAAGGTAGGAAATAACACCTCCACAACGCTGATCCTCAACACAGGGGCCGACAACAGTGCATGCTCTTCAACCTCAGGAGGCTGTGGCTTGGCCCCTAAGACACTCACAAATTTACACCATTGAGAGCATCCTGTCTGGTTGTATCACCGCCTGGTATGGCAACTGCACTACCCGCAACCGCAGGGCTCTCCAGAGGGTGGTGTGTTCTGCCCAATTCATCACCAGTGGCACACTGCCTGGCCTCCAGGACACATACAGCATCCAATGTCACAGGAAGGCCAAAAAGATCATCAAGAGCATCAACCACCCGAGCCACAGCCTGTTCACCATGTTATGAAATAAAATTTTATTTGTCACATGCACCGAATACAACAGGTTTAGACCTTACTGTGAAATGCTTACTTAACCAACAATGCAGTTCAAGAAATAGAGTTCAGAAAATATTTACTAAATAAATGAAAGTAAAAAGTAACACAATAAAATAACAAAAACGAAGCTATATACAAGGGGTACCGGTACCGAGTCAATGTTGCGGGGATACAGGTTTGTTGAGGTCATTTGTACATGTAGGTAGGGGTAAAGTGACTATGCATAGATAATAAACAGAAAGTAGCAGCAGTGTAAAAACAAAGATGGGGGCTCAGTGTAAATAGTCTGGGTGGCCATTTGATTAATTGTTCAGTAGTTAAGGAGCCTTTTGGACCAAGACTTGGTGCTCTGGTAACACGTTCTGTGCGGTAGCAGAGAGAACAGTCTATGACTTGGGTGACTGGACTCGTTGACATTTTTTTGGGCCTTCCTCTGACACCGGCTAGTATATACGGTACCAGTCAAAAGTTTGGACACACCTACTCAGGGTTTGTCTTTATTTTTACTATTTTCTACATTGTAGAATAACAGTGAAGACATCAAAACAATGAAATAACACATATTGAATCATGTAGTAACTAAATATTTAGATTCTTCAAAGTAGCCACCCTTTGCCTTGATGACAGCTTTGTACACTCTTGGCATCCAGCTTCACGAGGAATGCTTTTCCAACAGTCTGGAAGGAATTCCCACATATGCTGAGCACTTGTTGGCTGCTTTTCCTTCACTCCTTCACTTATCCTGAGGTTGGATAATTGTGGAGGCCAGGTCAGCTGATACAGCACTCCATCACTCTCCTTCTTGGTCAAATAGCCCTTACACAGCCTGGAGGTGTGTTGGGTCATTGTCCTGTTGAAAAACAAATGATAGTCCCACTAAGGGCAAACCAGATGGGATGGTGTATCACTGCAAAATGCTGTGGTAGACATGCTGGGTAAGTGTGCCTTGAATTCTAAATAAATCACAGACAGTGTCAACAGCAAAGCACCCCCAAACCATCACACCTCTTCATCCATGCTTCACGGTGGTAACAACAAATGCATAGATAATCCGTTCACCTAATCTTTGTCTCACAAAGACATAACGGTTGGAATCAAAAATCTCAAATTTGGACTCATCAGACCAAATGACAGATTTCCACCTGTCTAATGTCCATTGCTCATGTTTCATGGCCCAAGCAAGTCTCTTCTTCTTATTGGTGTCCTTTAGTAGTGGTTTCTTTGCAGCAATTCCACCATGAAGGTCCTCTGAACAGTTGATGTTGAGATGTGTCTGTTACTTGAACTCTGTGACGCATTTATTTGGGCTGCAATCTGAGGTGCAGTTAACTTTCATGAACTTATCCTCTGCAGCAGAGGTAACTCTGGGTCTTCCTTTCCTGTGGCGACCCTCATGAGAGCCAGTTTCATCACAGCACTTGATGGTTTTTGCAACTGCACTTGAAGAGACTGTGGTTTCTCATTTCTTATTTGAGCTGTTTTTGCCATAATATTGACTTTGTCTTTTACCAAATAGGGCTATCTTCTGTATAACACCTCTATCTTGTCACAACACAACTGATTGGCTCAAACGCATTAAGAAGGAAAGAAATTCCACAAATTAACTTTTAACAAGGCACACCTGTTAATTGAAATGCACTCCAGGTGACTACCTCATGAAGCTGGTTGAGAGAATGCCAAGAGTGTGCAAATCTGTCATCAAAGCAAAGGGTGGCTACTTTGAAGAATCTGAAATGTAACAAATATTTTGATTTGTTTAACACTTTTTTGGGTTACTACGTAAATCCATGTGTTATTTCATAGTTTTAATGTCTTCACTATTATTCTACAATGTAGAAAATAGCAAAAATCAACAAAACCCCTTGAATGAGTAGGTGTGTACAAGCTTTGAACTGGTATAGAGGTCCTGGATGGCAGGAAGCTTTGCCCCAGTGATGTACTAGGCCGTATGCACTACCCTCTGTACTGCCTTACGGTCAGATGCCGAGCACTTGCCATACCAGGCAGTGATGCAACCGGTCAGGATTTTCTCGATGTTGCAGCTGTAGAACTTTTTGAGGATCTGGGTACCCATGCCAAATCTTTGTCTCCTGAGGGTGAAAAGGTGCTGTTGTGCCCTCTTCAAGACTGTCGTGGTGTGTTTGGACCATGATAGTTTGTTGGAATGTGGACACCAAAGAACTTGAAACTCTTGAACCGCTCCACTACAGCCCCATTGATATGAATGGGGGAGTGTTCGGCCCACCTTTTCCTGTAGTCCCCGATCAGCTCCTTTGTCTTGCTCACATTGCGGGAGAGGTTGTTGTCCTGGCACCACACTGCCAGGTCTCTCACCTCCTCCCTATAGGCTGTCTCATCGTTGGCGGTAATCAGGCCTACCACCGTTGTGTCGTCAGCAAACTTAATGATGGTGTTGGAGTCGTGCTTGGCCACGCAGTCATGGGTGAACATGGGGTACAGGAGGGGACTAAGCACGATCCACTGAGGGTCCCCCATGTTGAGGATCAGCGTGGCAGATGTGTTGTTGCCAACCCTTACCACCTGGGGGTGATCTGTCAGGAAGTCCAAGATCCAGTTGCAGAGGGAGGTGTTTAGTCCCAGGGTCCTTAGCTTAGTGATGAGTTTTGTGGGCACTATGGTATTGAACGCTAACCTGTAGTCAATGAACAGCATTCTCACATAGGTGTTCTTTTTGTCCAGGTGGGAAAGGTTGGTGTGGAGTGATTGAGATTGTGGATCTGTTGGGGCAGTATGTGAATTGGAGTGGGTCTAAGATTTCCGGGATGATGATGTTGATGTGAGCCATGACCAGCCTTTCAAAGCACTTTGTGGCTACCGACTTGAGTGCAACGGGGCAGTAGTCATTCAGGCAGGTTACCTTTGGGCACAGGGACTATGGTGGCCTGCTTGAAACATGTAGGTATTACAGACTCGGTCAGGGAGAGGTTGAAAATGTCAGTGAAGACACTTGCCAGTTGGTCTGTGCATGCTCTGAGTACACATGCTGGTAATCCGTCTGGCCCCGCGGTCTTGTGAATGTTTACCTATTTAAAGGTCTTGCTCACATCGGTGACGCAGAGCATGATCATACAGTCGTCAGTAACAACTGGTGCTCTCATGTATGCTTCAGTGTTTCTTGCCTCGAAGTCAGCATAAAAGGTATTTATCTCGTCTGGTAAGCTCGTGTCACTGGGCAGCTCGTGGCTGGGTTCCCCTTTGTAGTCCGTAATAGTTTGAAAAGCCCTGCCACATCCGATGAGCATCAGAGCTGGTGTAGTAGGATTCAGACTTTGTCCTGTATTGACATTTTGCCTGTTTGATGGTTCGTCTGAGGGTATAGCAGGATTTCTTATAAGTGTTCGGATTAGTGTTCTGCTCCTTGAAAGTGGGAGCTCTAGCCTGTAGCTCGGTGCGGATGTTGCCTGTAATCCATGGCTTCTGGTTGGGATATATCAGACTACGTTCAATGCTCCTCTCCCAGTTTCATTAATTAGTCCCTCAATTGCAAATATGGAACAAACTACAGTTAACAACCTTTCTGCAATTCCTAGATTAAAATTAAAATTGAGCTCTGTCAATAGCTCGAAAATGGTTTATTGCTCATACAGTGCAGCTTCAGGTGCTACCTTGGATACTCCATCTGATATGAATTCCTGTAGCAATGGCATTGGAATAATTCATTTGAATGCTAGAAGCCTGATACAAAAGTTGGACTTTATTGAAATTTTGGTCTCACAATCAAATGTTGACGTATTGGTTGTATCTGAATCGTGGCTGTGTGATTCTGTGCCTGATTCAGATGTTCAGTTGATTGGGTGCAATATTTATAGAGCTGATAGAGTTGGTAGAGGTGGTGGTATCGCGATTTATGTAAAATGCTGCCTAAATGTTTCTGTGTCCATATCAACCTCTGTCCCAAAGCAATATGAATGTCTAGTTTTAAATTTGGTACTTGGTAATAATGCTCGTTTAACTCTAGGAGGGGTATATCGCCCCCCCCCCCCCCCCTCAGCTCCTCCTTGTACTCTATGCAAATGATCTGATATACTGTCTAATTATGCAAACTCTGAATTACTGATTTTGGGAGATTTTAACCTGGATTGGCTTTCACCAGTATCCGATAAATTAAAAGACATTTGTACTGAGCTAAATCTAACTCAGCTGATAACTAAACCAACCGTCCCAACTTTAAGAACCCAGTAAAATCTACTCTACTAGACATTATTCTAACAAATAACCCCCATAAATACACAGCCAGTGGGGTTTTTGCAAATGATATCAGTGACCACTGCCCTATTGCTTGTATTAGAGATACCAGGCTGAAACGCTCTGATCCCTGTATAATCTCTAAGAGAAATTATAAACATTTCTCACAGCAAGCTTTTACCCTTGACTTATATCACTGAGTTTTTATCCACTTGCTGCTTTCTGGACCCGGTTTTAGCGCTTGCTTTTTTCTCTTCTATTGTTACCTCTATGTCTGATAAACATGCCCCGCTTAAGAATCACAGAGTAAGAAACCGAACCAGTTCTTGGTTCTCTCCTGAATTGTCAGGTCTTTTCCTGCAAAAGAATCGGGCCTGGGCCTTGGCGAGGAAAACAGGTACTCCAGCTGATTGGCTGTTTTTTAGGCAATTGAGAAATAAATGTACTGCAGCTGTCAAAAAGGCAAAATCAAATTACTTCCTTAATGCTATGACAGATTCTGCAGGAGATCCTGCAAAATTCTGGAAAACCGTTAATTCACTGAAACGGGGATATTCTGCTGTTTCTCTTCCTAAGCAAATTACCTCAGATTCCTGTATCCTAAGTGAAAAAAAATGACATTTGTGATGCTTTTAATAAGCATTTAATTTCTGCTGTTTTTTTATTTGAAAGGAAAAGTGGCCATTGTGGCACTGGCCAGTTAGTTGATTTTTCGTCTTGCTTTTCAACCGTTACTCTGAAAAATGGTAACCCTGTTTAAAGTTTCCAGAAAATAACCGAAGCAGAGGTTCTAGCTGCCCTGTGTGCCATTGATACTAAGAAATCCTTAGGCGCTGACAATTTAGACCCGTTCTTACTTAAGTGTGCTGCACCTATCATTGCTGGTTCAGTGACACACATTTTTAATCTAACATTAAGCACAGGAATTATCCCTAAGGTGTGGAAAGCAGCTTTTGTTCTGCCATTACATAAGGGAGGTGACGGTAGTGATTTGGATAACTATCGACCCATCTCTAGGATCCCTTGTCTGGCAAAGATCCTAGAATCTATAGTCAACAAACAGTTACAGTCTTTTCTTTCTGCTAACAGTATTCTTAGCACCAATCAATCTGGTTTTAGATCTAAACACAGTACCACATCGGCCACTATGCTTGTTGTAAATGATATTGCAAATGCCTTAGATGATAGAAAGCACTGTGCTGCGTTGTTTGTAGATTTGTCAAAAGCTTTTGACACTGTAGACCATGCTATCCTTTTGAGTAAGCTGTCATCTATAGGAGTGGGCACTGATGCCTGCCGATGGTTTTATGACTATCTTAAAGATAGAACTCAGGCCGTCATGGTCGACGGGGTCAAGTCTGACTCCTTACAGTTACTTAAAGGGGTCCCTCAGGGTTCAATAATTGGCCCACTATTGTTCTCACTTTATATAAACAACATTGGTGATGATGTCAGATATTGTAAATTCCATTTATATGCAGATGACACAGTGATGTACTCTATTGCTCCAACAGCGAACCAAGCTTTAATGCAGTTGGAGTCTGATTTTAGGATACTACAGGGGTCTCTTTTACAGCTTAAACTTGTTTTAAATGCTAAGAAAACAAATGTCATGTTTTTTTCTAGGTCTAAACTCAGTTAGAAACACTTTTGTAATCACTAGCTTGGATGGTACTCAAATCAAACAGGTCTCTGCATATAAATATTTAGGGGTATGGTTAGATGATAGGCTTTCTTTTAAAAAACATGTTACTGAATTGGGAAAAAAGCTCAAATTCAAGATAGGGTTCCTTTACAGAAACAGGGCTTGTCTGTCCTTTGTAAATAGAAAACAAATTGTGCAGGCTACTTTTATGTCCGTTTTAGATTATGGTGATATTATCTATATGCATGCATCGGCAAACACATTAAAACCACTGGATGCTATTTACCATTGTGCACTCAGGTTTATCACAGGTGATAGTTACAAAACTCATCACTGTATCCTATATCAACATGTGGGTTGGGCCTCTCTATCTGTGAGGCGAGAGCAACATGCTCTCTTGTTTATTTATAAAGCGCTTCTTTTAAAACTACCTCCATATATATCATCATTAACTTCCACTAGATATACACATTTTAAAACCAGATCACAGATGTGGATTACATTAGAGACTCCTGCAGTCTCTAAAGAGTTGGGTAGGACTGCCTTTAGTTCCCTTGCGCCTTATTTATGGAACAAACTGCAGATCCAACTTAGTTAGACACTCTGGTGTCCCTTGCCCATTTCAAAAATGTTATGGAGGATCAATATGATGTTGTCTGTGATTGTTTCTGTTGAATTGTGTCTTTGTTTTGTATGTTTGAAATGTTCTTGTCTGTATGCCTAAAACTGTACATGTCAACATGTTTACACAGGGCACAGCCGTAAAAGAGATCCAGGTCTCAGTCTGTTTTCCCTGTTAAAATAAAGATTTAAAAAAAAAGAAAATATGTACTTCACTTTGGGGACAACGTCATCAATGTAGGTTATTGATGAAGCCGGTGACTGAGATGACATCCTCTTCAATGCCTTTGGATGAATCCCAGACATCCCAGACAACTTGATTGAACAAAACGTGCATGTATTGTATAACATAATGTCCTAGGAGTGTCATCTGATGAAGATCATCAAAGGTTAGTGCTTCATTTAGCTGTGTTTTGGTTTTTGTGACATATATGCTTGCTTGGAAAATGGCTGTGTGATTGTTTTTGGCTATGTACTCTCCTAACATAATCTAATGTTTTTGCTTTCGATGTAAAGCCTTTTTGAAATCGGACAATGTAGTTAGATTAACGAGAGTCTTGTCTTTAAAATGGTGTAAAATAGTCGTATGTTTGAAAAATTGAAATTATTGCGGTTTTTGTATTTCGCGCCACGTTCTTCCATTGGATATTGGCGAGGCGTTCCGCTAGCGGAACATCTGTCCTCAACAGGATATTTCAAACAGACAATAGCGTATTCAATAGAAAGGAAACACTACGAAGGGCGCGCACTCGGTCACACGCAAAACCAGCACTGCATGATTCTACAGTCCACTGAGAGAAAGGTCTCATTCTTCTTAATTTTTCAGAAAACAAGCCTGAAACAATGTCTAAAGACTGTTGACATCTAGTGGAAGCCATAGGAACTGCAATCTGGGTCCTAACCCGTTAGATACTCTATAAGCATTCAACTTGAAAATACCCACATCAAAAAAATCCCACTTCCTGGATGGATTTTCCTCAGGTTTTTGCCTGCCATATCGATTATGTTAAACTCACAGACATTATTTTAACAGTTTTGGAAACTTTAGGTGTTTTCTATCCAAATCTACCAATTATATGCATATCCTAGCTTCTGGGCCTGAGTAACCGGCAGTTTACTTTGGGCACGCTTCTCATCCAGACATCGAAATACTGCCCCCAAGCCATAAGAAGTTGGTTGGAGAGTCTGGAACGGAGATCATCTAGTAAAATGGATGGTAGAGTCAAGTTACCCACTCGCTGGCAAATTCTCACAAAGCACCCCAATCTCCGCCCCCTGTATTTCTGTCACGGGCTGGCTCAAGAAAGCAGGAGAGGTAGAGTCAGGCGCAGGAGACAGAGAATTCTTGACCACACTTCTTTATTCCAGAAAGTAGATATGGTCGCCAAAAAATAGGGACGCAGCCCTTAAATACTTCTGCGGTGGTGAACACAAAGAAACCAACCACAGGCAGAGGAAAACCAGCACACGTTCCTCAAGCTCACAAAACGGACAAGAAACGTAATCACGCACAAACACAGACATCCTTCGCTAAACTAAATAACCCCCCCCTACTAATAACTAACCCAAAACAGGTGCGTGCCTACCTAGACCTAACCAACAGAAAGTGAAACAAAAAAGGATCGATAGCAGCTAGTAGGCCGGCGACGACGACTGCCGAGCTCCGCCCGGCTGAGGGGCACCACCATCCGTCGGTGTCGTGACAGTACTCCCCCCCGACGTGCGGCTCCCGCAGCGCGCCGACGCCGGCCTCGAGGACGCCCCGGAGGGCGAGGCGCAGGGCGATCCGGATGGAGGCTGTGGAACTCCCGAATGAGCGCTGGGTCCAATATGTCCTCCACCGGTACCCAGCACCTCTCCTCCGGGCCGTACCCCTCCCAGTCCACGAGGTACTGCAGGCCCCTCGCCCGGCGTCTGGAGTCCAAGATGGACCGGACTGTGTACGCCGGGGGCCCCCCAATGTCCAGGAGGAGTGGAGGGACCTCCCGTACCTAATTTTCCTGCAGCGGACCAGCTACCACCGGCCTGAGGAGAGACACATGAAACGAGGGGTTAATACGATAATAAGAAGGAAGTTGTAATCTGTAACACACCTCGTTTATTCTCCTCAGGACTTTAAATGGCCCCGTAACCGCGGACCCAGCTTCCGGCAGGGCAGGCGGAGGGGCAGGTTCCGGGTCGAGAGCCAGACTCTCTCCCCTGGGGTGAACACGGGGGCCTCGCTGCGGTGCCGGTCAACGCTCGCCTTTTGTTCGCTCCCTGGCTCGTTCCAGGGATTCCTGCACAGCGTTCCAGGTCTCCCTTGAGCGCTGAACCCATTCCTCCACCGCAGGGGCCTCCGTCTGGCTCTGATGCCATGGCCCCAGGACCGGCTGATAACCCAACACACATTGAAATGGCGACATGTTGGTAGAGGAGTGGCGCAAAGAGTTCTGAGCCATTTCGGCCCATGGCACGAACCTTGCCCACTCCCCTGGCCGGTCCTGGCAGTAGGACCGCAGAAACTTGCCCACCTCCTGGTTTACCCTTTCTACCTGCCCATTACTTTCGGGGTGAAACCCCGAGGTCAAACTGACCGAAACCCCCAGTCTCTCCATAAACGCCCGCCACACTCGGGACGTGAACTGGGGGCCTCGATCTGAGACGATATCCTCGGGCACCCCGTAGTGCCGGAAGACGTGGGTGAATAAGGCTTCCGCGGTCTGCAGGGCCGTAGGAAGACCGGGTAACGGAAGCAGACGGCAGGACTTAGAGAACCGGTCCACAAAGACCAGGATCGTAGTGTTGCCCTGAGACGGCGGGAGATCGGTCAGGAAATCCACCGCCAGGTGGGACCATGGTCGTTGTGGAACCGGGAGGGGCTGTAATTTCCCTCTAGGCAGGTGCCTGGGAGCCTTACTCTGAGCGCACACCGAACAGGAGGAGACATAGTGCCTCACGTCATTCACCAAGGTGGGCCACCAGTATCTCCCACTAAGACCATACACTGTCCGCTCAACCCCTGGGTGACCCGAGGAGGGAAGCGTGTGAGCCCACCGAATCAGATGATCGCGAACACCGAGCGGAACGTACTTACGACCCACTGGACACTGCGGAGGAGTAGGCTCCGTCCGTAACGCCCGCTCGATGTCCGCGTCCACCTCCCAGACCACCGGTGCCACCAGGCAGGAGGCTGGAAGTATGGGAGTGGGATCGGTGGACCGTTCCTCGGCGTCATGGAGACGAGACAGTGCGTCGGCCTTAGTGTTCCGGGAACCTGGGATATACGAGATGTTAAACTGAAATCTAGTAAAGAACATCGCCCACCTGGCTTGACGCGGGTTCAGTCTCCTCGCCGCCCGGATGTACTCCAGATTGCGGTGGTCAGTCCAGATGAGAAAAGGGTGACGCGCCCCCTCAAGCCAATGTCTCCACACCTTCTGGGCTCTGACCACAGCCAACAACTCCCTGTCCCCCACATCATAGTTACGCTCTGCCGGACTCAACTTCCTAGAGAAGAAGGCGCAGGGGCGGAGCTTGGGGGGTGCCCGAGCGCTGGGACAGCACGGCTCCTACCCCAGCCTCTGACGCATCCACCTCCACTATGAAGGGCAAAGAGGGGTCCGGGTGCGCCAGCACCGGAGCGTCGGTGAACAAAACCTTCAGACGACTAAAGGCCCTGTCCGCCTCCGCGGACCACCGCAACCGCACCGGGCCCCCCTTCATCAGTGAGGTAATGGGAGCCGCCACCTGCCCAAAGCCCCGGATAAACCTCCGGTAGTAATTGGCAAATCCCAAAAACCGCTGCACCTCCTTCACCGTGGTGGGAGTCGGCCAATTACGCACGGCTGATATGCGGTCACATTCCATCACTACCCCTGATGTGGAAATGCGATATCCCAAGAAAGAGACGGCTGGTTTGGAAAACTCACATTTCTCAGCCTTGACGTATAGGTCATGCTCCATCAGTCGCCCAAGCACTTTACGCACCAGAGACACATGCTCGGCGCGTGTAGCGGAGTAGACCAGAATGTCATCGATGTACACCACTACACCCTGACCGAGCAGGTCCCGGAGAATCTCGTCCACAAAGGATTGGAAGACTGCGGGAGCATTCTTTAACCCATACGGCATGACGAGGTACTCATAATGGCCAGATGTGGTACTAAATGCCATTTTCCACTCATCCCCTCCTCGGATACGCACCAGATTATATGCACTCCTGAGATCCAATTTCGTGAAGAAGCGCGCCCCGTGAAATGACTCTATCGCCGAGGCAATGAGAGGTAGTGGGTAACTGAAACCCACTGTGATGGCATTTAGACCTCTATAGTCAATGCACGCGCGCAGACCTTCCTCCTTCTTCTTCACAAAAAGGAAGCTCGAGGAGACGGGTGAGTTAGATGGCCGAATGTATCCCTGCCTCAAAGACTCAGTGACGTATGTTTCCATAGCCGCTGTTTCTTCCTGAGACGGGGGATAAACGTGACTACGAGGAAGTGCAGCGCCCACCTGAAGGTTTATCGCACAGTCTCCTCGTCGATGAGGTGGTAATTGGGTCGCCTTCGTTTTACTGAAGGTGATAGCCAAATCGGCATACTCTGAGGGAATGTGCACGGTGGAGACTTGGTCTGGACTCTCCACCGTAGTCGCACCGATGGAAACTCCTATGCACCTGCCCGAGGACTCATTTGACCACCCCTTAAGAGCCCTCTGTCCCCAAGAAATCTTAGGGTTGTGAGTGGCTAGCCAGGGAATCCCTAGAACCACTGGAAACGCTGGGGAATCAATGAGGAAAAGACTAATCCGCTCCTCATGACCCCCCCGCATTACCATGACCAGTGGCACAGTGGCCTCCCTGACCAGCCCTGACCCTAGTGGTTGACTGTCTAGGGCGTGTACGGGGAAGGGTTGGTCCAACTGGACCAGGGGAATCTCTAACTTAACCGCGACCCCACGGTCCATAAAACTCCCAGCCGCGCCTGAATCGACTAGCGCCTTAAACCGGGAGTGAGGGGAGAAACAAGGAAAAGACACTGACACATACATGTGACGGACAGGGGGCTCTGGGTGAGGCTGGTGCTGACTCACCTGAGGTGTCAAAGGAGCGCTCTGCCTGCCTTCTGTGTGCCCTCTGCAACCATATGAGGTGCAGGAGCGAACTCCCCCTCCAGTCTTCCTGGAGGCTGCCCCCCCTATCTCCATAGGCGTGGGAGCAGGAGGGCTGGAGGGTGGAATGAGCAGGGCCCGGGTCGGACGTCCGCGGGCGGCCAGCAGATTGTCCAGTCGGATGGACAGGTCCACCAGTTGGTCCAGGGTGATGGTCGTGTCCCGACAGGCTAATTCCCGGCGGACGTCCTCCCTCAAACTACAACGGTAGTGATCTATAAGGGCCCTCTCATTCCACCCTGCTCCCGCGGCCAGGGTCCGGAACTCGAGAGCAAAATCCTGCGCGCTCCTCGTCTCCTGCCTCAGGTGAAACAGCCGCGCACCCGCCGCTCTCCCCTCCGGGGGATGATTGAACACTGCCTGAAAGCGGCGGGTGAACTCTGGGTAGTTGTCCCTGGCTGAGTCCGGACTGTCCCACACGGCGTTTGCCCATTCCAGGGCCTTACCCGTGAGACAGGAGACGAGGACGCTGACGCTCTCCTCCCCCGAGGGAGAGGGACGAACGGTCGCCAGGTATAACTCCAACTGGAGTAAGAAGCCCTTACACCCAGCGGCCGTCCCATCGTACTCCCTGGGGGGAGCGAGTTTCACCCCACTGGTACTGGGTGCTGTGGGTGCTGGTGAGGGCGCAGGCTGTTGACCTGCCGCGTTCAGGGGGCCCGAGAGCGCTTCGGTCCCAGCTCTCCATGCGCGCCAACACCTGATCCATGGCGGTCCCCAGACGGTGGAGCAGGGTGGAGTGTTGGGCAACTCTTTCCTCCATGGACAGGGTTGGCGCTGAAGCTCCTGCTGACTCCATCAAGTTTGGTGCGTGATTTCTGTCACGGGCTGGCTCAAGAAAGCAGGAGAGGTAGAGTCAGGCGCAGGAGACAGAGAATTCTTGACCACACTTCTTTATTCCAGAAAGTAGATATGGTCGCCAAAAAATAGGGACGCAGCCCTTAAATACTTCTGCGGTGGTGAACACAAAGAAACCAACCACAGGCAGAGGAAAACCAACACACGTTCCTCAAGCTCACAAAACGGACAAGAAACATAATCACGCACAAACACAGACATCCTACGCTAAACTAAATAACCCCCCCCTACTAATAATTAACCCAAAACAGGTGCGTGCCTACCTAGACCTAACCAACAGAAAGTGAAACAAAAAAGGATCGATGGCAGCTAGCAGGCCGGCGACGACGACCGCCGAGCTCCACCCGGCCGAGGAGGGGCGCCACCATCCGTCGGTGTCGTGACAATTTCCGTCTTTTCTTCACACAAATGATAGGGATTTGGCCTGGTCTCGGAGAAGCAGTATATCCTTCACGTCAGATTCATTAAAGAAAAAATCTTTCTCCAGTTTGAGGTGAGTAATCGCTGTTCTGATATCCAGAAGCTCTTTTTTTTCACAAGAGACGGTGGTAGCAGCAACATTATGTACAAAATAAGTTACGAACAATGCAATAAAACACACACAAAATAGCACAGTTGGTTAGGAGCCCGTAAAACGGCAGTCATCCCCTCCGGCGCCATTATCTACACATCCAGAAGGCGAGGTCAGTACAGGTGCATGAAAGCTGGGACCGAGAGACTGAAAAGCAGTTTCTATCTCAAGGGCATCAGACTGTTCAATTGCCATCACCAGCTGGACTTCACCCAGTTTCCTGCCCTGAACTTAGTCACTGTCACTAGCCGGCTACCACCCAGTTACTCAACCCTGTACCTTAGAGGATGCTGCCCTATGTACATAGACATGGAATCACTGGTCACTTTAATAATGGAACACTTGTCAGTTTAATCATGTTTACATACTGTTTTACTTACTTCACACGTATATACTGTATTCTAGTCATTGCCATCTTAATCAACTATATATATATATATATATATAACACCTACTCATTCAAAATGTTAGATTCTTCAAAGTAGCCACCCTTTGCCTTGATGACAGCTTTGGACACTCTTACCACATTTTATATTGTTTTAAACATGTTTGCTACTAACTAAATAACACACAGTAACATCTGTAACATTCTGACATGAGCAAATACATTCGAAATTAGTCATTCCTGAAAGGGGGGCATTAATCACATGGAGACGTACAGTAGCTACGGTTTCAAGTCACTTGTAATGACTGAACTGGGAAGTACCGTGCGCCCCATAGCAATTCCTAGGTATAAACAATCAAACTCAGATCAGACATCAATAGAGCACACAGATTGTATTATCAACATTTAGAAACAATTGAAGTCGGAAGGTTGCATACACTTAGGTTGGAGTCAATAAAACTTGTTTTTCAACCACTCCACAAATTTCTTGTTAACGAAATATAGTTTTGGCAAGCTGGTTAGGACATCTACTTTGTGCATGACGCAAGTAATTTTTCCAACAATTGTTTACAGACAGATTATTTCACTTATAATTCACTGTATCACAATTTCAGTGGGTCAGAAATGTACATACACTAAGTTGACTGTGCCTTTAAACAACTTGGAAAATTCCAGAAAATTATGTAATGGTTTTCGAAGGCTAATTGACATAATTTGAGTCAGTTGGATGTATACCTGTGGATGTATTTCAAGGCCTACCTTCAAACTCAGTGCCTCTTTGCTTGACATCATTGGAAAATCAAAAGAAATCAGCCAAGACCTCAGAAAAAAAATTGTAGACCTCCACAAGTCTGGTTCATCCTTGGGAGCAATTTCCAAATGCCTGAAGGTACCACATTCATCTGTACACACAATAGTACGCAAGTATAAACACCATGGGACCACGCAGCCGTCATACCGCTAAGGAAGGAGATGCATTCTGTCTCCTAGAGATGAACGTACTTTGGTGCGAAAGGTGCAAATCAATCCCAGAACAACAGCAAATGACCTTGTGACGATGTTGGAGGAAAACGGTACAAAAGTATCCATATCCACAGTAAAACGAGTCCTATATCGACATAACCAGTACAACAACAAAAAATTGTATGAAATGTATGCATTCACTACTGTAAGTCGGTCTGGATAAGAGCGTCTGCTAAATGACTAAAAATGTAAAATGTAATAACCTGAAAGGCCACTCAAGGAAGAAGGAAGCAAGGAAGAAGCCACTGCTCCAAAACCACCATAAAAAAGCCAGACTACGGTTTACAACTGCACATGGGGACAAATATTGTACTTTTTGGAGAAATGTCCTCTGGTCTGATGAAACAAAAATAGAACTGTTTGGGCATAATGACAATCGTTATGTTTGGAGGAAAAAGGGGGAGGCTTGCAAGCCGAAGAACACCATCCCAACCGTGAAGCACGGGGGTGGCAGCATCATGTTGTGGGGGTGCTTTGCTGAAGGAGGGACTGGTGCACTTCACAAAATAGATGGCATCATGAGCAAGGAAAATTATGTGGATATATTGAAGCAACATCTCAAGTCATCTGTCAGGAAGTTAAAGCTTGGTCGCAAATGGGTCTTCCAAATGGACAATGACCCCAAGCATACTTCCAAAGTTGTGGCAAAATGGCTTAAGGACAACAAAGTGAAGGTATTGGTGTGGCCATCACAAAGCCCTGACCTCAATCCCTTTGAAAATTTGTGGGAAGAACTGAAAAAGCGTGTGCGAGCAAAGAGGCCTACAAACCTGATTCAGTTACACCAGCTCTGTCAGGAGGAATGGGCCAAAATTCACCCAACTTGTTGTGGGAAGCCTGTGGAAGGCTATCTGAAACGTTTGACCCAAGTTAAACAATTTAAAGGCAATGGTACCAAATACTAATTGAGTGGATGTAAACTTCTGACCCACTGGGAATGTGATGAAAGAAATAAAAGCTGAAATAAATCATTCTCTCTACAATTATTCTGACATTTCACATTCTTAAAATAAAGTGGTGATCCTAACTGACCTTAGACAGGGAATTCTTACTAGGATTAAATGTCAGAAATGGTGAAATACCGAGTTTAAATATATTTGGCTAAGGTGTATGTAAACTTCCGACTTCAACTGAAAATGAATAGCATTTTACTTACTGGTACACATGATTCTGTACTATTTCATTATTTTTTAAGGCACTTTTAATTCTATCACATATACAAAGGGTTATGTTAGGAGCAAATCCAATACAACACATATACAATACTGAGTACCACTCTCCATATTTTCAAGCAAAGTGGTGGCTGCATCATGTTATGGGTATGCTTGTAAATGTTAAATACTGGGGAGTTTTTCAGGATAAAAAAGAAACGGAATGGAGCTAATCACAGGCGAACTCCTTGAAGACAACCTGGTTCATTCTGCTTTCCACCAGACACTGGAATATGAATTCCCATTCAGCAGGACAATAACCTACACCAGGCCAAATCTACACTGGTGTTGCTTACCAAGAAGACAGTGAATGTTCCTGAGCTCAGAGACTTACCCAGAAAGACTCACAGCTGTAATCACTGCCTAAGGTGCTTCTAAAAAGTATTGACTCATGAGTGTGAATACTTATGTAAATGCTATAATTCTCTATTTCATTTTCAATAAAATAATCATTTTTTTTTTATTCTAAAAACCTGTTTTAATGTTGTCATTATGGGGTATTGTGTGTAGATGGGTGAGAAAAAATCCTAATTCATGCATTTTGAATTCTGTCTAACATAACAATGTGAAATTAGTCTGAAGGCACCGTATAGTTAGAAATCACAATGTGCAGCAAATAGCAATGTCAAATTTGACGTGTATTATGTGTCAAAAACTGACTAACAGCAGTGCCGAAGAAAAACATACAGTCATCACTGATATCTAAATTATTATTTTCAATCGGAAACTGAAACATAGCATTTCATTTCACAGATTTTCCAACTCAGTCAACATTAAATTAATCATGGTCTGTGTCAAAACCTGTCTGTGCTTTATCCCTGTCAATGAAAGTAAGAAAGCTCAACAAAGCCCATACTTTTAAGGGAATTGGACAAAAGTACAATTTCTTGCAGTCTAGGAATTTATCTTTAATTATTCATTGGAAATCATAATTATTCTGATATCCAAAGTTATTATGGACTCTGAGTTGCTCTGATTTGGGCTTCAAAGTGCTGATGGCAGATGCGGTTTTTGTTCTGAAAACATTTATCCAGGCCATTCTGTAAGGCTGACTCAGTCATGGGCTGTCTTTAATGTAGCTTTTAAACACTGACTTTGACTGCACATTTCATTAACAGTTTAGTAAGCTGCTAATGCTTTCATGCATCTTTTAAAATGGAAATTGTATCCATCTGGCACACACTGAATTATTGATAACATTAAAAGCACAGTGTAGTATGTTTTCAATGAGCCAATTGGGACTGTCAGGTCTACCCACAAGTTCAGTACTAGAATGTAATCTTGACATTCAAAGCAGAAGCATAATTTACCTAGTGAAGAAATGTGTTAATGCTGGTGCCATTCACTCTCCCTGAAAAAGCTTTGTCCGTAACTTTTATTCATATTTACAAATGGTATAGGCCCTAGTAGGATTTTGTCATGTTTTATGGATGACCTTTCCTTTTAATATGTGACTGACCTTAAAACTGTGACACTGCAGCTGCAGGTAACTCTTCCATCATCCTTCATTTAGACTGTTCATTCGAGGTAAAGAAAACAATTTCTTACAACCAATAGAATAAGGACTCTAAATGTTTTACTCATTACTAGTCTTAGCAACAACAATAAAACACTAAAGCATTTAGCCTTGCAGTAATTGCATCATGTAGTGTCCTTCCTCCTCTGTGGTCCTTGAACGTTTTGTAGGACACTAATGGAGCCATCCCTCTGGGCCCATTACTACTGGCCTGTTTGCTGCTTTGATGGGGAACAGAGATTCCAATAGCTCTCCAGATCAATAGGCTGCTGTGTTTAGCTTCGTCTGCAGATGAGATGTTAAAAACAAGAGGAGAAGAAAGCTTTATGCTTGTCAGGTAGGTAGCATGGTGTATGATGATGATGTGTTAAAGAGAATCTCTGGTGCTTTTGTGTACTTTTTTGGCAGTAGCTCTGGCACTTCTACTACAACATCATACCACTTCTACTATAACATCCTCCCACTTCTACTACAACATCCTACTACTTCTATTACAACAACATCCTACCACTTCTACTATAACATGCTACCAATTCTACTATAACATTCTACCCCTTCTATTACAACAACATCCTACCACTTCTACTATAACATCCTACCACTTCTACTACAACATCCTACCACTTCTACTACAACATCCTACCACTTCTACTACAACATCCTACTACTTCTATTACTACAACATCCTACCACTTCTACTACAACATCCTACTACTTCTATTACAACAACATCCTACTACTTCTACTATAACATCCTACCACTTCTACTACAGCATCCTACCACTTCTACTACAACATCCTACCACTTCTACTACAACATCCTACCACTTCTACTACAACATCCTACTACTTCTATTACTACAACATCCTACCACTTCTACTACAACATCCTACTACTTCTATTACAACATCCTACCACTTCTACTATAACATCCTACCACTTCTACTATAACATCCTACCACTTCTACTATAACATCCTACCACTTCTACTACAACATCCTACCACTTCTACTACAACATCCTACCACTTCTATTACAAGAACATCCTACCACTGCTACTACAACATCCTACCACTGCTACTACAACATCCTACCACTTCTACTACAACATCCTACCACTTCTATTAGAACAACATCCTACCACTACTACTACAACATCCTACCACTGCTACTACAACATCCTACCACTTCTACTACAACATCCTACCACTTCTATTACAACAACATCCTACCACTGCTACTACAACATCCTACCACTTCTACGACAACATCCTACCACTTCTATTAGAACAACATCCTACCACTGCTATTACAACATCCTAACACTTACCAACCCCAATTTCAAACATTACCTTTAATGTACTGTAACCCAAATGTGATTTTGATAGTGCTGCCTTGGTAATATAAATATGTTATTTTACCTCTCTACATACTTTGTTGCCCCATAGCAAATAGTGTGTATTGAGCCAGTTAATGTAGCTGTCATGTATCTGAGCAATATGGTCCAAATACATTATACATACTCATTAATTTATGGCTGTGTGGAAAAATATGATACATGATTGTAATCAAGGGACAAATGAAGTTTAAGTTAATTCAAGAATATAATTTAGCTGTGTTCTGACTGAATTTGTCCCATGGATCAATGGAGCTATGGTTAATTTAGCTATCATAAGTGAGCAAAACGTTATACTATTGACCTTTATGTTTTGCATGAAATAGATTGAACAGCAAATCCTTTGGCCTAGTTATGCTATTGATTGTTATAAGCACTGTTTGTTTTACTAATGTCAGAAAGACAAATGGGTCTGCTGGAGCTCACAATGTAATCCAGGAGTGAAAATATGTCTTCAATTGGTCGCCTTTTACGAGTCATTTGTCATTCTGTAGGCTTGGATTCTCTACTTACACAACCCTATTGTACAGTTAGTATCTACCAGCATAAAATGAAAATGTTAATGTAATGTAAATACCATAAGTAGATTCTATTAAACCAATTAAATTACTTTACTTTTGTTAGGACAACCATGGACTGTACTGCATGCAACTGTTGATTGCCATATGTTTCATGTCCTTTGAGGTTCAAAAAGTCAGTGTGTCCTTAGGAAGTGTTGAAAGCATTCCAAAAAACAATACACATAAATATTTGGGTCTAAAATCCCCAAGCAAATGTTATACATCCACAAATTGTTAACAAATTGTTCAAGCTGGAACGTTAAATACACGTCCATCTGTTTATGACTTGGGCAGTGTCTTTGATCTCATCTCTTCAGAGAGAGTGCCCCTGCTTCACTGTCCTGCAAAGGTAGAATAATTTAAATCACACTTATTCACGCCTTTTCAAGAAGACGTATATATTTTGTTTGTAGAGTTGACAAGTTAAATGCATGTACACTCTTTAGTTTATTGTGTGTAATGATAACCAACTGAAGTAATGGTCCAGTCCACTCTTTGCAAACATTGCTCTGTGATTTTCCTGAAATGATTCATCCTAATTGCAATGGTTGTTGACCCTGCACAGATTTCATCCAGGCTTCCATCAAGAATTTATCAAGTTCAACTGAAGTTTCTGTACTCAAGTTCAAACTCTGCATTTGTGTATATTTTTAAGAGGTTCAGTCATCCAATTTACCAAGTTGTCATCCAGTATTTTCTAATGATCTTTTGCTAGCCAATGTGTTGAGCCAATAAAGTACCCATGGCCAGTCAGACAATGCCTTGTCAGATGAAATTGATTTTCATGCCTCGCTCCCAAGCACACAGAAACCATTAGGAGCTCCAGTTTTCAGGCATTCATAAACCCCTGCAGCAATGAGTTGTTTTTTGGGTTATCTTGTTTGCTTTGCTTATTTTGAATAGATCAGGGTCATGGTTGGAAGGGGCACAAAAGAAGCATGCCATAGCTGCAGGGCAGATGTAACATCCCTAATGGAGCCTCACTGTGATTTTCAGACCATGCCACTCTCACAAACAGACAGCATGAAGCCTTTCAGTTCTCCAGCGCTTTTGTTTTGAGTGAATAAAAGCAACATTTTGGACATATATATTATGTCAATTGTTGGTTATCCTGTGCATGTAACAACTGTATGGCAATTTGTGTGTGTGTGTGTGTGTGTGTGTGTGTGTGTGTGTGTGTGTGTGTGTTACTTAGCAGTTCCATGGTTTTCCATATTCCATATGGTCGGTAACCTTGTAGCATGGTCACAGTGTGTTATAGGTGAAAAACTGTGAAGCAGTGATTTGTATTAGGCTACTAGTCAGTGTAGACTTTTTCGAAATAGACCTAGTTTTTTGCCGTTGTCAGTGTTTGTTGTATTTACAAGCTGTGGAATATTTGGAGGCGCTAATTTCACAGCTTTAAGGCACACATGCAGTGGAATAATCTGTGTGCTGTTGCGGTGACATAACTGGGCTGAGTTAGAGGGAGGGAGGGGCAAATAGGTCACAGCTCCAGCAGACAGCATATTGATTTCTAAAGGTTTCTATGGGAGTCATTATTTCAGCTCTAGTTGTTCAGAAGGGTTGTAGGGTATTAATGGGCATAGCAGTGTACACTGAGCGTACAAAACATTAAGGACACCTTTCCAATATTGAGTTGCACCCCCCCCTCTTTTGCCCACCGAACAGACTCAATTCGTCGGGGCATGGACTCTACAAGGTGTCAAAAACGTTCCACAGGGATGCTGGCCCATGTTGACTCCAATGCTTCCCACAGTTGTGTAAAGTTGGCTGGATGTCCTTTGGGTGGTGGACCATTCTTGATACACACGGGAAACTGTTGAGTGTGAAAAACCCAGCAGCATTGCAGTTCTTGACACAAACCGGTGTGCCTGGCACCTACTACCATACCCCATTCAAAGGCACATAAATCTTTTGTCTTGCCCATTCACCTTCTGAATGGCACACACACACAATCCATGTCTCAATTGCCTCAATGCTTAAAAATACTTATTTCGCCTGTCTCCTCCCCTTCATCTACAATGATTGAAGTGGATTTAACAAATGAGATCTATAAGGGATCGTAGCTTTCACCTGGATTCACCAGGTCAGTCTAAGTCATGGCAAGATCAGGTGTCTTTAATGTTTTGTACACTCAGTGTATACTGTACAGTACAAGAGATTCACTTGCTTGTGAGTTGATCATTGAATGTGAGTTGATACCAACTCGACTACACTTGTGAAAAATGTTGATATCTTATCAACTGTAGGCTTTGAATACACAGATACACACAATATATACATAGCCTTACAGGTTATTTATCTGAAGTACTTTGGTGTATCAGACAGAGACACCTCTAATGAGGTGAAGCTTAACATTTGATCAATGCCTCTGCTTTAATCCTGACCCTGATCCAGAGCTCCTGCCTGTCATGCTCTGTCAGACAAGCCATCAGTCCAGGGGGATTGATCTAGTGACAGGGACAAAGCCCAGTCCAGAGTACACAGAGCTCCAGGGCTAATTAATTATATCGGATGATCTTTGACATCAGTAACAGGCACCATGGTATATCTATATGTGTTGTTGTTGTCATTGCTCAACGTACTTCAAATGAATTAGCCTATAAAAATTACATTATGTTTGGATTATGGATTCAACCATCATTCAATCATTTTGTCTTTTATATCTGACTAAGGTCTACTTAGTCAGATAATAAGGTCTACTTCCAGATTGAGGTGTAATGTCAACCATAGGAAGTTATCCCTCATCTGTATAGTAGCAGGAAACATCTGAAATCTTCCCAGTGCATGAAGGGCACATCTAGGCAGCCATTTGCTTCTGTCATCCCTGTGTCTCTTCTGGTGCTGAGGGCAGTGTTGCGTGTTACAGCTGCTCCACCACAGGCTGCATGAATTAAGCTGCTGCTACTCCCACAAGCTACTGAGCTCTCAAACCAGGAGGCTAATGACTACATCCGTCCTGTCAATCACACAACCAAAAATAAGTTAACTCAGTACTCCCTGTGGAGCACAAGGATGCACGCCTTGCTGGTGATGGACAGTCTTCTGGACATTTCTTTTCTGTTGTTTTCCGCAGCCTTCACCCTCACAATATGCTGACTGACTGTCTTTGCCCATATCCCTAGCAGTGGTGTGTGGCGTATCCCTAGCAGTGTGGTGTGGTGTTTCATCTGGCTTAAATGAGAAGATCGTTGTGCCCAAAGATGCTCCTAAATAGCTGCTCAACATGTGTAAAATATGTATCATTAGCCTTCATGCGGGCTTAATTTGTTACCATTTTCCGTGAGGAGATTACAGGTAAGAGGACACTGCACATCATGTGACGCAAATGGCAAAGTGATCACTTATGGCATTACCTTGGCTCTGAAATGCCAACCCCCGAACACTATAAATTCTAAATGCTTTCCAGAGTGATGTATCGTATACTTTAGTTACCCTCACTTGTATTTTTAGCACTGCGTGACAGCCTAGCGCTGAAGTTGTAAAGTGTTATTGTTAAGACTCTTGTTTACCTTTCCTTGTTTCTTGCACTCAATGCATAATCATGCCATGCAGGCCTTGCTAGTCTCTTTGGATAAGCTGCCCAGTGAATAAATGCAAAGGTAAATAAGATAAAACATATACTCATAAACGTATCCACTGACTGCTGTGTTTTCACCATGCTGAGTTGGTGAGCAGGAAAATATGTCCTAAGAAATGAGGTATATATATTTATGAGAGTGGAGCGGGATCCTACAGAATCTATAACTGAAAGTGCTCATTTAGATGTTTACATTGTCCAGCAATATAATACAGTACAACATAATTAAAATGTTCTTGTTAGTTTACAGAAGCGTACTGACAGTTCAACAAGACAGTTCCATTAAATGATATCAACCAACATCAAATGCTTGCTTGCAGCTGCATGACAATAGGTCAGAGAGCTGTTTAACCATGAGTAAGTACAGTAGAACCACTGAGCCCAGTATCCAACTGAGCTTGGTCCTGAGCCGGTGGATGCCTGTGGAACATAAAATAAAGAAATTAACTCGCTGGCAGCCAATATGTGATAAACTGTCCCAGCAGCAGGAGGGGGTTTCATGAAGCGAGATTAATGACTTAGTTATATACAGTTTGTAAATATTATGAATCTGCTCAGGGTTTTCAGGTTCACGGGGAACACTCAATTTATGGACTAGTCAGACAGTTACTATTTAACTCGCAATCTCAAAATGGATGCAGTACAAAATTATTAGGAAAATCTTAGCTTTTTTTGTAATGTAATTCTGGAATCATGCTATATCTCTGCATGAAGTACTAAGATGCAACAAATTACCTCTCATTGTTTTACAGCTCTCCAAAGTATATTTTAAATATTAATAAAATGTAGTCAGTAACCACGTTTCCATCTAACCTTTTTATGCGAGTAAAGTGCATGCTGTATAAAACAACAGGCCTTATGGAAATAGAAAATGTTTCAGTAAACATTACAAATGTCGACGAAACAAAATACACTAGACAAGGTGGGATCTTTTTGTGAAATGAATTATGCGAGAAATGTTGGTGGAAACGCTTTTAAGAAAATATTGATAGAATAACTATCAAATCGAAGTAAACTGGGAATTTAACTGCAAAAGGTATTTCTATGTGCAACAAGTCAATTTGATGGAAACATCTCTGGTTGGAAAATGCACATATTTTTATGAAATTCTGTTGCCAATTGGATGGAAACCTAGCTAGTAGCTATGTTACCATTAACTTGTCCATTAACTTTTTTTGACATTTAGAAAGTGTCACGTCCTGACCAGTAAAGGGGTTATTTGTTATTGTAGTTTGGTCAGGACGTGGCAGGGGGTGTTTGTTTAGAGTGTTTCGGGGTTTGTTGGGCTATGTTCTTATGTAAGAGGGGTGTTTGTTTTATGTGTTTCGGGGTTTGTG
Source organism: Salmo salar (assembly GCF_965601325.2). Classification (NCBI taxonomy): domain Eukaryota; kingdom Metazoa; phylum Chordata; class Actinopteri; order Salmoniformes; family Salmonidae; genus Salmo; species Salmo salar. The sequence goes on from NC_138303.1 coordinate 88,064,837, forward strand.
GTTAATGTTCGATGTTAGTATATTTCTATGTTCGTTCTAGTCTTTCTATTTCTATGTTTAGTTAATGGGGTTGACCTTCAATTGGAAGCAGCTGCTCCTCGTTGCTTCTAATTGAAGGTCCTATTTAAGAGGGGTGTTTTCTATGGGATTCTGTGGGTAGTTGTTCCTAGTTTAGTGTGTGTGCACCTGACAGGACTGTTTCGTTTTGTTCTTTTTTTGTATATGTATTTATTTGTTTCTCCTTCTTCAAAATAAAAAGATGAGTATACATATTCCTGCTGCATTTTGGTCCAATCCTTACGACAAATGTTTGCATAGAAAATAGATTTCCTGCTAGGGTGCGTTTCCATTTAACTATCTTGACGCAATGACGTCACACCCCAAAAATGAATGTAGTGGTTGAAGTGTGCCCATTACCCTTTCAGGCAAATTATGTGCCAACGTATCACCACGGTCCGTGCCATGGTGAACACTCATTTAGATCTGAAATAATTGGATGGTGAAACTTGCCAGCCAACCAGAAAAGCAAGGTGAAGCAATTCAGACATTGTTGAAAGTCAGGACAATTTTTGTCCTGCAAAGAAACATTATTTTTACAGTTTAACAAATGTATTTAGTAAGCAGTAGACATTTAGAATTAAATGTGGAGTGGAGCTTTGTGGTGTGGTAAGGTTGGACCGAGATGCAGAGAAGAGACCAGACGAGGAATCAGTGGTTAAGGATAAATGTAATGCTTTACTGAGAAACGGTAGCCGCAGGATCACAGTACACTTAAAAACAACAAACACTAAGTCTCAAACTTACTCAGGAAACAAATGCACACAGTAAACAATTCAAGCTTTTGCAAAGGACAACAGAAAACACACCTCTTTTAACAGGGAAAAATTTAATTGGACACACGTGAGTGTCGTTAATGACTTTAGGACTGTCTCTGCTCCCCTCTGGTGACAGATTTATAGTTACGCGGTGACATCATATGCGCCGCGTACTTTCAAAATTATAATTGGCAATAATCATTTATTTGAAAAACACCGTTTCCATAATGTACAATAAAGAAAGTTCAAGAAAATAAAAATCCACCCCTTTCTAAAGGATAAAATGTTGTCGATCTTGAAAATGTCTCCAATATCTGACGTTTCCATTACATACACTACATGACCAAAAGTATGTGGACACCTGCTCGTTGAACATCTCATTCCAACATCTTGGGCATTAATATGGAGTTGGTCCCCCTTTGCTGCTATAACAGCCTCCACTCTTCTGGGAAGGCTTTTCACTAGATGTTGGACCATTGCTGCGGGGATTTGCTTTCATTCAGCCACAAGAGCATTAGTGAGGTCGGGCACTGATGTTGGGCGATTAGGCCTGGCTCGCAGTCGGCGTTCCAATTCATCCCAAAGGTGCTCGATGGGGATGAGGTCAGGGCTCTGTGCAGCCCAGTCAAGTTCTTCCACACTGATCTCAACAAACCATTTCTTTATGGACCTGGCATTGTGCACGTGGCATTGTCATGCTGAAACAGGAAAGGGCCTTCCCCAAACTTTTGCCACAAAGTTGAAAGCACAGAATCGTCTAGAATGTCATTGTATGCTGTAGTGTTAGTATTTCCTTTCAGTTGCACTAAGGGTCCTAACCCAAACTATGAAAATCAGCCCCAGACCATTATTCCTCATCCACCAAACTTTACAGTTGGCATTATGCACTCGAGCAGGTAGCATTCTCCTGGCATTGACCAAACCCAGATTCGTCCATCAGACTGCCAGATGGTGAAGCATGATGCATCACTCTAGAGAACGCGTTTTCACTGCTCCAGAGTTCTACACCACTCCAGCCGACGCTTGGCATTGCGCATGGCGATCTTAGGCTTGCGTGTGGCGGCTCGGCCATGGAAACCCATTTCATAAATCTCCCGACGAAAAGTTATTGTGCTGGCGTATTGTCGTGTCTTTGCTATTCCGGATTAAGTGATATGACAAGCTATTTTATAAAATAATTTCTCTGTAATTAATATTACCTGATTAAACTAATCATGTAAATGTAATTAACTAGAAAGTCAGGGCACCACAGAAGAATGTTTATAGAGCTGTTGTCTTCCGAATAAACTCTTAAAGACCTGGTAATCTTTTATATCAATAGCAGTCAATTATTAATCGTCACCTTATTCAGTCTCATCTGATCGTCGTAAAATGTTTGGTTATTTTCACGAACGCTGGCTAACAAGTTGAATCAGCAATACAAAATTTGGTTTAATTATTTATTTACTAAATAACTAAATAATCACACAGAATTACATATACACAGGATGGATCATATATTGATTACTAATTATGTCATACAAGAAAACGTCCCTGATGGACGGAACCGATATGACGGCTGGTTACACAAAGAAAGGGGGTTGGGTTTGAATGAAAGCGCGGGAAGACTGAGGAATAAAAGGATTGGGTCTCTATCAGACCTTATGAAGCTATGCTATTGTAAATACAGAATCTTATGCATTCTAAATAACCACCATTTGGAAAAGGAAAATGCAAGAAATATTTGCTCTGAGCTGTGCTTCGATAGATTGGTCATAGATGGAAGGCTGGGTTGCCCAGCAGATATCTCTCTTGTCCTTTGAAGAATATGACTTGTTGTAGTACCCTGTCTTTCTGAAGAGATTGTCCGTTCTTTCCTAGCCCACTTTTATAGCTGCTGCTGCTAACTCGATGTCTAGGATGTATCACTTCTTTAGTGAATAAGAGTTCAAAGTTCATACCAAGTTGCCATACTATAAGCTCATGCTATATTCTGGCTGGTATAGTCGAAATTCATCCTTCCAACGTTTCGATCATCACCTCCAAGTGGAAATTGGCCCTTTTAAACGTATGGACATTAGTCTTCACGTCACCGGGAGCACAATGTTTATTTCGTTAGGTTGTAGTCGTTCAACTATTCGCAAACAGAGCTCACGCTGAGGTTGGCTTAGTTCTGTAGTTGATATTAGCCCTTTTAAATGTATGGACAGCAGTCCTCACGTCATGAGGTGGAGAGAATGACGTGTTTCATAGTTCAACCATTGTCTGTTCACATGGGCGGGGCCACTGAGTTGGGCATAGTTCACTTATGAAAACAATTCTGTCATTTAGAAGCTAAAATTACATATCCTCTTTTCACAAATAGTTTCATATTTAAACATTTAAATTGCACAACAATTCCATGTGAATCTGATAACTAGAATGTGTAGACTTTCCAAGATACAGTTCATGTCATCCTATCATCAGTAATAAAGTCTCAGACGACAACTGATCTGACATCATATTCTTTAAGTACCAACGGATATTTTCAACTGGTTGGATTACCGAAATATGGTTCCGTTCCCCAGCCTTTTGATGTTACTGACTCTCTTTATTAACAAAGGGCTTTCCAAGAGTCAAATCTGTAGAGTTGAGAGAGAAAGGGGGAAAGGTATTTATGGGGGTCATAAACCTCACCAACAGGGCAATGTCATGACAGTGTCTTCCAGAGGCAGTTTGGAACGCGGTAGTGAGTGTTGCAACCAAGGAAAGATGATTTTTACTCACTATGCAGTTCAGCACTCGGTGGTCCAGTTCTGTTAGCTTGTGTGGCCTACCACTTCGTGGCTGAGCTGTTGATGCTCCTAGACATTTCCACTTTCCAACAACAGCACTTACAGTTGACCGGGGCAGCTCCAGCAGGGAAGAAACTAGGGGTTTTCAAACTTGGGTCTGCGTTAGTACAGTGGGGGTCCACTAATTTAAAAAAGATATATATTTTTGTTTTTTTGGGGGGGGGGGGGGGTTTATGTGAAAAATACTTATTATGAATATTGCTAGCAGCAACAGAATACCATCATGGATACCATTGATTGTCAAAATACTTTCCCCTGTGGACTATTGCTCTTAGTCTTAAAGGACATAAGGCCTAGCTTGTATATTTCTTTTTTTTTCTTCTGGACTTTCTTTGGATTATTATGCAGACTGCCAACTGAACCCTGATTTCATTACAGAAAAAACTAAAAGGTAAGGTTGGCAAGGCACAGTCCACCAAGGCTAGCCACATAGGATGATGGCATATTTTGTTAACAGTTATCACATAATGCTAGTTGACTGGGCACTGATTCAGTTTAGGTGTAATACCTGGATGGATTAATCATACACTGAATGTGTTTGTTAGGAAAACTACGCAACCACTATGTGCAGCATATGTACAATTTAATTTCTGGCTGGTCATGAGCGCTATTGATGCACCCAATCTCCTTGCCTGCTCTGAGACCAGGTGGCATGCTGGGGCTCCCACTAGCCCATCTAGGTGTTCACATGGGTTGAGCTGCCACAGCCCCCTGCATAATGAAATGTTGACTCTTATCTAATGTGGTGTGGGCCCAGGGCCAAGCAAACACAGCAGCTGTTACGCGAGCCCTGCCTGCTGCCCCCTCAGGATTCTGAGTGAGGCCTGACCGAACAGTGAGATGGAGCCTAAATCATTCTAAAGCAGGGGAGCATTTGGACCACTGTCAAGTATTTCTATGATAGGTGTCAGAGCCTGAGGGATGATGTTGCATCCTTATTGTGATGTGAAATGTCCAGCAATCTCTGCATGTTAGTTGTGTTTTTAATTAGAGTTGATATGTTGCACCTGGTGGTGGAACACATAGATAGATCTCCAGTAGCTACAGATTGTACACCAGATAATGTGATATAAACAAAGATTGTTGGTATCCATTACTGGACATTACAGGTTCGCCCATAAAAAACGTCACCAGAGATTTTTCAACTAACCTGTTATTGGTGATACTATCTTCATTCTCGATTCAAATGTCTAGCAGTTTCTTACTGGTGATAAAAATGTTATTTCATGTAACAAATCAAACATTAAACCTTGTAAACAATTCATGGTAACCTCGTGAACAATTCATTTAGACCTGGCCAGTGGTGATTTTAGCATGTAAATCTTGGTGGGGCAAACTAACAAACATTTTTTTTAGATGCATGCCAGCAAAGCCACTACATAACAAAACACAATACTAAACAATACATTCATTTCACACTAACAAATGACAAATGGTGCCCAAAAATTGTTAGGGCCTACATAAAGCTGTCCCTTACCACTGGTACACATGGCTATCAGCAGAGCCTTGTCTGGCAGCGAAACAGTTCATTCAGCCTCATTTACTGCCTTTTAAAAAAAACATAGCTGATATGGATAACTTGCTTAAACAAATTTGGTTTCTACTGACAATTGAGATGTACGAACTATGGCATAAGGGGATGACGAGCGGATAAGAGGCAATCTGTAATTTAGATGAAGATATTAATTAGCGAGATAGTTATATTGACTACGTCCGTCCTATCAGTTCAGCACTTTTGAAATGTACAGCGAAAGAATTCAGAACAAGGGCCGTTCTTACAGTATTCTGCCTGTACTCCAAGTCAGAACTGTAGGATAAATAAAGGGGGAATATAAGCATACAATGAAAGCTCTTAACATATTTGATGATTACATTTCTCTAAACAGGCTATACATGTGCACCACCAAGTCAGAACAGTAGGCTAAGTTATGAGGGGGAAAGGGACCAAATTATTAGGGTGAGGCACATGGGCTACTAACAGCTTACTACACATTATACATTTAGTATTACTTTCTTAGCTACAGTATACATTTCTCCCTGGCATATCACATCATTTATGCAGCAGTATACAAGACATTTTTGGACTCACATTGTTGTGCTGTGCTCACTTGAACAGGGAGGTGGTGCAGCGGCCCTTGTGGGAAAATTTTGTATTCAAAGTTTGGCATTCTTTGGATTTATGGTGCTTTCAAAATAACTGGGAAATCGGGAAAAAAAACGAAGTCGAATCATGACATCAGTAATCTTCAGGCCAGAGTTCCTGACTTGGAATTCCGAGTTGGATGACCGTTCAAAACGTATTTTCCCAGTCGGAGGTAATTTTTTTCAGAGTTCCCAGTTGTCTTGAACTCACTGACGTCTGAGATTTCCCAGGTCCGAGTTCCCACTTGTTTTGAGTTGGAATGTTTATCCTTTTAAGCTTGGCAAAGAGACCCTTAAACCCAGACTTGGACCACACACCCACTCCACTCAATAGCAGGCTAGTGATTGCTTTGCTACGCTTGCAGTTAGCCACAGATTCCTTCCAAACCACTCATTGTTGAATTCGCGATTTCCAACTTCTGTAATGTTTATGTCCAATGGCCGATGAGCACCAATACGTTTTATCTATAATTTCCCCTATGGTCTGTTTTTTCCGCTGGCTGCCTCACCACCACAGAAAGCACTGAGCTAGGCTGAAACACCTGCATTTTGGAGCTGCCTTACTCAAGAAAACAAAAAAATACCATGTTTGTGTACGGCTTTATTAACTCAATGATATTTTATTTTTTTACATTGTTTGCAAACTGATATGTGATACGTATTAATGCCAAAATAACATGCAAAACAGGTGGGGCTCAAAACAGGTGGGGCACCACCTACAACGGGATAGGGACATTTTAGAAGATACATGTTTGGCCAAATCGAGAATGAAGACAGCATCACCAATACCAGGTTAGTTGATACATCTCTGGTGACGGTTTGTATGGGCAAACTTGTAATACCCAGTAATGGAAACCAAAAATCTTTCTGTAGCTAGAGTTCCAGCATCCCTGAGAGCCTTTGCAAAGGTCATACACTAAAATCAGCAAAGCTTTGTAAAAGGTGCTTCTGTTCAACAGAAAATGTAGAGAACATTTCGATTTTCACAAATCTCAGAAACGTACAGAGCAGTCCTATAGAATTCGAGGAGCTTGAAACAATCTGATGTCACTCTCTAAATTATCTATTCAGGGGGGTATTTTACAGCAACCAGTAAGTCTCAAGACCACATCTGCAGGCTTGTAGAGTTACTAAACCTGCAGCACACAGTTAACAGGAAATATTGGCTAGCCTAATATCATTGACAGAGTGTAACAGTATTATAGACTTTTGTGAGGTCTTGGATCACTGGGGAAACTGACCTCACTTTCATATTGAGGAAGTGTAATCAATAACTATAGACTGTAAGCCAGTAGTGCTGAGTGATTAGTGCTTTTTGAGGTCGGTTCGGTTTCGGTTAGATTCTGGAAAAATAATCACGGTTTTCGATTTCGGTTTTGATGAAAACTAAATTTCATTAAATGCACTATGCATTATGTGGGTTGAATGCTGTAACAACATAAACCAGAATAAAATAATTAATACAAGTCCCATGATGGTGGTGACTGCCTCACTTACTAATCCTAATTTCTTCACATTCTTTACTTTAATAACATATTTCAGTTGTTGTGTAAATTATATTTGTTTTATTTTGTGACTTTATTGTTTCATTCCAAGTCATCATCTCTGTCACGACTTCCACCGAAGTCGGCTCCTCTCCTTGTTCGCGCGGCGTTCGGCGGTCGACGTCACCGGCCTTCTAGCCATCGGCGCTACATTTTTCATTGTTCCATTTGTTTTGTCTTGCTCTCCGCACACCTGGTTTACATTCCCTAATCACATTGTATATATTTATTCCTCTGTTACCCCCATGTCCTTGTGTGGAATTGTTTTTGTTACATGTTCAGTGTGCCGCGCCAGGCTGGTTATTTCCCCCTGGGTATTCTTGTGTAACCCATGGGAGGTTGGATTATTACGTTTGTTCTGTGATGCTATTTTGCGCATTTCTCTTTTGCTTTTTGGCTGGAGGTTTGACTCTGTTGCGTCCGTTTGTTGTGCTTCTGCCCAAATAAAGAGTGCGCCTGATCACAACTCTCTGCTCTCCCGCACCTGACTTCAACACCAGTAGCGCATACGCTGACAGAATTCTACACCACCCATGGAGTCAGCAGGAGCAGGTACCCCGGCTAGTGGAGTCGAGGAACGCGTCCGAGAACACTCGGTGCTGCTGCAACATCTCGGCACCACGATGGACCGCGTTGTCCAGACCATGGACTGCTGGGAGAGACAGGGAGTCTCTCCAGTGCCTCGACCAGCACAACCAGGGGTATCTCTACCCGTCCCTCCTGGATCCGATCCCAGTGGGATGCGTCTCTCCCTTCCCAGTGAGTATGATGGGACGGCAGCACGGTGCCAGGGGTTCCTATTACAGCTGGACCTATACCTGGCCACCGTTTACCCAGCTCCCTCGGGAAGGGAGAGGGTGTCTGCCCTCGTCTCATGCCTCTCAGGGAGAGCTCTGGAGTGGGCAAATGCCGTGTGGGGAGAAGGAGATGCGGCGTTGGACCACTTCGAAGAGTTTACCCGTGGCTCTTCCACCTGAGGCAGGGGACGAGGAGCGCCCAGGAGTTCGCCCTAGAATTCCGGACTTTGGCCGCCGGAGCAGGATGAAACGACAGGGCCCTTATCGACCACTACCGATGCAGCCTGCGCGAGGACGTCCGGCAGGAGTTGGCCTGCAGGGATGCCACCATCACCTTTGACCAACTGGTGGATTTGTCCATCCGGTTGGATAACCAGCTGGTCACCCGCAGACGTCCAGAGAGGGCTCTGTTGGTCCCATCTTCCAGCACACCCGCTCCGGTGACCATGGAGCTGGGAGGGGCTGCGCTTAGGGAGGCTGGAGGGGGGGCCTTCACGTGCACGATCTGTGGCCGCAGAGGGCACACTGCCGGTCGGTGCCGGGTTGGTCCCTCTGGGAGTCGAGGCAGCAGGCAGGGCTCTCTGGTGTCACCCCAGGTGAGTAGGCACCACTCTCATCCAGAGCCCTCTGTTGACCACCTGTTTGTTCATGTTTGTTTTCCTGAGTTTTCCCCGCATTCCCAGCATAAGGCGCTCGCCGATTCAGGAGCAGCTGGGAATTTTATCAACAGAGCGTTCGCCCTTAGTTTAGGGATTCCCATTGTTCCTGTGGTTAGACCTTTCCCGGTACACGCTCTGGATAGTCGACCATTAGGGCCGGGATTAATTAGGGAAGCCACCTTCTCCCTGGCCATGGTGACGCGGGGGAGTCACGAGGAGAGAATCAGTCTCTTCCTCATTGACTCTCCTGCGTTTCTCGTGGTACTAAGCCTTCCCTGGTTGGCTCGTCATGACCCCACCATTTCATGGCAACAGAGGGCTCTAACGGGGTGGTCGCGAGAGTGCTAGGGGAGGTGTGTAGGGGTTTCCGTTGGTGCTACCATGGTGGAAAGTCCAGACCAGGTCTCCACCGTGCGCATCCCCCCAGAATATGCCGATTTGGCTCTCGCCTTCTCCAAAAAGAAGGCGACTCGATTACCACCCCATTGACCGGGGGATTGTGCGATAAATCTCCTGGTAGACGCTGCACTTCCCAGGAGTCACGTGTATCCCCTGTTGCAAGCGGAGACGGCGGCTATGGAGACATATGTCTCTGAATCCCTGCGTCAGGGGTACATTCGGCCCTCCACTTCACCTGCCTCCTCGAGTTTCTTTTTCGTGAAGAAGAAGGAGGGAGGTCTGCGCCCTTGCATTGACTATCAAGGTCTCAATCAAATCCCGGTGAGGTACAGTTACCCGCTACCACTCATCGCCACGGCGATTGAGTCAATGCACGGGGCGCGCTTCTTCACTAAATTGGATCTCAGGAGCGCTTACAACCTGGTGCGTATCCGGGAGGGGGACGCGTGGAGGACGGCATTCAGTACCACCTCAGGGCATTATGAGTACCTCGTCATGCCGTACGGGTTAATGAATGCTCCATCAGTCTTCCAATCCTTTGTAGACAACATTTTCAGGGACCTGCACAGGCAGGGTGTAGTGGTGTATATCGATGAGACTCTTATATACTCTGCTACACGCGCCGAGCATGTGTCCTTGGTGCGCAGGGTACTTGGACGACTGTTGGAGCATGACCTGTACGTAAAGGCTGAGAAATGCCTGTTCTTCCAGCAGGCCGTCTCCTTCCTAGGGTATCACATTTCCACATCAGGGGTGGAGATGGAGAGTGACCGCATTTCAGCCATGCGTAATTGGCCGACTACCACCACGGTAAAGGAGGTGCAGCGGTTTTTAGGGTTTGCCAATTACTACCGGAGATTTATCTGGGGTTTTGGCCAGGTGGCTGCTCCCATTACCTCACTGCTGAAGGGGGGTCCTGTACGTTTGCAGTGGTCGGCTGAGGTGGACAGGGCTTTTGGACACCTAAGGGCTCTGTTTACCTCAGCTCCCGTGCTGGCCCATCCGGATCCTTCTTTGGGGTTCATAGTGGAGGTGGACGTGTCCGAGGCTGGGATAGGAGCCTTGATCTCTCAGCGCTCGGACACGCCACTGAAGCTCTGCCCCTGTGCCGTCTTCTCGAAGAAGCTCAGCCCGGCGGAGCGGAACTATGATGTGGGGGACCGGGAGTTGTTGGCTGTGGTTAAAGCGTTGAAGGCATGGAGACATTGGCTTGAGGGGGCTAAACACCCTTTTCTCATCTGGACTGACCACCGCAACCTGGAGTAAATCCTCGTCAGGCAAGGTGGGCCATATTTTTCACCCGTTTTGTGTTTACCCTGTCCTACAGACCAGGTTCCCAAAATGTGAAGGCAGACACACTGTCCCGGCTGTATGACACAGAGGAGCGGCTCACGGATCACACTCCCGTACTCCCGGCCTCCTGCCTGGCAGCGCCGGTCGTGTGGGAGCTGGACGCGGACATTGAGCAGGCGTTGCGTACAGAGCCCGCTCCCCTCCAGTGTCCAGCTGGACAGTCTGTACGTTCCGTCTGCTGTCCGCGACCGGCTGATCTATTGGGCCCACACGTCACCCTCCTCTGGTCATCCTGGTATCGGTCGGACGGTGCGCTGTCTTAGTGGAAAGTACTGGTGGCCCACTTTGGCTAAGGACGTGAGGGTTAATGTTTCCTCCTGCTCGGTGTGTGCCCAGTGCAAGGCTCCTAGCCACCTGCCCAGAGGTAAGTTACAACCCTTACCCGTTCCACAACGGCCGTGGTCGCACCAGTCGGTAGATTTCCTGACCAATCTTCCTCCCTCACAGGGTAACTCCGCGATCCTGGTCGTTGTGGATAATTTTTCTAAGTCCTGTCATCTCCTCCCTTTGCCCGGTCACCCTATGGCCCTACAGACTGCGGAGGCCTTGTTTACACACATCTTCCGGCACTATGGGGTGCCTGAGGATATGGTGTCTGATCGGGGTCCCCAGTTCACGTCAAGGGTCTGGAGGGCGTTCATGGAACGTCTGGGGGTCTCGGTCAGCCTTACCTCAGGTTTTCACCCCGAGAGTAACAGGCAGGTGGAGAGAGTAAACCAGGATGTGGGTATGTTTCTGAGGTCCTATTGCCAGGACCGGCCGGGGGAGTGGGCAGCGTTCGTGCCCTGGGTAGAGATGGCCCAGAACTCACTCCGCCACTCCTCCACTAACCTCACCCCCTTCCAGTGTGTATTGGGGTACCAGCCGGTTCTGGCTCCTTGGCATCAGAGTCAGACCGAGGCTCCTGTGGTGGACGACTGGTTCCGGTGCGTGGAGGAAACATGAGACACCGCCCCTGTCCACCTTCAGCGTGCTGTGCTGCGCCAGAAAGTGGGCGCAGACCGTTACCGCAGTGAGGCCCTGCCCTGCCGGAAGCTGGGTTTCTGGGGCCATTCAATGTCCTGAGGAGAGTGAACAAGGTGTGTTACAGGTTACAGCTTCCCCCCGATTACCGTATTAACTTCTTACATCTAGACATTCCGCTAGCGGAACACTGCTCCAATATCCAATGATAGGGCGTGGCGCGAAATACAAACTCCTCGAAAATCTGAAAACTTCCATTTTTCAAACATATGACTATTTTACACCATTTTAAAGACAAGACTCTCCTTTATCTAACCACACTGTCCGATTTCAAAAAGGCTTTACAACGAAAACAAAACATTAGATTATGTCAGGAGAGTACCCAGCCAGAAATAATCAGACACACATTTTTCAAGCTAGCATATAATGTCACAAAAACCCAAACCACAGCTAAATGCAGCACTAACCTTTGATGATCTTCATCAGTTGACACTCCTAGGACATTATGTTATACAATACATGCATGTTTTGTTCAATCAAGTTCATATTTATATCAAAAACCAGCTTTTTACATTAGCATGTGACGTTCAGAACTAGCATTCCCACCAAACACTTCCGGTGAATTTAATAAATTACTCACGATAAACGTTCACAAAAAACATAACAATAATTTTAAGAATTATAGATACAGAACTCCTTTATGCAATCGCGGTGTCCGATTTTAAAATAGCTTTTCGGTGAAAGCACATTTTGCAATATTCTGAGTAGATAGCCCGGCCATCACAGGCTAGCTATTTTGACACCCACCAAACTCAGATTTACTATAAGAAAAATTGGATTACCTTTGCTGTTCTTCGTCAGAATGCACTCCCAGGACTTCTACTTCAACAACAAATGTTGGTTTCGTTTCAAATAATCCATAGTTATATCCAAATAGCGGCGTTTTGTTTGTGCGTTCAAGACACTATCCGAAGGGTAACGAAGGGTGACGCGCCCGCATGTATCGTGACAAAAACTTTCAAAATATTCCATTACCGTACTTCGAAGCATGTCAAACGCTGTTTAAAATCAATTTTTATGCGATTTTTCTCGTAAAATAGCGATAATATTCCGACCGGGAGTCGTTGTTTTCGTTCAAAGACTGAAAATGTAAAATGGACTCTTCACGTGCACGCGCGCACCCGTCTCATTGTTCTCAGATCAACCACTATCCAATTGCGCTACTGTTTTTCAGCCATGGCCTGCAAAGTCATCATTCAACATTCTGGCGCCTTCTGAGAGCCTATGGGAGCCTTAGAAAGTGTCACGTTACAGCAGAGATCCTCTGTTTTCAATAAAGAGGCTAAAGAAGACCAAGAAATGGTCAGAGAGGGCACTTCCTGTTTGGAATCTTCTCAGGTTTTGGCCTGCCATATGAGTTCTGTTATACTCACAGACACCATTCAAACAGTTTTAGAAATTGTAGGGTGTTTTCTATCCAAATCAAACAATTATATGCATATTCTAGTTTCTGGGCAGGAGTAATAAACAGATTAAATCGGGTACGTTTTTTATCCGGCCGTGAAAATACTGCCCCCTATCCATAACAGGTTAACCCCTCATTCCATGTGTTTCTCCTCAGGCCGATGGTGGTTGGTCCGCTCAAGGAGTCTGAGGTGCGGGAGGTTCCTCCGCCCCCTCGATGTCCAGAGGCGTACTCCGTGCGTTCCATCCTGGATTCGAGGCGTCGGGCGAGGGGCCTTCAGTACCTCGTGGAGTGGGAGGGGTATGGTCCGGAGGAGAGGTGCTGGGTTCCGGTGGCGGACGTGTTGGACCCTGAACTGGACCCTGGATCGCCCTGCGCCTCGCCCTCCGGGTCGTCCCCGAGGCCGGTGTCGGCAAGGGGGTGGGGTGGTAATGTCACAACTTCCACCGAAGTCGGCTCCTCTCCTTGTTCGGGTTGGCGTTTGGCGGTCGAAGTCACTGGCCTTCTAGCCATCGCCGCTCCATTTTTCATTGTTCCATTTGTTTTGTCTTGTTCCCCGCACACCTGGTTTACATTCCCTAATCACATTGTATATATATATATATATATTCCTCTGTTCCCCCCATGCCCTCATGACTTCAACACCAGTAGCGCATACGCTGACAATCTCATCTCTATAGAGCTGCTGCCTATGCTGTCTGACAAAGTTGTTCTTCAAAGTAAATAAGGCATACTTTTATGACTGCTGAATATCAACTATCAATCACTTAGATCATGTATTTTCAGGTAAAGATAACTCGCGAAGCAAATGCTCTAACCCTCTCCATCATGCATTCTATGTATCTTTTACATAGCAGGAGTAAAAAAACAAACTGACTGGACAAGTAGGCGCAATGAATTATGGTCATTGTAGTTAATTACCACGTTTCCTGCGCTAAACTATGTATTTATCTGATTTATCTCAAGGGAAACTGTGCATTGTGTGCATTGAACTCCCCGAAAAAACCTGAACAAAATGGAATTCAAATAATTTAACCAACATCAGTCAATTAGTTGTTTGAAAACCAAAAAATAACCGACACTTTGATTAATCGCTCAGCACTATATGCTAGATAATGTGATATAACCAAAGATTTTTTGTGTCCATTACTGGGCGTTACAGGAAAGCCCCATACAAACCGCCGCCATATATTTTTCAACTGATCTTAAAATGTTTAGTTTCTAGGTGCAGGTGGTTTACAAAAATCATGGACATTTCTGAAAGATATTAAATCCATGTTTTGTATCGAGTGAGATAGGCGTCTTGCATGTGTGTAGATATTTGTTTTGGTTGCACTGTATGACGCTCTGTCATCTACTTCTAGAAACGACTTGTTCCTGCAAAGATGCTGGGAAATGCTAGATGAACAAAATATGGATGTAATATCTTCGTGAGTTAATTTTTTTTTTTTTACCACCTGCAACTTGAAACTGACATTTATAAGATACTTTTTTCACTGAAGCGAGAACATAGAACGTATCGCGAAGAACAGGTTAGTTGACAAATCTATGACGGCGGTTTGTATGGGGCTTTCCTGTAACGCCCTGTAACGGACACCAAAATCTTTGGTTATATCACATTATCTGGCATACAATTTGTAGCTAGTGCAACCCATAAAACGTGTCTAGTCTATCATACAGCTGTGAGGTCTTCTCATCTACATGATACAATATGTCTATAATGGACATTGGTATTCAACCATGCTACAGTGAACATAGCAGTGACCCATCTAGGGGTTTGCTACTGTATTAGCTTGAAAAGCAGGTCGAATTTTCTCCAACCTGCCTCATGTGTTGCCCGAGTGATACATTGCATCCCTTGACCCAGATAACTCTCTTTTGCTGACATTGTGTTCAGTGAAAATGTGCTGATGTTCCAGTATAAAAGCATCCCTGTAGTGTTTATGTAGTTCTAACCTCCAACACCATTCTGCAAACAGGCCTCACCCAGTAGACAAGGCCTTTGAAATCCCTCCTAATACTGACATGCTTCTGGGAATAAAGAAGTGAACACAACTGGGTAATGTCCGGCACCGCTAAATTAATCCTGCTTGCTTCGAGCCAATGTTTCAGGTTAGAGTTACTACAGGTTACAAAGGTGTTCAGAAGGTGTCATCATAACGAAGGCATTCATAACAGTGCATCATAACTAAAGCGTAGTTGTGACCAATCCTACCATTTACTACATTACATGTTTTTATGTGTTGGTGATATGTCAGATCTTGACATTTAATGCGTGAGTGCATCAGTTATGCCCAACACATATCTGACACCTCCATAGAACAGCAGAGGCTGCCCAGGGCTGTTGCTCAGCATTGTACTGAAAGCGCCAAAAGATTAGCTCACTGAAAGGTTACACAAAATGTTAGCATCTTGAGTTCAAGGAATGTCTCCACATAAAGAGTTAAGAACTTAATGGTTGACTTGTGTGTGAGGTCCTGTATTTCAGATTCCAGTGTAAATAAAACAGTATTTTACTTTAAATCCAGCAAATATGTGAGACCAAAGTAGCCCAGCTGCAGTTCCTGTTTATGGGACTTGTCCGGAGCAAGGACTCTTATGAGGCACAGCTGAATAATCAACGTTCAATTAGGGGTAAATATTGAACTTCGGATCACAAGATTTTACATATCCTTTAATGTTCTGTCAAAATGCCTTTTATCCCCCAGTTTGTAATTGTTCTGTCTTGGTTATTTTCATGTTAAAGCCTACTGGTGATATTGGTTAAACTTTTGTGCATATCAAATAGTTACATATGGGTGATATTCTGCTGCCAGAGATGGTTCAGCAAAATCACATAAGTAACTAACTTGTAAATGGGACAAAAGTTTGTCTGAAAGTTCCTCTCTCTACCCTTCATGATGTTCCCTTCCCTCTCTTCTGTTTCTGCTTACTCTGCAGCTAAAGTGTGTCATGCTCTGTGGGAAAGACCTTCCTGAAGTGCCTGGGTAAAGTCTTCCCTCATCACACCTCACACACAACTCAGTTGAACCTGAGACTGCAGCTGTGTCATTAAATGAATGTTAATGCTAGAAGGTTCTGTTTCCTAGCTCCATATTGTTGGTACCTTTCCAATTAACTTCACACAGCTGAGAGACATCATGGTACATTTAATAAGAGAAAGGTAGAGGATTTATTCAAATTAACTCATTTTCTCAAAGGCAATATCAAAACATCTCATCTGACTTAAAGCAGCTATCAGCAGCAGAAATAATAACCAAATGTTGTCCCTGCCCCTGTTTCGATAAAAAACAGAGAGATGGGGCTTTAGAAATGTAACCACTCTCAAAATTATAGACAGAGTTTTGAGACTATATAGTGTTTGTTTACATTAACTTTTTTTACAAACATTGTTGTAAAACAAGCTTATATTTTGGGTTCTGATGGGTTATGACAGAATTAAGCTCATGAGGCATGTATTATTTATATTCTTCAAGAATAAATGGGTACATATAATTAATTTATAGATCCAAAAATGGATGTAACAACTGCTGATTGCCCCCTTAAAGACATGTAATGTATAATGTGATGTTTATTCTGTTAGCACAAGATGAAAATGTAAGGTGTATTTTCATAGGAATGCAGTAAAAAACTGCATTCTCTAGCCTGTCACAAAAGGGCTTTCCAGACCAGTTGTGAAGACAAATTATATTAATTTGAACTTATTTTATTTTATTTTGCAGAATTTTAGGACTCCCAGCAAGCATACACATACTGTACATATTAACGGTGGATTCCAACCTTTGACCTTGTGACCCCAGGGGAACAAAGCTGTTCGCAACACCAGCCCATAATGATCTGTGAAGAGACAGACGTGATATCACAAAGCCCTCGCCACAATTGATTCCAGTTTTCCGTGCTAAAAGACTAACATGAACATGTGGCATCAAGCTTACACATTAGAAGTCTTTCCAAAGTAACTTCATGGTATTTCTAAATTGTTCCAGGGAGCCTCTGAATTTCCACTGCTTTTCCTCATGGGGGAAGTTGCAGCCAAGCGAATCGTTCTTCTGATGACTTCACTTCCCACTGGCTTTCTGTAGGGACAGTCTTTTCTCTCCTCCATTTCTTTGGCAAGAAGGTGATGCATCCCCCCGTTCCCTTAAGGCTGGCAGATCACTAGTGAACGTGTCATTGGGGGATAATATCGTCATAATCGATTACCCTCAAGTGAGGTGTGGTCAATTAGAGAACGCCTTTGGCCGGAAATAGAAGTCCAGAGGATTTTGAACAATACTTTTCTATGACCTGATCTTGTTTCTTTGTCAAAGGAGCATTACGAATGAATGGAAACCTTAATTGCAATTGGTTCACAATGGCTTGAAATGAGTATTACAGCATATTGCAGTGGAGGAAATCTGGTTTGCGTGACAGCAAAGCATATGCATGATGCCTCTGCCAATCTGAATTTGGGCACGCACGGATCAGATTAATGAGAATGAAAGGGAGAGGCAGCCATCTCTAGCAATCCAACACGGCTCATTTCATTCTGGACAGAAACACTGTCGGGACAAATGGACTGTGACTCCATTTAAATCATAAGCGCCACATCTATACCTCACTGTGTAGCCCAGCAGCAGAACTGCAGTAGAACATGTGCTAAACCTACACGTTTCCTCCTGATTCTAAAAACATCCTGTAAAACAGCCTTGCTGTAAGCCCAACTGGCTGTGCTGAATTTCCTCACATTCACACGCCTTTAAGAGGAGCTTCCTGCTTATGTTCACTTCCTCAACTGTCATAAACTTAAGTGTTGGGTGTGAATTTAGATAGAAAAATGGGTCAAGAATAACAGATAAACATTTACAGAGGGAATTTTCAATGGGAAGTTTTATAAACAAAAGGATAGTCGTAAACAATAAAATGTCAGCACTGTATGTACAGTATGTTGATAAGTTGCAACTTGTGATCTCTCTAAGCTACCCCTCCTAAAGTTTGTCTTTGGAACCTCAGGCAGATGTTCCATTAGAAGCATACTGTGCATTCAGAATTTTTTTTAGAAAATTTGCCCGTTCACGTGTTGCATGTCTGCTATTTTCTTGGCATTCCCCAATGTAAATTGTGATCTGAAGCATGCTAATGGAATTTGGCCACCTATTCGCCCTGTCCCAGTAAAGAGCAGCCCGTAGAGGCTGATGCAAACACAGCTGTGTCTAACAAGTTGTAACTGAATCCTAATGTGGACAGCTGTATTTGCCTTTATACCCTAATGAGAGTGCATGTGAGAATGCTACACCCAGTTACCAACTTGGACATTTTTGGGCACATGAACAAGGCTTTCCCTCAATGATGAAATTAACCATCTAATATGACTGAATTGGAACAACGCTACCAAATCAAAGTTTATTTGTCACGTGCGCCGAATACATTTACATTTTAGTCATTTAGCAGACGCTCTTATCCAGAGCGACTTACAGTAGTGATTGCATACAATTCATACATTTCATTTTAATTACATGCATTTTTTTTTTGTACTGGCCCCCCGTGGGAATCAAACCCACAACCCTGGTGTTGCAAACACCATGCTCTACCAACTGAGCCACAGGTGTTCACCTTACAGTGAAATGCTTTCTTACAGGCTATAATCAATAGTGCAAAAAAGATATTAGGTTAACAATAGGTAAGTAAAGAAATAAAACAACAGTAAAAAGACAGGCTATATACAGTAGCGAGGCTATAAAAGTAGCAAGGCTACATACAGACACAGGTTAGTCAGAGACCCCTCTCGGTATGGAGAAGTAAAATTATATTTTCAAGAACCATATGCAGGGACTAGGAGGAATTGTAGGTGCTGTATCAGGGGATCATGCCACCATAACCCCATAGAGGGATAGCAAACTCACAGGGAAGACAAGGAAGACCACACTGAGAAGGATCCATCTACGAACAAGATATGGTTTCTGGGTTCCTACAGTGCTTCCATCCCAACAAAGAGTTGGACTTCAGCAGAGTTCAACAAATCCTCTGTGAATAACATAATGGATTCCTGTGGGATTGGTTTCAGGCTGCATTTAGTGAGTGATTTCTTCAAAGACAAGAAGATTCGGTGCGTCAGAATTCAACAGGTCTGTCCACCCAAAAAGGAACAGGCGAGAGGAGCTTCTGGTTCCAATTAAGAGCAGCAACTTGAAAACAGGAATCTGAATTGCTTTTGGTTTGCCTTGGTCTCTCCAGCTCCCTCACTGAGTTCATTCTTGTGGCTGAATATGACAATGTTGGCGTGTAGTATTCCTTTAGGCCTGCTTGTTGCCAACTGTGTTCAGCTCAGCTCCCTGTCTTCTCATGCTGCTGGTGCCTGGGATGTCTGCTAAACATTATTTTGGATTACTATGCCTCCTCCTCCCCACATTTATGTTTCACCCTATTCATTTCCAGGGCAAATTTAAAGGTTGGAATGTACAGATCTATTTGTTATATACATTACTCAGCACCACAACGGGAAAATTAGACCTTCGTCTTGAATGAATAATGTCATTGTTACGATTGTAGTCGACCAAGATAATTATTTGACCTTTTTGCATATTTTTGTTGATAATGCGAAATTAAAGAACCCTACAATTTAGTTCTCTCTCGAGATCTATTACTATATCTATTAGATATTAATCACTGTAATAGTTTTGCTTATTTTTTACTTTCAATACATCAATTTCTGTCCACACTGATGAGACATTTGTTGATAGAAATATTTTACTAAGTGTTTGAGCAAAACATCTCCCTTTGGATTTATAATACTGCATGTGAAGTAACCAATTCTGTCTCTTTGGCCACACCTATGAAAACACAAAAGATTTAGTGTGTTTTCTTTTTCATCTCCTCATGTTCATTCACCATTGAAATATACAATAACCAATCATGTGTGACAGTACGTACCAGAGCCACACACATACAGTGGGGTCTGGAATTATTGGGTCCCTTGATAAAGTTCAGCAAATAAGACTGTATAAAATAAATTATACAACTACCAGCTATATTGTATGCAAAAACAATTTAAAATTATATTATTTTAAAACGAATACAATTGCTCAGAGAAATATATTTTGTTTAACAAGTAATACATCTAAAGATAGGAGTCAAAATGATTGGATCCCCTGTTTTCAATACTCCAGCACCCTACCCTTGCGAGGATAATGACACTAAGCCTTTATCGAAAATGTTTTATGAATTTGGATAACACATTAGGAAGGATCTTAGACCATTCCTCCATACACAATCTTTCCAGATCCTTGATATCCTTCGTCTGCACTTGTGGACTGCCCTCTTCAATTCAAACCACATGTTTTCAAAGGGACTCAAGTCCGGAGACTAAGATGGCCATTGCAAAATGCTGATTTTGTGGTCAATTACCGTAAATTCCGGACTATAAGCCGCAACTTTTTTCCCAGGCTTTGAACCTCGCGGCTTAAACAATGATGCGGCTAATATATGGATTTTTCCCGCTTTCAATTTTTTTTTTCCAAAAAAACACATTCTGTGACATGCTCAGTTTTTTGGCAGCATGAAAGCATTCATTAGACCAATGAAATTGCCGAAAGGGTTAAGGTCAAACAACTTTTTTGTTTACTGTTTAGATTAAATCGAGCGCTCTAAAACTTCCCATCATTCTGATTACGGTAGTCATTTTGTCACCCTCATCATGGCAAAGACACGGAGAAATGCATATTATGCAGCTTTCAAGTTGAAGGCGATTGATCTGGCTGTTGGAAAAGGAAATAGAGCTGCTGCACGGGAGCTTGGTCTTAATGAGTCGATGATAAGACGTTGGAAACAGCAGCGTGAGGAATTGACTCAGTGCAAAAAGACAGCTAAAGCTTACTGCTAAGTTTTTATTTTTTGTTACAAGCCGTGTTTCGTTAAAGCCTATTTATTTTTGTTACAAGCCGTGTTTCGTTTAAAGCCTGTGTAAAGTTCATTTGTTTCAATGTACCAGTAGGCACCTGCGGCTTAAAGACATGTGCGGCTTATTTATGTTCAAAATAATACTTTTTTTTAAATTCTGTGGGTGCGGCTTATATTCAGGTGCGCTTAATAGTCCGGAAATTACGGTAAGCATTTCTTTGTGAATTTTGATGTGTGATTGGGGTTCACTTGCGATCAAGTTTCAGCCTCCTAGGGGAGGCAACCAGGTTTTGGCCTAAAATGTCCTCTTACTTGGTAAAGTCCATGTTACAGTTGACCTTAAACAAGGGCCTCAGGAACAGTGGAAGCTAAATAGCCCCATAACATCAAAGATCCACATCCATATTTTACAATAGGGATGATATTTACATTTAAGTCATTTAGCAGACGCTCTTATCCAGAGCGACTTACAAATTGATATATTTTCTGCATATGCATTTTTCTTTCAAAGCCAAACCCACCATTGATGTGCTTGGCCAAAGACCTTGATTTTCATGTCATCAGACCATAGCACCACCTGGAGTTTTCTAAAGGGCATTGGCACTTGGATTGGAAGCGGTGATATGGTCATATGACATGAAAATAGAGGTATTCAAAACAGGGGATCCAATCATTTTGATCCCTATTTTTTTGTATTACTTGTTAAACAAAAACTCCTTCTCTGAGAAATTGTATTTGTATAAAATACACTACATGACCAAAAGTATGTGGACACCTGCTCGTCGAACATCTCATTCCAAAATCATGGGCATTAAAATGGAGTTTGTTCCCGCTTTGCTGCTAGAACAGCCTCCACTCTTCTGGGAAGACTTTCCACTAGATGTTGGAACATTGCTGCGGGGACTTTCTTCCATTCAGCCACAAGAGCATTAGTGAGGTCAGGCATTGATGTTGGGCGATTATTACTGGCTTGCAGTCGGCATTCCAATTCATCCCAAAGGTGTTCGATGGGGTTGAGGTCAGGGCTCTGTGCAGGCCAGTCAAGTACTTCCACACCGATCTAGACAAACCATTTCTGTATGGACCTCGCTTTGTGCATGGGGGCATTGTCATGCTACAACAGGAAAAGGCCTTCCCCAAACTCTTGCCACAAAGTCTTAAGCAAAGAATCTTGTTAGCCCAGCTAGCATGGACACTGACAGTTGTGAATCTGATGCAGCCGAAGAGCTACTGCCCCCTTACCCGGGAAAGCACCGAACGACAGACAGGGACGTTGGACCATCGAAGAGGCACAAATATGATAAGAACTACGTTGATTTAGACCCACTCCAATTTGATTTAGACCCACTCCAATTTGCATACCGCCCCAACAGATCCACAGATGATGCAGTCTCTATTGCACTCCACACTGCCCTTTCCCACCTGGATAAAAGGAACACCTATGTGAGAATGCTGTTCATTGACTACAGCTCAGTGTTCAACACCATAGTGCCCTCAAAGCTCATCAATAAGCTAAGGACCCTGGGACTAAACACCTTCTTCTGCAACTGGATCCTGGACTTCCTGACGGGCCACCCCCAGGTGGTAAGGATAGGTAACACATCTGCCACACTGATCCTCAACACGGGGGCTCCTCAGGGGTGCGTGCTCACACCCCTCCTGTACTCCCTGTTCACTCATGACTGCATGGCCAGGCACGACTCCAACACCATCATTAAATTTGCCGATGACACAACAGTGGTTGGCCTGATCACAGCGAGACAACCTATAGGGAGGAGGTCAGAGAACTGGCCGTGTGGTGCCAGGACAACAACCTCTCCCTCAACATGATCAAGACAAAGGAGATGATTGTGGACTACAGGAAAAAGAGGACCGAGCACGCCCCCATTCTCATCGACGGGGCTGCAGTGGAGCAGGTTGAGAGCTTCAAGTTTCTTGGTGTCCACATCACCAATAAACTAACATGGGCCAAGCACACCATGACAGTCGTGAAGCGGGCACGACAAAACCTATTCCCCCTCAGGAGACTGAAAATATTTGGCATGGTCCTCAGCTCTTCAAAAGGTTCTGCAGCTGCACCATCGAGAGCATCCTGACTGGTAGCATCACTGCCTGGTATGGCAACTGCTCGGCCTCTGACCACAAGGCACTACAGAGGGTAGTGCGAATGGCCCAGTACATCACTGGGGCCAAGCTTCCTGCCATCCAGGACCTGTATACCAGGCAGTGTCAGAGGAAGGCCCTAAAAATTGTCAAAGACTCCAGCCACCCTAGTCATACACTGTTCTCTCTGCTACCACATGGCAAGCAGTACCGGAGTGCCAAGTCTAGGTCCAAGAGGATTCTAAACAGCTTCTACCCCAAGCCATAAGACATTTCACTGTAAGGTCTACACCTGTTGTATTCGGCGCATGTGACTAATAAAATCTAATTTCATTTGATTGGGGTTCACGTATATTGGGAGTAGTGGCTTTCCTCAGCCACAGTGTGTTATATGTGCAAAAGTACTATCTCACAACTTGATGAAGCCTTCACTTTTGCTCAGTCATTTAGAAACAAAACATGCCAATTTGAAAAATAAGCCATGGGAGTCTTTTGAGCGAGAATTAAGATGACTTTCGAGAAGTAAGACATATAAAAGCAACAGATACCATTAATAAGAAGGGGCTAGAAGCTTCTTATATGGTGAGCTACCGAGTGGCTAGGACAGGCAAGCCCCATACTATTGTGGAGGACTTAACTCTTCCTGCCGCTGTGGCTATTGCTGGTACAATGCTGGGGGATATGGCCAAAAAAACTATACAGACAATGACTTCATCAAACAACACTGTTTCACGACGCATCAGTGACATGGCAGGAGATGTTTTGAAACAATTACTGCTTCGTATACAAGCCAGTGAATTCTATGCGTTACAGCTGGATGAGTCAACAGACTTGGCGGGCCTGGCACAGCTTCTGGTATAGGTCCGTTACGTTTATGAGGAGTCAATTAAGGAAGACATCCTCTTCTGCAAACCACTGGAAACCAGGACAACAGGAGAGGATATTTTTAAAGTACTGGACAGCTTTGTGACATCAAGTGGACTTTGGTGGTCAAGACGTGTTGGTATCTGTACTGATGGCACAAAAGCCATGACAGGAAGACATAGTGGAGTGGTAACGCGCGTGCAAGCAGTTGCTCCCGACGCTACTTGGGTACACTGCAGCATCCACCGAGAGGCTCTTGCTACCAAGGGAATACCTGACAGCTTGAAAGACGTTTTGAACACTACAGTGAAAATGGTTAATTTTGTTAAAGGAAGGCCCCTGAACTCTCGTGTATTTTCTGCACTATGCAATGATATGGGCAGCGAACCATGTAACGCTTTTACAACATACAGAAGTGCGCTGGTTATCAAGGGGCAAAGTATTGACATGTTTTTTTAATTGAGAGATGAGCTTAAAGTGTTTTTTACTGACCATAATTTTCACTTGTCTGACTCCTTGCATGATGATTAGTTTCTCACACGACTGCCCTATCTGGGTGATGTTTCTTCTCGCCTGAATGATCTGAATCTAGGATTACAGGGACAAAATTGAGGCAATGATTAAGATAACCCTTTCATGCCCTGCCTCCAGTCCACTTACCGATATCTGAACAAGAGAGCCTCATTCAAATTGCAACAAGCGGTTCTATGTAAATTGAATTTAATCAGAAGCCACTGGTAGATGTCTGGATTGGGCTGCGCTCAGAGTATCCTGCCTTGGCAAATCGCGCTGTTAAGACACTGATGCCCTTTGCAACCACGTACCTATGTGAGAGTGGATTCTCGGCCCTCACTAGCATGAAAACTAAATCCATGCACAGACTGTGTGTGGAAGATTATTTAAGACTGAGACTCTCCAATACAACCCAACATTGCAGAGTTATGAGCATCCTTTCAAGCACACCCTTCTCATTAACTTGTGGTGAGTTATTCACAATTTTCGATGAACAAATGTTTTATATGTGAGATGGTTAAATAAAGAGCAAAATTATTGATTATTATTATATTATTATTTGTGCCCTGGTCCTATAAGAGCTCTTTGTCACTTCCCACGAGCCAGGTTGTGACAAAAACTCACACTCATTCTTATGTTTAATAAATGTATCATATAGTGTGTGTGTGGCAGGCTTACAATGATGGCAAAAAACAACATTTGAGAGTGCACTGACCCTGGTGCTAGAGGGGATACGCAGCTGGAGGTTGAATGTTTGAAGAGGTACGGACTATAAAAAGTTTGGGAACCACTGCTCTAGAATGTCATAGTATGCTGTAGCATTATGATTTCCCTTCACTGGAACTAAGGGGTCTAGCCCAAACCATGAATTACAGCCCCAGACCATTATTCCATTAACAAACTTTACAGTTAGCACTATGCATTGGAGCAGGTAGCAGTCTCCTGGCATCCGCCAAACCCAGATTCGTCCCTCGGACTGCCAGATGGTGAAGCGTGATTCATCACTCCAGAGAACGCATTTCCACTGCTCCAGAGTCCAATGGTGGCGGGCTTTACACCACTCCAGCTGATGCTTGGCATTGCGCATGGTGATCTTAAGCTTCATAAAGCTCCCAACGTACAGTTATTGTGTTAGCGTTGCATCCAGAGGCAGTTTGGAACTCGGTAGTGAGTGTTGCAACCAAGGACAAATGTGTTTTTACCTGCTACGAGCTTCAGCACTCAGCGGTCCCGTTCTGTGAGCTTTTGTGGCCTACCACTTCGCGGCTGAGCCGTTGTTGCTCCTAGACGTTTCCACTTCAAAATAACAGCACTTACAGTAGACCGGGCAGCTCTAGCAGGGCAGAAATTTGACGAACTGACTTGTTGGAAAGGTGGCATCCTATGACGGTGACACGTTGAAAGTCACTGAGCTCTTCAGTAAGTCCATTCTACTGCCAATGTTTGTCTATGGAGATTGCATGGTTGTGTGCTAGATTTTATAAACTCGTCAGAAATGGGTGTGTCTGAAATAGCCGAATCCACTGATTTGAAGGGGTGTCCAAATATTTTTGTATATATAGTGTAATATACTGCTCAAAAAAATAAAGGGAACACTTAAACAACACATGCTAAGATCTGAATGAAAGAAATAATCTTATTAAATACTTTTTTCTTTACATAGTTGAATGTGCTGACAACAAAATCACACAAAAATAATCAATGGAAATCCAAATTATCAACTCATGGAGGTCTGGATTTGTAGTCACACTCAAAATTAAAGTGGAAAACCACACTACAGGCTGATCCAACTTTGATGTAATGTCCTTAAAACAAGTCAAAATGAGGCTCAGTAGTGTGTGTGGCCTCCACGTGCCTGTATGACCTCCCTACAACGCCTGGGCATGCTCCTGATGAGGTGGCAGATGGTCTCCTGAGGGATCTCCTCCCAGACCTGGACTAAAGCATCCGCCAACTCCTGGACAGTCTGTGGTGCAACGTGGCGTTGGTGGATGGAGCGAGACATGATGTCCCAGATGTGCTCAATTGGATTCAGGTCTGGGGAACGGGCGGGCCAGTCCATAGCATCAATGCCTTCCTCTTGCAGGAACTGCTGACACACTCCAGCCACATGAGGTCTAGCATTGTCTTGCATTAGGAGGAACCCAGGGCCAACCGCACCAGCATATGGTCTCACAAGGGGTCTGAGGATCTCATCTCGGTACCTAATGGTAGTCAGGCTACCTCTGGCGAGCACATGGAGAGGCTGTGCGGCCCCCCAAAGAAATGCCACCCCACACCATGACTGACCCACCGCCAAACCGGTCATGCTAGAGGTCGTTGCAGGCAGCAGAATGTTCTCCACGGTGTCTCCAGACTCTGTCACGTCTGTCACGTGCTCAGTGTGAACCTGCTTTCATCTGTGAAGAGCACAGGGCACCAGTGGCGAATTTGCCAATCTTGGTGTTCTCAGGCAAATGCCAAACGTCCTGCACGGTGTTGGGCTGTAAGCACAACCCCCACCTGTGGACGTCGGGCCCTCATACCACCCTCATGGAGTCTGTTTCTGACGGTTTGAGCAGACACATGCACATTTGTGGCCTGCTGGAGGTCATTTTGCAGGGCTCTGGCAGTGCTCCTCCTGCTCCTCCTTGCACAAAGGCGGATGTAGCGGTCCTGCTGCTGGGTTGAAGCCCTCCTCCGGCCTCCTCCACGTCTCCTGATGTACTGGCCTGTCTCCTGGTAGCGCCTCCATGCTCTGGACACTACGCTGACAGACACAGCAAAGCTTCTTGCCACAGCTCGCATTGATGTGCCATCCTGGATGAGCTGCACTACCTGAGCCACTTGTGTGGGTTGTAGACTCCGTCTCATGCTAGCACTAGAGTGAAAGCACCGCCAGCATTCAAAAGTGACCAAAACATCAGCCAGGAAGCATAGGAACTGAGAAGTGGTCTGTGGTCCCCACCTGCAGAACCACTCCTTTATTGGGGGTGTCTTGCTAATTGCCTATAATTTCCACCTGTTGTCTATTTCATTTGCACAACAGCATGTGAAATTTATTGTCAATCAGTGTTGCTTCCTCAGTGGACAGTTTGATTTCACAGAAGTGTGATTGACTTGGAGTTACATTGTGTTGTTTAAGTGTTCCCTTTATTTTTTTGAGCAGTGTATAATTATTCATTTTTTGAGCAAACAATATAGCTCAGTATTTCTATTATTTATTTTCTACAATCTTTTTAGCTCATTTTTTATCAAGGAAGCCAATAATTCCAGACCCCACTGCATGTCTGTATATAACGTAGGATTCTAGCCATTTTTGTTTTGGTCTGTTGTAAGAAGAATCCTTTTCCAGGTGATTAGTTACAATATCCCCATAGAGTTTTGATATGAATAGTTCGGTTTGTAAGACGATTTTGTTCTCTGAGTCCAGACTTGGGCTGTTCAGGAAGCTAAGCCACAAATGAGTTCAGAGACATCATGAACAGGAAATGGTTCACTCTGGAAATGAAAACCACTCAAAATGTAATTTCAGAGAGGAATGTCTGGTTGTGGAAGATTTCCTATCTGCCGTACACATTTGCATTCCATGTGTTGGGTTTATAATAGTTGGTGAAGTATAATGTTTGTTTATGTACACACATGGAAATTGGACATGTGTAATGCATCTGACTACCCTTGAATATGGCAGATGGCACAGCCTACTTTATCAGTTTTTCTGTCCCACTTTGCTAATACGCATTTACATACCGTAGTTATCATATAATTCATAACATTACACTACTTTTATAAAAAATTGTATAATCAGTTGGTCTGATTGCACATTGAGGTTTGTGTGATTGCACATTGAAACTGAACATTTGAAAGCACTTTGGATCAGATAATGTGATATTTTATGATGTTTGCCATTATAGATTTGCCACAAATCTCTCCTGATTTGCTACAGTATAGTCCAAGGCATTGTACTGAACAAGCACTTCCATTTTGTCTGAGAAACTATACTGTAGGTTTGGGCTATTTCCTCCAGTCACCCTAAACCATATTGATGTGATGAATCCAGGGATAGAGGGGGACATTACCTGGCCTACTCTGAACCTAATTACAGCCAAAGGAATCTCATTACTAATAACTCGACAGCCTGTCTCAGGGGCAGCCCATATCAGTGATTTAAGTGGATGACAAGAATCAAATTGGCACGCTGAAGCTTTACAACTAAGGACAAAGACATTAAGCCAAAATGAGGCAATGAACATTGGTCCCATCTCTATGCACAACTTGTAAGTCTCTCTTATGATTGCTCCAACAGGTAATAAAAAGGGTGTTGTCGTAAAATACGTTTGTAAGGGTGTCTGGGAGTGGAAACAAGGCAAGGCTGTGAAAATGATTGGTCCATAGGGTTCTCTGTCTCTCTAAGTTAGTCTGACTAAATGCAAACACACATGATTTATTGCCTTGCATGCATTACCCCTCTTGTGTGGTCAATCACTTGACAAATTCACAAATTACTACTGTCATTCAAAGAGAAAGAATAAATAAGATTGCAGTTGTTCCAATCCAACCTCTGGTTACATGCAATAATAATTAACATTCAAATCAGAGACAACACCAATGCTTCAAGTGACTCTTGTCACTGACTAATGATGTGACTGGAAAG
Organism: Salmo salar; assembly: GCF_965601325.2. Taxonomy (NCBI): domain Eukaryota; kingdom Metazoa; phylum Chordata; class Actinopteri; order Salmoniformes; family Salmonidae; genus Salmo; species Salmo salar. The sequence goes on from NC_138303.1 coordinate 88,093,775, forward strand.
CAAAATTAGCGTTTATTCATTATCTAAACAAGTCGTTTTTTCAAACTCTCTATTTACCAGACTATTGGTCATATGCTCAATTCTAAACATAATAAACAATACATTGTGTATTTGGATTATTGTGCTTATAGTGTCCATTTTTGGATTGCACAATTTATTTTGTTGTGCAACACAAAGTACAGTATGTCAAATGGTCAAGAAATACCCCCAGGCCCACCTATAGGGTCTAGTCATGCATCATCATGGCCAGAATGACCAGTTATCCACTGGACAATACTGCCGTTCTCACTGCTCCTTCCTGTTTGTGTGACTTATTTCCTGTTAATCTGGCTGTGAACAGGAAGACCCCAGGTTGAAGATTCCTGTAAACATGAGGAGGAGACCTTCGTTAGACCCAACTGACCTCGGGCCATTGCGGGTAACTTTACAATGACATAATACCCAATAATACCAATCTAGGAAGGCAATTAGCAGCCCGATGTGATGAACCTCTTAAAATTGAAAATTGCTGAGTAAATAGTTGATTTTAAGGGGGAAAATGATGGTGCGAGTAATGTTTGTGCTATCCCTTATCTTATCCTGGCTGGGAGGAGAGGGTCCACAGTGATGGGAGGATATTCCACATAGATCACAGTATGTATAACATGTACTACAACTCTGAAAGACGCATATGCCTCCTACCAATGCTGAATAAATCTGATGTATTTTCAGAAACGAAGACCACACAATGGGAAGACCCCAAAATTAAGCCATAAATAAGTACTGATAATATGTAATATATTTTAAAAACTATAGATAGAGATTTTTATTTATTAGATTCCGGTAGAGTAATACACTATACATTGCATTCGGAAAGTATTCACATCCCTTTACTTTTTCCAAATTTTGTTACGTTACAACCTTATTCTAAAATGGATTAAATCATTTTTTTCACTCAATCGACACACAATACCCCATAATGAAAAAACAAACAGTTTTTTTATACATTTTTGCAAATCTATAAAAAATACAAAACTGAAATATCACATTTGCATAATTATTCACACCCTTTACTCAATACCTTCTTGAAGCAACCTAAAGTCTTATTGGGTATGAAGCTACAAGCTTGGCACACCTGTAGTTTCTCCCATTCTTCTCTGCAGATCCTCCCAAGCTCTGTCAGGTTGGATGGGGAGCGTCGCTGTACAGCTATTTTCAGGTCTCTACAGAGATGTTCGATTGGGTTCGAGTCTGGGCTCTGGCTGGGCCACTCAAAGACTTGTCCTAAAGCCAATCATGCGTTGTCTTGGTTGTGTGCTTAGGGTCGTTGTCCTGTTGGGAAGGTAAACCGTCGCCCCAGTCTGAAGTCCTGAGTGCTCTGGAGCAGGTTTTCATCAATGATCTCTCTTTACTTTGCTCTGTTCATCTTTCCCTCGATCCTGACTAGTCTCCCAGTCCCTGACGCTGAAAAATATCCCCCCAGCATGATGCTGCCGCTACCATTCTTCACCGTAGGGATGGTGCCAGGTTTCCTCCAGACGTGACTTTTGGCATTCAGGCCAAAGAGTTCAGTTTTGCTTTCATCAGACCAAAGAATCTTGTTTCTCCTGGTCTGAGAGTCATTTAGCTCCCTTTTGGGTTCTTGGACACCTCCCTGACCAAGGCCCTTCTCCACCAATTGCTCAGTTTGGCCCGGCGGCCAGCTCTAGGAAGACTTGAAAACTTCTTCCATTTAAGAATGACAGAGGCCACTGTATTCTTGGGGACATTCAATGCTGCAGAAATGTTTTGGTACCCTTCACCAAATCTGTGCCTCGACACAACCCTACAGACAATTCCTTCGACCTCATGGCTTGGTTTATGCTCTGACATGCACTGTCAACTGTGGGACGTTATATAGACAGGTGCCTTCCCAAATCATGTCCAATCGATTACATTGACCACGGGTGGACTCCAATCAAGTTTTAGAAACATCTCATCAAGGATGATCAATGGAAATAGGATGCACCTGAGCTCAATTTCGAGTCTCATAGTAAAGGGTCTGAATAATTATGGGATTTTTTTTTATTTTTATACATTTGTAAATATTGTATGTCTAAAACCCTGTTTTCACTTTGTCATTATGGTGTATTGTGTGTAGATTGATGAGGGGAAACATTTATTGAATCAATTTTAGTGTAAGGCTGTAAAGTAACAAAATGTGGGAAAAGTCAAGGGGTCTGAATACTTTCTGAATGCACTGTATATACAAATTAGTGGATTTGGCTATTTCAGCCACACTCGTTGCTGACTGGTGTATAAAATCGAGCACACAGCCATGCAATCTCTATAGAAAACATTGGCAGTAGAATGGACTTACTGAAGAGCTCAGTGACTTTCAATATGGCAACATCATAGGATGCCACCTTTCCAACAAGTCAGTTCGTCAAATTTCTGCCTTGCTGGAGCTGCCCTGGTCAACTCTAAGTGCTATTATTGTGAAGTGGAAACATATAGGAGCACCAACGGCTCAGCTGCGAAGTGGTGGGCCGTACAAGCTCACAGAACGGGACCGCCGAGTGCTGAAGCGCGTAGTACGTAAAAATCGTCTGCCCTCAGTTACAATACTCCAAACTGCCTCTGGAAGCAACGTCTGCACAAGAACTGTTCGTCGGGAGCTTCATGAAATGGGTTTCCATGGCTGAGCAGCCGCAAGCAAGCCTAAGATCACTATGCACAATGCCAAGCATCAGCTGGAGTGGTGTAAAGCTCGCTGCCATTTGACTCTGGAGCAGTGGAAACACATTCTCTGGAGTGATGAGTCACGCTTCACGCTGGTAGTCCGATGGACAAATCTGGGTTTGGCGGATGCCAGGAGATTGCTACCTGCTCCAATGCATAGTTCTAACTGTGAAGTTTGGTGGAGGAATAATGGTCTGGGGCTGTTTATTATGGTTCGGGCTAAGCCCTTAGTACCAGTGAAGGGAAATCTTAACGCTACAGCATACAATGTCATTCTAGACAATTCTGTGCTTCGAACTTTGTGGCAACAGTTTGGGGAAGGCCCTTTCCTGTTTCAGCATGACAATACCCCCCCATGCACAAAGCGAGGTCCATACAGAATTGATTGTCGAGATCGTTGTGAAGAACTTGACTGGCCAACACATAGCCCTGACCTGAGCCCCAACTAACACCTTTAGGATGAATTGGAACAGCGACTGCGAGCCAGGCCTAATCACCCAACATCAGTGTCCAACCTCACTAATGCTCTTGTGACTGAATGGAAGCAAGTCCCCGCAGCAATGGTCCAACATCTAGTGAAAAGCCTTCCCAGAAGAGTGGAGTTGTTGCAGCAGCAAAGGGGAGACCAACTCCATGTTAATGCCCATGATTTTGGTATGAGATGTTCAACGAGCAGGTATCCACATACTTTTGGTCATGTAGTGTATCTCGAAGGGCCATGTTGTTATTCTGTTCCAATTTCCTTAATGTCATTGGTCCGATAGAGACTATGCCCTTTACATTGAAATGTGATCTTCTGAGTGATGCTCCTCTGTGTTCTTTGGATATCTAGACACCTGTATTTGCATTCCATTGATGTTGGGGTATGTGTGACATTTAATAATCTATCAGAGTCAGGTGTCAAGACTCTACTGGCAGCTCAGAGCCAACACATAAATGCTTTTCTCAACACTACAGTATACTATACATTAACATTGGCAGAGGTTGACATGCTGGTAGAATAAAGTATGGCCCCCACACTCCAATCCTCCAACACATACCTTTATTGGTTAGTGACAATGTTTACATCCAAACGGATATGTGCCAGGAATACACTAATTCTCTGAAGAACACAATATCTTGACAAACTTCAACATACAGTATCTAACGCAGGAAACACTTTTATATACAATATAGACCTCATAAACCAGACGTCATTGATTTAGGTGGACTTCATACATGTTTCAAAGTGAGTAGAGAAAATAGTTATTAATCACAATAATTATGATAACTTTCTTGGAAACTATTGAGATTTTACTATTTTGCATTAGTTTGCCGTTATAAAATATTAAGTAATGTCTGTGTTTAATATTCTATGGCTTTTGTGTGCCACTGTGCACAGTAGCTACTGTAGGAACATCCATTCTTTGTATATTAAAGCCTAATACATTACATCCCCCTGTAGGTCAGAGCCAACACTGAGCATTTTGAAAGTATAATACATCTCACTGCTGTTAGTAATATAGTGTTTTACAGAAATCTCCTGGGGATAACAGCTCTTGCCACACATGATCAAAGAGGAACCTGAGATAACTGTGTTATGAATGGGAGAGGAGAAGTTCATTCTAATTATAAATGTAAAAATTCAAACAGAGGCATTTGCAAACTCAATAAGTAATTACTATTATGGCCCAAGCAATCTTCTAACATTAGCACGTAATTCACACCACAACTGCAGAGGCCAATTTGGATATTCCTTTTTTGAAAAAAATGTCAGCTGCTCATCTGATAAATGGGAAACAACAAACATGGTCATCCCTGGATGTTCCCCTGGGGTTTTTAAAGCGTGTCCTGGCTTTGAATGGTCAGATTAAATACGTCTCTGTTTTCTTTGGCAGAGGACGCTGTGGTTAGCTTGCCTTTTAAAGAAAACATTACTTTGCAAATCAACAAAGGAAGGACAATAATGATGATGTTGATAATCTTAATGACATTGTTTCTCTCAAAACAAGATAGTCTTTCTTCTACTGCAGCACACTATATTTGATATACAACTATCTGAATGATATTACAGAACCGATTATATTGTCACGTCCTGACCATAGAAAGCTCTTATTTTCTATGGTCGAGTAGGTCAGGGCGACTGTTTTTTTTCTTCTAGTTATTATTTTCTATGTGGTGTTCTAGTTTAGTTTTTCTATGTTTGGGTGATTTGTATGATTCCCAATTAGAGGCAGCTGGTTATCGTTGTCTCTAATTGGGGATCATACTAAAGTAGCATTTTTTCCACCTGTGGGTTATGGGATATTGTTTATGTGTATTTTGAGTTAGTGCACGTAGCATTTGCTGTAGTCACGGTTAGTTTATTGTTCATTTGTTTTTGTCTTTACTTAGTTTCACTTTCTAATAAAAGATGTGGAACGCTACTCACGCTGCGCCTTGGTCCGACCATCATTATTACAACGAACGTGACATATATCAAATGCACCTGAGCAGTTGATATTTCTCAGACAATTCTACTTTGCTCTTTGTCGAGGAAAGGAAAAACTGCATTTCTGAACCAAGTCCCATCTCGATGCAGAGTATGGCCGTTATTCTGCAGTCACAGCATTTAAAAAAAACTTTTGTCAGGATCCTGACATAATGAGGTGTCAAGCTATAGTCTCCACACAAAGGCAGTTAGGAAGCCAACCACTGCTCTTCTGTAAAACCCTAAAACCAACTGGATCAGGGTATTCTAGGTGTAGATTTTCTAATACTTGTGGTTTATCTAGACCTAAATTCAAGGTCCAAAAATCAGCAATCAATTATTCATAGAATGCAGTGGCTATGTAAGTAGCACTAGGGGATCAACCACCAGGAAATCTAGCACCAATTATCTTATTTCCATGATATTAGCAGTAAGCAGAAAAAGACAGTCTCTTTCAGGTAGACTTTGCATTATATCTGACAAAAGTACTTATGAATACTGAAATTAATCATATCTGTATGGTTAAATCACATTGCTTAATTTCAGACAGTAAAAAACGGATTGCTTACCGCTCTCTCAGTGAAACAATGATTCAAAGCCTTGATGTAGGAGAGAAGAGGGTATGTGATCTTCATCTCTCTCTCTCTAGTCCCCATCTGCTATCATCAAATATCTATTGTATCATGTGCAGTGTACCCATTTGTATCGCATGACTTGACAGAAGGTAATGTGCTGCAGGATGTGCAGTAGAATTAGATAATCATTCTGCATGAATCTATGTTTTGCACCACAATTCCTCCCATCTTGACCTCAGGGAACCCCTTCATAGATGGTCCCATAGATGCAAGGCCTTGAACATTTTAAAACTGCCAACACGCCCAGACTGTAAAACAGTGATCAAGTGTGTAATGGAGTCAATCAGCAGGTAAGCTAGTGGAAAGGAAATAATCCCTGTCTCCCAGGAGACTGTGTAATCATATGGTCTCTGGTTTTATGACAAAGGAATTCTGTCCTCGACTCAGAGTTTAATAGTGTGTTCCCACAAAGTAAAAATCGTAATTATCAGGCTACATTTGCACATTTCACAGCCAGTGCCCTGCTTTTCACAGTTTATTGAACAATGATACACCCTTGCGATAACAAAAAAAAATGTTTTTTTTGCTCTGTAAGATTGGCTACTTATCTCATTTCCCAGGACAACATTCTAATCCACTGTTATGGTATGTGTATAATTATCTTTTTTAACTCTAAACTGCCTAAGGCAGGGGTCTCCAACCTTGTTCCTGGAGAGCTACCGTCCTGTAAATAAGTAACTAACATGGTTCAGTTTATCAACCAACTAATTATTAGGATCAGGTGCGCTAGATTAAGGTTGGAGTGAAAACCTTCAGGACAGTAGCTCTCCAGGAACAGGATTAGAGAGCCCTGCCCTTAGGTAAATGTGCAAGCAGAGGAGAGGTGGTGATATAAGGATGTTATTCAAATGAATTTTACTGTAATTCATCTTTCAATGTGAATTTCATGAGGGGGACCACCACTGCCATAATGACAGGGTGCCTTACCTCATTGTGATAATTTCAACAAGATAAAATGAAAGGGTTCTTTTCAGTGGCTAGGCACTGAAGAAAGTGAAAACATGACTCAACCTAGACAGAAAAAACTGAAGTCAATGCAAAGTCAATGCACCTAGAGATTCTGATACACATGTGGAAGTAATAATCTGGCCGCAGCAAAAACATCGTAAATCGAGTCATTATGCCACTTGAAATATTACCAAGGGCAAGGAATCTTGAACCTGTGGCAAAAGCCCATGGGGGCCCTGTCCTTTTGGAATGATCAAGGCCACTGCTCTTTGATGCACTCCTCTGCATTAACTTTAGCTTCAGGAAATGAGTCATACTAGACATCCATCAGATCATAGTAGACTATATTGCTAAGAGCCATCCATGTCTGTGCCATTTTTTTCTCCACCCAATCCAATAAGGAAGATGTCTTTACCTGAGCAAATATTTTGTGGAGAGCTGGTAAATGTTTCTACCCCATTATCCTGTCACCAAACCAGATACCTTATGTTAAGGTCTTTGCCAGATATCTTTAGGAGAGGATTAAACTACAGTTTAGTTTATAAAAACATACCAAGAATATCTAAATGAGTCATAAAAAAGCTTCCAGAGTAATTTTGCACATGCTACACAGTAAGGTATACTGTATGTACATGTAGAGTAAGTAACTATTGTAAGGAAACTTGCTTCTACTTGTGCCAAAAAGTAAAATGTCAGCCAAAAATATAAAATGCTACAATTTAAATACAAAGCGACTTTTATTAAGACTATGTCATTGTTTAAAATGAACACTAAATGGTGAAAATAAAATGTTATTTGTTTTTTAAGTAACTAAAGTGCATGATGTGTGGTATGAGTTAGTGTTGAAATCCACATCTCAGGGGTGGGGTTGTGACCTGAGGCAAGATGGAAATATTCCATCAATTGTGAGCATGACAGAAAACCAGAGGGCCACCATGATTGTCATATCAAAAATTATATGAATATTTCATAACATGCAAATGCCATTCAGTCTTAAGTATTGAATTGTTTCCAGTTTGATGATTGGAATTTGATCCCGAGAGGTCGTCATATCATCCATCATGAGCAAGGCAAGAAGGCCTCATTATGCTATGAAGACGGCTGAACAAAGTCCCGGCAGGCAATTAACACTGGGATATGCCATTTACAGAGGTTAGGGGTATTTTCGTAATCTATGGAGAAGGTCCACCCACACGGCAGGAAGGAAACTATATCTCTATTGGCCACCAATGGGGGGGGGGGGGGGGGGGGGGGGGTCAATGCTGTGAACTAGACATAGAGACTGATGCCTAACTTTAGAAACAGTGTGTGTACATTGGTATATTGTGAATCATACATTGATATCAATTTGAGCTGTATGTGAACATTTCAGTGATACACATGTTTCTCACAATAAGATTAACCACAAAAAGAATAAGGGAAACAGATATAACTGATTTTACAAGACGCATAGACATATGGATAGAACAAATATGGTTGAAATACTGATGAAATGTAGCCTACTGTACTGCTTACAGTATTTCACCGGTTAAACTCTGACCCCCTCTGGTGGCATTTTCTAAACAACACATAATATTGTATACTACCCTCATAAAATACATTTCGGTTTCAAAACTGTAAGTCCTACAAACACTTGCTTAGTACTGTTAGAAAGGTAAGAACTGTGGGATTCTGAAGAACAACGTGACTACTACAGAGCCCGAGAAACAGCAGTCACAAATTCCACAAATTAATGTTCCCAAATGTTAGTTGTTTTTTTAAAAGAAAAATAATGGTCAGATCTTTTACCTAATGGAGGTGCTCTACTCATGCGTAAATTCCCATAGGAATACAGCCATTTTAAAAGTGCAGGGCTTGTGCAACGTGCCATGCCTACAGCAGGGTTTTCCTTCCATCACGCGGACAGGAAGAAAGAACTCTCCGTGGAAAGGCAGAGGCGTTTGTTTCATGATTAAGAACTCATGGTGTGATTGTGGTAATGTCACCATCAAATGCCGACCGCGATAAATTTATTCGGTTGTCGTCACTGCCATGTATATTCCCCCCAAGCTGACACCATACCTCAAAGAACTACACCGAACTATGTGCAAACTGGAAACCGCATATACCGAGGACACATTTATTGTAGCTGAGCACAAACTTGAACTTTGAAAATTCTGTGCAGCTGCCAGTGCACGTTTACTGTAAACACTGAGACTGTACCCGCTTTAAGTTACAGTTTCAGACAGTGGTCAAGTAGGCTACTGTGGCTATTTTATCATAATGTAGGCCTACCAGAGTGGCTTAGCATCAAAAACAACGGAGAAAATGCATCCCATAACATTTTAACATGGAAATTGCTGTTCTATCATTCCGCCTAGAGTAGCAGTATGCTGTTCACTGTAGGCCTACAGTCCATGAGACTTCCATGAGGGCTTGACATTAATCTGTTTATCCAGTTGTCCTTGAGACAAGGAGGTGACTGAAAATGTTGTAGTGTTTTTGGATGCAAGAAACAAAATACAATTATTATTATTATTCCCATACCATTATCACAGGGAATCAGACAAATTATGCTAGCCTCTGCCTATTGGGTACTTAGCTTATTCAAGCCTGTCTCAAAATACAACAATGCCACAGAAAAAATCTTTACTCGACTTGCTTTTCAAAGATTTCTAGAAATGTACATGTTTTGTGCTCTTGTAGGAAGCAATCACTCCCCCATTGCTTACTACAAATTATCTATAACTGGGCTAATAACTCACTAACTAGCAAAGGATTTAAAGAAATGTGCACATGGCTACATGCAGCTCTCACTTTGATCTCAGAACAAGCACATCTACTCACAACCTCTCATGCTGTAAATGCCGTCCAGTTCAAAGTGAATGGCACAGATCCATACAGTATATGGCAATGGTCTACTCGCATATAGGCCTACTGCAGTGCTGATTATTGGCTGAGTCGTGCTTGTCAATGCAATAGAATCCTACTCCGATGCATTCTTCCTACAACAAAATCTTTTGCATAGTTCGTTTTGTTTCAGTATGTTGCATTGAAAGTGGCTAGTATTGCGATGATTCGATCACCATTCCCACAGCAAAGTGATACGCTGATAGTGTTAACCAAGGGGGAAAACTCTAGAAAGTTAAAGTTAAATATTGTGCTTCCCATTTATTGTGAACGTGATCAAATTTGTTTTAGGCTATATTCAAATTTGGGCTGGTTGGATAGGCAACCCTGACGTTTTCAATAAAAAATGATTAACTGAAATGAATCAAACAACACAATACTGATTACATAAAAAGACTGTGTGAGTTACTTTTTAATTGCTGTTGCATAGGCCTATACGATGCAAACCATAACGCAAGCTCAGCCTTGTGTGTTATATTGTCCAATTGCAGTTAGTGTAAAGGAAAGTTTTAAAGTATAATTCATATTAATACGTTGTGGTGGATATAGTCATATGTTTGAAAAATTGAAGTTTTCGGATTTTCGAGGAATTTGTAATTCATGCCACGCCCTATCATTGGATATTGGAGCAGTGTTCCGCTAGCGGAAAATCTAGATGGAAGAGGCATATAACTGTTAACCTCTATGGGCTAGGTGGGACGCTTAGAAATGCTATTACTTCAATTTCTCAAACATATGACTATTTTACACCATTTTAAAGACAAGACTCTCGTTAGTCTAACCACACTGTCCGATTTCAAAAAGGCTTTACAACGAAAGCAAAACATTAGATTATGTCAGTAGAGTACCCAGCCAGAAATAATCAGACACCCATTTTTCAAGCTAGCATATAATGTCACATAAACCCAAACCACAGCTAAATGCAGCACTAACCTTTGATGATCTTCATCAGATGACACTCCTAGGACATTATGTTATACAATACATGCATGTTTTGTTCAATCAAGTTCATATTTATATCAAAAACCAGCTTTTTACATTAGCATGTGACTAGCATGTGACTAGCATTCCCACCGAACACTTCCGGTGAATTTACTAAATTACTCACGATAAACGTTCACAAAAAACATAACAATTATTTTTTGAATTATAGATACAGATCTCCTTTATGCAATCGCGTTGTTCGATTTTAAAATAGCTTTTCGGTGAAAGCACATTTTGCAATATTCTGAGTAGATAGCCCGGCCATCACGGGCTAGCTATTTTGACACCCACCAAGTGTGGTACTCACCAAACTCAGATTTACTATTAGAAAAATTGGATTACCTTTGCTGTTCTTCGTCAGAATGCACTCCCAGGACTTCTACTTCAATAACAAATGTTGGTTTGGTTCCAAATAATCCATAGTTATATCCAAATAGCGGCGTTTTGTTCGTGCGTTCAAGACACTCTCCGAAGGGTAAAGAAGGGTGACGCGCCCGGCGCGTTTCGTGACAAAAAAAAAATCTAAATATTCCATTACCGTACTTCGAAGCATGTCAAACACTGTTTAAAATCAATTTTTATGCGATTTTTCTCGTAAAAAAGCGATAATATTCCGACCGGGAAACCCTGTTTTCGTTCAAAGACGAAAAAATAAAAACATGGTGTCGGCTCGTGCACGCGCCCCAGTCTCAATGTTCTCAGATCGACCACTATCCAAATGCGCTACTGTTTTTCAGCCATGGCCTGCAAAGTCACCATTCAACCTTCTGGCGCCTTCTGAGAGCCTATGGGAGCGTTAGAAAATGTCACGTTATGCCAGAGATCCCCTGTTTTGGATAGAGATGATCAAGAAGGCCAAGAAATAGTCAGAGAGAGAGCTTCCTGTTTGGAATCTTCTCAGGTTTTGGCCTGCCAAATGAGTTCTGTTATACTCACAGACACCATTCAAACACTTTTAGAAACTGTAGGGTGTTTTCTATCCAAATCAAACAATTATATGCATATTCTAGTTACTGGGCAGGAGTAGTAACCAGATTAAATTAAATCGGGTACGTTTTTTATCCGGCCGTGGAAATACTGCCCCCTATCCCCAACAGGTTAACTCTTAATATTAAACAAATCAGGTAAATACATAATTTCTCTCTCACAAAGTACAAGGTTGCTGCAGTTTGACAGTGTTTTCATCCTCCCTAGGGTCAGGAAAATTCTGTCGATGTGACCTTGAGCGACAGAATTGCTCCTATACATCAGTCTGAATAAGAGCGTCTGCTAAAATGTGAATCCTTATAAATACCTTCTTACAACTACTAATTAATGACTGTCACACCTACAGAGTCTTGATTTATACCTAGTTAGGTTACCCGAGTAGGAAAAGCTCCGGGCCAAGGGAAAACAATTTGCCCCACCACTCTGGGACCTGTTATGCCACCTCTTCATCAGGGTGTCATCGGTCCTAAAAATCGTGGCATTCGGTTTCAAAGACTATATGGTAGTGGGGGAAAAACTGATGCAATTTGTAAAACATATGCGTCCAAAATCACTGATGCATTGCAATGAAATGAAATTGGCATAAAACACTTAACCATTGACTTGAGGACTCGAAACCCAAAATGTGTGACTTGACTAAACCTGAGCTGTGGAACTTGGGACTTTAATTGAAACTTTCACATTATTACTTTGAATTTTTTTTTATTTATTGTTTATTTTTCATTATTTATTAACCTGTTATGGCTAGGGGGCAGTATTTTCACGGCTGGATAAAAAACATACCCGATTTAATCTGGTTACCACTCCTACCCAGTAACTAGAATATGCATATACTTATTACATATGGATAGAAAACACCCTAAAGTTTCTAAAACTGTTTGAATGGTGTCTGTGAGTATAACAGAACTCATTTGGCAGGCAAAAACCTGACAAGGTTTCAGGCAGGAAGTGGCCTGTCTGACAAGGTGTCGTTCTTCTTGTCTCTGTTTATTGAAGAGTGAGGATCTTAGCTGTCCCGTGACACTTCCTACGGCTGCCATAGGGTCTCAGAAGACGGTAAAAAGCAGAATCGTGGCTTTGCAGGCTCTGGCTGAAATAAAGTAGCGCGTTTGGGTAGTGGCTGGTTACAGTACTGTGAGACTCAGGCGCGTGCCCGCGTCGACCGAAAGCTTTGTTTACTTTCCTCAGTTTAGCTAAAAGGAGATTCCCGGTCGGAATATTATCGCTTTTCTATAAGAAAAATGGCATAAAAATGGATTTTAAACAGCGGTTGACATGCTTCGAAGTACGGTAACGGAATATTTAGATTTTTTTGGTCACGAATTGCGCTATGCGCACGACCCTGATTTACCATTTCAGATAGTGTCTGGGACGCACGAACAAAACGCCGCTATTCGGATATAACGATGGATTATTTTGGACCAAACCAACATTTGTTATTGAAGTAGCAGTCCTGGGAGCACATTCTGACGAAGACAACAAAAGGTAATGAAACTTTTATAATAGTAAAGCTGATATTGGTGAGTGCTAAACTTGCCGGGTGTCTAAATAGCTAGCCCGTGATGCCTGGGCTATGTACTTAGAATATTGCAAAATGTGCTTTCACCAAAAAGCTATTTTAAAATCGGACATATCGAGTGCATAGAGGAGGTCTGTATCTATAATTCTTAAAATAATTGTTATGCTTTTTGTGAACGTTTATCGTGAGTAATTTAGTAAAATGTTAGCGAATTCCCCGGAAGTTTGCGGGGGGTATGCTAGTTCTGAACGTCACATGCTAATGTAAAAAGCTGGTTTTTGATATAAATATGAACTTGATTGAACAAAACATGCATGTATTGTATAACATAATGTCCTAGGGTTGTCATCTGATGAAGATCATAAAAGGTTAGTGCTGCATTTAGCTGTCTTCTGGGTTTTTGTGACATTATATGCTAGCTTGAAAAATGGGTGTCTGATTATTTCTGGCTTGGTACTCTGCTGACATAATCTAATGTTTTGTTTTCGTTGTAAAGCCTTTTTGAAATCGGACAGTGTGGTTAGATAAAGGAGAGTCTTATCTTTAAAATGCTGTGAAATAGTCATATGTTTGAAAAATTGAAGTTTTTGTATTTTAGAGGTTTGTATTTCGCGCCACGCCCATCATTGGATATTGGAGCAGGTGTTCCGCTAGCGGAACGTCTAGATGTAAGAGGTTAACCTCTCCACCACCTCCCCTCTTTGGAGGACAAATATATTTTATTTTTCTTTACACCTTTTTTGCTACGTATACATACATTTTACATATGCATTTTGCATACACATTTTACATACAGATTTTACATACAGCAGTCACATAACAATAATACTTTACCAAATTTAAGTTCTTTATCCCTTGTGTTGTCTTAAGGGTCATAATGACCCTGCACTATGTTTAAAGTAGAGAAAAACTCCTAAATGATATTTCTTCAACTTGAAATTTTATGACTTTTCCTAGAGTGATCCTAACATTAGAAAAAGTGAAACATCACCTTTGTTCATATTTCCATGAAAGCTGTACACCACCAGGGTACAAAGATTGTCTTTTGACCCGGCAGTTATAAAATAATTTACACACCACAAAACCACACACACACACACACACACACACACACACACACACACACACACACACACACACACACACACACACACACACACACACACACACACACACACACACACAATGAAAAAGTGAGATTATGTGTGCTACTGATTGAACTCAGACATAACTATAACTTTCTTGTGCATGTGCAGCATCTCCCCTCCATGACCCCACACATGACTCAAGTTCACAGACAAAATAAAAACAACTTCAGACAAAATAAACAACATTTCAGACAAAATAAACAACATTTCAGACAAAATAAACATTTATTGAAAGCATTGTTTACTAATGGGGAATGCAGTCAGAGGCTATAAAGGTGCTGCAGATGACAGTCCCCCAGTTCTCTCTTTGCTGAAGACATGAGTGCACGTTTCAGTGCCCAACAGGTCGTAGATAAGTGGAACAAGAGGGTGTTCCTGGAGCAGCTGGGAAAGGCACTTGTAACCCCATGCATTCAAAGAAGGGAGCGCCTCCCATACACAGCAGCCTCTGCAGCGCTTGTGAAAGCTGTTCAGGGAGCTGAATCTTGTCCTGATCCACCTGAGGCTGCAGCTGGGGCAGGCAATAGGAGGAGATGCCAATCCTTCCCCCCCAAAGAAGGACTGTAAAACAAATACAATGTGCTGCACATGTGAGAAATACATCTGCAAAGTCCATGCACACACACTTGCATACTGTCCTAGATGTGCTAATTAGAGTTGATTGATTTATGTTCCTCACGTTTTTGTTTTGCATCTATTATCTTATTTTATTGGTATTTATTGTTGTTGTTTACACACATTGTGGGTGGGGGCAATGGTTCAAAAAATGGGAGAAGACTAGTATTTTGTAGTTGAATTCCTCATTGTACAGTATATAAGAATACGTTGCCAAAAAAGTTCAAGACTTATTGTTTCCCTTCAATAAAATGCATTCAAAACTACTTTCTGCACATTTCTGCTACTTTCTTAGGCTATACAAGTGCTATCTCTTGATAAAAAAAAATGTATGTTTACACCTATGCAGTAGCTTTAGCAATAATAATTATAGTAATAATAAACCTCAACTTTAGTAAAGAAAACAATTATGACAGGTGTGTTGTAATAAAAGCAAGTGGTGTCCACAAATTAAATGCAGTCTTTCTGCATTGTGAAGAGGGAAAACCCAGATATTCACAAAGTTTGTGATGAATGACAGGTTGTTTCTTCATGAAAAATAAATGTAGTGTTTAAAATTCAATTACAGTTTATCTCAATTGTTTACACACAAATACTGGTACTTGAGACACAATGACCACAACATGTAACTCATGTACCAACCCCCTGAACCAATTCTGCTAAACTACAAGCAAAATTCCTGCTTTACACTCAAATTGCAGTTCTAAAACACACTTTTTTCAAAACACTACACACAATTCTTTGCATTTGGCACAATTTTCATGCAGAAAATCTCTTGTTTTCACAATGAACACACTGCCATTCAAATATGCACACTGACTCATCACATGGGCAAACACCCGTCACACAGTTTTACAATTAGCAATCAGAGCTTTAGCATAAAAGGGCAACAGGTAAGCTCTTCTGTTTTGGAGCAATGGATGCCAACATTGGAAACAGAGGCAGAGCCAGAGGAGTGAGAGTAAGAGGAGGAGGACGGGGAGGACAAGGACGAGGATGAGGAAGGCCAAGGACCGTAATCTCTGATGAGATCCGAGCCACTTTGGTTGATCATGTGGTCAACCATGGTCTAACAATGAGGGAGGCTGGGCAAAGAGTACAGCCAAATTTGAGCAGGTACACTGTAGCATCCATCATCTGGACATTCCGAAATGAGACTAGGTAAGAAATCTACTCTCACTAGAAAATTGCAGTACTGCATATCAATACAGTACTCAATGAGTACAGTAGTACAGTATTGCCTGTGGACTGTTCTGTAGGACTGTAAAAATAAAGTATGTTTCAAGTATTTGGGAAATGTATTCCTACTTTGTATTTACAGTATTTTACTATTTGTTTGGCAGAATTGAAAGATTACCAACACAAGGTGGTCGGGAACGTGTTCTGTCTCCTGAACAGGAAACTGAAATCATGAACATGGTCCTTGAAAATAACGCCATAACATTAAGGCAAATACAAAGAAAAATAATAGAAAACAATGAGATATTTCAAAATATTGATAGGGTAAGCTTATCAACACTGGACCGTGTCTTGCGCAGAAATAATCTCAGGATGAAGCAGGTCCACAGGGTGCCATTTGAACGCAATTCAGAAAGAGTCAAAGAATTGCGATATAACTATGTGCAAGTGAGTCCTGTACAATCCCACAAATGATGCATACTCTCAACACTCTATAAATTATACATATTTCAGTATTGTAATCATAATGATTGTGCTTCACAATAGTGACCACTCCATGTCTATTTCTGATATTGTCATGTGTGTTTCAGAGAGTCCTTGAGCTAGAGGTGGCTGCAGTGGAGCACCAGTTCATCTTCATTGATGAGGTTGGATTCAACCTCACAAAAAGACGAAAGAGGGGAAGGAATATCATCGGCCAGCGTGCCATTGTTCAAGTCCCTGACCAGCGCGAAGGGAACATCACAATGTGTGCAGCGATTACCCACCACGGCGTCATCCATCACCATGCTACCCTTGGCCCCTACAACACCGCCCATCTGATCACATTCCTGGACACCCTACACAACACATTCATTCCACCAAATCAGGTAGATGGCCCAGAGCAGCTCAGGTACGTTGTCATTCGGGACAACGTAAGTTTCCACAGGGCTGCTCTGGTTCGTAACTGGTTCACTGCCCACCCACGCTCTTTAGTTGTTTATCTCCCTCCATATTCTCCATTCCTCAGTCCTATTGAGAAATGTTTTTCTGCCTGGAGATGGAAAGTGTATGACCGAAATCCACAAACGCGTATACCTCTTCTCCAAGCTATGGAAGACGCATGTGGAGATATAGCAGCTGATGCTTTTCATGGCTGGAATCGCCATGCTTGGCGATATTTCCCCCGCTGCTTGGCCAGGGAAAACATTGCTTGTGATGTGGATGAGGTGCTGTGGCCAGACCGCAAAAGAAGAGAGGATGCAGCATTGTTTCTTTGAATTTTTTTTATTTTTTTTACTGTAACTGTATACATTAAATTCTTCTGTTTTGTATGTAGACTACTGTATGTGCAACTTTGTGTTGATTGAGAATGGGATGTACACTGTGTACATTGTTTTTGTGGGAAAAATAAAATATATTTGTTACCGTGTATTTGTGTGTTCGGAGTATAAAAACAATATTCTCAAATATTTTACAACACACTTATGTACTGTAGTAATGGCAACACTGAACCAAAAAAAGGCCTAAGTCATTATGATGAATGGAGAAGAAGTGTTTTCCATTCATCATAGTGTTTTACATTGAGCACATCAGTGTTCAACTGGTTCTTATAAATGTCTATTAATATGATGGTTTGTGTGTGTCATTTGAAAACAAAATACCATTTTGATAAGAAATAACATTGTTTTGAATGTAAAGTTTCATTTTGCTGGAGAATTGAGGGGTTTTGACCATTGTATGTGTGTTTTTTGATTTGTGTGTAGAGTTCTGAGAATAGTAGGCATGCTTTCAGAAAATGTGTGTAAACAATCGAGAAAAACTGTAAGCTGCTTTATTTTAGGGGTTTAGTGAAGGCGGGTCATTTTTTACCCTTAGGACAAAGGGAGAATACAGAATGTTAAGACTACACAAAGGTTAATCCCAACCCTCAGCCACTCTCAGCCTATCCCACCTATCACCATAGACCACCCTCGTTTGGTGTCCATGTGCCATATATTTTTCAATTGTGCTGTGATGTTTTACATAACTTTTTTACCTTACTAATCGTATAGTATCCACAGATTGTGAGCTAAAGATGTAAACCTTTCCTACGAGTATTATTATATTATTTATTGTCTGACTATGGTTTTCCATATCGCCAAATACTGCTATTTGTAAGGTTAATTTAAAGTGCATGTTGTGATTTTTTAACCATTCCTGAACCTGTGACCAGAAACAAGCTACATGGGGCAATACTAGAGCAAATTATCTATTGATTATGTTTCTTCGCAGTAAAATCTACAGAGCTGAGATTATTGTATGCTCCATATATATAGCATTCTGTTGGTGGCAAGAATGTTATATAATAATTTTAATTGAAAAACTCTAAGTGTTGAATCAAGCGTAGTTTTTTGTACCAGTTCATAAACCATGTGCCATGGAATTGGTACATCGCAAATCTCTTCCCATTGATTTTGCAACCTGTATGGTTGGGACGACTCGAGACTCGAAGGTTAAGACTTGAGACTTGCTTAGGACTTTTGACTTGGTCCCATCTCTGCAGGCATCCTTCCTAACTCAGTTGCCGGTGAGGAAGGAAACTGCTAACCAGTAGGCTACCTGGGGCGGAATGTTTTCACTTCATTTATTATGGGGTATTGTGTGTAGATAGGTGAGAAAATACATATATTTAATACATTTAGAATTCAGGCTGTTACACAACAAAATGTGGAATAAGTCAAGAGGTATGAATACTTTCTGAAGGCAATGTATCTGGCAAGACAATCACAGATTATAAAGGGAAAGCCAGCCACGTCTCGGAAACCGACGCCTTGCTCCCGGATAAGGTAAACAACTTCTTTGCCCACCGACACGGGCCCCCTCCACTCACTGTGTATTCTCATTCTCCATGGCCGAAGTGAGTAAGTCATTTAAGCGCGTTAACCCTTGCAAGGCTTCCGGCCCAGACGGCATCCCAAGCCGTGTCCTCTAAGCATGTGCCAGTTGGATGGAGTGTTTATGGACATAGTCAATCTCTCCATATCCCAGTCCACTTTTTAAAGATGTCTACCATTGTTCCTGTACCCAAGAAAGCGAAGGTAACTGAACTAAATGACTATCGCCCCGTAGCACTCACTTTGAGAGGCTAGTTAAAGACCATATCACCTCCACCTTACACACAACCTAGATCATTAAAATTCGCATACCGCCCCAACAGATCCACAGACGACGCAATCGCCATTGCACTACACACTGCCCTATCCATGGACAAAAGAATTACCTATGTAAGAATGCTGTTCATCGACTACAGCTCAGCGTTCAACACCATAGTGCCCTACAAGCTCATCACTAAGCTCAGGGCCATGGGTCTGAACCCCTCCCTGTCCAACTGGGCCCTAGACTTCCTGACGGGCCGACCCCAAGTGGTGAGGGTAGGCAACAACACCTCCGCCACGCTGATCCTCAGCACGGGGGCCCCACAAGGGTGAATGCTCAGCCCCCTCCTGTATTCCCTGTTCACCCATGACTGCGTGGCCACGCACGTCACCAACTCAATCATCAAGTTTGCTGATTACCAACAATGACGAGACAGCCTACAGAGAAGAGGTGAGAGCCCTGGCGGAGTGGTGCCAGAAAAGTAACCTGTCCCTCAACATCAACAAAGCGAAGGAGCTGATTGTGGACTACAGGAGACAGTAGAGAGTGTACGTCCATCCAAATTGATGGGGCCTTAGTGGAGAGGGTCAAAAGCTTCAAGTTATTTGGTGTGCACATCACTGACGACCTGAAATGGTCCCTTCATACAGACAGTGTGGTGTTGAAGGCACAACAACCTCAGGAGGCTGAAGAAATTCGGCTTGGCCAATAAGACCCTCACAAACTTGCACCATTGAGAGCATCCTGTCAGACTGTATCACCGCCTGGTATGGCAATTGAACCGTGCGCAAATGCAAGGTTCACCAGAGGGTGGTGCGGTCAGCCCAACATATCATAGGGGGCACACTGCCTGCCCTCAAGGACATCTACGGCACCCAGTGTCACAGGAAGGCCAAGAAGATCATCAAGGACTTCAGCCACCCGAGCCACGGCCTGTTCAGGCAGTACAGATGCATCAAAGCTGGGACCTTAGAGACTGATAAACAGCTGATAAACATCTCCAGGCCATCAGACTGTTGCTTATCAGTCACCACTAGCCGGCCACCACCCAGTATCCTGCCCTGAACCTTAGTCACTGTTACTAGCTAATGGGATAGTAACCCACAACCGCCCGATTCTCTACCCTGCACTTTAGAGACTGATTCCCTACGTACGTGGAGTCATTGAACACTGGTCACTTTAATAATGTTTACATACTGTTTTACCTCATTTATATGTATTCTAGTCATGGCTGATCCTTTGTAACTACTGCTGTATATACCTTTTCTATTCATATACTGTCCATACTGTCTATACACACCATTATACACTGAGTGTACAAAACATTAAGTACACCTTACTAATATTGAGTTCCACCCCTCCCCTTTTCCCTCAAAACAGCCTCACTATGTCAGGGCAAGGACTCTACAAGGTGTTAAAAGAGTTCCACAGGGATGCTGGCCCATGTTGACTCCAATCTGTCTCACAGTTGTGCCAAGTTGGCTCGATGTCCTTTGGGTGGTGGACCATTCTCGATATACACAGGAAAAACCCAGGAGTGTTGTAGTTCTTGACACGAACCTGTGCGCTCGGCACCTACTACCCTACTCCATTCAAAAGCACTTAAATATTTTGTCTTGCCCATTCATCTTCTGAATTATACACATACACAATCCATGTTTCAATTGTCTCAAGGCTTAAAAATCCTTCTTTAGCCTATCTCCTCCCCTTCATCTACACTGATTGAAATGGATGACATCAGCAAGGGATGATAGCTTTCATCTGGATTCACCTGGTCAGTCTATGTCATGGAAAGAGCAGGAGGACTTAATATTACATTACCAGTCAAAAGTTTAGACACACCTACTCATTCAAGGGTTTTTCTTTATTTGTACTATTTTCTACATTGTAGAAGACATCCAAACTATTAAATAACCCCTATGGAATCATGTAGTAACCCACTTTTTTTTGTAAACAAACATTCTTCAAAGTAGCCACCCTTTGCCTTAATGACAGCTTTGACCTTAGCAGTCAGGGCTTTCAAGTTATGGATTTTAAGAAAAAATTATACACAGACAGGTGAGGAAACTTCAAACTGATTTTCCTATTCACTTTTCCTTTTGCCCAAAACAACCGCTCAGAGTTTAACAGGATTTAAGTGTTTGAGTTAGTATGGTTTTACAGAAGTGTATGTTATCATACTAAAGAATTTTACATTAAATTCAGTTGATTTATTCAATCTCAACTTTATGTGTGAGTAACAGTATCAATATCCAACATTCTTCACAGTGGTTCCCATTAACTTTTAAATCATTTTCAACACAAATCAAAACCCCTTAGAGATGCTGACAAAGCTTTTTGGACTTTCAAGATTATTTCCAATCAAAAACACTCTACTTGCTATCAAAATCAGGAATTAAGTCAGTTTTATTCAAAAAAGGAGAAAAGTAATCTGTTTAAACATGATCAAATATATGATTCTTAACCCGTGATCCTTTGAGAATGTATTAGGATGTATGAAAGCCATTTCGGTCGAATTACATAGCTGCCAAGCAGTGGGGATTTACTCTGCATTTTCTCCTGCTTTCTTTTGTTTCAAACATGTGAGAGGACATGTAATCAGGGCGATCTTAAATGCTGAAAGGAGTGGACCCCAGCCCAAAGGGAATTTTTCCATTTCTCACAGCAATATCAACTCAAGATGAATGGGAGGTCAAGACTGCAACGGACCTTGAATGGCTTTGCCCTGAAATGAATGTATCTTATTAATAAACCAAATCTGGACTACATTACCCAAGGTCACATTTGGCACAGTTGGTAGAGCATGGTGCTTGCAACGCCAGGGACGTGGCCTTAATTCCCACAGGAGACCAGTACGGAAATATATGCACTCACTAGTGTAAGTCACTCTGGAGAAGGGTGTCTATGTAAATGTACAGTAGGCTGTTAACTTTTTAATGAACAGAAGAGTACTTTTATTGGCCACTACAAATAGAGGGAAGTGAGTTTTTTCAGTAAACAAACAAACCTTTTTGTTGATTTGAACACTTGCATTCATAACAAGGCACATCCATTTCTCATTTGGTTTTTAAATATTCCTGAGATATGCATGAATCAAAGTATCATTTTATATTTCATACCTTTATTGCCCATAGTCTAAATCTGTGCATGTGTATTATTTTACTACACAAGTCAGTTTAGAAATGATTATTTACAACAACAGCCAAACTGTGCACCACCCTATGGGACACCTAATAAAAGCCAGATGTGGTGCAGTCTGGATTCAAATCAGCAACTGCAGTGACACCTCTTGCACTAAGATGAAGTGCCTTAGACCTTTGCGCCACTCGGGAGCTCATATTTAGGAAATGTTTAGTAAACATAGAAACAGTATCTTTGTCCATTTACTAACATTGTGCTACTTAAAGGCCAAGTGCAGACAAAAATGTGATTTTCCTTTGTTATATATACTGAACAAAAATATAAACGTAACATTCAACAAATTCAAAGATTTTACTGAGTTACAGCTCATATAAGGAAATAAGTTGAAATCAATTCATTATGCCCTAATCTTTGGATTTCACATGACTGGGCAGGGGAGGGCATAGGCCCATCCACCTGGGGAGCAAGGCCCAGCCAATCAGAATGAGTTTTTCCCCACAAAATTACTTTATTACAAACATAAATACTTTGAGCTCCAACATGCAGGACTAGTGAAATAAAATAATGAAAATAGTAATAAAAACAATATAAATATAAATAGCATTATATACATATACATAATAACAACTGTGGCAGTAATGAATAAATAAATGCCCATTGGGGTGGAGGTAGAGTAAAGACTATTGAAGGGGTGGGGTGGGGAATCCCTGATGGTCTTCTTGGCCTTTCTGCAACACCTGGTTTTGTAGGTGCCGTTTTGGGCAGGCAGTGTGCACCCAATGGTGCATTCGGCTGCATGTATTACCCTCTGAAAAGGCTTGCGATCCACGGTGGCGGAGTTACTGTACCAGGCTGTGATGCAGCCAGACAGTATGCTCGCGATCGTGCTCCTGTTCAACAGTCACTGTCGTGCCTTCTTCACAACGGTGTCCGTGTGGTTAAACCATTTCAGTTTCTCTTAGATGTGTATGGAACATTTCTGGGGTGTTTTATTTCAGCTCATGAAACCAACATGTTGCGTTTATATTTTTGTTCAGTGTATATTTCTCCACACTATGAGATTGGAATAATACTGTGAAATTGTGAAAATCATAATAATGCCATTTTAGTGTAAGAGCTGTTTGAAAAGTCTGCTTGAAATTTCTGCCTGTTTTGGTGAGAAATGTTTCTTTGCAAAAATTGTTTTTATTTTTGTTTCTTTTTGACCATTTTAATATGGTAACAGTCATGGTAAGGTACTTAATTGTTTTTATTTCTTTATTTTATTTTTTATTTCACCTTTATTTAACCAGGTAGGCAAGTTAAGAACAAGTTCTCATTTACAATTGCGACCTGGCCAAGATAAAGCAAAGCAGTTTGACACATACAACAACACAGAGTTACACATGGAGTAAAACAAACATACAGTCAATATATAGTAGAAAAATAAGTCTATATACAAAGTGAGCAAATGAGGTGAGATAAGGGAGGTAAAGGCAAAAAAGGCCATGGTGGCAAAGTAAATAAAATATAGCAAGTTAAACACTGGAATAGTAGATTTGCAGTGGAAGAAAGTGCAAAGTAGAAATAGAAATAATGGGGTGAAAAGGAGCAAAATAAATAAATAAATACATACAGTAGGGGAAGGGGGAGTTGTTTGGGCTAAATTATCGATTGGCTATGTACAGGTGCAGTAATCTGTGAGCTGCTCTGACAGCTGGTGCTTAAAGCGAGTGAGCGAGATAAGTGTTTCCAGTTTTAGAGATTTTTGTAGTTCGTTCCAGTCATTGGCAGCAGAGAACTGGAAGGAGAGGCGGCCGAAGGAGGAATTGGCTTTGGGGGTGACCAGAGAGATATACCTGCTGGAGCGCATGCTACAGGTGGGTTCTGCTATGGTGACCAGTGAGCTGAGATAAGGGGGAACTTTACCTAGCAGGGTCTTGTAGATGACCTGGAGCCAGTGGGTTTGGCGACGAGTATGAAGCGAGAGCCAGCCAACGAGAGTGTACAGGTCGCAGTGGTGGGTAGTATATGGGGCTTTGGTGACAAAACGGATGGCACTGTGATAGACTGCATCCAGTTTATTGAGTAGGGTATTGGAGGCTATTTTGTAAATGACATCGCCGAAGTCGAGGATCGGTAGGATGGTCAGTTTTACGAGGGTATGTTTGGCAGCATGAGTGAAAGATGCTTTGTTGCGAAATAGGAAGCCAATTCTAGATTTAACTTTGGATTGGAGATGTTTGATGTGAGTCTGGAAGGAGAGCTTACAGTCTAATCAGACACCTAGGTATTTGTAGTTGTCCACATATTCTAAGTCAGAACCGTCCAGAGTAGTGATGCTGGACGGGCGGGCAGGTGCAGGCAGCGATCGGTTGAAGAGCATGCATTTAGTTTTACTTGTATTTAAGAGCAGTTGGAGGCCACGGAAGGAGAGTTGTAGGCATTGAAGCTCGTCTGGAGGGTAGTTAACACAGTGTCCAAAGAAGGGCCAGAAGTATACAGAATGGTGTCGTCTACGTAGAGGTGGATCAGAGACTCACCAGCAGCAAGAGCGACATCATTTATGTATACAGAGAACAGAGTCGGCCCAAGAATTGAACCCTGTGGCACCCCCATTGAGACTGCCAGAGGCCCGGACAACAGGCCCTCCGATTTGCCACACTGAACTCTATCAGAGAAGTAGTTGGTGAACCAGGTGAGGCAATCATTTGAGAAACCAAGGCTAATTGTTACCCAGAAATGATATGATATTGAGACAAAAATGGCTGTATTGGACCTTTAATAAAAAGTTAAGCATGGAACCATGAAACCACTTCCTTGTTTTGTTGCTGTTGTGGGGCCTTGAGTGACTTTCATCTGGTGAATGAAATAGAAGTGTTGTTTTTGGAGAGAGGTCTGAGAATAAATTTATTATGTGCAAACAATACGATCGTCTAACCACCATTTTCCAGTACCTCAATGAGATCCATATGGTCAGGCCAGTTTTTTTCTGGGTGACAGCTTCAGGGACCACTGCTATGTTGTTGTGCTGTATTCTATTTTTCAAGTCTACTCTACTCCATCTCTGACTAAGCAGAGGATCAGAGGGAAGGACGTTTCTTCTTCGTTCACTATTGGTGCCAGACAGTGTCTCAACATTACTTTAGCTAAGTTTACAGTAAAATAGTTTGGGAATACAGAGATTTCAGGTGAAGGAAAATTGCAATCTTGAAATTGAATTAGGTGGTCTGTATGCAATACAGTTGCATCCAACACTAAAAAGATATGCACATTTCAGCAATTAAGGTGTTGTGACATTCCATTCCAGACTTTCATTGCGCTTGGAGGAGTCAGCCAGACTGAACATTACATTACATATTTTATACATCATATATACAGACTTAGCTACTTTACTGTTGACCTAATAATATTAAAAAAGTGTTCAAGTTGTCAAACAATGCCCTGGTTGTTGCAATGTTTTGTTCTCTGTAGTCAAACTGCCATTAGGCAACATACTAAATAAACTACAAACAGAAACAAAATAAGTTGGTGATAAATTGTATCAACATTGTGCTTTAAGATAATACTGGGTTCACCAAGAAAGACACACACCTCATACTCACAAACAAATGCACATACACACATACACACTCACACACATAGCCAACACTGCTGTCCCATGATATAGAGACATTGAACCACTGGTCACTTCCCATTTCACAACGTGTAATTAAATAATATATCCCTGACGTAGCACATCATAATATTTCTACTGCTATATATTGCATTCTAGTTACACTGTTTATGCACACAGCATATTTATTTATACACTGGATTCTAGACATAGCTTGCTCTAATATAGTATTTCTGCTGCTGTACATATCATTCTTAGCTGATTTTTTTTTATTTCACCTTTATTTAACCAGGTAGGCAAGTTGAGAACAAGTTCTCATTTACAATTGCGACCTGGCCAAGATAAAGCAAAGCCGTTTGACACATACAACAACACAGAGTTACACATGGAGTAAAACAAACATACAGTCAATAATACAGTAGAAAAATGAGTCTATATACAATGTGAGCAAATGAGATGAGATAAGGGAGGTAAAGGCAAAAAAGGCCATGGTGGCAAATTAAATACAATATAACAAGTAAACACCGGAACGGTAGATTTGTAGTGGAAGAAAGTGCAAAGTAGAAATAGAAATAATGGGGTGCAAAGGAGCAAAATAAATACATACAGTAGGGGAAGGGGGAGTTGTTTGGGCTAAATTATAGATGGGCTATGTACAGGTGCAGTGATCTGTGAGCTGCTCTGAAAGCTGGGGCTTAAAGCTAGTGAGGGAGATAAGTGTTTCCAGTTTCAGAGATTTTTGTAGTTTGTTCCAGTCATTGGCAGCAGAGAACTGGAAGGAGAGACGGCCAAAGGAGGAATTAGCTTTGGGGGTGACCAGAGAGATATACCTGCTGGAGCGCGTGCTAAAGGTGGGTGCTGCTATGGTGACCAGTGAGCGGAGATAACGGGGGACTTTACCTAGCAGGGTCTTGAAGATGACCTGGAGCCAGTGGGTTTGGCGACGAGTATGAAGCGAGGGCCAGCCAACGAGAGCGTACTGGTCACAGTGGTTTGTAGTATATGGGGCTTTGGTGACAAAACGGATGGCACTGTGATATACTGCATCCAGGTTATTGAGTAGGGTATTGGAGGCTATTTTGTAAATGACATCGCCGAAGTCGAGGATCGGTAGGATGGTCAGTTTTACGAGGGTATGTTTGGAAGCATGATTGAAAGATGCTTTGTTGCGAAATAGGAAGCCAATTCTAGATTTA
Organism: Salmo salar; assembly: GCF_965601325.2. NCBI lineage: Eukaryota > Metazoa > Chordata > Actinopteri > Salmoniformes > Salmonidae > Salmo > Salmo salar. The sequence continues at coordinate 88,120,877 of NC_138303.1, forward strand.
ACTTTGGATTGGAGATGTTTGATGTGAGTCTGGAAGGAGAGCTTACAGTCTAATCAGACACCTAGGTATTTGTAGTTGTCCACATATTCTAAGTCAGAACCGTCCAGAGTAGTGATGCTGGACGGGCGGGCAGGTGCAGGCAACGATCGGTTGAAGAGCATGCATTTAGTTTTACTTGTATTTAAGAGCAGTTGGAGGCCACGGAAGGAGAGTTGTATGGCATTGAAACTCGTCTGGAGGGTAGTTAACACAGTGTCCAAAGAAGGGCCAGAAGTATACAGAATGGTGTCATCTGCGTAGAGGTGGATCAGAGACTCACCAGCAGCAGGAGCGACATCATTGATGTATACAGAGAACAGAGTCGGCCCAAGAATTGAACCCTGTGGCACCCCCATTGAGACTACCAGAGGCCCGGACAACAGGCCATCCGATTTGACACATTGAACTCTATCAGAGAAGTAGTTGGTGAACCAGGCGAGGCAATCATTTGAGAAACCAAGGCTATTGAGTTTGCCGATGAGGATGTGGTGATTGACAGAGTCGAAAGCGTTGGCCAGGTCAATGAATACGGCAACACAGTATTGTTTCTTATCGATGGCGGTTACGATATCGTTTAGGACCTTGAGCGTGGCTGAGGTGCACCCATGACCAGCTCTGAAACCAGATTGTATAGCGGAGAAGGTGCGGTGGGATTCGAAATGGTCGGTAATCTGTTTGTTGACTTGGCTTTCGAAGACCTTAGAAAGGCAGGGTAGGATAAATATAGGTCTGTAGCAGTTTGGGTCAAGAGTGTCCCCTCCTTTGAAGAGGGGGATGACAGCAGCTGCTTTCCAATCTTTGGGAATCTTAGACGACACGAAAGAGAGGTTGAACAGGCTAGTAATAGGGGTTGCAACAATTTCAGCAGATAATTTTAGAAAGAAAGGGTCCAGATTGTCTAGCCCGGCTGATTTGTAGGGGTCCAGATTTTGCAGCTCTTTCAGAACATCAGCTGACTGGATTTGGGAGAAGGAGAAATGGGGAAGGCTTGGGCGAGTAGCTGTGGGGGGTGCAGTGCTGTTGACCGTGGTAGGGGTAGCCAGGTGGAAAGCATGGCCAGCCGTAGAAAAATGCTTATTGAAATTCTCAATTATATTGGATTTATCGGAGGTGACAGAGTTTCCTATCCTCAGTGCAGTGGGCAGCTGGGAAGAGGTGTTCTTATTCTCCATGGACTTTAGTGTCCCAGAACTTTTTTGAGTTTGTGTTGCAGGAAGCAAATTTCTGTTTGAAAAAGCTAGCCTTGGCTTTTCTAACTGCCTGTGTATATTTGTTTCTAACTTCCCTGAAAAGTTGCATATCACGGGGGCAGTTCGATTCTAATGATGAACGCCACAGGATGTTTTTGTGTTGGTTAAGGGCAGTCAGGTCTGGAGAGAACCAAGGGCTATATCTTTTCCTGGTTCTAAATTTCTTGAATGGCGATGCTTGCCTCTGACGGGATGAGGTCATCTTGTGTAAATTCTTCCGCTGTACATATGTATAGATTGCATTTGATTACTGCTACGGTGCTATTTGGGTTGGTAGCCCTTTCCTGCAGTCAAATTACCAAATCGCCCTCTAGAGGCCTCATGGGTGGAATGTTATTAATATTTTTAATCATTTCATCCTTAACAAACTAGCAAAAAATCCAGTGTTTCTATGTCAAACGGTTTTGTTATATTTTAGTCTTCTGTGATGTACAGTATCAGTTAAAAGTTTGGACACACCTACTCATTCAAAGGTTTTTATTTTTACTATTTTCTACATTGTAGAATAATAGTGAAGACATCAAAACTATGAAATAACACATATGGAATCATGTAGTAACCAAAAAGTGCTAAACAAATCAAAATATATTTTATATTTGAGATTCTACAAAGTAGCCACCCTTTGCCCTGATGAAAGCTTTGCACACTCTTGGTATTTTTTCAACCAGCTTCATGAGGTAGTCACCTGGAATGCATTTCAATTATCCGGTTAAAAGTTAATTTGTGGAATTTCTTTCCTTCTTAATGCGTTTAAGCCAATCAGTTGTGTTGTGATAATGTCACGGCTGTCGAAAGGAGCGGACCAAAGTGCAGCGTGTGTGTAGTTCCACATTTTATTTAATCTGTGAAACTTTGCAATACATAAATAAACTGAATCGACAAAACAACAAACCGTGACGCAGAGGAGAAACAAACACTACTCAAAAATAATCACCCACAAAACCCAGGAAGAAAAACCCCTACTTAAGTATGATCTCCAATTAGAGACAACGAGGACCAGCTGCCTCCAATTGGAGATCATCCCAAACAAACCAACATAGAAATACAAAAACTAGAACCTAAGAACATAGAAATAGAAAACATAGAAAAACACAAAACACCCCCTGTCACGCCCTGACCTACTCTACCATAGAAAATAACATCTTACTATGGTCAGGACGTGACAGATAAGGTGGGGGTGGTATACAGAAGATAGCCCTATTTGGTAAAAGACCAAGTCCATATTATGGCAAGAACAGCTCAAAAAAGCAAAGAGAAATGTCAGTCCATCATTACTTTAAGCCATGTCAAGAAATGTTTCTTCAAGTGCAGTTGCAAATACCATCAAGCGCTATGATGAAACTGGCTCTCATGAGGACCGCCACAGGAAAGGAAGACCCAGAGTTACCTCTGCTGCTGAGGATAAGTTCATTAGAGTTAACTGCACCTCAGATTGCAGCCTAAATAAATGCTTCACAGAGTTCAAGTAACAGACACATCTCAACATCAACTGTTCAGAGGAAACTGCGTGAATCAGGCCTTCATGGTCAAATTGCTGCAAATAAACCACTACAAAAGGACACCAATAAGAAGAAGGGACTTGCTTGGGCCAAGAAACATGAACAATGGACATTAGACCGGTGGAAATCTGACCTTTTGGTCTGATGAGTCCAAATTGTATATTTCTGTATCCAACCACTGTGTCTGTGAGAGGCAGAGTAGGTGAACGGATGATCTCTGCATGTGTTTTTCCCACCATGAAGCATGGACGTGGAGGTGTGATGATGTGGGGGTGCTTTGCTGGTGACACAGTCTGTGATTTATTTAGAATTTAAGGGACACTTAACTAGCATGGCTACCACAGCATTCTGCAGTGGTACGCCATCCCATCTGGTTTGCGCTTAGTGGGACTATCATTTGTATTTCAACAGGACAATGAACCAACACACCTCCAGGCTGTGTAAGGGCTATTTGACCAAGAAGGAGAATGATGGTGCTGCATCAGAAGACCTGGCCTCCACATTCACCTGATCTCAACCCAATTGAGATGGTTTGGGGCAAGTTTGACCACAGAGTGAAGGAAAAGCAGCCAACAAGTGCTCAGCATATGTGGGAACTCCTTCAAGACTGTTGGAAAAGCATTCCTCATAAAGCTGGTTGAGAGAATGCCAAGAGTGGCTACTTTGAAGAATCTAAAATCTAAAATATATTTTGATTTGTTTAACACTTTTTTTAAGTTACTACATGATTCCATATGTGTTATTTCAGTTGGATGACCATTCAAACCTTATTTTCCCAGTAAGAGCTTGTTTTTGTTGTATTTAACTCACTGAAGTCAGATTTCCCAGTTCTGAGATTATAGTTTTTTGGAGCGCAGCAGAAATCATGCAGGATTGACAGCATGGCCAATGTTGAATATTTATAATTTTAAGCTTGAAAAAGAGACCCTTAAACCCAGCCTTGGAACCACAAACCCACTCCATTGAATAGCAGGCTAGTGATTGCTTTGCAATGCTTGCAGTTAGCCATTAATTCCTTCCAAACCACTCATTGTTGAATTTGCGATTTCCAACTTATTGTGTAATGTTTATGTCCAATGGCCGATGAGCACCGATACATTTTATCTATAATTTCTCTTCATTATTTCTCTTCATATGACAAGGATTAAAAAGCATTTGCCAGTACATTGTCGACTTGATTCATGATGATGACCGCAATCTTGCTAGCTAAGATTTTGAAAGTATGATGTTGACATGATCAGTCCAATCAAAGCTACTATACATATAACGCGCATTGACATCATTTTATCTGTGGCCAATGACCTTGAGCCTTCTTGGATGGGCACTTCTAATCTAACTCTATGGCAGCACCCAAAGGGGCTTGAATTTTCGAGCTCTACCATTAGATTTTGCGATGATCTAGTGTCCCCATGAGTAACAGAACACTGAGCCAATCACGGCGCAACTAGAGAACATTACCCAATCACGGCGCAGCTAGAGAACATTACCAAACCTACGCTCCATTTTTTTCTGCTGGCTGCCCCACCACCACAGAAAGCACTGAGCTAGGCTGAAACACCTGCATTTTGGAGCTGCCTTACTCAAGAAAACAAAAAAGAGACAATGTTTGTATGTGGTTTTATTAACTCAATCATTTTTTACATTGCTTGCAAACTGATATTTGACACTTATTAATGTCAAAATAACATGCAAAACATGCAAACATGTTTTTATTTATTTATTTAATTTGAGCTAAAAAGGTGGGGCTCAAAACATTCAGAGCCCTACCTGCCCTGAATGACGTGCCGCCACTGAAAACTACCAAGAAACACTCTATGTGACCCTGATTTAGCTCACTGCTGTAATTAATCCCGCCTTTCTTGATTTTTTTGTATTTTTTGTGTAGTTTGACATTTTACTGCATTGTCAGGAGCTAGTAAACATAAACATTTCACTGCAACCGCTATAACACATACTAAACTGTGTACGCAAACAACAAACTTTCTCTTTTCTATATACTGAGGTGAATCATTGTGTTTGACTGTAATCCCTTAGCGGACTTGTACTCTTGCAAACCCACAGAAAAATGCACAATGTTGAAACATGGTCCTGGAATGTGATGAGACAGACATGGGTGAACCACAGTTTTGTCTGGAGGGATTAAATCAAGAGAGGCAGATACAGTGACAAACAGTATAGGACTTTCATAATATATTTTCTCTTGACCTTAACTGAGCTATTTCTCAATTGTGAAAATGAAGTAGGCTGCTGTACCATGTGTTTAGAATGTAAGACTAATAAAAATTAAGAAATAAATACAAAGTTAACTTTTCTTGATCTTGTATGTGAAATATAGATACAGTACATGTGCTACTGAATATAATTGTAGAAGTATGATGCAAAGTGTGAAATGACCTTAACAAAGCAAAATATCTTAAGTGTTTCCGTACCCCAACATCTCCAAATAGGCCTACTCCCTGACACCTTGCAACAGCTAAAGGAGACAGGGTAAATGTTCCAGCATGGTACAGTAGTTGAAGGGAATGTACCGTATGAATAATTGAGCAAGGTGAGGGCATTGAACATGTGATATAATTAATCACTGAAGGTGGCCTGTCCAGATGAGACATTGTTTTAGTTCCTGCTAAAAAAAATACTACTGTCTTCCCTATATTCACTCCACTGTGTGCCTGGTAGATAGCTTGTGTCTAAAAACACAGGCAGTTATGATAAGCCAAGATTATCCTCAACTGTAATTGAACACATTAACTTTTTGCTAAATGCTAATACCGGCAAATGTATTAAGCATGACAGATGTTTTCTCCCTTGTATGGTGACTTTGTCACATATTGAAGATATTAACTGTGATTTACCAATGTGGTCATGTCCCTAGGTTAGTCATTATGGAAGGCTGAATGAGGGAAGGGAATTCCTGGATGGCAGGCCTCTGGGGAAGGGGCTGACCTAGGGCCTGGGGCCGTCCTTTTCACAGCCCCAGTCTGCCCAGGGATATCAGAAATGTGACCTGGGGGTGCAGTAGTGGAGCCCCTGTCCTAGAGGTACAGTATAGGACAAATTAGTAAAACTGTGTAATGTCAAGCTTATCTCATAATTGTATCATGTGTGAATATGTACTGTATGTGTTTTTAACAAACACCTCTTGTATATCTCATTGCCATACAGTGTTGTCAGAAAGTATTCACACCCTTTGACTTTTTACACATTTTGTTGTGTTAAAAGTGGAATTAAATTTGATTTAATTGTCATTTTTTGTCAACGATCTACACACAAAATACACTATAATGTTAAAGTGGAAGAAAAATGATACTCTAACGTTTGTAAAACATTTATGAAAAATAAAACACTAATATATCTTCATTAGATAAGTATTCAATCAATATATGTTAGAATCACCTTTGGCAGTGATTATAGCTGTGAGTCTGTAAGAGCTTTCCACACATGGATTGTGCAACATTTGCCCATTATTCTTTTAAAAATTCTTCAAGCTATGGCCTTAGATTTTCAAGCAGATTTAAGTCAAAATTTTTACTCGGCCACTCAGGAACATTCACTGTCTTATTGGAAAGCAACTCCAGTGTAGATTTGGCCTTGCGTTTTAGGTTATTGTCCTGCTGAAAGGTGAATTCATCTCCCAGTGTCTGGCAGAAAGCAGACTGAACCAGGTTTCCTCTAGGATTTTGCCTGTGCTAAGCTTCATTCCGTTAAATCTTTATCCTGAAAAACTCCACAGTCCTTAACGATTACAAGAATAGTCATAACATGATGCACCCACCACCTTGCTTGATAGAGAATGGCGAGTGGTACTCAGTAATGTGTTGCCCCAAACATAACACTTTGTATTCATTACATTTTTCATTTTACAATTTTACTTTAGTGCCTTATTGCAAACTGGACGCATGTTGTTGATTATTTTAATTCTGTATAAGCTTCCGTCTTTTCAGTTTGTCAAGTAGGTTAGTATTGTGGAGTAACTACAATGTTGCTGATCCATCCTCAGTTTTCTCCTATCACAACCATTAAACTGTAACTGTTTTAAAGTCACCGTTGGCCTCATGGTGAAATCCCTGAGCGGTTTCCTTCCTCTCCAGCAACTGAGAAAGAAGGACACCTTTATCTTTGCAGTGACTGGGTGTATTGATACACCATCCAAAGTGTAATTAATAACTTCACCATGCTCAAAGGGATATTCAATGTCTTTTTTTACCCATCTACCAATAGGTGCCCTTCGTTGCGAGGCATTGGAAAACCTACCTGGTATTTGTGGTTGAATTTGTGTTTGAAATTCACTGCTCGACTGAGGTACCTTACGATAATTGTATGTGTGGGGTACAGATATGAGGTAGTCATTAAAAAATCTGGTTAAACACTATTATTGCACACAGAGTGAGTTCATTCAACTTATTATGTGACTTGTTAAGCACATTTTTACTCCTGGACTTCTTTAGGCTTGCCATAACAAAGGGGTTGAATACTTATTGACTGAAGACATTTCAGGTTTTAATTTTTTATTAATTCATTTAACTTAATTCCACTGCCAGTGAATAAAAATCTCAATTTAATCAATGTTAAATACAGGCTGTAACACAACAAAATGTGCAAAAAGGCAAAGGGTGTGAATACTTTCTGAAGGCATACTCTTTATGAAATAGTACCATGCCAATCCAGTAGGCACTGGCAATAAGACTGTGTCCTGACAGGAACACCTCTATGGCAATGGCCATCAAGCCTTCACCATCCCGTGCTGAACATCCACGGTTTGACTGAGCATACTGCCTTGTGCACACAGTGCCAGCCAAGCATTCATCATCTCTCTGCTTCTCCTAGCTTTGTTATGGCTGACCTCTTCATGAACACTGATGATGACCCACTTTAAGGCAGGGTTATCAGAAGAAGGGTTAGTACAGAAGAAAACATACATACTGCTCAAATAACGGAGGTGTAGATAATGTGTGTGTGTGTGTTTGCACAGGAGTGCACAAGTGTGTGTGTGTGTGTGTGTGTGTGTGTGTGTGTGTGTGTGTGTGTGGTGTGTGTGTGTGTGTGTGTGTGTGTGTGTGTGTGTGTGTGTGTGTGTGTGTGTGTGTGTGTGTGTGTGTGTGTGTGTGTGTGTGTATTTAAGGCGGGGTTGTCATTTGCTCAGACCTCTCCTGCTGTTGAGCGTGCGTGGAGGTTTAAGCAAAATATTACAAATTGAATTTTCTATTGCCTGTCATAGTTATTATCTCACTTTACATTCCAAGAAATCAAATTAATTAACTTCGTGTAAAACATTGTCTGTTACATGTGTCACGTCCTGACCATAGTAAGATGTGATTTTCTATGGTAGAGTAGGTCAGGGCGTGACAGGGGGTGTTTTGTGTTTTTCTATGTTTTCTATTTCTATGTTCTTAGGTTCTAGTTTTTGTATTTCTATATTGGCTTGTTTGGGATGATCTCCAATTGGAGGCAACTGGTCCTCGTTGTCTCTAATTGGAGTTCATATTTAAGTAGGGGTTTTTCTTCCTGGGTTTTTGTGGGTGATTATGTTTGTGAGTAGTGTTTGTTTCTCGTCTGCGTCACGGTTTGCTGTTTTTTGTCTATTCAGTTATTTTTATGTATTGCATGAGTTTCACAGAGTAAATAAAATGTGGAACTACAACCACGCTGCACCTTAGTCTGCTCCTTTGGACAACCGTGACAACATGACCTACCTAAATGAGGAATATTCATCATTAGTGGAATGTAAAATGTTTGCTGCAGAAAGCATTCTGAAATATACTGCATAATAATTATGTTAGTAATTTGACATTGAACCCCCATTTCTGTTTCCTTTGTACAGTATATAATAGAAGTGGAATAAAGAAATTCTTATCCACTTCGTAAAAACATGTTACAAGAGAAATTACAGTGGTTCCGTATTCGCATTAGATGTCGCATGTCTATCTATATACCCTAAAGTTCTATATAGAACCCTTTTGTAGGGTTCTTTGATCAGAACACCAGGGTTCTATATAGAACCTGTAGGGGTGCCATATATGAAACAAGCATAGAACCCATTTTGGTTATATACAGAACCATTTTTTTTTAAGATTGTACACATTATTACCATCTGTTAATTAATGTTCCATTTCCCTTACCCAGCTAAACAGCATCTCTCAGAAATTGGTGGTGCTGTAGTGGTTGGTGTGTGTGCGGTAAGACCTGATGTGGGATATGCTCTAAGGCCCCTCGGCTGTGCATCCAGGCAATGGGATTGTTATGCTTCTACAATAGCACACTGTCAAAATGACATCGCTGGGTTATTTGTTTCCAAGGAAAGCCACTTGTACTATACAGCTATAATCTGTCCCCTACTGTGAAAATAGGTGTTTCAAAGTTAACTGATGCAACAAAATGTCTATCTCCACATCGTGGAAAATGGATAAAGACGATTAGATGTGTTAACAGCCCACAAACAAATATGACTGCACTATATGGGGCACCAATGCATCAGGTACCTATAGTAGCAGGCTATCCTCTTTTAAGCTCCATGAAAAATGTATTTAATATTATCACACAACAAAGAAGTATGTAAGCATTTATGATTGTATTAAGCATCCAGTCCATAGAAGCTTCCTATACATTTATTAAGAAAATACCATATTGATGTCTGAAGTCAAAACAAAAATCATTGATGGAGTTATTCTTCCCCAAAAATGTAGAGGATGAGGTACTATAAGTTAGTTGTCACAGTGTTAACAACACTATAACTAAAGAATGTGTGCAGGAGTTGAGTCATGTCGTACTGCTCTTGGGACTCTTTACTCTAGAATAAGCATGTGTTTGTCAGTGGGGAATATAATCTATAATTCTCATCTATGCAAAGGTTAGAATAGGGAAAGAAGTAATTGCATTTATAGCTATTCTTGACAGACAGAGCAAAGCACCTGTGTCAAACACATCTGATCATTATGAAGGATTTATGACGGCAGCAACATGTAGGCTGAGACGTTAGCTTCCTCCTCAATTTCCTGTAACACCTACTGTGATGTCATCACTCAGCAGTACTCTCAGTAATGACAGCCACTTCATGATGCTTAATGCCCCTCTCCACTTTGAAAATGAGTCAACAACCAGAGCATGGTGGCTAAAGGTGTTTAAATGGGAAACCTAAAAATGTGTTTCTCATACCAGAATGTCTCTAGATTTGTGTGAAAATACGCTATAATGATAATAGTTCTTTAATAGCTGTTTTGGTAGTGGTTTTAGATCATCACACTGTCAGACTTCCCTGATTAAAAGGCCAATTAACTGCCGCAAAACAATTACCTGTGACAGTGTGTTTAACGGGCAGGAGTTGAGGTCATTTAGCCAGATGACCCCAGATAATTTACAACCTTTTAAGTAGAATCATATTGTTCTAAATGTTTCAATACGCTTCAGAAATGACTATTTTATGAAAAAGCCTGTCTGGCAATACTTTTCATCCTTCTTTTTGTATCAAATAAATATGGAGGGGGGAAAAAAACTTGAAACATTTACATTAGAAAAAGTTAATCATCCCCTCAAATTGGTGTGAAAAAAAGCGTATCTAACACTCACACAAAGAACTTTGACAAGGTGAAAAAGGATTCTTGCACTAAGCTACATTGAAGTTCATACAGTAAAGCTTTTTAAGTAAAAGCTAAGGTTATGTGTATGGGTAGTATTAATCAATAGGAATCATAATGAATTTAAACCCCTCTAGGCAAGTTAGGACAAGAGAAAATATATTTTCCTTTCTGAGACTGAGATTGGGCTGGGCTCCAAAACGTCAGAACATTCTACCGTCTGTTGAAAATCCCTGTTTGAGATGATCATAAAGTCCTGATTGAATGTACAAAAGTTAAAACACACTCACAATGACTTAAATTCTGCTGAGTGATTAGCAAGCATACAAAACAGACACTATTGCCCAATGCTTGTCATCAACAGACATTATTGTACAATCTCAGGGGCAGAATGTTGTTTCTCAATATAATTCCAATCGTTCAACATGAAGCATTAATTTCACACCTGAATACACACCCACCTTCCAGCTACAGATTCTTGCAAGGTTATAAAAGTTGTGAAGTTGCAAGTAATAAATACAGTAATTTAACCTGAATGAGAGAAAGGGCTGCACTTGTGGGTTTTGGCTAAATGTGTTTAGACTAACTACTTCCTTTGACAACATCTAACTAGCAATATTTGAGATAATTCTGGAATGTAAATCTTCTCCCAAGAGAGCTCTTTGTTGGGCTTGAAATGCTCAATACAGCTGTATGCTTCATTATAATGGTAAGGAATCAACAAACATGAAATTACCAGTCACAATATGTCATGATCATCTAAGATTGGATGAGGATTTGAAAGAGATCTAAAGACAAACCCCTCAATCTCCTTTGGGTGAATTATCATGTGGACTCACTTGAAATATAATCTTCAGCCAATTCATCTTCTGTTGATAGGTAATTTTCTCTATCATTAAGCAAGGTGTCATTAAACTAATACCAGGTAGAGTCATATATTTGGGGTTGTCTCGAGATATTGCCTCAAATTGTGTAAAGCTTGAACCGTTTCACGTGGTGAATTTTAATGAAAGCTATTGCTGTCACTTGAGGCGAATGGAAAATGGGAAATGGAAAATGGCGCCGATGGACAGGGCTGCCATGCTTCTAGCTCTTAGGAAACTTTCCAGTATTTAGTTTTTTAAGTGTTATTTGTTACATTATTAGCCCAGGAAATGTTTTGTGTTATTACATACATACAATAACTTTTGGATCAGAGCGACGGTAACTCACCAGCATTACCAGCATTACGGCAAGGAAAATGACTTTCCCGAATTGGAATCTTTGTTCGTATCCTCTAGGGCAATTGAACTGATTCCAGAGGGTGTTCCAAAACACCACTGGCAGAAAAGAGATACTCGGAGAGAGCTTTTCATCCGACTCAGGAGGCGCGCACACCACCCACCGCTACCGAGTATATCACTCGGTAATGTTCACTCTCTGGATAATAAAATTGACGAGCTCAGGGCGAGGATTTCCTTCCAGAGAGACATCAGGGATTGTAACATACTCTGTTTCACAGAAACATGGGTCCCTTGTCTGAGTCTGTTCAGCCAGTTGGGTTCTTAGTTCACCGCACAGACAGGAATAAATATCTCTCCTGGAAGAAGAGGGGCGGGGGTGTATGTTCATCGATTAACTGCTCATGGTGTGATTGTGATAACATACAGAAACTCAAGTCCTTTTGTTCACCTGACCTAGAATACCTCACAATCAAATGCCGACCGTATTACCTCGCAAGAGAATTCTCTTCATTTACAGTGAGGGAAAAAAGTATTTGATCCCCTGCTGATTTTGTACGTTTGACCACTGACAAAGAAATGATCAGCCTATAATTTTAATGGTAGGTTCATTTGAACAGTGAGAGACAGAATAACAACAAACAAATCCAGAAAAATGCATGTAAAAAATGTTATAAATTGATTTGCATTTTAATGAGGGAAATAAGTATTTGACCCCTCTGCAAAACATGACTTAGTACTTGGTGGCAAAACCCTTGTTGGCAATCACAGAGGTCAGACATTTCTTGTAGTTGGCCACCAGGTTTGCACACATCTCAGGAGGGATTTTGTCTCGAACCTTCAGCTCCCTCCACAGATTTTCTATGGGATTAAGGTCTGGAGACTGGCTAGGCCACTCCAGGACCTTAATGTGCTTCTTCTTGAGCCACTCCTTTGTTGCCTTGGCCGTGTGTTTTGGGTCATTGTCATGCTGGAATACCCATCCACGACCCATTTTCAATGCCCTGGCTGAGGGAAGGAGGTTCTCACCCAAGATTTGATGGTACATGGCCCCGTTCATTGTCCCTTTGATGCGGTGAAGTTGTCCTGTCCCCTTAGCAGAAAAACACCCCCAAAGCATAATGTTTCCACCTCCATGTTTGACGGTGGGGATGGTGTTCTTGGGATCATAGGCAGAATTCCTCCTCCTCCAAACACGGCGAGTTGAGTTGATGCCAAAGAGCTCCATTTTGGTCTCATCTGACCACAACACTTTTAACCAGTTGTCCTCTGAATCATTCAGATGTTCATTGGCAAACTTCAGACGGGCATGTATATGTGCATTCTTGAGCAGGGGGACCTTGCGGGCGCTGCAGGATTTCAGTCCTTCGCAGCATAGTATGTTACCAATTGCTTTCTTGGTGACTATGGTCCCAGCTGCCTTGAGATCATAGACAAGATCCTCCCGTGTAGTTCTGGGCTGATTCCTCACCGTTCTCATGATCATTGCAACTCCACGAGGTGAGATCTTGCATGGAGCCGCAAGCCGAGGGAGATTGACAGTTCTTTTGTGTTTCTTCCATTTGCGAATAATCGCACCAACTGTTGTCACCTTCTCACCGAGCTGCTTGGCGATGGTCTTGTAGCCCATTCCAGCCTTGTGTAGGTCTACAATCTTGTCCCTGACATCCTTGGAGAGCTCTTTGGTCTTGGCCATGGTGGAGAGTTTGGAATCTGATTGATTGATTGCTTCTGTGGACAGGTGTCTTTTATACAGGTAACAAGCTGAGATTAGGAGCACTCCCTTTAATAGTGTGCTCCTAATCTCAGCTCGTTACCTGTATAAAAGACACCTGGGAGCCAGAAATCTTTCTGATTGAGAGGGAGTCAAATACTTATTTCCCTCATTAAAATGCAAATCAATTTATAACATTTTATACATGCGTTTTTCAGGATTTTTGTTGTTGTTATTCTCTCTCACTGTTCAAATAAACCTACCATTAAATTTATCGACTGATCATTTATTTGTCAGTGGGCAAACATACAAAATCTGCAAGGGATCAAATACTTTTTTCCCTCACTGTATAGTCACAGCCGTGTATATTTCCCCTCAAGCTGATACCAAGACGGCCCTCAAAGAACTTCACTGGACTCTATGCAAACTGGATACCACATATCCTGAGGCCGCATTTATTGTAGCTGGGGATTTTAACAAAGCAAATTCGAGGAAAACGTTATTGAAGTTCTATCAACATATTGACTGGTAGCCTCTGAGAACAGCATAGACGAATACACTGATACGGTGACTGAGTTCATCAGGTAGTGTATAGGAGATGTTGTACCCACTGTGACTATAAAAACCTACTCTAACCAGAAACCGAGGATAGATGGCAGCATTTGCGTAAAACCGATAGCACGAACCATCGCATTTAACCATGGCAAGGTGACTGGGAATATGGCCGAATACAAACAGTTTAGTTATTTCCTTCATAAGGCGATCAAACAGGCAAAACATCGCAATTCAACAGCTCAGACATGACACGTATGTGGCAGGGTCTACAGACAGTCACAGACTACAAAGGAAAAACCAGCCACATTGCGGACACCAACGCCTTGCTTGCGGACAAACTAAACGCCTTTCAGCATAACACAGTGCCACTGACGCGACCCGCAACCAAGGACTGTGGGCTCTCCTTCTCCGTGGCCGACTTGAGTAAGACATTTAAGCGTATTAACCCTCACAAGGCTGCCGGCTCAGACAGCATCCCTAGCAGCATCCTCAGAGCATGCGCAGACCAGCTGGCTGGAGTGTTTACGGACATATTAAATCTCTCCCTATTAAAGTCTGTTGTCCCCACATGCTTCAAGATGTCCACCATCGTTCCTTTACCAAATAAAGCAAAGGTAACTGAACTAAATGACTATCGCCCGTAGCCCTCACTTCTGTCGTCATGAAGTGCATTGAGAGACTCGTCAAGGATCACCTCTACCTTACCTGACACCCTGGACCAAATTAATTTTGCTTACCGCCCCAATAGATCCACAAACGATGCAATTGCCATCACACTGCACACTGCCCTATCCCATCTGGACAAGAGCAATACCTATGTAAGAATGCTGTTCATTGACTATAGCTCAGCATTCAACACCATAGTACCCTCCAAGCTCATCATTAAGCTTGAGGCCCTGGGTCTGAACCCCGCCCTCTGCAACTGGGTCCTAGACTTCCTGACAGGCCGCCTCCAGGTGGTGAAGGTAGGAAACAACACCTCCACTTCGCTGGCCCCACAAGGATGCATGCTCAGCCCCCTCCTGTACTCCCTGTTCACCCATTGACTGCGTGAACACGCACACCTCCAACTCAATCATGAAGTTTGCAGACGACAGTTGTAGGCCTGATTACCAAACAATGACGAGACAGTCTACAGGGAGGAGGTGAAGGCCCTGGGAATGTGGTGCCAGGAAAATAACCTCTCACCCAACTTCAACAAAACTAAGGAGCTGATCGTGGACTTCAGGAAACAGCAGAGGGAGCACGCCCCCTATGCACATCAACGGGACCGCAGTGGAGAAGGTGGAAAGCTTCAAGTTCCTCAGTGTACACATCACTGACAAACTGACATGGTTCACCCACACAGACAGCGTGGAGAAGAAGTTGCAGCCTCAGGAGGCTGAAGAAATTTGGCTTGGTACCTAAAACCCTCACAAACTTCTACAGATGCACAATTGACAGCATCCTGTCGGGCTGTATCATCGCCTGGTATGGCAACTGCAC
The DNA here is from genome assembly GCF_965601325.2 of Salmo salar. Lineage (NCBI taxonomy): Eukaryota > Metazoa > Chordata > Actinopteri > Salmoniformes > Salmonidae > Salmo > Salmo salar. The sequence continues at coordinate 88,136,207 of NC_138303.1, forward strand.
AGCCCACAACTGCAGGGCTCACCAGAGGGAGGTGCGGTCTGCCCAACGCATCACCCGGGGGCAAGGTACCTGCCCTCCAGGACACCTACAGCACCCAATGTCACAGGAAGGACAAAAAGATCATCAAGGACAACAACCAGCCGAGCCACTGCCTGTTTACCCCGCTATCATCCAGAAGGCGGGGTCAGTACAGATGCATCAAAGCTGGGACCGAGAGACTATAAAACAGCTTCTATCTCAAGGCCATCGGACTCTTAAATAGCCATCACTAGCACATCAGAGGCTGCTGCCCTATATACATAGACTTCAATTCACTGGCCTCTTTAATAATGGAACACTAGTCACATTAATAATGTTTACATATTTTGCATTACTCCTCTCATATGTATATACTGTATTCTATCCTATTCTACTGTATCTTAGTCTATGCCACTCTGACATTGCTCGTCCAAACATTTATATAATCTTAATTCCATTCCTTTACTTTAGATTGTGTGTATTGTTAGATATTACTTCTTAGATATTAGTGCACTGTTGGAGCTAGAAACACAAGTATTTCACTACACCCACAATAACATATGCTAAACACATGTATGTGACAAATGCTATTTGATTTGATTTTAATAATGATGTGTATTGGTGCCTACACAAAGATGAGGATTATGGGTGCTGGATTTATCATACAGAAGAAGAAATGAAAGCTTAGTTCCAGTTCAGGGAAAGCTTAACGCTACAGCATACAATGACATTCAAGACAATTCTGTGCTTCCAACTTTGTGGCAACAGTTTGGGGAAGGCCCTTTAATGTTTCAGCATGACAATGCTCCCGTAAACAAAGCAAGGTCTCTACAGAAATTGTTTGTTGCTATCAGTGTGGAATAACTTGACTGGCCTGCTCAGAGCCCTGTCCTCAACCCCATCGGACACCTTTGGGATGAATTGGAATGCCGATTGCAAGCCAGGCCCAACATCAGTGCCCGACCTCACTAATGCTCTTGTGACTGATTGGAAGCAAGTCCCCGAAGCAATGGTCCAACATCTAGTGGATAGCCTTCCCAGAAGATTGGAGGCTGTTATAGCAGCAAAGGGGGGACCAACTCCATTTTAATGCCCATGATTTTGGAATGACATGTTCAACGAGAAGGTGTCCACATACTTGGATATGTAGTGTATCTGTTATTCATTTCACTGAAAGAATGCATGCATGAATCATCAAACAAACCAGCTTCCATTGCACCAGCAAAGCTGACTTAATGCAATGTAATAATAATTTTGTTCAAAATTGGGTACATTCAAGGATTTTAAAATGGATACTGTTTATATAACTATGGGAATATGTGTGGAATATAAGTTTGTACAGTTTGAGAGACAGCTTAGAGGGCCAGGGGCATTGAGGCGATGAGAGGACATAACCTAATAATAATAGCTGGCTAATGTTCTTTTTTTTAAATGTTATGCATCTGGACACAGTACCAGCTTTTTTGTTTCACTTGGCTGCCAATTCCTGATATTCTGAGAACATAATTTTAAGAGTCTCCTGAAGTGTGAAAGGAATGGGAGATCAAGTAATACGGCAGTGTTGAGGTAGAGGGCTCGTATTGAGGACTACTGGCTAATATTCTGAACTTCTTGTGGTGAGCTTTCTGGTGCCCAGAGCTGTTGAGGCATCATCCAAGTGGGTGCTACACAGAGTGGGAGAGGAGACGTCCAGTGGCTAAAAAACAGGCTGGTTCCCAGACTTGCCCTCTGACAAGAACATCAGCAGACTCCATCACCTTCATCTACCATCCTCTGACCAATCCCTCTGCTCAAGTCATGAACTGACCCTTTCCATCTTCGGAGGATGTACAGTTGAAGTCAGAAGTTTACATACTCCTTAGCCAAATACATTTAAATTCAGTTTTTCACAATTCCTGACATTTAATCCTTGTAAAGATTCCCTGCCTTGGGTCAGTTAGGATCACCACTTTATTTTAAGAATGTGAAATGTCAGAATAATAGTAGAGAGAATGATTTATTTCAGCTTTTATTTCTTTCATCACATTCCCAGTGGGTCAGAAGTTTACATACACTCAATTAGTATTTGGTAGCATTGCAATTAAATTGTTTAACTTGGTTCAAACCTTTCGGGTAGCCTTCCACAAGCGTCCCACAATAAGTTGGGTTAATTTTGGCCCATTCCTCCTGACAGAGCTGGTGTAACTGAGTCAGGTTTGTAGGCCTCCTTGCTAGCACACACTTTTTCAGTTCTGCCCACACATTTTCTATAGGGTTGAAGTCAAGGCTTTGCGATGGCCACTCCAAAACCTTGACTTTGTTGTCCTTAAGCCATTTTGTCACAACTTTGGAAGAATGCTTGGGGTCATTGTCCATTTGGAAGACCCATTTGCGACCAAGCTTTAACTTCCTGACTGATGTCTTGATATGTTGCTTCAATATATCCACATCATTTTCCTGCCTCATGATGCCATCTATTTTGTGAAGTGCATCAGTCTCTCCTGCAGCAAAGCACCCTCACAACATGATGCTTCCACCCCCGTGCTTCATGGTTGGGATGGTGTTCTTTGGCTTGCAAGCCTCCCCCTTTTTCCTCCAAACACAACGATGGACATTATAGCCAAACAGTTATATTTTTGTTTCATCAGACCACAGGATATTTCTCCAAAAAGTACGATCTTTGTCCCCATGTGCTGTTGCAAACCATAGTCTGGCTTTTTTATGGGGTTTTTGAAGCAGTGGCTTCTTCCTTGCTGAGCGGCCTTTCAGGTTATGTCGATATAGGACTCGTTTTACTGTGGATATAGATACGTTTGTACCTCTTTCCTCCAGCATCTTCACAAGATCCTTTGCTGGTGTTCTGGGATTGATTTGCACTTTTCGCACCAAAGTACGTTAAGCTCTAGGAGACAGAATGCGTCTCCTTCCTGAGCGGTATGATGTACAGATGAACGTGGTACCTTCAGGCGTTTGGAAATTGCTCCCAAGGCTGAACCAGACTTGTGGAGGTCTAAAATAAAAATGTTGAGGTCTTGGCTGATTTCTTTTGATTTTCCCATGATGTCAAGCAAAGAGGCACTGAGTTTGAAGGTAGGCCTTGAAATACATCCACAGGTACACCTCCAATTGACTCAAATTATGTCAATTAGCCTATCAGAAGCTTCTAAAGCCATGACATCATTTTCTGGAATTTTCCAAGCTGTTTAAAGGCACAGTCAACTTAGAGTGTATGTAAACTTCTGACCCACTGGAATTGTGATGCAGTGAATTATAAGTGAAATAATAAGTCTGGAAACAATTGTTGGAAAAATTACTTGTGTCATGCACAAAGTAGATGTCCTAACCAACTTGCCAAAACTATAGTTTGTTAGCAAGAAATTTGTGGAGTGGTTGAAAAACAAGTTTTGATGACTCCAACCTAAGTGTATGTAAACTTCTGACATCAACTGTAGCTTTCAAAGACTTTGCCTCTATTGGTTGGCTTGTCATGATATAATGCTTGTATGTTTTTCTCTCTTGAAGTCTTTTGAGATTCTATGTAAAGCGCTATAGAAAGTAATACATTATTATTATTATTATTAATAATAATAATTTCCCCCTTGCTACTGCACGGACTCCAAAAATGACACACTTTCCTCTAAAAGCAAGTAGACTAGGCTGGAAGAAGCAGAAATCCACCTTCTGTATCTGAAATCAGACAAGCGAGCTCTAATCGGCTGTCAGGCGGAGACCCAGATGAAAGCCGCGTTCGATGACAATTTAATTCCCTTTCATCAGATCAACTATGTCCAGTGGATTCACTTCTGGGGGCAGCCGAGTGCAAAACTGGACAAGGGCTTCTGGGCAGGGTAGCTCTGCCAACCAACAGGGACACAGACTGAGAGCTTCCCACCCTCAACATCGTGAATATTTTGTAAACAAACCACTAACCCTCTATTAGAAATAAATAAACATTTATTTGTTTTGTATGTCTCTGTGATACTGTACTGGATTGTTTACTTAATCTGACATTATCTCAATCTCTTTTATTCTGTGTGAGCGTTCTGTTATTTTTTTCTCTCCCTGTCATTCCTCCCTCTAAAAGCTTCTGTGAAAACTAGGTCAATGCCCTCAAAAAATCTAAATGGAGGTCATTACTAAGGATACAGAGGGCTTCGAGACATATCCCTGTCTGTAGATCCAAGAACTTTGACTGTACTGATCGTATTATAGTAATTCTGAATTTATAACCAATTTCAAAAAAATGTAATCTCAGGTAGTAGATTTTTATACTTAAAGTCTGGGATATGATTTTCAGAAAGACATAAAAAATGTAGTATTATCTTATTTTACATTTACATTTTAGTAATTTAGCAGATGCTTTTATCAAGAGAGATTTACAGGAGCAGTTAGGGTTAAGTGCCTTGCTCAAGGGCACATCGACAGATTTTTCACATAGTCGGCTCGGGGTTCGAATCAGGTCCAATGCTCTTAATTGCTAACTGCTAGCTACCTGCCATCTAGATTACCATGAGATTATTGTTTTAGGCACACTGTCCACACTGTCCATATGAGGAATATTTGATGGATTTAAATGTGATGGCTGTACTGTAGTACTGTAGTTATTTAGATGGCGACAACATATACAATGGTATTTTATACATTTATACAGTGTTAACTGTTTCAGTTTCATATACCATATTTGGGCACAATTACTTTTAACAGTTTAATCAAAGGTGCGTAGAAAATATACCAGAGGAAAAGTTCCCTGGTGCTGGTAGCATCAAAAGTGATGCCAGGCTTCTGCTTTTTGTACAACCAAAGTAAAATAAAAGTAAGTAAGGATCTCATTACCCACATACCCAGCCTTCCCCATCTTCTCTTTTTATCCTTTTTTTAATTGCTGGTGGTTTAAGAGTTCATTTGGGATGTTGTTCTGTATGTTTTTGTTTATTTTGTGTTGTACCTGGTCTACATATGGCAGTATACTGTATGTGTTGGCTGCTGGTCCACCTGGTTGGCTGGCCTGAGAAAAGCAGGTGTTCAGGCCCTCAATGTAAAGGCCTTGCTTTATCCAATCAGAGGCCAACAGGATTTGTCAATGATCTTTTCCAGCTAAATGTTAACAATGGCAGTGAAAAACAGACTTGCAGAATGACATAATTAAACATAGTTGTCAGGTGAGTTTGAGAAATGAATTTTTCAATAGCTGACCGCTGAATGAATTCCTTCTTTCCTTCCCCAGTAGAGCAGACTCTGTGATATTCTGGTCTCCAGGGCCTAAAGCTTCCTCATTGTTATTGCGCCAGATGAGGGATTGTGAGGGAAGCCTGCTTGAGTTTGTTAATCTTAATTAAAGTGGTGAATCTCTCAAGTCTCCTACTCAGACAGATCTGGAACAAGCCTCAGATTTCCTTGGTAGAGTTCACACAAATACACAAGTATTCATCACACACCTATTTACTTAAATCCACAATGACAGTGTTGCTGTAAATATGCATTGACGTGACTGGAGAACATTGCAACGCAATGTTTTCCTTTTAGTGTCAAACTGTATACGGATATGAAAAACATATAAATTACACACATGTTCATCATTACATTTTATGAATTTCAACTTAACATACTGTAATATTAAGAGTGTGGGTGGCTCAGGAGAACTGATTAGCAAAATATTTCTTAGAATAATAATCAAACTAGGGGCTGTGGAAGTACAAAATAGCTTATTGAAACAGGTTGGAGATTAATGTTGAATGCAATGTTTTCACATTCATCCATCATTGAATCCATTACCGGGATACATTTTTTACACAGAGGTCAGCCTGTAAACCTAAATCAATAGATGTCTTTTTCCTGAGTTTGTAGGGCACTGTGATAGGCCATAGTGAAAGTTGGCTCACTCTGATCAGTTCTGGACTACACACAATAATATAGCTTCTCTGTAATATAGCTTCTCCCCCTTCAGAAAATAGTAATGAACTTGCAATAGCGAACATACCAGTAAAACAGTCATGTTTATATTTAGAGTGTATTAATTTATACAGTGCATTCGAAAAGTATTCAGACCCCTTGACTTGTTCCACATGTTGTTGTGTTACAGCCTTATTCTAAAATGTCTTAAAATATTTTTTTTTCCTCATCAATCTACACACAATACTCTACAACGACAAAGCAAAAACAGGTTTTTAGAAATTGTTGCAAAGGTATACATTTTTTTGTTGTTGAAATATCACATTTACATAGGTATTCAGACCCTTTACTCAATACTTCGTTGAAGCACCTTTGGCAGTGATTACAGCCTCGTGTCTTCTTGGGTATGACGATACAAGCTTGGAACACCTGTATTTGGGAGTTTCCCCCATTGTTCTCTGCAGATCCTCTCAAGCTTTGTTAGGTTGCCTAAAATGAAGAAATGCCAGAAGAAATGGCAGCAGTTTTACGGGCGCCCAACCAATTGTGCTATTATATGTTTTTTTTTTGCGTTATTTGTAACGTATTTTGTACATAATGTTTCTGCAACCATATCTTACGGCAAAAAGAGCTTCTGAACATCAGGACAGCGATCACTCACCTCGGATTAGACGAAGATTCTTTCTACAAAAAGGAGGACGCACAAGACATTCTCCAAACACCCCACAGGGCTGACATCCCCGTTATTTGCAAGAGGAAGCGACGCAGGTACAGAGGACAAAGAGCCGGATGCCTGGTCAGGACCTGGAGAAGGCGAGTGGGAAAGCTGCCGTTACGTCAATACTACTCGCCAATGTGCAATCATTGGACAATAAATTACACGAGGAAACTATGCAGTGTTTAGTTTTTTTATTTATTATTTCTTACATTGTTACCCCAGGAAATCTTAAGTTTTATTGCATACAGCCGGGAGGAACTATTGGATATAAGCGCAACGTCAACTTACCACACTACAACCAGGAATACGACTTTCCCGAAGCGGATACTCTGTTTGGTCCACCACCCAGGACAATGGATCGGATCCCAACCGGCGACCCAAAACAACGGCGGGGCAGAAGGGGCGGAAGGGGCAGAAGGAGCGGTCGTCTGGTCAGGCTCCATAGACGGGCATATCGCGAGTATACTACTCGCCAATGTCCAGTCTCTTGACAACAAGGTAGACGAAATCCGAGCAAGGGTTGCCTTCCAGAAAGACATCAGAGATTGTAACATTCTTTGTTTCACGGAAACATGGCTCACTCGGGATACATTATCAGAGTCGGTACAGCCACCTGGTTTCTTCACGCATCGCGCCGACAGAAACAAACATCTCTCTGGTAAGAAGAAGGGCGGGGTGTATGCCTTATGATTAACGAGACGTGGTGTGATCATAACAACATACAGGAACTCAAGTCCTTTTGTTCACCTGACCTAGAATTTCTTACAATCAAATGCTGACCGCATTATCTACCAAGAGAATTCTCTTCGATTTTAACCACAGTCGTGTATATCTCCCCCAAGCAGACACATCGACGGCCCTGAAAGAACTTCATTGGACTCTATGTAAACTGGAAACCACATATCCTGAGGCTGCATTTATTGTAGCTGGTGATTTTAACAAGGCTAATCAGAAAACAAGGCTCCCTAAATTTTATCAGCATATCGAATCCGCGACCCGGGCTGGTAAAACCCTGGATCATTGTTACTCTAACTTCCGCAACGCATACAAAGCCCTACCCTGCCCTCCTTTCGGAAAATCTGACCACGACTCCATTTTGTTGCTCCCAGCTTATAGACAGAAACTAAAACAGGAAACGCCCGTGCTCAGGTCTGTTCAACGCTGGTCTGACCAATCGGATTCCACGCTTCAAGGTTCAGTTGAAACTGAACCTTCACCCCAGTCTGAGGTCCTAAGCACTCTGGAGCACTAAGCACTCATAAACATGACTCTTTCTTTTCAATCTGTCAATTAGGTTAGTGTTGTGGAGTAACTACAATGTTGTTGATCCATCCAAAATGTAATTAATAGCTTTACCATGCTCAAAGGGATTTTCAATGCCTACTTTTTTGTTTGTTTACCCATCTGCAAAAGGTGCCCTTCTTTGTGAGGCATTGGAAAACCTCCCTGGTTGTTGTGGTTGAACCTGTGGTTGATATTTGCTGCTCGACTGTGGGACCTTACAGATAATTATATGTGTGGGATATGCCATTCAAAAACCAGGTGGAACATTATTATTGCACACAGAGTGAGTTCATGTAACTTATTAACTGACTTGTTTAGCACGTTTTTACCCCTGAACTTATTTAGGCTTGCCATAACTGTCACGGATTTCTTTGTCGTCTGACGATATAGCGAAATCATCGCCGGAGAAAGTGGACCAATACGCAGCGGGTTGCGTGTTCAACATCATAATTTATTAAATGATTGAGAACACGTGAAAATAAGAAAACAAGAACAACGAATGACAGTTTCACAGGCTATACCTAGTAGTGCAAAAAACAACTACCCACAAAACACAAAGACAAACACACCCTATTATATAGGACTCCCAATCAAAGGCAACTCAACACACCTGCCTTCAATTGGGAGTCCAACCCCAATTAACTATACACAGAAACACAAACCTAGAACCTATACCAACAACTAACACCCCACTACATTTACATTACATTACATTTAAGTCATTTAGCAGACGCTCTTATCCAGAGCGACTTACAAAATGGTGCATTCACCTTATGATATCCAGTGGAACAACAACTTTACAATAGTGCATCTAAATCTTTTAAGGGGGGGGGGTTAGAAGGATTACTTTATCCTATCCTAGGTATTCCTTAAAGAGGTGGGGTTTCAGGTGTCTCCGGAAGGTGGTGATTGACTCCGCTGTCCTGGCGTCGTGAGGGAGCTTGTTCCACCATTGGGGTGCCAGAGCAGCGAACAGTTTTGACTGGGCTGAGCGGGAACTGTGCTTCCTCAGATGTAGGGGGGCCAGCAGGCCAGTGGTGGATGAACGCAGTGCCCTTGTTTGGGTGTAGGGCCTGATCAGAGCCTGAAGGTATGGAGGTGCCGTTCCCTTCACAGCTCCGTAGGCAATCACCATGGTCTTGTAGCGGATGCGAGCTTCAACTGGAAGCCAGTGGAGAGAGCGGAGGAGCGGGGTGACGTGAGAGAACTTGGGAAGGTTGAACACCAGACGGGCTGCGGCGTTCTGGATGAGTTGTAGGGGTTTAATGGCACAGGCAGGGAGCCCAGCCAACAGCGAGTTGCAGTAATCCAGACGGGAGATGACAAGTGCCTGGATTAGGACCTGCGCCGCTTCCTGTGTGAGGCAGGGTCGTACTCTGCGAATGTTGTAGAGCATGAACCTACAGGATCGGGTCACCGCCTTGATGTTAGTGGAGAACGACAGGGTGTTGTCCAGGATCACGCCAAGGTTCTTAGCACTCTGGGAGGAGGACACAAGGGAGTTGTCAACCGTGATGGCGAGATCATGGAACGGGCAGTCCTTCCCCGGGAGGAAGAGCAGCTCCGTCTTGCCGAGGTTCAGCTTGAGCTGGTGATCCGTCATCCACACTGATATGTCTGACAGACATGCAGAGATGCGATTCGCCGCCTGGTTATCAGAAGGGGGAAAGGAGAAGATTAATTGTGTGTCGTCTGCATAGCAATGATAGGAGAGACCATGTGAGGATATGACAGAGCCAAGTGACTTGGTGTATAGCGAGAATAGGAGAGGGCCTAGAACAGAGCCCTGGGGGACACCAGTGGTGAGAGCGCATGGTGCGGAGACAGATTCTCGCCACGCCACCTGGTAGGAGCGACCTGTCAGGTAGGACGCAATCCAAGCGTGGGCCGCGCCGGAGATGCCCAACTCGGAGAGGGTGGAGAGGAGGATCTGATGGTTCACAGTATCAAAGGCAGCAGATAGGTCTAGAAGGATGAGAGCAGAGGAGAGAGAGTTAGCTTTAGCAGTGCGGAGAGCCTCCGTGACACAGAGAAGAGCAGTCTCAGTTGAATGCCCAGTCTTGAAACCTGACTGATTAGGATCAAGAAGGTCATTCTGAGAGAGATAGCAGGAGAGCTGGCCAAGGACGGCACGTTCAAGAGTTTTGGAGAGAAAAGAAAGAAGGGATACTGGTCTGTAGTTGTTGACATCGGAGGGATCGAGTGTAGGTTTTTTCAGAAGGGGTGCAACTCTCGCTCTCTTGAAGACGGAAGGGACGTAGCCAGCGGTCAAGGATGAGTTGATGAGCGAGGTGAGGAAGGGGAGAAGGTCTCCGGAAATGGCCTGGAGAAGAGAGGAGGGGATAGGGTCAAGTGGGCAGGTTGTTGGGCGGCCGGCCGTCACAAGATGCGAGATTTCATCTGGAGAGAGAGGGGAGAAAGAGGTCAAAGCACAGGGTAGGGCAGTGTGAGCAGGACCAGCGGTGTCGTTTGACTTAGCAAACGAGGATCGGATATCGTCAACCTTCTTTTCAAAATGGTTGACGAAGTCATCCGCAGAGAGGGAGGAGGGGGGGGGGGAGGGGGAGGAGGATTCAGGAGGGAGGAGAAGGTAGCAAAGAGCTTCCTAGGGTTAGAGGCAGATGCTTGGAATTTAGAGTGGTAGAAAGTGGCTTTAGCAGCAGAGACAGAAGAGGAGAATGTAGAGAGGAGTGAGTGAAAGGATGCCAGGTCCGCAGGGAGGCGAGTTTTCCTCCATTTCCGCTCGGCTGCCCGGAGCCTTGTTCTGTGAGCTCGTAGTGAGTCGTCGAGCCACGGAGCAGGAGGGGAGGACCGAGCCGGCCTGGAGGATAGGGGACAGAGAAAATCAAAGGATGCAGAAAGGGAGGAGAGGAGGGTTGAGGAGGCAGAATCAGGAGATAGGTTGGAGAAGGTTTGAGCAGAGGGAAGAGATGATAGGATGGAAGAGGAGAGAGTAGCGGGAGAGAGAGAGCGAGGGTTGGGACGGCGCAATACCATCCGAGTAGGGGCAGAGTGAGAAGTGTTGGATGAGAGCAAGAGGGAAAAGGATACAAGGTAGTGGTCGGAGATTTGGAGGGGAGTTGCAATGAGATTAGTGGAAGAACAGCATCTAGTAAAGATGAGGTCAAGCGTATTGCCTGCCTTGTGAGTAGGGGGGGAAGGTGAGAGGGTGAGGTCAAAAGAGGAGAGGAGTGGAAAGAAGGAGGCAGAGAGGAATGAGTCAAAGGTAGACGTGGGGAGGTTAAAGTCACCCAGAACTGTGAGAGGTGAGCCATCCTCAGGAAAGGAACTTATCAAGGCGTCAAGCTCATTGATGAACTCTCCAAGGGAACCTGGAGGGCGATAAATGATAAGGATGTTAAACTTGAAAGGGCTGGTAACTGTGACAGCATGGAATTCAAATGAGGAGATAGACAGATGGGTCAGGGGAGAAAGAGAGAATGTCCACTTGGGAGAGATGAGGATTCCAGTGCCACCACCCCGCTGGCCAGATGCTCTCGGGGTATGCGAGAACACGTGGGCAGACGAAGAGAGAGCAGTAGGAGTAGCAGTGTTATCTGTGGTAATCCATGTTTCCGTCAGCGCCAGGAAGTCTAGGGACTGGAGGGTAGCATAGGCTGAGATGAACTCAGCCTTGTTGGCTGCAGACCGGCAGTTCCAGAGGCTGCCGGAGACCTGGAACTCCACGTGGGTCGTGCGCGCTGGGACCACCAGGTTAGAGTGGCAGCGGCCACGCGGTGTGGAGCGTTTGTATGGCCTGTGCAGAGAGGAGAGAACAGGGATAGACAGACACATAGTTGACAAGCTACAGAAGTGTTGTTTCTTGTATTATTGTCTCCTGTGTCTTTAGAGAACTGTTTCACTTTGATATCCTTTTTCTTCTGTCCTGATTTTCTCTTTCTTTTCTTCTGTTAACTAGATATTCTTTGTTATTCTTCGTTAGCTAGCTAGCTTCTTCCAAAAGAGTCCCTAGCAACTGCTTAGCAACTGGTAAACAATTCAGCTTGCTAAGATAACTACAATTTTATGAAAAATAGTTATTTTTCAAAAGCCTATCTTCTTTGTTTGTTGCTTGTCTTTTCTCCTATTCAGTCTACACTACACCACACACAAAACCCCAAAATACAAAACAAATATCCCTCTGCCACGTCCTGACCAAAATATAATACAAATAATACCTAAATATTGGTCAGGACGTGACATTACCCCCCCTAAAGGTGCATACACTGAATGCACCAACATAAAGAAAACCCAATACAAAAATAAACCCCCTAAACTAAAGGGAGGGAAGGGAGGGTGGCTGCCGTCAACGATGGCACTGTGCTACACCCCCCCCTCCCCAACCCACCAATATTGGAGGTGGCTCCGGTTCTGGCCTACTGCCCTCCAGACCGTAGACAGACTTGCTTGGCTTTGGACAGTAGGCAGACTCCTTCGGTTCCAGGTCATAGGCCGACTCCTTCGGTCCCGGTCTGTAGGCAGACTCATTACAGTCACAGTTACTTCATTTAAATTTGGGATCGTAGCCAGACTCACCCGGTTCTGGGTCCCAAGCAGATTCTCTCAGTCCCGGGTCACAGGCTGACCCCCTTGGTTCCGGGTCACAAACAGACCCCTCTGGGCAGACGGGCCACTCTGGCAGCTCCGGGCAGACGGGCCACTCTGGCAGATCCGGCGCGGCGGGCCACTCTGGCAGATCCGGGCAGACGGGCCACTCTGGCAGATCCGGGCAGACGGGCCACTCTGGCTGATCCGGGCAGACGGGCCACTCTGGCTGATCCGGGCAGACGGGCCACTCTGGCTGATCCGGGCAGACGGGCCACTCTGGCTGATCCGGGCAGACGGGCCACTCTGACTGATCCGGGCAGACGGGCCACTCTGACTGATCCGGGCAGACGGGCCACTCTGGCGACTCCTGACTGGCGGGCGGCTCTGGCGACTCCTGACTGGCGGGCGGCTCTGGCGACTCCTGACTGGCGGGCGGCTCTGGCGACTCCTGACTGGCGGGCGGCTCTGGCGACTCCTGACTGGCGAGCGGCTCTGGCGACTCCTGCCTGGCGGGCAGCTCTGGCGACTCCTGCCTGGCGGGCAGCTCTGGCGACTCCTGCCTGGCGGGCAGCTCTGGCGACTCCTGACTGGCGGGCAGCTCTGGCGACTCCTGACTGGCGGGCAGCTCTGGCGACTCCTGACTGGCGGGCAGCTCTGGCGACTCCTGACTGGCGGGCGGCTGGGCTGACGCACTAGATGCCTGATGCGTGGGGCTGGTACTGGATTTGCCAGTCTGGGCACACGCACCTTAGGGCTAGTGCCGGGAGCGGGAACAGGCTGAACAGGACTAGGCTGACTATTTGGAAGCTTGGTCCGGGTTGCTGGTACTGGTCGTGCTAGACTGGGAGTACTCACTTCCGGGATACTCCGAGAGGCAGGAACCGGAAAGACTGGGCCATGGAGGCGCACAGGTGGCCGTGATCGCACCGCCTGCACAACCCATCCTGGCTGGATGGAACTAGTAGCCCTGCACAAGCGAGGTGCTGGTAAAGGGCGGACTGGGCTGTGCGTGCGTATGGGCGAGATAGTGCGCACCTCGGCGAAACACGGCGCTCTCCACCTTCTTCGCCCCTTCCTGCACTTACGGGTAGCTGGCTTATGGCTCTTCCTACGCCCAGCCAAACTACCCGGGTGCCCCCCCCCAATTTTTTTTTATTGGGGGTGCCTCTCCGGCTTCCTAGCCAGACGTGTCCCAACGTAGCATTCCCGTTCCACCCCAGCCTTCTTCCACGGGCCCTCTCCGGCCAGAATCTGGTCCCAAGTCCATTTCTCACGAGTGTCCATGTCGAAGTCTATTTCCTCAGAATAGTCCATATATTCAGCGTCCCGCTCTTTACTCCGTTGCTTGGTCCTGTTGTGGTGGGTAGTTCTGTCATGGATTTCTTCGTCGTCTGACGATATAGCGAAATCATCGTCGGAGAAAGTGGACCAATACGCAGCGGGTTGCGTGTTCAACATCATAATTTATTAAATGATTGAAAACACGTGAAAATAAGAAAACAAGAACAACGAATGACAGTTTCACAGGCTATACCTAGCAGTGCAAAAAACAACTACCCACAAAACACAAAGACAAACACACCCTATTATATAGGACTCCCAATCAAAGGCAACTCAACACACCTGCCTTCAATTGGGAGTCCAACCCCAATTAACTATACACAGAAACACAAACCTAGAACCTATACCAACAACTAACACCCCACTACACCACACACAAAACCCCAAAATACAAAACAAATATCCCTCTGCCACGTCCTGACCAAAATATAATACAAATAATACCTAAATATTGGTCAGGATGTGACAATAACAAAGGGGTTAAATACTTATTGACTCAAGACATTTCAGCTTTTAATTTTTTATTAATTTGTAAAAATTTCTAAAAACATAATTCCACTTTGACATTATGGGGTACTGTGTGTAGGCCAGTGACACCACAATAACCAGGGAGGTTTTCAAAATCTAAATTGAATCCATTTTAAATTCAGGCTGTAACACAACAAAATGTGGAAAAAGTTAAGGTGTGTGAATACTTTCTGAAGGCACCGTACATTGTATATTTATTTACCCATGCTATTATACTAATGAAAGGTAACAAACTGTGTGCTGGCATATTGCTTTTATAACCCTGTTGTGTTAAGATAATGTGACATTTTTCATAACATGTCACTGCGATTTAACATATCAATAGAGGTGGCGTCATCATATAAGTCCTTAGTATTTTTCACCTTGATGAAGCTCTGTCTTTTTTTTGTTTGTTTAAGGAAAGTCTTGTTTTTCATTTCAAGCTAGAAAAGAATGTTGCAGCCACTTAAAGCTTTTGTTGGATTATGGGGATATTCTGTACATGAATGCCCTGGGGTCTTACATGCACACCAGTGGTGGTCAGTGATGTTTAAGATGAGGGAGGACCAAAAAATGTTTTATGAGCATGGCATTATTTCTGTTACAGCATATTGGATGACTGTCATTCATATTCCATTCATGCAGCTCACTGTAACATCAATAGGTTTAGGCTACTACATGATGCTGGAATTTTCCCTATACCTATCGTGAGGTTGCTACAACCTAGCCTATGAATGAAGTTTACAACGCAGTGGCACAGGTCAAGAGAAACATTTTAGGAAACATTTAGGAATGTTCCCTGTACCCATCATGAGGTTGCTACAACCTAGCCTATGGATGAAAGTTTACAACATAGATGCACAGGTTGAGAGAACTGTGAGTAATCAAGGTGACAGACAGTGACACATTCAATACCATCTTACTCTTGCCTGCATCTAGCTGATCTAGGGTGTAATCATTAGTCCAACAGTTGCAAAGAGAGTTTCTATTGGACAAATGCAGGTATGTTTATCCCCGTTTCATTCCATTTATTTACAATTAAAAAATTGTTTTTTTCAACAGAATCGGCAGAATGAATACACCCCTGATCACATGCAAACATAGTTCCCTTTCATTGCAGCCACATACAAGCAACATGATAATTTTGCTTGTTCTATAATTATTTATTTCATCTTCACGCTCTCCTAGTAGCTGTGTTGACTAGCTTTGACGTTAGCTAATATGTTGATAGTGATGTAGGGTGTGTGTATGGGTTAGCCGTTATGATATGGTTTGGCTTGGAAAGTTTTTTTTGCCTGGTCACGGACTGTTGATTGTTGTGCACTGAAGTGCACAAGCAAAGGGAAAGGTGAGAGGAGAACTAACGCATTAGTAAACACACTACAATCATGTAGTACAATGTACAGTCAGCAAGCAGTTTAGCAGTTTTGGCGGGCCCCATGGCAATAAATGTATAAAATCAAAAGCTTTCCTTGACTTGGAAGAGTTCCCGTGTTGGATAGCCATAGCAAGCTAGCTAACATAGCATCCCTCTCTGGTTGAGCTGGGTGTTTGAGTAGGCTAAACTAGCTGCCTGTATTCGCTAGATAAGTGAAAGTGAAAGTTTTATGAAAAAATACAACAAAATATAGTTAGCTCTCTCTCTTTCTCTCTCTCGCTTCTCCTTCATTTTTAAATAAATACATTTGTTCAAAACTGTTCAACTATTGTCTTTCTCTCTCTTTGAGACAACTTCTCACCACATTGTATGCACTGCAGTGCTAGCTAGCTGTAGCTTGTGTTTTCAGTATTAGATTCATTCTCTGATCCTTTGATTGGGTGGACAACATATATGTTCATGCTGCAAGTGCTCTGTTAGGTTGGAGGACGTCCTCCGGAAGTTGTCATAATTACTGTGCAAGTCTGTGGAAAGGGGTGAGAACCATGAGCATCCTTGGAAGTCAATGAACCCAGAGGACGACGGAAACTAGCTGTCATCCGGCTACACCATGGTGCTACCCTACAGAGTGCTGTTGAGGCTACTGTAGAACTTCATTGCAAAACAGTGTGTTTTAATCAATTATTTGGTGACATGTAAATACATTTAGTATAGTTTTATCTAAAAAGAATAACTTTTAAATATTTCACTATTTTTATTTGTATGAAATTCACTGAGGAGGATGGTCCTCCCCTTCCTTCTCAGAAGAGCCTCCAATGCTGCACACACTAGACACACTCTAACATGCTGCTCTAAGATTTATAACAATCACAAGACCTCTTACACATCACTGTACCTTACATCAGTTAGCAGGATGGCCATCCTTAACTGTAAGGCGACAGACTCACTGGTACATGTTTGTCTACAAGGCCATCTTAGGGCAGCTGCCAAGCACTTTGTTCACTCTACCTAGTCATGGACATTACCGTCTGAGATCTCAAAACTGTATTTTATATAATGTCCCAAACACAAGAATGGGGTCTGGTAAGAGTGCTTTTAGTTTTGCTACCCCATCATCTTGGAACACTTTGCAGAACGACCTGAAAGTAGGTCATTTTATTCCGATTGATGATTTTAAATCACAGATTGGAGGGCTGCTGACCATGAATTGCACATGTTTTCAAACCTGCTCTTTTAAGCTTTCTTATGCACTATGCACTGTTTTCACTACAATTCATTGTTATGTTTAATATTGTGTTTTTATGTTGTGTTTCTTGTTGTGTTGCAGTGCCCTCAGAAATGATTCACACCCCTTGACTTTTTCCACATTTTGTTGTGTTACAGCCTGAATTTAAAATGTATTAAATTGAGATGTTGTGTCACTGGCCTACAAACAATATCCCATAATGTCAAAGTGGAATTATGCTTTTCGAAAATGTTATAAATGAATTAAAAATGAAAATCTGAAATGTCTTGAGTCAGTAAGGATTCAACCCCTTTGTTATGGCAAGCGTAAATAAGTTCAGGAGTAAAAAAATGCTTCACAAGTTACATGGACTCCCTCTCTGATAGAGTTCACACAAATACACAAGTATTCATCACACACCTATTTACTAAAATCCACAGTGACAGTGTTGCTGTAAATATGCATTGAAGTGACTGGAGAACATTGCTTGTTTTCCTTTTAGTGTCAGACTGTATATGGATATGAAAAACATAAATTACACACATTTGTATCATTATATTTCTATGAATTTCAATTTAACATACTGAAATATTAAGAGTGTGGGTGGCTCAGGAGACCTGATTAGCAAAATATTTCTCAGAATAATAATCAAACTAGGGGCTGTGTAAGTACAAAATAGCTTATTGAAACAGTTTGGAGATGAGTGTTGAATGCAATGTTTTCACAATCATCCATCATTGAATCCATTACCAGATTCCATTTTCTACACAGAGGTCAGCCTGCAAGGCAATACGTCTGAGGGATGTTGATGTCACGACTTCCGCCGAAGTTGTTCTTCTCCTTGTTCGGGCGGCGTTCGGCGGTCGACGTCACCGGTTTTCTAGCCGCCACCGATCCACTTCTCATTTTCCATTTGTTTTGTCTTCAATGTACACACCTGGTTTCAATTCCCATAATTATATTTTCCTTATTTAACCCTCTGGTTTTCCCCATGGTTTTGTGCGTGTTTGTTCATTGTAAGTTCGACTGTGTTTGTGAGCTTGGTTATTTTTCCTTCTTGGAATATTTGTTGTTTGAGTAAAGTTACGTGTATTACTCATCTCTGTGTCCTGCGCCTGACTCCGCCTTACCTGCTACACCTAGACGCCTTACAGTTGATAGTCCTAAATCAATAGGTGTTTTTTTCCTGAGGTTTTGTAAAACATGTAGGGCATTGTGATTGGCCATAGTGAAAGTGGGCTCAATCTGATCAGTTCTGGACTACACACAATGGTTGTTTTATAGCTTCTCCCCCTTCAGAAAATAGTCACAAACTTGCAATAGCGAACATACCAGTAAAACAGTCATGTTTATATTTAGTGTGTATTTATTTATAAATATGGTGTATATCAATATGTACAGTGCTTTCAGAAATTATTCATACCCCTTGACTTGTTCCACATTTTGTTGAGTAAAACATTTATTTAAATATTTTTTTTTCTCTCACCCATACAATATGCACACAACGGCCCCTAATGACAAAGTGAAAGCATGTTTAAAGACATTTTAGCAAATGTATTGAAAATAAGATACAGAAATATATTATTTACAGACGTTGGCGTTGGAGCCATAGGACGCAGAGGATGATCTTGTGAGTTGGTGCACTAGGGATGAAGAAGGGGATGTTTTCCTGATGAATGGACTCGACGATGAGGCTGAGTGGTGTTGTGATGTGTCTGATGGTTCCGGGAACCAAGTGGCTGAAAATCAAGGGCTTGAACCGGAAACTGAGAGGAGGGCGGGTATGAGGGGATGTTCAGAGAGTGGGCCTTGGTCTGGTCAATAAAGTTCCCCGCAACACCTGTAACGTGGACACGGAGTCGGGAAGTAAGTGCAGGTGGTGAGTTTAATAATGAATGTAACATGGAACAATTCAAGAGGCACGAGTAGCGTACAGACATGAAACACATAGTCAATAGTGTCTGGCGAATGGAACTAAGGGAGTGAAAGATATAGGGGAGTAATCAGTGAAGTGATGGAGTTCAGGTGTGCCTATTGATGAAGCGCAGGTGAGCGTAATGATGAATGCCAGGTGTGCCAGGACCGGTGGTTAGTAAACCGGTGACGTCGAACGCCGGAGGGGAGGAGTGGGAGTACACAAAGCAATAACAGGTTTTTATACATTTCTGCAAATGTATAAAAACATTAAATGTTACATGTACATAAGTATTCAGACCCTTACTCAGTACTTTGTTGAAGCCCCTTTGGCAGCAATTACAGCCTTGAGTCTTCTTGGGTATGACGCTACAAGCTTGGCACACTTGTATTTGGGGACTTTCTCCCATTCTTCTCTGCAGGTCCTCTCAAGCTCTTTCAAGTTGGATGGGAAGTGATACTGCACAGCTATTGTCATGTCTCTCCAGAGATGATTGACCAGGTTCAAGTCAGGGCTCTGGCTGGGCCACTCAAGGACATTCAGAGACTTGTCTCGAAGCCACTCCTGCGTTGTCTTGGCTGTGTGCTTAGGGTCATTGTCCTGTTGGAAGGTGAACCTTCGCCCCAGTCTGAGGTCCTGAGCGCTCTGGAGAAGGTTTTCATCAAGGATCTCTCTGTACTTTGCACTGTTCATCTTTCCCTCGATCCTGACTAGTCTCGCTGTCCCTGCTGCTGAATAACATCCACACAGCATGATGCTGCCATGACCATGCTTCACCGCAGGGATGGTGCCAGGTTTCCTCCAGACATGACACTGGGCTTTCAGGCCAAATAGTTCATCTTGGTTTCATCAGACCAAAGAATCTTGTTTTTCTTGGTCTGAGTCCTTTAGGTGCCTTTTGGCAAACTCAAAGCAGGCTGTCATGTGCCTTTTACTGAGGAGTGGCTTCTGTCTGGCCACTCTACCATAAACGCCTGATTGGTGTAGTGCTGCAGAGATGGTTGTCCTTCTGGAAGGTTCTCCCATCTCCACAGAAGAACTCTAGAGCCATCGGGTTCTTGGTCACATCCCTGACCAAGGCCTTTCTCCCCGATTGCTCAGTTTGGCCAGGCAGCCTGCTCTAGGAAGAGTCTTGGTGGTTCCAAACTTCTTCCATTTAAGAATGATGGAGGCCACAATGTTATTGAGGACCTTCATTGCTGCAGACATTTTTAGGTACCATTCCCCAGATCTGTGCCTCGATACAATCCTGTCTTGGAGCTCTACGGACAATTCCTTCGACCTCATAACTTGATTTTTGCTCTGACATCCACTGTCAACCGTGGGACCTTATATAGACTGGTGCGTGCCTTTCCAAATCATGTCCAATCAATTGAATTTACCACTGTTGGACTCCAATCAAGTTGTAGAAACATCTCAAGGTTGATTAGTCGAAAACAGGATGCACCTGAGCTCAATTTCAAATCTCATAGCAAAGGGTCTGAATACTTATGTAAATACTGCATTTCTGTTTTTAATACATTTCTAAAAACCTGTTTTCGCTTTGTCATTATGGAGTTATGTGTGTAGATTATAAAATATTGAATCAATTTTAGAATAAGGCTGTAACGTAAGAAAGTGTGGAAATAGGGAAGGGGTCTGAATACTTTCCCAATGCACTGTAACTCAGCCACTCAGGAACATTCACTGTCTTCCATGTAAGCAACTCTAGTTTAGATTTGGCCTTGTGTTTTAGGTTATTGTCCTGCTGAAAGGTGAATTAATCTCCCAGTGTCTGGTGGAAAGCCAACTGAACCAGGTTTCCTCTAGGATTTTGCCTGTGCTTAGCTCCATTCCATTTATTTTTTATCCTGAAAAACTCCCCAGTCCTTAACGATGACAAGCATCATAACATGATATAGTCATCCCTATGATTGAAAATATGGAGAGTGGTACTCAGTAATTTGTTGTATTGGACAAAAAGTGCATTGTTTTGCCACATGTGGACTAATAGTGCAATAATAGTGTTTAACATGATTTTTTTATGACTACCTCATATCTGTACCCAACACATACAATTATCTGTAAGGTCCCTCATTCGAGCAGTGAATTTCAAACACAGGTTCAACCACAAAGACCAGGGAGGTTTTCCAATGCTTAGCAAAGAAGGGCAACTATTGGTAGATGGGTAAAATAAAAGCAGACACTGACTATCCCTTTGGGCATGGTGAAGTTATTAATTACACTGTATCAATGCACCCAGTCACTACAAAGATACAGGCATCCTTCCTACTTTAACTCCGTTGCCAGAGAGTAAGGAAACCACTCAGGGATTTTACCTTGAGGCCAATAGTGACTGTAAAAACAGTTACAGAGTTGAATGGCTGTGAAAGGAGAAAATTGAGGATGGATCAACAACATTGTAGTTACTTCACAATACTAACCTGACGTGACTTGACTTTAACAGTAATCCTGAAGACTTTTTTTTATCTAATTAACTAACTATGTTTAATTGTTACCCGATTAAATGAATCATGTAACAATTAACTCATTAGGATCTGGGGCACCATGAGACTGGTTCTTTAAAGAGTTACCATCTCCCGAATTAAACTCTAAAAGGTCTTTACCTATCACATCTATAAACAGTCAACTTATTAATCATAACCTCGCATCACATCACCATTCTGAACAGTCGTAAACTCCTTGCATCTCCAAAAACCCGAGCCTTACTTATGATTCCGAGCCTTACTTATATTACACATATTGGTTTAATGATGTCACAACGTCCACAGAAAGTGGCGCCTCTCCCCGGTCGGGCAGTGCTCGGCGGTTGTCGTCGCCGGCCTACTAGCTGCCACCGATCTATGTTTCTGTGACTTTTGGTTATGTCTGTTTAGGTCTGCACCTGTTCTGTGTTAGTTAATTAGTGGGGTATTTAGTTTGTCTGTTTTGTTTGGGGATTTGTGCGGGATTGTTTATTGTCATGCCTTTTGGGGCACGAAGGGGAATATTGTGGTTCCTTATTTACTCTGCGTGTTTTAGGCATTAGGGTTGCCGGGCTGCGTCCCGTCCCTCAGTATTTTTTGGAGCTGTTCTCAATTTGTGTATATTGTGCACCCTGCCTTTTTGCAGCAATTTTTCAAGGATTTATTAAACGTGTGTTTCACGGACCTCAGTCTCCTGCGCCTGACTTCACCCCTCCTGCTATTGAAGTGTATCGTGACAAATTATTTACTAGCCAATTAAATGGGAACACATTATAAACACGTACACTCAGCACCAGCTATTGACTGGAGACGTAAAACGCTGAAAACATGTCCCTAGCGGAATGACAACAACATGGATACTCGTTAAAGAAGAGATGAAATCAAATCAAATGTTATTTGTCACATGCACCGAATACAACAAGTGTAGACCTTACCGTGAAATGCTTACTTACAAGCCCTTAACCAACAGTGCAGTTGAAGAAGAGTTAAGAAAATATTCACAAAATAAACAAAAGTAAAAATTTTAAGTAACACAATAACATAACAATAACGAGGGTATATACAGGGGGTACCGGTACCAAGTCAGTGTGCGGGGGTACAGATTAGTTGAGGTAATTTGTACATGTAGGTAGGGGTGAAGTGACTATGCATAGATAATAAACAGCGACTAGCAGTAGTGAACAAATCAAATGTTATTTACTGCTGCTCTTTAATAATTTGTTTTTCTTATCTCATACTTTTTTTTACTTTTATTTTTTAGGTATTTTCTTAAAACTGCATTGTTGATTAAGGGCTTGTAAGTAGGCATTTCACTGTAAGGTATTCGGCGCATGTGACAAATAAAATTTGATTTGATTAACAACAGTACGTGAGTTGTTAATCATGTTATGGGTATGCTTTTTAGGATAAAAAGAAATGGAATAGAGCTAAGCACAGGCAAAATCCTAGAGGAAAACCGGGTTCAGTCTGCTTTCCAACAGACACTGGGAGACAAGTGTTAACCTTTCAGCAGGACAATAACCTTAAACATTAGGCCGAACCAGTTTGAAATATTTTGTAAGACTTGAAAATGGTTGTTTAGCAATGATAATCAACCAACTTGACAGAGCTTGAAGAATTAGTAAAATAATAATGTGCAAATATTGTACAATTCAGGTGTGCAAAACTCTTCAAGACTCAGCTGTAATCGCTGCCAAATGTGATTCTAACATATGTTAATTCAGGGGTGTGAATACTTATCTACCTGAGGTATTTCTGTATTTAATTGAAATAAATTGTGTGTAGATGGGTGACCAAAATATATGTTTAATCAATTTTGAATTCAGGCTGTAACACAACAAAAAGTGGAATAAGTCAAGGGGTATGAATGCTTTCTAAAGGCACTGTTACTATGTATGCTGCTTTCTTGGCCAAGGCTCACTTATAAAAGAGGTATCAATCTCAATGTGACCTCTATGGTTAGATAAAGGATAAAACAAATAAAACATGTAATGAAAAGTAGGCCTAGTTATGGTGTCATGATGCATGGAATGGTGATTTTTTTTAAATAATAGTTTAATAGTTTAAAAAAACTCCAATGACAGTTACCATGACTGAGAAATGGTCAACTGTGAGTGGAAGATTAGGAGTGTTGTGGCATAACAGTCCACTCCAAACACTAGGACTTCCCTTGCTAATAACCCACCATGTGTTTTATTCAGTCTTCTTGACAATTTCTCTAATTAGTCTGAGGACCAATAACAGAAATGAGGTGTGCCCTGCAATTGCTTTCAGATTTGGCCCAATACTCTTTCACCACTTCTAATAGTAATGAGGCCATGGGTTGTGACTTCCACAATGACACAGTGTTTACGTAACAAGACTAGCTAAACCAATTTACCTGAAATGTAACATAAGTGCAACCAGCTGCATCTTTAAATGGGCCATATCAAGGCCGCCAGAACAGTGCATTGCTTTAATCCTGACAACTGATGATGAATTTAAAGTTACACCATATGAACTCTGTTAATATGATTATGTTTGCATGCCATGCCTAGTAGAGTACTTCTAGAACTATAATCATAGCATAAATACAGCAGAATAATCATTTGACTTGCTCTGATCAAAGAGGGCTGGATCTAAAGTATTTTACACATCTTAAATTAGAGAGTTTTGAAGTGTAATCATTTTAGGGATACGTTTTAGATTATGGAACACAACTAAATGAATCATCTACATTTACAGTTAGTCAATAGTCTGTAAGGAAATCATCTGAGGAAACCAGTAGTGCCTCCTATCTGCATGAGCATTAAACTCCAAAGACACTGACCATATCGGAATCAGAATCAGCATTACTTTTATTAACCAAGTACATTTACACATACCCAGAATTTGACATAGTGAATTGGTGCTGTCAGCAATAGACAGTGAGACTATCTGCACCTTAGACAATATTTGCACTGACTCTCCACGCATCCAACCCTTACACACAAGCACACGTACACACACACACACACACACACACACACACACACACACACACACACACACACACACACACACACACACACACACACACACACACACACACACACACACACACACACACACACACACACACACACACACACACACACACAAAACTGCTGTTCTATTACTACTTATGCAATTGCTCAACCAAGACACTACCCACTTCATATTTGTAAATACAGTTATACTTGACATAGCACATTCATTATCTGTACTGTATATTCTATTGTGTATATATATATATCAGTCTATTACTATGCATACTACCTCTTCTATTACTTGTTATTTTTAATTTAACTTGTTGTTATTGATATTGGTTATTGTACTGCCTTGCTGAGGGAGCTAGCACACAAGGCATTTTCACTGCACCTTTCATTCCTGCTGTAAACTGTGTAGGAGACAAATTACATTTGATTTGAATATAGACAGAGGAATTTCCACAGATATGATGGGACGTAGTACTTTGATTCATTAGTATTGTTGCATTAGTGTTGTCGCCTTCAGGCAATGTCATCCCAAAAAATATGTTTGAACCATTTGGGACAGGATTTGTCATTTCCTTTTCTCATTGCATCTGACAGTAGCTAGGGTGCTGTCTAACCCTGCACCTCTCTCCCAATGGAGCAGACATTGCACTCTGTACTGCAGTGTCCGTAATTAAAGATGCAGTGAAGCACCCCGATGGGCATATCAATGTGCAAAGCTGCACTTGCGCTTGACTGGTCCCTGTCTGTTGTTGCTTTTGGCAGGTTAGGGTAGGCTACATTTTGCTGCATACTCAATACTCTCTCATTTGCATTTGTTATTAAACAATCGCTGCTATTTTTAATCCCTGTGATCTTGCATCTCCTGAGATGTCTGTAGGGAACTAATGACAATGTATACTATAGCAAATTAAGCAAGATACCAATTATACATACCAGTTAGTAAAAAGTAAGGCGGTATGTTTACCTATAATAACATTACACAGATGATGACTACAGCAACCATACCAACCCAAGACATATATACAAACCTAGACACTAGCTACAGTACTTACTTCATCTCAATCAAAACATTATAGATTATATGCAGTAAATGCAATATGAATAGACTATTATGTGAGTATATAGCTCTACAACAATCCTTAGCATTATTGAGTCTTGTAACTCTTAGCACCACTGGTTAAAAAAAATTCTTGAGAGCTTTTAACTCAACACATAAATCACTTTCAATTTTGGTATCAGACACTCAACTCACTTTTATTGTCACCCAAATGTGTCACACTAAAGAACAGCAGCAGAAACATTGAGCCTTCAGAGGGTATTATACTAAATAAAAACATGGAAATCATCATCCGCTGGCATCTATTTCAGCAGTAGTACAGGTTTAAAAACCTTATTGACAGAGAGATGTTGACAGTGGATTGAATTAAGTCTTCATTTGCTGTAAATCCATATTGTCACTCTAATGTTGTGGCGAGGTGTGTGTTCATGGACGCTTAATTTCCTCTCTCTGGGTTGGAGGATAGATTTAACATTTCTTCTCCAGCATTCCTCAAGATCAATAATCACATTTTCTCACAGAAAATATGACAACTGGTTTCCAAATGTCCAAATTGCTATATATTTAGGTGAAAGGACATCACCATCTGACTATTGATTCATAGACCTGTCTGTCACAAAGCAATAAGAAAGAGAAATTCACAAAAATTGTATGTAGCCCTGGGTCATGATCATCTGAATAGCCTTATTGACTCGATTGGGGGTACACAGCTACATGGGACTAATGCTGCACTACCACTGCACTACTGTGCATCAGGGCTAGTTAGAGGTTGGTGAAATGATAGCAGTGTTTATTTTACATTAAGATGAAATACAATACATTAGTCAAGAAGACACGGTAAAGGAGTCAGGGTAAAGCAATACCTGCTTCAAGTTACTTTTCTGCCTTTCAAAGAAACACTTAAGCATGCAGCTAAGCATTGTTGTGGCAATCAGGAGTCTCCCACAGGATGTCTGTGTCTGCACTGGTCATAGCTTACTGACCCTACTGTTGCTATTATTCACTGGACTTGGGTGCAAATGGGTGACTAGGTGGTCTGTTAAAATAGAATTCCCTTGTTCTCAGACTCAGATACTGTAGGGTCCCTGCTCAATGTGATGTGAAAGAAAATGGTATCCACTTGCAATACCAGTTAATATTGAGTTGTACGTTCAATTTTCAATGAATTGCACAGTTTTTACCAATAAGGTGCACCGGCACCTTATCTGCTATATTATGCTTTTTTATTCTCCTGTGCCTAACATTATGAACGTGTGTGCATAAAGTT
This sequence comes from Salmo salar, assembly GCF_965601325.2. NCBI lineage: Eukaryota > Metazoa > Chordata > Actinopteri > Salmoniformes > Salmonidae > Salmo > Salmo salar. The sequence goes on from NC_138303.1 coordinate 88,162,794, forward strand.
TGCCGTTGCTCTTGTAATGGACAAAGTTATTTTAATCTCCCTTCCTCAGGAAGACAATGACATAAGAATTCAACAAAACAAATTGTTCAAACACTTCAAAGCTACACATCTGCTTACTCTTTGAATCTCTGATGTTTATTTATTCATACCATCTGATTAAAGTCTATTAGACCCATCCCCCTTCTCTTTTGAGATGCTGTCAAGATGAGAGAAAGATAAATGGTTTAGTCTGTGAGCTAATTGGGCACCTGACCAGTGATATTCTGCAGCACTGTCTGGGCAGTTCAGATGTCAACACCCCCGTCTTGGGGTAACAATTTAAATGACACGCTGCAACATTTCTACCTAATGACAACAGGTACCTCTCCATTACATCAACAAGTGGGGTAATTAGCGCTATTAAGGGTGTAATTTGTGTCCAGAATAGACTACAATTATTTGATTGGCTTGCCTGTAGGCTGTTTTAGATACCAACGGTCAGATATTGCTTTTTCTCATAATAAGACAACCTTAGTCCGATGGACTAAGGTTGTCTTATTATGGTTGTCTTAAATGGAAGAACAGGAACACATATATACAAAGAGGTAGGCTAGACAACCTGAAGTCAATTCCAAATGTAGAGTATTTTAAAAAGAGCGGACAAATGGATAATTGCAAAACATCTCACTTTGAACACTATTAAACATGGCAAAATCATCCACAGCCAGAGTAAAAAGGTCAGACTTTGTCTTTTGCTCTTTAAAGTCATTGGTTAAACTTTTTTTTAAGGAAATGGGAAAGGTCATTTTTTTTGTACCCTGAGCCAATGATTTGACATTTCATCAAGTCTGGCCTGTTCAGTGCTCTCTTATTTATAGATCTATTTATTTCATGGGAGGTTCAGGGGAGGAAGACTGAAGTAGAGCGGTGCAGATAGGAGTAATGCCATCAGAGGCTTTTAACCTCTGGGTGAATGCATTCACAGAGGGAGAATGAGTGGGGATCAGTGAAGGTGTAGAACCTGAGTGCCCTACCAAGGCCCACTAAGTATTCCACTGAGGACCACTTAAAATCTGCAAGGAGCAGAAAGGGGAAGGCCTCACGCTCAAGACACGATTGTGTCAATCCAGGGTATTACTGTACATCTGCAATTCCATCAGTGCAGACTGAGATTAGCAGACACCACCTTTTCCTAGAAGTAATTCTCAGTCATTGGACAACTCAAATCAAAGCAAATTGTATTTGTCACATGCGCCGAATACAACAGGTATTTGACACAACGACACAAGACTGCTGACTACAACGACACAAGACTGCTGACCCCTACGCCCTTCGGTTTTTACGTTTTTTTCCCCCTTCTTTTAAGTTGACTTTTTAAAAGGGGATTTTGTTTTTAGTATTTTCTACACCTTCACTGATCCCCACCTTACAGTGAAATGCTTACATACAAGTAAGAGTTAAGAATAACAAATAATTAAAGAGCAGCAGTAAATAACAATAGTGGGGCTATATACCGGGGGTATACATGTAGGTAGAGTTATTAAAGTGGCTATGCATAGATAATAACAGAGAGTAGCAGCAGCGTAAGGGGGGGGGGGGGGGGGGGGGGGGGGGGGGGGGGGGGGCAAAGTAGCCATTTGATTAGCTGTTCAAGAGTCTTATGGCTTGGGGGTAGAAGCTGTTTAGAAGCCTCTTTGACCTAGACTCAACCTGCTCCACTACATCCTCGTCGATGAGAATGGGGCGTGCTCGGTCCTCCTTTTCCTGTAGTCCACAATCATTTCCACAATCATCTGTCTTGATCACGTTGAGGGAGAGGTGGTTGTCCTTGCACCACACGGTCAGGTCTCTGACCTCCTCCCTATAGGCTGTCTCATCGTTGTCGGTGATCAGGCTTACCACTGTTGTGTCATCAGTAAACTTAATGATGGTGTTGGAGTCGTGCCTGGCCGTGCAGTCATGAGTGAACAGGGAGTACAGGAGGGGATTGAGCACGCACCCCTGAGGGGCCCCCGTGTTGAGGATCAGCGTGGCGGATGTGTTGCTACCTAACCTTACCACCTGGGGGTGACTCGTCAGGAAGTCCAGGTCCAGTTGCAGAGGGCGGTGTTTAGTCCCAGGGTCCTTAGCTTAGTGATGAGCTTTGAGGGCACAATGGTGTTGAATTCTGAGATGTAGTCAATGAATAGCATTCTTACATAAGTGTTCCTTTTGTCCAGGTGGGAAAGGGCAGTGTGGAGTGCAATAGAGATTGCATCATCTGTGGATATGTTGGTGCAGTATGCAAATTCCGAGATCCGAGATCCCTAAAGATTGGAAAGCTGCCGCGGTCATCCCCCTCTTCAAAGGGGGTGACACTCTAGACCCAAACTGTTATAGACCTATATCCATCCTGCCCTGCCTTTCTAAAGTCTTCGAAAGCCATGTTAATAAACAGATCACTGACCATTTCGAATCCCACTGTACCTTCTCCGCTGTGCAATCCGGTTTCCGAGCTGGTCACGGGTGCACATTAGCCACACTCAAGGTACTAAACGATATCATAACCACCATCGACAAAAGACAGTACTGTGCAGCCGTCTTCATGGACCTGGCCAAGGCTTTCGACTCTGTCAATCACCGTATTCTTATCGGCAGACTCAATAGCCTTGGTTTCTCAAATGACTGCCTCGCCTGGTTCACCAACTACTTTGCAGACAGAGTTCAGTGTGTCAAATCAGAGGGCCTGTTGTCCGGACCTCTGGCAGTCTCTATGGGGGTACCACAGGGTTGAATTCTCGGGCCGACTCTTTTCTCTGTATATATCAATGATGTCGCTCTTGCTGCGGGTGATTCCCTGATCCTCCTCTATGCAGACGACAGCATTCTGTATACATCTGGCCCTTCTTTGGACACTGTGTTAACCTGTTATGGATAGGGGGCAGTATTTTCACGGCCGGATAAAAAACGTACCCGATTTAATCTGATTATTACTACTGCCCAGAAACTAGAATATGCATATAATTATTAGCTTTGGATAGAAAACACTCCAAAGTTTCTAAAACTGTTTGAATGGTGTCTGTGAGTATAACAGAACTCATTTGGCAGTCCAAAACCTGAGAAGATTCTGTACAGGAAGTACCCTGTCTGACCATTTCTTGGCCTTCTTGATTATCTCTATCCAAAACAGGGGATCTCTGCTGTTACATGACACTTCCTACGGCTCCCATGGGCTCTCAGAAGGCGGCAGAAAGCTGAATCGTGGCTTTGCAGGCCCTGACTGAAAAACATTAGCGCGTTTGAATAGTGGCCAGTCACAGTACTATGAGACTCAGGCTCGTGCACGAGTCGACTCCATGTTTACTTTCTCTATCTTTGAACGAAAACCACCACTCCCAGTCGGAATATTATCGCTTTTTTATGAGAAAAATGGCATAAAAATGTATTTTAAACAGTGGTTGACATGCTTCGAAGTACGGTAATGGAATATTTAGAATTTTTTTGTCACGAAACGCGTCGGGCGCGTAACCCTTCGTCACCCTTGGATGGTGTCTTGAACGCACAAACAAAACGCCGCTATTTGGATATAACTATGGATTATTTGGAACCAAACCAACATTTGTTATTGAAGTAGCAGTCCTGGGAGTGCATTCTGACGAAGAACACCAAAGGTAATCAAACTTTTCTAATAGTAAATCGGAGTTTGGTCAGGGCTAAACCTGCTGGGTGTCAAAATAGCTAGCCGTGATGGCTGGGCTATCTACTCAGAATATTGCAAAATGTGCTTTCACCGAAAAGCTATTTTAAAATCGGACACCTCGATTGCACAAAGGAGTTCTGTATCTATAATTCTTAAAATAATTGTTATGTATTTTGTCAACGTTTATCATGAGTAATTTAGTAAATTCACCGGAAGTTTGCGGGGGGTATGCTAGTTCTGAACATCACATGCTAATGTAAAAAGCTGGTTTTTGGATATAAATATGAACTTGATTGAACAAAACATGCATGTATTGTATAACATAATGTCCTAAGATTGTCATCTGATGAAGATCATCAAAGGTTAGTGCTGCATTTAGCTGTGATTTGGGTTTATGTGACATTCTATGCTAGCTTGAAAAATGGGTGTCTGATTATTTCTGGCTGGGTACTCTGCTGACATAATCTAATGTTTTGCTTTCGCTGTAAAGCCTTTTTGAAATCGGACAGTGTGGTTACATAAAGGAGATTCTTGTCTTTAAAATGGTGTAAAATGGTCATATGTTTGAAAAATTGAAGTTTTGGTTTTTTTGAGGAATTTGTAATTCGCGCCACGCCTATCATTGTATATTGGAGCAGGTGTTCCGCTAGCGGAACGTCTAGATGTAAGAGGTTAACTAACCTCCAAAAGGAACATCAATGCTATACAACACTCCTTCCATGGCCTCCAACTGCTCTTAAACGCTAGTAAAACCAAATGCATGCTTTTCAAACGTTCGCTGCCGGCACACGCCCGCCCGACTAGCATCACTACCCTGGATGGTTCTGACCTAGAATATGTGGACAACTACAAATACCTAGGTGTCTGGCTAGACTGTAAACTCTCCTTCCAGACTCACATTAAGCATCTCCAATCCAAAATGAAATCTAGAAACGGCTTTCTATTTTGCAACAAAGCCTCCTTCACTCACGCCGCCAAACTTACCCTAGTAAAACTGACTATCCTACCGATCCTCGACTTCGGCGATGTCATCTACAAAATAGCTTCCAACACTCTACTCAGCAAACCGGATGCAGTCTACCACAGTGCCATCCGTTTTGTTACCAAAGCCCCTTATACCACCCACCACTGCAACCTGTATGCTTTAGTTGGTTGGCCCTCGCTACATATTCGTCGCCAGACCCACTGGCTCCAGGTCATCTATAAATCTATGCTAGGTAAAGCGCCGCCTTATCTCAGCTCATTGGTCACGATAACACCCACCCGTAGCAGGCGCTCCAGCAGGTATATCTCACTGGTCATCCCCAAAGCCAACACCTCCTTTGGCCACCTTTCCTTCCAGTTCTTTGCTGCCAGTGACTGGAACGAATTGCAAAGATCGCTGAAGCTGGAGTCTTATATTTCCCTCACCAACTTTAAACATCAGCTATCTGATCACTGCAGCTGTACATAGTCCATCTGTAAATAGTCCAACCTACCTACCTACCTACCATATTGTTTTTATTTACTTTTGCACACCAGTATCTCCACTTGCACATCATCATCTGCTCATTTATCACTCCAGTGTTAATCCACTAAAGTGTTATGACCTCACTACTATGACCTATTTATTGCCTACCTCCTCACACCATTTGTACACACTGTATATAGACTTTCTTTCTATTGTGTTATTGACTGTACACTTGTTTATTCCATGTTTACATTTTAGTCATTTAGCAGACACTCTTATCCAGAGCAACTTACAGTAGTGAAGGCATACAGTTCATACATTTCATATTTTTTTTCCATACTGGTCCCCCATGGGAATCGAACCCACAACCCTGGTGTTGCAAACACCATGCTCTACCAACTGAGCCACACGGGACCTGTTGTTTGTGTCGCACCGCCTTGCTTTGGCCAGGTCGCAGTTGCAAATGAGAACTTGTTCTCAACTAGCCTACCTGGTTAAATAAAGGTGAAATAAAAATAAATAAAATAAAAATTGGATTGTGTCTAGGGTTTCTGGGATAATGGTGTTGATGTGAACCATGACCAGCCTTTCAAAGCATTTCATGGCTACAGACGTGAGTGCTACGGGTTGGTAGTTATTTAGGCAGGTTGACTTATTGTTCTTGGGCACAGAGACTATGTCTGCTTGAAACATGTTGGTATTACAGACTCAGGCAGGGAGAGGTTTAAAATGTCAGTGAAGACACTTGCCAGTTGGTTAGCGCATGCTCGGAGAACACGTCCTGGTAATCCGTCTGGCCCAGCGGCCTTGTGAATGTTGACCTGTTTAAAGGTCTTACTCACATTGGCTGCGGAGAGCATGATCACAGAGTCATCCGGAACAGCTGATGCTCTCATGCATGTTTCAGTGTTACTTGCTTTGAAGCGAGCATAGAAGTTATTTAGCTCGTCTGGTAGGCTTGTGTCACTGGGCAACTCTCGGCTGTGCTTCCCTTTGTAATAGTTTGCAAGCCCTGCCACATCCGACGTGCGTCGGAGCCGGTGTAGTATGATTCGATCTTAGTCCTGCATTGATGCTTTGCCTGTTTGATGGTTCGTCAGCGGGCATAGCGGGATTTCTTATAAGCTTCCGGGTTAGAGTCCTGCTCCTTGAAAGCGGCAGCTCTACCCTTTAGCTCAGTGCGAATGTTGCCTGTAATCCATGGCTTCTGATTGGGGTATGTCCTTGCCTGTGATTAAAGTGAACTACTATGTATTTTATCTACAGTATATGCATCATATTCATCAAATTTATTAGGATTTTCAAGGATATACATTTTCTGCAAATTTCTCCGGATGATACATTGCTGTCCACAATTTTGAGATTGTATCACTTTCTGAGATGGAGTTTACTGTATGAATGAGATCATTTTCAAACGGAAAATCCATCCAGCTATGGTATATTTTCTGAGATTATCACATTAGATAACAATTAAAGTAAATAATGCAATGATAGTTAAATTGAATTGAGCCCTAATCTCTCCTTTTCTATGAACTGGTCCAATATTCTCCCCTCAACTCTAATATTATATGACAGCAGTACGGCTGCTTACTTTGGACAAAAATAGGGGCATGCAAGAGCCCAACAAAATGAAACCATGACATGGTTGGAAGATGTAGGGCACTCTTTGTATCATACTGGCATACATGGAAAGAGTTCCCTAACTAAAACTGTGAAAGAATGTTGGGAGAAGGGAGAGCTCAGGCAGCCAGGGGCGAGCCTTGAAAAACTGCTTATGTCATTGTATTGGGTCTCCATTGTAGGCGGGGGTTGGCCAGTGGCAGCATTCTTGTGCTCTCTTTCTCTCTCTGTCAGTGTTCACGGTCTGGTAGGACTGCTGACAGAGCAGAGCAATGCCAGAGAGACAGCGGCGCCTCCACGGCTGCTAGGGCATCGAGTAACAACAGCTCTTTAGCCCATTCAGCCTAATGTAGCCAGGAATGAAGCCTCAACGGTTCGATTCACCCATGTACTGTAGCAGAACAGGACCAACAGGCTGCATGGACACTGACTCTGGCAGACACGTCAGAATCAGGCACAAAACACTTTAGATGTGTTCACAAGAAACAGTATTCAAAGAGATGAATTTGGGAAAGGCGGTATTAAAGGCAGAGTAAATCAGACATGAGCAGTGTTATCTTTGAGATGATATATGCAACAACAAGCTGGCATCTTATAGGTCAAACTCAACATTGTCTAAATCTAGCAATTTAGGTTGTGTAATTTCTGATACATTTAGCTGATAATTTCTGCTGCATCACTGAAATTAATCATTTTTCTAAGTTTCTTTTTGGATACATGCAGTATGTTCGATTTTTTTTCAGACTGAGTTTATGCATCTCATTCTATCATAATCCGATACTACTCCTCTAACTCATTTCAAATAGTTTATATCAAGGCACAAGGCGAGACCCAAATGCAGACACAGGAGGCAGATGGTTGGAGTCTGACACTGTTTATTAATCCAAATGGTCATGGACAGGCAAAAAGGTCAAAACCAGATCAAGGTCCAGGAGGTACAGAGTGGCAGACAGGCTCGTGGACAAGGCAGGCAGAATGGTCAGGCAGGTGGGTACAGAGTCCAGAAACAGGCAAGGGTCAAAACCAGGAGGACTAGAAAAAGGAGAATGCAAAAAGCAGGAGAACGGGAAAACCGCTGGTTGACTTGGAAACACAATACAAACTGGCACAGAGAGACAGTAAACACAGGGATAAATACACTGGGGAAAATAAGCGACACCTGGAGGGGGTGGAGACAATCACAAGGACAGGTGAAACAGATCAGGGCATGACAGTTTTAACCCCATTGCTATTATTGATGAGTGTTCCATTGGCCTATATTTCAATGGGAAACATGCTCTAATTGTCAGCTGATAAGTTGTGGCATAACTTACTTTAGAATGGCTTCCTCATGAGTATGTTGAGAGCTAAATCAATTATTTAATGAGGCAACCCATCTTGAAATCTGTTCAACCATGCTAAAAGACATTAATAATGGATTAGATATGCACTCACCCTCTTAAACTACCAAAGTGAAGCATAGTTTATGCGAATGCAAGTAAACAGGAATGACATGATTCATGATACTGGACTTTCCCCTCTGGCTGCTCGGCCTATGTAATGCCTGAGGTATAACATACAGAGAGAGACACACACTTGCATTTTTACATACACAGATGGGCACCCACATTTATATAATGTAAATAATGCAATGATTGTTACTTTGTCAGGGAATCCTGTAATTAGCAGATGTGTAATTGCTGCCAAGATACTGTACAACTCCTCCACAGATCCTAAGGACAATCAGACCTTTTCTCTCTTGAGAAGATAGAAATAGAAATGTTGGTACTAATTATAACAAATTACTTTTATGTTATTTTTATTTTTTCATATTTTTAATGTACGCTTATTAAAAGCCTCCTCACTACCCTTTCAAATAGTGATATTGCGAACAGTGTCCTAACTTAAAGTGGAAAGATTGAAATCAATGTCACCCCTATACAATTCAACATTTTCCATCTGTTCTGCATCATCTGATAAATACCATCTAAGAATTAGAGCACTGTCCTATTTTATGCCACTACGTCTTCTGCAATTGCAAGCTTATTACAAGCGCTGGGCGAATAGCTGTGGAAACAATAATTTTAATGTTTTCCCATGTGACTCAATTGAGTCAGCTTTCAGTTGTGGAACTGGCTGGTATTTGGCCACAAGTGTCTGAATGCATGCTCAGTGGTCAACTGCTCCTATAAGCTGTCATGTTTTCTCCTTCATAGGTAAAGTGTTGTGCCCTGCAATTTCATTAGCACTCTCACCCATGCCTCTCAGCTGTGACACCATAGAAACTCAATTACTGTAGAGTGAAGAGGAAAATTGAAATGAACAAACTATGGTTTCCCTCTTCAAGCCTTCCGTTTTTGGTGTCCCAGCCTCCTCCTTCTCATCCTACACTATACCACAATACTGACTGCTTGCTTTCAGCTCTTTGGTTTTGTAATTATATGGATTTTTCTTGGCAGTGCCAAAGTGCAGTGGTTCAATACATTTTTTACATTTGAAAGCCTGTGATTCCCATGATACAGTAACTATAGGGCCTCATTGTGAAAAGCTGTGTATGTACTGAAACAGTAGTGTCGACTAGCTTGGTTAGTAATTATTCACGCCTGAGTTTACCAGACAAGGCTGATGATGCACTTGTTGCTAACTGAATAAATTTTTGAGTGCTGTTGTCAGTCAGGGGATGAAAAGACATCATAGCTAGCCCTATATTGTTTCACATTGATGTGTGTTCAGGTAGACTGACAGTGGCGTACCACAGTTTTGTGAGGCCCCCCGCAAGGTCTGAGCAAGCCCCCCCGTCACGTGTGCTCCCTCTCCGGCCTCTAGGTCACCAGGCTGCTCGTTAGGGCGCACACCTGTCACCAGTGTTAGGCGCATAATGACACTCACCTGGACTCCATCACCTCCTTGATTACCTGCCCTTTATATGTCACTTCCTTTGGTTTCTTCCCCAGTCCTCATTGTTCCTGTTCCTGTTTCATGTCAGTGCGCTGTTCGTGTTTCTTGTTTTGTTAATTTATTTATTAAATGTATTCACACCCTGAACTTGCTTCCCGACTTTCAGCGTACATCATTACAGAATGACGACTCATCAAAGGGAAGCATCATGGAGTGTTTTTTTGTTTGTTTTTGTGTTGGTGGTGATGTTGGGTCCGGATGTTGGAGCCAGAGCTACCTGGGAGGCCTTAGCCGGTTTGTAGGCTCCCATGCCTCAGCGGGTTCAATAGGCTCCCATGCCGAAGCTGGGTGAACAGGTTCCCGTGCCTCAGCCAAGGCAACCGGGGAGGTCTCAGCCGGCTCATCAGGTTCACTCATCAGCCGGTTCATCAGGTTTCTGTGCCTCAGTGGAAGCGACCGGTCCGCTCCGGATCCCCGGGATCATCCCTGTGGTTGGCGTCCTGCGGCTGGAGCCGAACACGCTGGGGAGGGGGTACTGTCACGTATGCTCTCTCTCCAGCGCTCTAGGTCGCCATGCTCCCGCACCTCAGCTAGATCGACAGGTTCCAGCGCCTTAGCAGAGGTGACCGGTCCGCTCCTGATCCCCGGGATAGTAATCTTGGTCGGTGTCCTGCGGCTGGAGCCGCGCGTCGGGGAGGGGGTACTGTCACGTGTGCTCCCTCTCCGGCCTCAAGGTCACCAGGCTGCTCGATAGGGCGCACACTTGTTACCAGCGTTAGGCGCATAATGACACTCACCTGGACTCCATCACCTCCTTGATTACCTGCCCTCTATATGTCACTACCTTTGGTTTCCTCCCCAGTCATCATTGTTCCTGTTTCATGTCAGTGCGCTGTTCTGTTTCTTGTTTTGTTAATTTATTTATTAAATGTATTCACTCCCTGAACTTGCTTCCCGACTTTCAGCGTACATCATTACAGAATGACGACTCATCAAAGGGAAGCATCATGGAGTGTTTTTTTTTGTTTTTGTGTTGTGGAATGTTTGGGCAATTCAAATGTTTACGTAAGCAGAGAATTCTGATTTATTTCAGGTAGTAAAGGTGTGGGGTTTTATTCTCCTAATTCCTTCAACAGCTTTCAAATTAAGCTGAAGTGCTGTACAGAGCTAGAGAGAACAAAGAAAAAAACAATGTGCTTTGGTTTGTGAACCCTAGAGGGCAATCATAGTTTCTGGATGTGGGGAATGTTGAGTAATGTACAGTAACAGGCCTCTCATACACCTTCTCTTTTGTTGCTCCTGTTTCATCCTTCAAGGGCTCTCTTACCTAATCGGTAATGTAATTATAGCTAGTTAATAATGAAAGTGCAATCATAGCCTTTTAAGTATATACTGTATACCCTGCCAAATGGTAGTGTGATTGAGCTTTTGTTCATAAAAAAAAAAACGTTTCACTGGCAAGGCAAATTAGACAGTTTGGTCAAGATTTGAAGGCACATTTATCTGAGAGAAATACATTCAAATTTAGCAATCAAAACTAATTTAAACTTGATGCGGAAACAGAATTTACTTAAAATGTATGCCAAATGAAAACCATTGATTTCAAAGTTTAACAAACCATACAACTATATATGCAAGGATTACTTTTAACAATTTACACTGAGCATTTTGCAAAAACACATTTATAGGAAGAACTTGTGACCACATTTTCCAAAACCTCTGCAGAAAGAATGTGATGTCAGCTATGACATGACACCTTGACTCTGAAAAAATCTATTTTGGTTATTGAATTACAGTAGATGAAGTGGATTTATACCAGGCAACAAAATTGCTGTAACAGAATTTCCTCATGGGTCTCTGATCTGTACTACATAGAAACGCATAAATATGGATATGAATATCATTCTCTTCATGGTAATGTATCCTAAATAGGTACACTATCGATCATACACACGAAGCATTAGTGTACTTTGTTGGAGATGTAGAGTCACTGAAAAGAGCACGACATTCAATGTTCATTCACTTCTGCATCTAAGCCAAAGCGTAATACACTGGGGCCCTTTGTGGGCCCACTCAGCCTTTATATTTGAGGATTTTAATCGGATACCTTCTGAAACAAGTGAAGAGTAGTAATTCATCCACAAAAGGCTTGAAGTAGCAGGCTTTTTGGATCCAAACCACAAACCACATAAAAGCACATGCTTATCTCTACTCTATTGGGGTATGTCATTGACACAACACAGTATTGGCCAAATACAGAATTTGAAAGACTGAAAGACTGGTACACCATCACAATTAAATGTAAGGGACAAGAAATCATCACATTTTGCCTTCAAGGTCTGACGTAAAGTGCCTTCATCTATATCACGTATTACATGTCTACTGCTGTTATCAGCATGAAAACATTTTTAGTTTTTTAGTTTTTTATTTCACCTTTATTTAACCAGGTAGTCTAGTTGAGAACAAGTTCTCATTTACAACTGCGATCTGGCCAAGATAAAGCAAAGCAGTGCGACACAAACAACAACACAGAGTTACACATGGAATAAACAAACATACAGTCAATAATACAATAGAAAAAGTGTATATACAATGTGTGCAAATGAGGTAGGATAAGGGAGGTAAGGCAATAAATAGGCCATAGTGGAGAAATAATTACAATATAGCGATTAAACACTGGAGTGATAGATGTGCAGAAGATGAATGTGCAAGTAGAGATACTGTGGTCAAAGGAGCAAAATAAATAAATAAATAAATACAGAATGGGGATGGGCTATTTACAGATGGGCTATGTACAGGTGCAATGATCTGTGAGCTGCTCTGACAGCTGGTGCTTGAAGCTAGTGAGGGAGATAAGAGTCTCCAGCTTCAGCGATTTTTGCAGTTCGTTCTAGTCATTGGCAGCAGAGAACTGGAAGGAAAGGCGGCCAAAGGAGGAATTGGCTTTGGAGGTGACCAGTGAAATATACCTGCTGGAGCGCGTGCTGCGGGTGGGTGCTGCTATGGTGACCAGTGAACTGAGATAAGGCGGGGCTTTACCTAGCAAAGACTTGTAGATGACCTGGAGCCAGTGGGTTTGGCGACGAGTATGAAGCGAGGGCCAGCCAATGAGAGTGTACAGGTCGCAGTGGTGGGTAGTATATGGGGCTTTGGTGACAAAATGGATGGCACTGTGATAGACTGTATCCAATTTGTTGAGTAGAGTGTTGGAGGCTATTTTGTAAATGACATCGCCGAAGTCGAGGATCGGTAGGATAGTCAGTTTTACGAGGGTATGTTTGGCAGCATGAGTGAAGGATGCTTTGTTTGCGAAATAGGATGACCTGGAGCCAGTGGGTTTGGCGACGAATATGAAGCAAGGGCCAGCCAACGAGAGCATACAGGTCGCAGTGGTGGGTAGTATATAACATACATCATGGATACCCTGATTCTCAAGAAGATCTTTCAGTTGATAAATAAATATCTTTCCTCTAAACTGTCTTTCACTGTTATGGATGAGGAACAATACACATCTGAGTGTTTCTTATTTAGTTTGTGAATTGCCAAGATATTTTGTACATACTCTGCAGTAATGATGACATTCATGATGATCTACAATACCAGCTAGTGGGTTCTCAAAAAATACTTGCTTGCTGGAACTGCACTTGTCCCAGCAGAATGTAACCATAGACGTGTCAGCAGGTCTTCCACCAACATACCAGTAGTGTTGTGTCTCAAAGCAAAGGAGAGAATCGAGATGTGACTTTGGTCTTCTGTAAGTCCATGTCAGCGGGCATCACCGGTATCCTCTGTTTCTTGAGGGACATTGTCATATACAAGTAATAGGAAACAATATTCAAAGTTGAATTATGTAGGTTCAGTTTTATTAGAATTTTCCATTACTGCATTATAACCTTGCTCTACTGTACTTTGCACAAAAAAGAAAGAAAGCCACAACACACATGATAAATATAAATGAGAACGGACAGAGAAAATGAGGGAAGGTGTGTTTACAGTAATGTGCATTTTGTCATTACTTTGTTTGTCTTAAGTTAACTTTGATTATTAAATGTCATACAACATTATTTAATTCGTTTTATCTAAATCACTCACTTGAGCCCATGTGAAAGGTTCTGCTATTTGATCCTCAATCTGATTTGGCATTTCTGCACCACTAACAATCTCATCAGTATCCTTAGTAAGACAGAAATCAACAACTCATTAAAAAACATGACAATAATGTTATCATATCGAAGTTTTACTCTGTTAGGTGCTCTCATGATGTGAAAAACATGAATGAGAGGGATGGGGTGTAGAAAGAGAGGCAGGGGGAGGGGGAGAGAGGCAGAGACAGAGACTGAGAGAGAGACAGAGAGAGAGATACTAGTTGATCCTGTGGTAATAACAACATCTTTAACTGTTTAGGAAAACCAGTCACTGATGCATAATGCCAGTCTGCCAAGAGGCCACATCAGAGACCTTAAAAACCCAATCACTTGATTGGGGCATCCAGAACATTATCCAGAACTAGCTATATATGGGTACCACTCACCTCAGCCACTGTGAAGACTCACCTCAGCCACTTGTCTCTGCTCCTCTGATTTGTGTTGCGTCTCTTGCAAGTCCTGTAAATGACAACGTGTAAAATATACATAATAAAATATCTTCATGAACATCAGATCAACTATGCACAGTACTATAACAAATATTTATGTCCTATCAAAAGATGAGGGCTCAAAGTTTGTGGCACAGTGAGGTCTGTGTTTCTTTCTTTACTACATCTGAGGTCTGTCAAGGTTCTGGAAATTCTCCAACGGAAAACAGATGTTTGGCAGATTAGGATTGTGAGCATGTCCGTCCTAGAGAAAGTCACAATCTGCGATTTGTTCTGGGCTGACTGGATGATAGTAGCTAGCTAAGATGAACTACTAGCTAGCTGGATAAATCCTCAAGCCATCTCACCAACAAATGAACTTGACTTAAACTAATGTTACCTCTAAATTCCAAGATAGCTAGCTAGGTAATGTATAACTCACAGACTGTAAAAAATATATAACTTAACAATAGCTAGCTAGGTAATGTATAACTCAGTGACTGTAAAAAATATATAACTTAACAATAGCTAGCTATATGAACTTTGGCGTTGGCGCCATCGAAACATTGCATGAACTAAACATGTAGGTTGTTAGCAAATGTTAACACTCACCATAGTTTCCATCTGATCCAAGTATTTTTGTGAACTCCATCTCTCAGTTGATCTTCTGTGTTAGTGGAATATTTTCTTTTCGGAATAATTCATCTAATTTATATCGACATCCACTCCCTTGGCTTTAGACAGTTAGCTGGCATCGTCTTTTTTGGCTATATTTTGCGCGGGTCCCTTTATGTAGAAAGGTATGGGTGACATAGTGATGTAGCTAGAAAAATGTGAAATTCTGTAGTCGAGTTACAACAATGACAAGCGGAAAGTATGAGAGAGACATAGCTAGAGAGGTAGATTTTTTTTATTTATTTCTAAAGTCAGCCAACCAGTCACCATGACTAGAAGCTGAACGTACAAGGAGACGAAAAAAGGTAGGTTAAAAATAGCAATTTATTCCCACGATTTCACATTAAATTCACATGAAATGGAAAGATCGGAAGACTGATCCAGGAATGTTGCATGTGTGTGCTAGGCTAACATCAGCTAACTCAACGTTAGCTTGCCAGCATAATCTTTCTAAGAAGTAGCGCGCGCTAACGTTAGCTAGCTAGCTAGGTGAAAAATACTAATCTAGTCTAATGTAAAATTAATGACAACTATATTTCACTCATTCAGCATGGACTGAAAGTTCACTGTTGTCTGGTGGAGTTAGGGGGAGGATCAAGGGAGGTACAGCGAGGTCAAGACAGATGCTATATGGTGATACAATGACAGCCAGCAAACTCAATGACCAGGGGAATCCTCTGGCTGATTATCCCAACATAAATGAATGGAGGCAGAGGAAGAAGCCGCCAGGAGGATGGCCGCTTTATAATGGCAAAGCAATTTTTGTCAGCAATAAGTAGAAATCTTCTGCTTCAGATATGCATTATTTATTGAAGCTCGACACACCATTTTATAAGTTATACTGAATGACACTGTCTTTATGTCATTCATGGAACAACAGTGACACCCATTTCCATGGCAGAGCTTCCCTTAAACCAGGGATGGGCAACTCCAGTGCTCCGGGGCCTGATTGGTGTCACACTTCTCCCCAAGCCCCAGAGCTAACACACATGATTAAACTAAATACATATTAAACTGAAGACCATGATAAGTTGACTATTGGAGTCAGGTGTCTTAGCAGGGGCTGGGGAAAACGTGTGTCACCAATCAGGCCCCCCGAGGACTGGAGTTGCCCATCCCTGCCTTAGATGCTGATCTAGGATCAGTCTCCCCTCCCCAAATCGTAGCTTTAACCATCAGTGGAGGAAATTTTAAAATGGCCTCACGTCAGCACCCCGGGGACATTTTGGTTGGGCCATAATGCTTTGTGTACACCCTCTTTGCCTTTAGTAGCTTTTATGAGAACACAGTTGGCTAAAGTAATGACGAGACAGGAGAAAAAAGTCCACAAGGGAACATCAGGAGAAAAGAGATCACTCTGCAAAATGTCAAGTGGAAGATTGAACTTTTTCAAGTTAACAAGGATCGAATATTCAAATGGCAACAGATTAGGTAATAGCATAGTGTGGACTGCCCATACCCACATTTTATTTGGTCAGGCACAAAAATAGGAGTTCCATTGCATGAGTGTTGGTCTGTAGATGGAGTTTAATTGGCATTTTTGTAACTCTTGTCCATCCTTCATGCTACAGTTATGCCAGGCTAAATGTAATTTAGACTGGGAAAGAGGTTGGCTTAAGCCTAACCAATGAGCCTAACTCTGGTAAATGTTTTCTTCTTGAGAAGGAAAAGGAGCTCTCCTTTTCTTTCTCAAGTGTTCTACTCCACTAGCCAGCACCTCGCCTAAACAGGTATGCATTTCTTTCGCCTCCAAATGTCTTCATCTACCTTGTATTTGTTTCAGGCAACCGATTCCACACTACAAGCTAGATTAAATCACTCGCCAGTGATAACGATTTCCAACCCCAGGCTCCCAAGTATAGCAGGAGGGCATCTATAAATATATACTATATTTACAAGAGTATGTGGACACCCCTTCAAATTAGTGGATTCGGCTATTTCAGCCACACACATTGCTGACAGGTGTATACAATCGAGCACGCAGCCATGTGTAACCGATGTGAAATGGCTAGTTAGTTAGCGGTGGTGCGCGCTAATGGCATTTCAATCAATGACGTCACTCGTTCTGAGACTTGAAGTAGGGTTTCCTCTTCCGTTGCAAGGGCCACGGCATTTGTGGCGCGATGGGTAACGATGCTTTCGTGGGTGTCAGTTGTTGATGTGTGCAAGGCTCCCTGGTTCGAGCCCAGGTTGGGGCAAAGAGAGGGACGGAACCTACACAGCTACATTGGTGCCGTAACCCGGATACGAACCGGGGTTGCTGCGGAAAAGGAGGAGGTCAAAGGGGGGGTGAGTGTAACCGATGTGAAATGGCTAGTTAGTTAGCGGTGGTGCGTGCTAATGACATTTCAATCAGTGACGTCACTCGCTCTGAGACTTGAAGTAGGGTTTCCCCTTGCGTTGCAAGGGCCGCGGCTTTTGTGGCGCGATGGGTAACGATGCTTCGTGGGTGTCAGTTGTTGATGTGTGCATCTTCCTTTGAAATATGCTATTGGATCAAAAACAGATATATATGAGCCAAATAATGATGATCCACACTTCTTCGAAAATACACTGCTCAAAAAAATAAAGGGAACACTTAAACAACACAATGTAACTCCAAGTCAATCACACTTCTGTGAAATCAAACTGTCCACTTAGGAAGCAACACTGATTGACAATACATTTCACATGCTGTTGTGCAAATGGAATAGACAACAGGTGGAAATTATAGGCAATTAGCAAGACACCCCCAATAAAGGAGTGGTTCTGCAGGTGGGGACCACAGACCACTTCTCAGTTCCTATGCTTCCTGGCTGATGTTTTGGTCACTTTTGAATGCTGGCGGTGCTTTCACTCTAGTGGTAGCATGAGACGGAGTCTACAACCCACACAAGTGGCTCAGGTAGTGCAGCTCATCCAGGATGGCACATCAATGCGAGCTGTGGCAAGAAGGTTTGCTGTGTCTGTCAGTATAGTGTCCAGAGCATGGAGGCGCTACCAGGAGACAGGCCAGTACATCAGGAGACGTGGAGGACGCCGTAGGAGGGCAACAACCCAGCAGCAGGACCGCTACCTCTGCCTTTGTGCAAGGAGGAGCAGGAGGAGCACTGCCAGAGCCCTGCAAAATGACCTCCAGCAGGCCACAAATGTGTCTGCTGAAACGGTCAGAAACAGACTCCATGAGGGTGGTATGAGGGCCCGACGTCCACAGGTGGGGGTTGTGCTTACAGCCCAACACCGTGCAGGACGTTTGGCAATTGCCAGAGAACACCAAGATTGGCAAATTCGCCACTGGCGCCCTGTGCTCTTCACAGATGAAAGCAGGTTCACACTGAGCACGTGACAGACGTGACAGAGTCTGGAGACGCCGTGGAGAACGTTCTGCTGCCTGCAATATCCTCCAGCATGACCGGTTTGGCGGTGGGTCAGTCATGGTGTGGGGTGGCATTTCTTTGGGGGCCGCACAGCCCTCCATGTGCTCGCCAGAGGTAGCCTGACTGCCATTAGGTACCGAGATGAGATCCTCAGACCCCTTGTGAGACCATATGCTGGTGCGGTTGGCCCTGGGTTCCTCCTAATGCAACACAATGCTAGACCTCATGTGGCTGGAGTGTGTCAGCAGTTCCTGCAAGAGGAAGGCATTGATGCTATGGACTGTCCCGCCCGTTCCCCAGACCTGAATCCAATTGAGCACATCTGGGACATCATGTCTCACTCCATCCACCAACGCCACGTTGCACCACAGACTGTCCAGGAGTTGGCGGATGCTTTAGTCCAGGTCTGGGAGGAGATCCCTCAGGAGACCATCCGCCACCTCATCAGGAGCATGCCCAGGCGTTGTAGGGAGGTCATACAGGCACGTGGAGGCCACACACACACTACTGAGCCTCATTTTGACTTGTTTTAAGGACATTACATCAAAGTTGGATCAGCCTGTAGTGTGGTTTTCCACTTTAATTTTGAGTGTGTCTCCAAATCCCGACCTCCATGGGTTGATAAATTGGATTTCCATTGATTATTTTTGTGTGATTTTGTTGTCAGCACATTCAACTATGTAAAGAAAAAAGTATTTCATAAGATTATTTCTTTCATTCAGATCTAGGATGTGTTGTTTAAGTGTTCCCTTTATTTTTTTGAGCAGTATATATATAATAATCTATTGAGCTCACAAGCAACTAATGAATCTATTGTTATGGTGGGAGATTATAATACGGTTTTAACTTCTCTAGGGTAGAGGGCAGTATTTTGACATCCGGATGAAAGGCGTGCCTGTAGTAAACTGCCTGCTACTCAGGCTCAGAAGGTAGGATATGCATATTATTAGTAGAGTTGGATAGAAAACACTCTGAAGTTTATAGAAGTGTTTGAATGATGTCTGTGAGTATAACAGAACTCATATGGCAGGCAAAAAACTGTGAATAATCCAACCAGGAAGTGTGGAAATCTGAGGTTTGTAGTTTTTCAAGTGATTGCCTATACAGTATACAGTGACTTAGGGTTCATTTTGCACTTCCTAAGGCTTCCACTAGATGTCAACAGTCTTTAGAACCTTGTTTCATGCTTCTACTGTTACTGGGGAGAGAATAAGAGCTGACTCAACAAGATGACTACCTGAGACCAATGAGTTGTTTCCTGCGCGGTCACAATATGCTATTGTCCGGTTGGAATATTATCAAATATTTATGATAAAAAAGACCCTAAGAATTGATTGTAAACATCGTTTGACATGTTTCTACGAACGGTAATGGAACTTTTTGACTTTTCGTCTCGGGTTTTGCGCTCGCGCATTATGCCTTTGGAATAGTGATCTGAACGCGCGAACAAATCAGAGGTATTTGGACATAAATATGGAGTTTATCGAACAAAACAAACATTTCTTGTGGAAGTGGGAGTCCTGGGAGTGCATTCCGACGAAGATCAGCAAAGGTAAGTGAAGATTTATAATATGGGTAACTGTATAGCTTGCTTTGATGGCTGAGCTCTGTACTCAAAATATTGAACAATGTGCTTTCGCCGTAAAGCTATTTTGAAATCTGACACAGCAGTTGCATTAAGGAGAAGTGTATCTATAATTCTTTCAATAACTGTTGTAAATTTTATCAACGTTTATGATGAGTATTTTTGTAAATTGATGTGCTCATTCACCGGAGTTTTGGAGGCAACACATTTTCTGAACATCACGCGCCGATGTAAAATAGGGTTTTTGGATATAAATATGAACTTTATCGAACAAAACATACATGTATTGTGTAACATTGAGTCCTGGGAGTCTCATCTGATGAAGATCGTCAAAGGTTAGTGATTAATTTTAGCTGTATTTATGTTTTTTGTGACGCCTCTCCTTGCTTGGAAAATGGCTGTGTGGTTTTTCTTGTCTCAGCGCTGTCCTAACATAATCTAATGTTATGCTTTCGCCGTAAAGTCTTTTTGAAATTGGACAATGTGGTTGGATTAACGAGAAGTTTATCTTTAAAATGGGATATAATAGTTGTATGTTTGAGAAATGTGAATTATGAGATTTTTGTTGTTTTGAATTTGCCGCCCTGCTATTTCACTGGCTGTTGAATAGTGTGTCCCGCGGGTGGGACTCTAGCATCCCACATACCCCAGAGAGGTTTTTAAGTACCTCAATGGATCATAAAGGAAATCACACTACAAAATATCACCCTCATGTAGTTAATTAGGGCTAGGCATCCCGTCAGCGGGACACATGTCGACAACATCCAGTGAAATTGGATGGCACGCAATTCAAATAAATAATCGTAATATTAAACATTTATGAACATACAAGTATCATTTTTCGGTTAAAAGCTTAAATTCTTGTTAATCTAAATGCATTGTCCGATTTACAATAGGCTTTACAGCGAAAGCATACCATGTGATTGTTTGACGACGGCGCCCCACATCAACATATTTTTCAACAAGCACAGGCTTCATAAAATCACAAATAGCGATTAAATAATAACTTACTTTTTGAAAATCTTCCTCTGTTTGCAATCCCAAGGGTCCCAGCTACAACATGCATGGTCGTTTTGTTAGATAAAATCCTTCTTTTTTTTTTACAAAGAAAATTAATTTACTGAGCAACAATGTAAACATCCATTCTTCCTTCTTTGGCACCATCGATTTCAGTAATCCACTCATTCAACATGCAGACAAAGGAATCCAGAAAGCTACCGCTAAACTTTGTTAAAACAAATCAAACTGCGGTTCTAGTTAATCCTCAGATACCCTAAAATGCAATTAAACTATAGTATTTCATACGGAAAGAAGTATGTTCAATAGAAAAGTAAAATTAGCAAGTGCACATCCTCTTCGTCACACGCCCACAGACTGATTTCCAATTGTGCCTCCCAGTACCAAAACTCAAAATTCTTCCTCGTTTTGGAAGAAACAAGCCTGAAACCTTGAACAAAGACTGTTGACATCTAGTGGAAGCCATAGGAATTGCAATCTGGGAGCTGGAATTGCATAGGACCCACAGCTTTCCATTGTAACAGCATGGGATCTCAAAAAAACAATAATTCTGGTTGTTTTTTTGTTGTTGATTTTCTCCTACCATATGAATTGTGTTATAGTCTCATACATTATTTTAACATTTCTACAAACTTCAAAGTGTTTTATATCCAATGGTACCAATTATATGCATATCTTGGCTTCTGGACCTGAGTAACAGGCAGTTTACTTTGGGCACGTCAGTCAGGAGGACCCTAGCTCTAAGAAGTTTTAAGGAGATCATGAATATCATGGATACATTAGAAATAGTGGATATATGGAGGCTGAAAAACTCCTAGTAAGATATACAGTGCATTCGGAAAGTATACTACCTCTTGACTTTTTCCACAATTTGTTACGTTACAGCCTTATTCTAAAATTAAAAATGTGTAATTACCATGGTTTGGTTTTTACTCTGACATGCACTCTCAATTTTGGGACCTTATATTGAGAGGTGTTTCCCTTCCCAAATCATGTCCAATCAATTGGATTCACCACAAGTGGACTCCAATCAAGTTGTAGAAACATCACAAGGATGGAAACAGGATGCACCTGAGCTCAATTTCAAGTCTCATAGCAAAGGTTCTGAATATCCATGTAAATTAGGAATTTCTGTTTTTGGGTTTGAATAAATATGCAGCATTTCTTGAAACCTATTTTTTGCTTTGTCATTATAGGGTATTGTGTGTAGATATCTGAGGGAAAAAAATCATATTTAATCCATTTTAGAATAAGGCTGTAATGTAACAAAATGTGGGAAACATAAGTGGAGGATGCTTAATCAAGCTGGACGTCTTGATTACTTCCTGGTCTCATTCTAGCTGGCATCAAAAGTTTAAAAAGTATTAATAGGAGACTGAATGCGATCAGATCACCATCTAATTGGCCTCCATATAACTCTTACTGAATTTCCACTTGGACGGGGATATTGGACATTTAATCAAAGCCTACCGGATGACAATTTGTTCTTAACTAAGACAAAATTATTCATAATTGACTTTTTTTGCACAGCATACAGTACCAGTCAAAAGTGTGTACACACCTACTCATTCAAGGGTTCTCTTTATTTTTAATATGTTCTACATTGTAGAATAATAATGAAGATATCAAAACTATGAAATAACACATGGAATCCTGTAGTAATGCCAAGATTGTGCAAAGCTGTCATCAAGGAAAAAGGGTGGCTACTTTGAAGAATCTCAAATATAAAATATATTTTGATTTGTTTAGCACTTTTTTGGTTACTACATGATTCCAAATTGTGTTATTTCATAGATGTCTTCACTATTATTCTACTATAGAAAAAGTAAAAATAAAGAAAAACCCTGGAATGAGTAGTTGTGTCCAAACTTTTGACTGCTACTAAAGGCACATCAGATCCCCTTATTGTATGGGACACTTTAAATGTACTTTTAGAGGCCATTCAATACAATACTCATCATTAAAACTAAAGCAGTTTAGGTCAAAAGAGATTAGACTAATAAAGGAAAAATAGGAAATAACAGCGCAGGTAGATAGTAATGAAAACTGTACTATAGAGGCACAAAATGTTAACTGTAAGGATTTATTTCCTAATAATAATAAGAATGTAACATATATTAACATACAGAAAGACCTGTGTGAAGGCCAATTTACAGAGGAGGAACTTTTTGAGGCAATTCAATCTTTTCAGTTTTGAAAAACACCAGGGCTTGATGGTAAACTAGTAGAGGGATATTAGACCTTTTTTTGAAGTACTCAAAGATCCATTATTGGCATGTTTTAATTACTCCTATAAAAATGCTAGACTTTCACGGACTCAACAAGAAGGTCTGATTTCATTGCTACTGAAACAAGACCCAGGTGGTAAGTATAAAGATCCAGTCCATTTAAAAAACTGGAGGCCTCTTACACTTCAATGTTGTGATGCAAAAATCCTGGTGAAATGCATAGCACATAGAATAAAAAAGGTCTTACTAGATATTGTTCATCTTGATCAGACGATATATTGGAGATAATATACAACAACTACTTGAAACAATTTGACATTATAAAAACATCAAAGATACCAGGCCTGTTCTTCAAAGCAGATTTTGAAAAGGCATTTGATAAAGTACGACTAGAATTTATATATAAATGCCTGGATTACTTTAATTTCTGAAAAATTATTTTTCAATGGGTTAAAGTTTTGTACAGCAACCCCAGGTGTAAAATAGTAAAAAATGGTTTCTTCTAAGCAGGTATTGAGCTTTTAAGAGGAGTTAAACAAGGCTGTCCGTAGTCTCCATATCTATTTATTATGGCCATTGAAATGCTAGCTATTAAAATTAGATCCAACAAGAATATCAAGGAGTTAGAAATCCAAGAGATAAAAACAAAAGTGTCAATGTATGCTGATGACTCAAGTTTTTCTTATGTCCGCATTCTGGATCCCTGTACTGTCTAATTGAAGATCTTGATCACTTTTCTAGACCTGAACTAAAACCTAATTGTGACAAATCAAATCAAATGTTATTGGTCACATACACGTGTTTAGCAGATGTTATTGCAAGTGTAGCGAAACGTTTGTGTTTCTAGCTCTGACAGTACAGTAATTTCTAACAAGTAATATCTAACAATTTCACAACATTTACCCAACACACACATATCTAAGTAAAGGAATGGAATTAAGAATATATACATATATAGATGAGCAATGTCAGAGCGGCATAGACTAAGATACAGTAGAATAGAATAGAATACAGTATATACATATGAGATGAGTAACGCAAAATATGTAAACATTATTAATGTGACTAGTGTTCCATTTATTAAAGTGGCCAGTGATTTCAACTCTATGTACATAGGCAGCAGCCTCTAATGTGCTAGTGATGGCTATTTAACAGTCTGATGGCCTTGAGATAGAAGCTGTTTTTCAGTCTCTCTGTCCCAGCTTTGATGCATCTGTAGCGGGGTGAACAGGCAGTGGCTCAGGTGGTTGTTGTCCTTGATGATCTTTTTGGCCTTCCTGTGACATTGGTTGCTGTAGGTGTCCTGGAAGGCAGGTAGTGATGCGTTGGGCAGACCGCACCACCCTCTGGAGAGCCCTGCGGTTGTGGGCGGTGCAGTTGATGTACCAGGCGGTGATACAGACCGTCAGGATGCTCTCAATTGTGCATCTTATTGTGTACCATATTACGTGTTGGATCGTTAAAAAACACAGTGTTTATACTACCTTGTAGATTGCCAATCAAACGGGTGGATCTTGAAGTAGACACACTTGGTATTCATAGCTCAAAAAATATAAATGAACTTACCACAATCAATTTCAATAAAAAGTTTGCAAAAATAGATAAGATTATGCAACCATGGAGAGGTAAATACTTGTCTATTTATGGAAAAATCACATAGATTAACTGTTTTGTCCTATCACAGTTTACTTACCTACTAATGGGGCTGCCTACTCCAGACAACTCCGTATTTAAATCATATGAGCAAGAAATATTTCATTTTATTTGGAATGCTAAGCCAGACAAAATTAAACATGTCTATTTATATAATGAAGTTTGGGGGGCTAAAATTATTAAATATTTAAGCTTTAAACCTCTCACTATGTCACAACTTCCACCGAAGTCGGTCCCTCTCCTTGTTCGGGCGGCGTTCGGTGGTCGACGTCACTGGCCTTCTAGCCATCGCCGATCCACTTTTCATTTTCCATTTGTTTTGTCTTTGTTTTACACACCTGATTTCAATTCCCCAATTACATGTTCATTATTTAACCCTCTGTTTTCCCCATGGTTTTAGTGCGTGTTTGTTTTATGTATTTCGGTCCTTTTGTGTGGGCTTGGTATTTACTACATGGAATGTATATTATTGAGTAAAGTTACTTTTATTACTCATCTCTGGGTATTACTCAACTTGGTGAGACTTTTTCTCAAAGAAATATGTCAAAAGTCTTAGCAGCCAAGTCAAAATTAGAAATTGATGAACAGAATTATAGAACATTGCGTAATTATGCAGTTAAGTTGAATCAAAGGAAAAAAAGTTATTTTTCAACAATGCTTTTATTGATTGTAGAAATTATTCTAAAAAGGTATGGAATACAGTTAAGGGCTTACTTGGTACACCTATCTCATCATGCCCATCTAGTATGGAGGTTGACGGGAGAATAATAACAAAACCAGTTGATATTGCCAATCATTTTGCAGATTTTTTTACAAAGAAAATTAATTTACTGAGCAACAATGTAAACATCCATTCTTCCAAACAAGCTATTGTCCAATGGATTGATGATCATATTATGAGCAACAAGATCTGCTATTTTAGGTGTCAGTGGAGGAGGTGTTAAACCTATTGAAGTCATTACCTGATGGGAAATCTACAGGTTATGATCTTATGCAGAATTTTTTGCTTCGCTGTGCTGCTCCCCAGATTGCAGTTCTACTGAGATACATATTTAATTGGTCACTGGAAAAGGGGATGTTTGCAAATATATGGAAGCATGCGAAACTGTGTCCTATTCCGAAAGACTGCAAAGAACCCACTACTCCTGCCAATAGTCAACCAATTAGTCTACTCCCTACACTCAATAAGATATTGGAGGGTATTGTGAGTAGACAAATATGGGAGTACATGGAAAATAATGATCTGGTTACAGCCAATCAGCATGATTATCGCAAAAACCATTCCACTACCACTGCATTGGTTGACATGACTGACCAGTGGCTCAATGCTATGTATAATGGCAAGTTTGTGGGGGTACTATTTTTAGATTTCAGTGCAGCATTTGATTTAGTGGATCATGAAATAATTTTGACAAAATTAATGCATTATGGTTTTAAGGAGGTAGCATTGAATTGGGTACGGTCGTATCTAACTGACAGGAAACAGTCCACCTATATCAATGGTTCATTTTCTTCCCCGCATGTGTTAAACTGTGGAATACCGCAGGGCAGCTGCCTTGGGCCACTTTATTTAATATATACCAACGACCTTTCCTATGCCTTAGCTGAAACTCAAGCTACTATATTTTCAGATGATACTATAATTTATGCAGCAGGACAATCGGTAAAGGTACAGGTACAGCAAGCTTTACAAGGAGATTTGGAGAATATCAGGGAGTGGGTTTGCCAGAACAAACTTCTTTTATACAGCAAGAAAACCAAAGTTATGTTGGTCTGTTCCACTAGGAAAAGGCCAAAACAGCATGGGATACAATTAACTATGGGAGGAGTACAAATTGAAGAAGTGGCAGAAACCAAACTATTGGGAGTGCAGCTATTTAATTGAGAGTCAAGTGAACTACTGTTCTGTGGTCTGGAGAAATGCATCATCAAGTGAAGTTAGGAGGCTGCAGATTGCACAGAACAAAGCAGCAAGGATTGTTTAACGGTGGAGATATGGTTTTTCTGTTGCAGTCATGCGAAATGTTATTGGTTGGTCATCAATCGACAAGATAATTGAAAAAAACATGCTTATTTTATTTCATAATATACATCATTTAAAACGGCCAAGTTCTATTCACAACGGTAATAAGTTGGTAAGAGACAGACATTCTGTAAATACTAGGAATAGATTGTCCACCATCTATGCGTTATCCATACAGAAAAGAGAAATAGGCAAAAGAACATTTCGATTTAGAGCAATAAAGAAATTGAATAAATTAACTGAGCAAACCAGAAACCTTTCAATATATAAATTTAAACATTATTTTAAAACTATTTAAATATAATACACATAAATGTTGTGGGATTACAGTAGATGAAGAATCAATATTTTTTAGATTGATTATTTATTGGTTCATTATGTTAGTATATTATGTATGTTTGTAATAGTGTATTATATGTGAAAATGTGTTCGTCTATAAATTGTATTTTAATATTTAAGGACTCTTGGAAGATTAGTCCAAATTAGATCCAAATCAAATCAAATCTCTGCTGTCCTGCGCCTGACTCCTCTGCACCAGCTACACCCAGACCGTTACACACTAAAAGCTTAACTCATACATAAGTTATGCTTAAACCCAAAATGGTTCTACAATAGATTATTATGAAAGGCTCATTCTTTGTTCAAAAATTGCCTTTTTGCATTCATACAGATTACAAATTCTCATTTCAACTACTTGAAAATAAAATTTTGTTTAAAGTATTACCTTTTCTTAAACAAGCCATACAAAGCTGGTTGCAATTTCAGTTTTATCCTCCATAAAAGATAGAACAAATATTACAAAAAGTATTATGGTTAAACTCAAATATGCTGATTAATTTAAAAAACCTAATGGTATTATATTTATTTATGATATTATGAATAGAAACGGTGGAGTTATGTCACACATGCAGCTATCGAACATATATGGGAATGTCTGCTCAATCCAAACTTGTAACCAACTGATTGAAGCATTACCACAAAAGGAGGAGGCAAGTGGAAGAGGGAGAGGGTAGGGACCTTGTTTGTCTGCCATATATTAAAGATACAAATTGGCTGAAAAGAATTGATTAAATAGAAAAAAATATACCAGTTTCATTTGAGGACAAAAACGGTTGCAAAATAAATGTGACTCACCACCTGGATTCGTTCTTATGTAGCAACATTTTAAATAGTGTTTTTTTACATTGGATAAAAGAAGAGACTCAGAGCTACAAAATGGTGTATCATACACTGCATTTCAGGAACAATGGGAAAGTAATTCTGCTTTGAAAGTTGATCAACTTGTAAACTCACTTTTGAGAAAATGGCCTGTGAGTGTTTTGATATCTAGTGAAGAGCTCTTCTTTGTCTACACCCATTCAGCATCGTTCACATCCTCTTAAGCTTTAGCCCAACCCATCTCGATTAGCTCTTGGAGCGTTCAGAGCCCACACTTGACGCTCTGGCTGATGATTTGTTTACCTATGGATAACATGAAAACAGCCTAACCAGGTCTGCTGGCATCGATTTCATTATGATTTTTTTGCAGACATTTACTGACACTGGCCATATTCAATGGGTGTCACATGTCACGTAACGTTTGCTAACAAGCCAGCCAGCTAACTTTCGCTAGTTAAACAACAATGAACACAGTGCCAACAATGCCACAGTGCTGGGAGCTAACCTACCAGGTTAACTAACTAGAAAAGCTAACGGCTCTGGGATTTGAATAATAACTTCAGCTAGGGAGCCAGCCAGCTAACGTTAGCTAGCTAGCTAACAGTACACTTTAGCTTAAGACCTGATTGTATTACTGCTGGTGATATCTGGAAATGTGCATTTACACCCTGGCCCATCTACTGTTGCTAGCCCCAATTCTGACTTGTGCTCTGACTTCTGCTTCACTGATTTCTGCTCTCGTAAAAGCCTGGGTTTTCTGCACATTAACACTGGAAGCTTATTACCTACAATTGATCAATTGAAAGTGTGGGTTCACAGCTCCAATCCAGATGTGTTGATCATTACTGAGACGTTGTTAAGAAAGAGCATTTTGAACACTGATGTTAACCTTTCTGGTTATAACCTTTTTCGGCAAGACAGATCTTCCAAAGGTGGTGGGGTGGCAATTTTTACCAAGGAACACTTTCAGTGCTCTGTTGTCTCTACCAAGTCTGTCCCCAAACAATTTGTTTTAAGCACTATGCTTTCTAATAGCTCTTTGTTGACTGTTGCTTGGTGTTATCGTCCACCATGAGCACCGGTCTGTACCCTACCTGCCCTAAGCCCTCTCCTGGCCCCTCACACTATGTCTGAATCTGTCCTGCTAGGTGTCTTAAACTGGGACATGTTTAAACCACCTGACCATGTTCTAAAGCAATGGGACTCCCTAAATCTTTCTCAGATTATTCCCAATCCCACAAGGTATGACTCCATACATCCAGAAAAGGCTACTCTCCTTGAGGTATGGCGCCTCACAAATAATCCCGATAGGTATCAGTCTGGTGTTTTCTGTATTGACCTTAGTGATCACTGTTTTACAGTCTGTGTTCGTAATCGTTGCTCAGTTAAACAACCTGTCCTGATTTGTCATAGATGGTTGCTAAAAAACTTTAATGAGCAAGCCTTCCTTCATGACGTGACCTCTGTAAATTGGTATTGTCACGACGTTGCCCTGTTGGGTGAGGTTTATGACCCCCTCTTCCATAAATACCTTTCCCCCTTTTCTCTCCACTCTACAGAATGGACTCTTGGAAAGCCCTGTGTTACCACAGAGAAAGTATGGTAACATCAAAAGGTTGGGGAATGGAAAAATATTTCCCTTTCTCAACCAGTTGAAAGTGTCCGTTGTTACTTATAGAATATGATGTCAGACCCGTTGTTGTCTGGGACATTATATCTGATGATAGGACGACAAAAATTGTATCTTAGAAAGTCTACACATTCTAGTTATCAGATTCACATGGAAATGTTGTGCAATTTAAATGTTTAAATATGAAACTATTTGTTTGAAGATAAAATGTGATTTTAGCTTAGAAATCAGCGCGAGCTGATTATGGCAACTTGGTATGAACTTTGAACGATTATTCACTAAAGAATAAGTGATACAACCTAGACGTCATGGCCTAGGAAAGGACAGACAATACCCTAAGAATGACAGGGTATTTCAACGTATCCGCTCTACAACACTACGAGCAAAAAGATTCTTCAAAGGATGATAGCGATCTCTGCTGGGCAAACCAGTCTTCCATCTTCAACCCATCTATCGAAGCACAGCTCAGAGTAAATATATATCTTGCATTTTCCTTTTCCGCATGGGCGGTTATTAGAATGCATAAGATTCTGCATTTACGGTAGCATAACTTCTCAAGGTCCGATAGAGACCCAATAACTTTGTCCCTCAGTCTTCCCACTCTTTCATTCAAACCCAACCCCCTTCCTTTGTGTAACCAGCCATCATATCAGGTTAACCCATTAGGGGCCTTTCATGACATGATTAGTAATCGATGTATGATCTATCCTGTGTATATATATGTAATTCTGTGTGATTATTTCAGCTTTTAGTAAATAAATAATTAAACCAATTTGTGTATTGCTGATTCAACTTGTTAGCCAGGGTTCGTGCAGATAACCAAGTACTTTACGACCATCAGAATGAGACTGAATAAGGTGACGTTTAATAATTGACTGCTATTGATATTAAAGATCTTCAGATCTTTAAGAGAGTGGATTCGGGAGATAACCGCTCTATATAAATTAATGCTTCCGTGGTGGCCCAGGTTATTAATGGTTTAATTGTTGCATGGTTTAATTCAATCACGTAATCAATTAAATGTTATGTAATCGATCTGATAAAATAGCATGTCATATAATTTAATCATAGTCAGAGACACGACAGTATAGAATCAGCTTGATCACCTCTGTCAAAGACGTATGGACCTTCTTTTTTTTCAGTGGTATTGTTAACAAACACGCCCCCATAAAGAAAATGAGGATTAAAAACAGGTTCTGGTTCGACCGTGATCTGGCAGTTACTCCACCTCAAGAATTCCGTTTGGCGAAAGGCTCAGCACAAGCATACTCAGGCAGACTGTTCAGGAAAATGAGAAATAAGTGCACTCAGGCTATCTGGAAGGCTAAAGTTAGTTACTTTAAGGAGAAGTTCTCTCTCTCTGTGGGTCTAACCCCAAGAAGTTCTGGAAAACCATGAAAGACCTGGAGAATGAACCCTCCTCCTCACAGCTGCCCATGTCCCATAATGTTGAGAATTAGGTTGTTACTGACAAGGGGCGCATGGCTGAGCCGATAGAGATGGCAGCTTCACTTCTAGTCCTTAAGGAAACTGCAGTATTTTTTTTATGTATTATTTCTTAGATTGTTAGCCAGAAAACCTTAAGTGTTATTACGTACAACCAAGAAGAACTATTGGATATCAGAGAGACGTCAACTTACCAGCACAACCAGCACTACGACCAGGAGTACAGCTTTCCCAAAGCGGATCCTTTGTCTGCACCTCCCAGGGCATTTGAACTGATTCCAGAGGTTGACTCAAAACAATGCCGCCGGAGGAGAGGGTGGGCGGTCTTCTAGTGAGGCTTCGGATGTGCGCACACCACCCACACCTTCCAAAGTATATTACTCGCTAATGTCCAGTCTCTAGTTAACATAGTCGACGAAATCAGGGCAAGAGTTGCTTTCCTAAGAGATATCCAGGATTGTAACATACTCTGTTTCACGGAAACATGACTAGCTGGGGACATGCTGTCGGAGTCCATACAGCCAACGGGATTTTCAGTGCATCGCACCGACAGAAATAAACATCTCTCTGGTAAGAAGAAGGGCGGGGGTGTATGTTTCATGATTAACGACTCATGGTGTAATTGTAACAACATACAGGAACTCAAGTCCTTTTGTTCACCTGACCTAGCATTCCTCACAATCAAATGCTGACTGTATTATCTCCCAAGAAAACTCTACTCGGTTATCGACACAGCCGTGTATATTCCCCCGCAAGGGGATACCAAGACGGACATCAAGGAACTTCAATGGACTTTATGCAAACTGGAAACCATATATCCTGAGGCTGCATATATTGTAGCTGGGGATTTTAACAAAGCAAATTTGAGAAGAAGGCTACCTAAATTCTAGCAGCATATCGATTGCTGTACACGAGCGAGTAAAACGCTCGACTATTGCTACTCTAACTTCCGCCCTCCCCCACCCTCCTTTTGGCAAATCTGACCATGACTCCATCTTGTTGCTCCCCTCCTATAGGGAGAAACTCAAACAGGAAGCACAAGTGCTTCGGTCTATCCAACACTGGTCTGCCCAATCGGATTCCACGCTTCAAGATTGCTTCGATCACGTGGACTGGGATATGTTCCGGGTAGCCTCAGATAATAACATGGACGTATACGCTGACTTGGTGAGACAGTTTATAAGGACGTTTACAGGAGATGTTGTACCCACTGTGACGATTAAAAGCACGTACCACCGCATTTAATCATGGCAAGGCGACTGGAAATATGGCCGAATACAAACAGTGTAGTTATTCCCTCTGTCAGGCAATCAAACAAGCAAAGTGTCAGTATAGAGACAAAGTGGAGTCGCAATTCAACGGCTGCTGTCCCCACATGCTTCAAGATGGCCACCATTGTTCCTGTTCCCAAGAAAGCTAAGGTAACTGAACGAAATGACTATCGGCCCAGTAGCACTCACTTCTGTCATCATGAAGTGCTTTGAGAGACTAGTCAAGGATCATATCACCTACACCCTACCTATCACCCTAGACCCACTTCAAATTGCTTACCTGCCCAATAGGTCCACAGACGATGCAATCACCATCACACTGCATACTGCCCTATCCCATCTGGACTAGAGGAATACCTATGTAAGAATGCTGTTCATTGACTACAGCTCAGCATTCAACACCATAGTACCCTCCAAGCTCATCATTAAGCTTGAGGTCATGGGTCTCAACCCCGCCCTGTGTAACTGGGTCCTGGACTTCCTGACGGGCCATCCCCAGGTGGTGAAGGTAGGAAACAACATCTCACTCCGCTGATCCTCAACCTTGCGTTCTCAGCCCCCTCCTGTACTCCCTGTTCACCCATGACTGCGTGGCCATGCACACCTCCAACTCAATCATCAAGTATGCAGACAACACAACAGTGGTAGGCTTTATTACCAACAACGACAAGACAGCCTACATGGAGGAGGTGAGGGCCCTCGGAGTGTGGTGTCGGGAAAATAACCTCTCACTCAATGTCAGCAAAACAAAAGAGATGATCGTAGACTTCAGGAAACAGCAAAAGGAGGTCCTCCCTATCCACATCGACGGGACAGCAGTGGAGGTGGAAAGTTTAAGTTCCTCGGTGTACATATCACCAACAAACTGAAATGGTCCACCCACGCAACAGCGCCTCTTCAACCTCAGGAAGCTGAAAAAATGTTGCTTGTCACCGAAAACCCTCACTAACTTTTACAGGTGCACAATTGAGAGCATCCTGTCGGGCTGTATCACCGCCTGGTATGGCAACTGCACTGCCCACAACCGCAAGGCACTCCAGAGGGTTGTGCAGTCTGCACAACTCATCACCGGGGGCAAACTACCTGCCCTTCAGGACGCCTACAACAACACCCGATGTCACAGGAAGGCAAAAAAGATAATCAAGGACAATAACCACCCGAGCCACTGCCTATTCACCCCGCTTCCATCCAGAAAGCGAGGCCAGTACAGGTGCATCAAAGCTGGGACAGAGAGATTGAAAAACAGCTTCTATCTCAAAGCCATCAGATTGTTTAACAGCCACCACTAGCACAGAGAGGCGGCTGCCTACCTACAGAATTGATGTCATTGGCCACTTTAATAAATGGAACACTAGTCACTTTAATAATGCCACTTTAATAATGTTTACATATCTTGCATTACTCATCTCATATGTATATAATGTATACTGTATCGTTCAATATCTATTCTTTACTATTTATTGCATCTTAGCCACTCTGTCACTGCTCATCCATATATTTTATACTTATATATTCTTTTCCCATTCCTTTACTATATTGTGTGTATTAGGTTTTGTTGTGGAATTTGTTAGATATTAGGTTTTGTTGTGGAATTGTTAGATATTACCTGTTAGATACTGCTGTACTGTCGGATCTAGATGCATAAGCATTTCGCTACACTTGCAACAACATCTGCTAACCATGTGTATGTGACCAATATAATTTGATTTGATTTGATTTAATCACCAATTTATTAAGTCAGGATTTATATTTGATTCAGCCATGCCTTCTTGGCGTTCAACATCTCCCAGCCCTTCTAATGCAACTAGCCCCGATGCTCCTCCCTCTTTCCCCTGCTCGCTACAAAGTTTCTCCCTGCAGGTGGTTACTGAGTCTGAGGTGCTTAAGGAGCTCCTTAAACTTGACCCCCAAAAAACATCTGGGTCAGATGGTTTAGATCCTTTCTTCTTTAAAGTTGCACACATATCATCGCCAAGCCTATCTCTGACCTTTTTAACTTGTCTCTCCTCTCTGGGGAGGTTCCCATTGCTTGTAAGGCAGCCACGGTGCGTCCTTTACTTAAAGGAGGAGATCAAGTTGATCCTAACTGTTATAGTATCAAAAGTGTTGGAAAAACCAGTCAACTGACTGGCTTTCTTGATGTCAATAGTATTCTCTCTGGTATGCAATCTGGTTTCTGCTCAGGTTATGGATGTGTCACTGCAACCTTAAAGGTCCAACATTATGTCACCATTGCCCTTGATTCTAAGCAATGTTGTGCTGCTATTTTTATTGACTTGGCCAAAGCTTTTGGTAAGGTAGACCATTCCATTCTTGTGGGCCGGCTAAGAAGTATCGGTGTCACTGAGGGGTCTTTGGCCTGGTTTGCTAACTACCTTTCTCGAAGAGTGCAGCGTATGAAGTCAGAACATCTACTGTCTCAGCAACTGCCTGTCAACAAGGGAGTTTCCCAAGGCTTGATCATAGGCCCCACACTCTTTTCAATTTACATCAACAACATAGCTCAGGCAGTAGGAAGCTCTCTCATCCATTTCTATGCAGATGATGCAGTCTTATACTCAGCTGGCCCCTCCCCGGATTTTGTGTTAAATGCTTTATTTCCAAGCTTTCTTAGTGTCCAACAAGCTTTCTCTGCACTTAGCCTTATTCTGAACACCTCCAAAACAAAGGTCATGTGGTTCAGTAAGAAGAGTGCCCCTCTCCCCACCAGTGTCATTACTACCTCTGAGGGTTCAGAGCTTGAGGTAGTCACCTCATACTAGTACTTGGGATTATGGCAAGACAGTACACTGTCCTTCTCTCAGCACATATCCAAGCTGCAGGCTAAGGTTAAATTTAGACTTGGTTTCCTCTATCGTAATTGCTCCTTCACACCAGCTGCCAAATGAACCCTGATTCAGATGACATTTACATTTTAGCAGAAGCTCTTATCCAGAGCAACTTACAGTAGTGAGTGCATACATCTTCATATTTGTTCATACTGGTGCCCCATGGGAATTGAACACACAAGCCTGGCATTGCAAGTGCCATGCTCTACTAACTGAGCCACATGGGACCACCTTCCCATGCTAGATAACGGAGACATAATTTATAGATCGGCAGGTAAGGGTGCTCTCGAGCGGCTAGATGTTCTTTACCATTCGACCATCAGATTAGCCACCAATGCTCATATAGATCCCTGCACTCAATACTCCTCTGTAAACTGGTCATCTCTGTATACCCGTCGCAAGACCCACTGGTTGTTGCTTATTTATAAAACCCTCACTCCCCCCTGTCTGAGATAACTACTGCAGCTCTCATCCTCCACATACAACACCCGTTCTGCCAGTCACATTCTGTTGAAGGTCCCCACACATCCCTGGGTCACTCCTCTTTTCAGTTTGATGCAACTAGCGACTGG
Organism: Salmo salar; assembly: GCF_965601325.2. Classification (NCBI taxonomy): domain Eukaryota; kingdom Metazoa; phylum Chordata; class Actinopteri; order Salmoniformes; family Salmonidae; genus Salmo; species Salmo salar. Next base: position 88,198,414 of record NC_138303.1, read on the forward strand.
AACGAGCAGCAAAAAACACTCAAAGACTCAATCATGGACACTCTTACCGAAACTTGTGGCTGCTTCGTGTGATGTATTTTTGTCTCTACCTTCTTGCCCTTTGTGCTGTTATCTGATTCCAATAATGTTTGTACCATGTTTTGTGCTGCTACCACGTTGCGCTGCTGCCATGTTGTGTTGCTACCGTGCTGTCATGTGTTGCTACCATGCTGTAACGTATACGCTTGGAGTCGGAAGGCAAGTGCAGGTGGTGAGTTTAATAATAAACGGAACATCGAACAATACAACAAACATGAGTAGCGTATAGACATGAAACACAAAAACAATACTGACTGGGGAAAGAACCTAAGGGAGTGCCATATATAGGGGAGGTAATAAGTGAGGTAATGGAGTCCAGGTGTGTCTGATGATGACATGCAGGTGCTTGATCCCAGGACCGGTGGTTAGTATACCAGCGATGTCGAACGCCGGAGGGGAGGCATGGGAGTAGATGTGACACATGCTGTGTTGTCATGGGTTGCTGCCATGCTGTGTTGTTGTCTTAGGTCTCGCTTTATGTAGTGTTGTGATTTCTCTATTGTCGTGATGTGTGTTTTGCCCTATATTTTATTTTTAATCCCAGCCCCCGTCCCCGGAGGAGGCCTTTTGCCTTTTGGTAGGCCGTCATTGTAAATAAGAATTCGTTTTTAACTGACTTGCCTAGTTAAATAAAGGTTAAAAAAATTATAATAACATTTTTAAAATCTCAAGAATGATCAATGGAAACAGGAGCACATGACCTCAATTTTGAGTCTCAAAGCAAAGGGTTTGAATACTTGTATAAATAAGGTATTTTTGGTTTTATTTTATTTTATTACAAAAATGTCTAAAAACCTGTTTTCGCTTTGTCATTATGGAGTATTGAGTTGTAGATTGATAAGGATCTTTTTTTAAATTCAATTTAGAATAAGGATGTAACCATAGGAGGTTGGTGGCACCTTAATTGGGGAGGACGAGCTTGTGGTAATGGCTGGAGCGGAGTTAGTGGAATGGTAGAAAATACATCAACCACATGGATTTAATTTGCTCCGTTCCAGACGTTATTATGTGGAAAAGGGAAGGGGTCTGAATACTTTCCAAATGCACTGTATTGTAATTAATTGTAGGTCATATTTCAGACAAGTCTGGAAACACTAGACATTTAATTTAAACATGGCATACATACAGTAGCCTATTTCTCAATCTAGAGAAGGCACTATACTACACATGTGGAAATATATTTCAGGTCACTGTATGTAGATACTGTATGAGTGCAGTGGCGATTTTAGCATGTAAATCTTGGTGAGGCAAACTCAAAAAAATGGTTTGATACATGCCAGCAAAGCCACTACACAACACTAAACAATCAATAATTACACTAAAACGGTGACAAACGGTGCCCACAAACTGTTAGGTCCTACATAAAGCTACCCCAACAGCAGAGCTATCTTTTCAGCACCATGGAGTGAATCGTTACCACCACTACACCTGGCTATCAGTGGGGCCTTGTCTGGCAGCAAAACAGTTTATTCAGCCTCATTTAACTGCTTTCTTTTCAAACATAGCTGCTACGGCTGACAATTGAGATGTACAAACTATGGCATAAGGGAACGAAGAGCGGAAAAGAGGCAATCCGTAATTTCGATTATGACATAAAAGAATGGGGTGGACATAGTCAATATTACTATTTGTTCAGCCCTTTTGAAATGTACAGCGACAGAATTCCGAACATGGGCCGTTCTTACAGTATTCTCCATGTACACCAAGTCAGAACCGTGGGATAAATAAAGGGGACATATAAGCAGACAATGAAAGTTCTTACAATATTCAATGATGATATTTCTCTAAAACAGACTACATGTGCACCACCAAGTCAGAACAGTAGGTTAAGTTATGAGGGGGAAAGGGACCAAATTATTAGGGTGAGGTATATGGGCAACTAACAGCTTACTACACAAAATACATATAGTATTACTTTCTTAGCTGTGGTATACATATCTCCTTGGCATATTACATCATTTATGCAGCAGTATACAATACATTGTTGGACTCACAGTGTTGTGTTGTGCTCACTTGAACAGGACAGTAGCACGGCGGTCCTTCTTGTGAGAAACTTTTGTCATCAAACTTTGTCATCAAAGTCTGGCATTCTCTGGATTTATGGTGCTTTAAAGACAACTGGGAACTCTGAAAAAAAACAAGGTTGAATCATGACATCAGTGATATTCAGGTCAGAGCTCTAGAAAGAGGCCCGAGTTCCCGACTTGGAATTCCGAGTTGGATGTTCGAAACGTATTTTCCCAGTCGGAGCTCATTCCCAGTTGTCTTGAACTCACTGAAGTCTGAGATTTCCCAGTTCCGAGTTTCCAGTTGTTTTGAACATGGCAGAAGTCATGCTGGATTGACAGCCTGGACAATGTATTCAACATTTTCCGGCTCATGGTGTTGCATGTTGTTGAATGTTTATCCTTTTGAGCTTGGAAAAGACACCCTTAAACCCAGACTTGGACCACAAACCCTCTCCACTGAATAGCAGGCTAGTGATTGCTTTGCAATGCTTGCAGTTAGCCACTGATTCCTTCCAAACCACTCATTGTTGAATTTGCGATTTCCAACTTGTTGTGTAATGTTTATGTCCAATGGCCGATGAGCACTGATACGTTTTGTCCATAATTTCTCTTCATATGACAAGGATTGAAAAGGATTTGTCAGTAGATTGTCGACTTGATTCATGATGGTGGATGCTTGTCTAGCTTGCTAGCTAAGATTTTAAAAGTATGATGTTGACATGATCAGTTCAATCAAAGCTACGGTAGATATGACGTGATTTGACGTCATTTTATCTGTGGCCAATGACCTTGAGCCTTCTTGGAAGGGCACTTCTAATGTAAATCTATGGCAGACATTTCCATATGTTTTTGTTATCTGCATGTGTGACATAACTCCACCAGTCTTATTTATAATGTAATTTATCAAAAAATATCGTTTTTTATCAATTAGTATATTTGAGTTTAATAATTGAGTTGAATATTAATAATATTTGTTGTAATATTTGTTCTGTCTTTTCTGGTGGATTAAACTGAAATTGCAACCAACTTTGTATGGCTTGTTTTAAAAATAGTGATATTGTGGAGACGATTTCATTTTCAAATAACTGAAAGTGAGAGGTTGTAATCTGAATAAAGGAAAAAATGCCATTCTTGAACATGGGGTGAGACATTCTTACAAATCTGCTAGAGAACCAGTTCAGATTTAAGTATAACTTTTGAGTGATTGAAGAACTTTAGTGAGAGGTCTAATGCTTTAATATTTAATATTTTTTATATTCATTACATAAACAGGCTAGTTTAATTTTGTCTGGCTTGCCGTTCCAAATAAAATGCTCATGTAATTTAAAGAACAAGTCGCTAGGTGTAGGCAAGGCCAAAAGCAAATAGGTAAACTGAGATATGACTAAAGAGTTGAAGCAGGGTGATTTTTCCACAAATAGACAGGTATTTTCCTTTCCACGGCAGCAAGATCGTATCTATTTTTGCTGACTTTCTATTAAAATGTATTGTAATGAGATCATTTCTTTCTTTCGGCATATGAATACAGAGTATGTCCACCTCACCGTCAGATCCTTTTATTGGTAAACCACACGGTAATGTAAAAGTAAAATTTTTTTGTGATCCAATACGCAATATAGTGTCACACCCTGATCTGTTTCACCGGTCTTTGTGATTGTCTCCACCCCATTTCACACTACATCTGTAGTGATCACAATATAATAGCCATATCTAGGAAAACAAAGTTCCAAAGATTGGGCCTAATATAGTGTATAAGAGGTCATACAAGAAGTTCTTTAGTGATTCATATGTTGATGATGTAATGAATATTTGCTGGTCTGTGGTGTGTAATGAGGAGCAACCAGACGCTGCACTTGATACATTTATGAAACTACTTATTCCAGTTACTAATAAGCATGCACCCATTAAGAAAATGACTGTAAAAACTGTTAAACCCCCCTGGATTGCTGAGGAATTGAAAAATTGTATGGTTGAGAAGGATGAGGCAAAAGATATGGCAATTAAGTCTGGCAGCCCAACTGATTGGCAAACATACTGCAAATTGTGACTAAACTAAATAAAAATAAACTACACTATGAAACAAAGATAAATTATATTAAGAATGATAGTAAAAATCTTTGGGGAACGTTAAATTACATTTTTGGGGAAAAAAAGTAAACTTGGCTCATTCATTTATTGAATCAGATGGCTCATTCATCACGAAGCCCACTGATATTGCAAACTACTTTAATGACTTTTTCATTGGCAAGATAAGCAAACTTATGGATGACATGCCAGCAACAAATGCTGACACTACACATCCAAGTATATCGGACCAAATTATGAAAGACAACAATTGTACTTTTGAATTCCGTAAAGTCAGTGTGGAAGAGATGAAAAATGATTGTTGTCTATTAACAATGACAAGCCACCAGGGTCTGACAATCTTGATGTAAAATTACTGAGGATAATAGCCAATGATATTGCCACTCCTATTTGCCACATCTTCAATTTATCCTACTAAAGAGCGTGTGCCCTCAGGCCTGGAGGGAAGCTTAAGTCATTCCGCTACCCAAGAATAGTAAAACCCCCTTTACTGGCTCAAATAGCCGACCAATCAGCCTGTTACCAACCCTTAGTAAACTTCTGGAAAAAAATTGTGTTTGACCAGATACAATGCTATTTTACAGTAAACAAATTGACAACAGAATTTCAGCATGCTTATAGTGAAGGACACTCAACAAGCACAGCACTAACACAAATGACTGATGATTGGCTGAAAGAAACTGATGATAAAATGATTGCTGTCTTGTTATACTTCAGTGCAGCTTTTGACATTATTGATCATAGTCTGCTGCTGTAATAACCAATATGTTGTGGGTTTACACCCCCTGCTATAATGTGGATAAAGAGTTACTTGTCTAACAGAACACAGAGGGTGTTCTTTAATGGAAGCCTATCAAATATAATCCAGTTAGAATCAGGAATTCCCCAGGGTAGCTGTTTAGGCCCCTTGCTTTTTCAATTTTTACTAACGACATGCCACTGACTTTGAGTAAAGCCAGAGTTTCTATGTATGCGGATGACTCAACGCTATACTCATCAGCTACTACAGCGACTGAAATGACTGCAACACTCAACAAAGAGCTGCAGTTAGTTTCAGAGTGGGTAGCAAGGAATAAGTCAGCAATAAATATTTATAAAACTAAAAGCATTGTATTTGGAACAAAACACTCACTAAACCTCAACTAACTAACCTCAACTATAAATAATGTGGAAATTGAGCAAGTTGAGATGACCAAACTGCTTGGAGTAACACTAGATTGTAAACTGTCATGGTCAAAACATATTGATGCAGTAGTAGCTAAGATGGGAAGAAGTCTATCTATAATAAAGCAATGCTCTGCCTTCTTAACAACACTATCAACAAGGCAGGTCCTACAGGCCCTAGTTTTGTCGCACCTTGACTGCAGTTCAGTCATGTGGTCAGGTGCCACAAAAAAGGACTTAGGAAAATTGCAATTGGCTCAGAACAGGGCAGCACAGCTGGCCCTTGGATGTACACAGAGAGCTAATATTAATAATATGCATGTCAATCTCTCCTGGCTGAAAGTGGAGGAGGGATTGACTTCATCACTACTTTTATTTATGAGAGGTTTTGACATATTGAGTGAACCGAGCTGTCTGTTTAAACCACTGGCACACAGCTCAGACACCCATGCATACCCCACAAGACATGCCATAAGAGGTCTCTTCACAGTGCCCAAGTCCAGAACAGACTATGGGAGGCACACAGTACTAGATAGAGCCATGACTACATGGAACTCGATTCCACATCAAGTAACTGACGCAAGCAGTAAAATTTGATTTAAAAAACAGATTAAAAAAACACCTTATGGAACAGCATGGACTGTGAAGCAACACAAAGATTGGCACATACACACACACACACACACACACACACATACGATAACATACGCACTATACATACACATGGATAAAGTTTTAACATTTTATAAACTGCCTTAATTTTGCTAGACCCCAGGAAGAGAAGCTGCTGCTTTGGCAGCAGCTAATGGGGATCCATAATAAATACAAATACAAATTGCATCAAGAAGTTCCTCCTCTTTTATTTGGTCTTTCTGTATAGCTGTTCTTTTTACATTATTAATAGGGAAAAAATCCTTACAATTAACTTCGGTTAGTGGAGACAGAGGAGACTGAAATGAAAATATATGCTTAAAGTACTTTGCTTCCTCTTTCAAAATATCGTTGCTGAATTATGGGTGACTCCGTCATTTGTAACAAGTTTCAGTAAATTCTATATGGCAGCATTTCTATGCAGAAGATTGAAAAGATATTCTTCATTTTTTCCCCATATTCCATCCAGTTTGCTTTATTTTTTATAATATATTACACTTGATCTTTCTTGAATAAGTTCCTCCATTTCTTAAATTTTTTTTCTCTAACGTATTCTGTGCCTCCATGGTACTGTTTTTATTGCTATCTGTCCTGTTAGTCCTTCTATTTCCTTTCTTAGTATGGATTCTTTAGACTTAAATTGCTTTTGTTTTAAAGATGAGTATTGAATTGCATGGCCTCTAAAGGCACATTTAAAAGTGTCCTATACAATAAGGGGACACAGTATATATTTTATTTTATTTAACCTTTATTTAACTAGGCAAGTCAGTTAAGAACAAATTCTTATTTACAATGACCCTCCCCAGGCCTTTCTCCACACAACTGCATCTAAAATAGTTGAATGAGTTTCCTGTAAACAATAGATATTATATTCCTTATCATTTAGCCAGGTAAATGCTGATCGTCTTTTCTTATTATCTGCCAAGCCATTACAATTATAACTGGCTATACTTATTTCACCATATACCATAATGAGATACAGATTTCGATTCTCTTTGTCATAATATATGTTTGTAAACTTACCATTAGAAAGTACCAAAATATTGAGTGTCAATATAGTTATACCATGGTTTTTGCACTGCTACTGAGTAAACCTACTATTGTCCTCCACTATTCCACCCACTAAAACATCCCCCCATCCCAAGTTGGATTGTTGTCCCAGTGACTGGCAGACCACCCCGTCCACCTGTATCCTAGGGCCTTTGAGAGATTGGGACCCATCCTTTAAAAAGAGCACACAGTGCCACCCACAGAACAGAAGCAGATTAACTGCCAAAAGCATTTCCAACTCACTCACCTTAATTGTATTGTATACAGTTATTAAAAAAAATATACTGTATATATAATTTTTATTTTTTATTTCCATAATTAATGAATAATATGCGTAATAATGTTAGCAGTTCATACAGTACAAAGGATTGTTAACTATAAGCAGGATTGGCATTACAAAAATTACATTTTTGGCAAGCAATTATTGTGATTCATCCTGTATTGTGCCTAACATAATTTCTCCATAGCAACAGATGTGGGATACACACACACACCGACACACACAAACACACACACACACACTCCGCACTCCTCCCCCACAAACAACCACAAGCTCAGATGTTCAACAGTATGTTTATGTTATATATATATATATATATAATATTTAATTGACCATATTACATTATCATTGTAATTGAGCACACATTGATGTAAGATATGCAGTTACCCCAATGCTCTGTTGCTGATGACTGGGATGAATGCAGGAGCAGATTTCAGGAACAGAACAAGACACCCTCTTTTTGACTGATAACTGATATAAGGGCATGTACGTGATAGGCGTATCTGGCTCATATGATTATGATGGTCAGAATGCTTCTTGATAGTTTCATAAAGTGTATTTTCTTAGTCCAAGTAAAGTGACACAGGATGGTCATAATGCTTCATGACAATGTCATAAATTGTGTTTTCTCCAAGTGATTTAAAATATGATGATAAAAACATGACTGTAAAGAATTCATTACAACAACAACAAAGGATTTAGGAAACAAACAAACGAAAGGACACTTCTTGGCTTGGAAAAACATAATTTGAATAAATGTGGGTTTTGACACTCTTATGTAGGTGTCAGAACTAGCCGTAAAATAACGCATATAACCATATTTACAATGTGCAGGGATACTAGAGTGATAGAAGTAGATATGTATAGGGGTAAGGTGACTAGGCAAATAATGGATATATGATAAACAGAGTAGCAGCAGCGTATATTATGATTGTACGTGAGTGTGCATTTGTGTAGAGTCAGTATAAATCTGTGTGCACGTTAGGTGTGTGTGTTGGAGTGTCAGTGTGCGTGTTTAGATTCCTGTGTGTGTGCAAAAATAATAATAAAATACAAAGGTCAACTCAGATAGTCCGTGTAGCCATTCTCTTTTCTATTAATCAGTCTTATGGCTTGTGGATAGAAGCTGTTCAGGAGCCTGTTTGTGTCACCCTTAATGTACCGGTACCGCTTGACGTGCGGAAGCAGAGAGAACAGGCTATGGCTTGGGTGGCTGGAGTCTCTAACGATTTTCCGGGCCTTCCTTTCACACCGCCTGATATAGAGGTCCTGGATGGAAGGGAGCTCGGCTCCAGAGGTGTACTGGGCTGTCTGCACCACCCTCTGCAGTGCCATGCCAAGATGCTCAAGATGCTTTCAATGGTGCAGCTATATAACTTTTTGAAGATTTGAGGGCCCATGACAAACCTTTTCAACCTCCTGATGCACTGTTGAGCCTTCTTCACGACTATGTGCATGTGAGTGGACCATTTTAACTTCTTAGTGAGTTGGACACCCAGAACTTGAAGCTCTCGATGTCGATGTGGATGTTGGAGTGCTCGCTCCCACCCACTGCCCCCGTTTCCTGTAGTCCACGATCAGCTCCTTGGTCTTACTGACGTTGAGGGAGAGATTGTTGTCCCTGTAGGCTGTCTCATTGTTTCCGGTGGTCAGGACTACCACCGTCGTGTTGTCAGCAAACTTGATGATGGTGTTGGAGTTGTGCGTAGCCACACAGTCGTGGAAGAACAGGGAGTACAGGTGGGGACTAAGCACACACGCCTGTGGGGACCCCGTCATATACAGTTGAAGTCGGAAGTCTAAATACACTTAGGTTGGAGTCATTAAAACTCATTTTTCAACCACTCCACAAATTTCTTGTTAACAAGCTATAGTTTTGGAAAGTCGGTTAGGACATCTACTTTGTGCATGACACAAGTAATTTTTCCAACAATTGTTGACAGACAGATTATTTCACTTATAATTCACTGTATCACAATTCTAGTGGGTCAAAAGATTACATACACTAAGTTGTCTGTGCCTTTAAACAGCTTGGAAAATTCCAGAAGATTATGTCATGGCTTTAGAAGCTTCTGATAGGCTAATTGACATCATTTGAGTCAATTGGAAGTGTACCTGTGGGTGTATTTCAAGGCCTACCTGTCACGACTTTCGCCGAAGTCGGTTCCTCTCCTTGTTCGGGCGGCGTTCGGCGGTCGACGTCACCGGTCTTCTAGCCATCGCCGATCCACCTTTCATTTTCCATTTGTTTTGTCTTGTTTTCCCGCACACCTGGTTTACATTCCCTCATTACTTGACGTGTATATAACCCTCTGTTCCCCCCCATGTCTGTGTGTGGAATTGTATGTTGTAAGTGTTTTGTGCAATTCAGACTGGTTTGCGACGGGTTATTTAATCCCGTATTTTGCTGTTCTGGGTGCAGTTTGTTTTTGCATCATTAAAGTGCTCCGGCTGTTCCCCATTTCTGCTCTCCTGCGCCTGACTTCCCTGCAGCCAGTTACGCACCGCTTACACTACCTTCAAACTCAGTGCCTCTTTGCTTGACATCATGGGAAAATCAAAAGAAATCAGCCAAGACCTCAGAAAAGCAATTGCAGACCTCCACAAGTCTGGTTCATCCTTGGGAGCAATTTCCAAACGCTGAAGGTACCACGTTCATCTGTACAAACAATAGTATGCAAGTATAAACACCATGGGACCATGCAGCTGTCACAACGCTCAGGAAGGAGACGCGTTCTGTCTCCTAGAGATGAACGTACTTTGATGTGAAATGTGCAAATCAATCTCAGAACAACAGCAAAGGACCTTGTGAAGATGCTGGAGGAAACAGGTACAAAAGTATCTATATCCACAGTAAAACGAGTCCTATATCGACATAACCTGAAAGGCCGCTCAGCAAGGAAGAAGCCACTGCTTCAAAACTGCCATAAAAAAGCCAGACTACGGTTTGCAACTGCACATGGGGACAAAGATTGTACTTTTTGGAGAAATTTCCTCTGGTCTGATGAAACAAAAATAGAACTGTTTGGCCATAATGACCATTGTTATGTTTGGAGTAAAAACGGGGAGGCTTGCAAGCCGAAGAACATCATACCAACCATAAACCACGGGGGAGGCAGCATCATGTTGTGTGGGTGCTTTGCTGCAGGAGGGACTGGTGCACTTCACAAAATAGATGGCTACATGAGGAAGGAAAATGATTTGGATATATTGAAGCAACATCTCAAGACATCAGTCAGGAAGTTAAAGCTTGGTCGTAAATGGTCTTCTGAATGGACAATGACCCCAAGTATACTTCCAAAGTTGTAGCAAAATAGCTTAAGGACAACAAAGTCAAGGTATTGGAGTGGCCATCACAAAGCCCTGACCTCAATCCTATAGAACATTTGTGGGCAGAACTGAAAAAGCATGTGCGAGCAGGGAGGCCTACAAACATGTTACACCAGCTCTGTCAGGAGGAATTATTGTGGGAAGCTTGTGGAAGGCTACCCAAAACGTTTGACCCAAGTTAAACAATTTAAAGGCAATGCTACCAAATACTAATTGAGTGTATGTAAACTTCTGACCCACTGGGAATGTGATGAAAGAAATAAAAGCTGAAATAAATCATTCTCTCTACTATTATTCTGACATTTCACATTCTTAAAATAAAGTGGTGATCCTAATTGACCTAAGACAGGAAATTTTTACTAGGATTTAATGTCTGAAATTGTGAAAAACTGAGTTTAAATGTATTTGGCTAAGGTGTATGTAAACTTCCAACTTCGATTTTTGTTCAAAAAATCTTCTTCTGCCATAAAGATTCTTATTTGATTTTTATGATTATTTTCCATATGGGCACTCGTGGTATTACCACCAGACATCAGAAAGAGAAAGAAAGCAGTTATGAGCTGAACTGTATGCCGGAGGACAGTAGCATTTTTTAAACATTTTACATTTTTAGTCATTTAGCAGACGCTCTTATCCAGAGCGACTTACAGTAGTGAATGCATACATTTCATACATTTTTATCCGTACTCTGTACTCCGTACTCCGTAGGAGGTGATCCAACTGAGGTTTGTGACCACTATGATTTCCCATTGTATCCAATTCAATTGCAGAAATACGGTTACCAATTTTTCTGAAATTTTGTTACCGATTGCAACAGTATTTCGAGTTTTAATCACTTAATAATTAATATCTAAAATGAATATACAGGACCAGTCAAAAGTTTGGACACACCTACTCATTCAAGGGGTTTTCTTTATTTTTACTAGTTTCTGCATTGTAGAGTAATAGTAAAGACATCAAAACTATGAAATAACACATGTGGAATCATGTAGTAACCAAAAAAGGTGTTAACTTCTTTCGGATCATTGGGACACTAGCGTCCCACCTTCGACAACATACGGTGAAATTGCAGAGCGCGAAATTCAAAAAACGAAAGTATTCATATTAAACATTCATAAAAATACAGTGTTAGACACCATTCTTTAGCTTAGAATCTTGGTAATCGAACCGCTATGTCCGATTTACAATAGGCTTTACGGCGAAAGCATAGCATTTGATCGTCTGAGGACAGTACCTTACCCACTTCCTGCATTAACATGAATTCATAACCTGCACAGGTGTCACAAACTCAAAAATAGCGATAAAATAAATCACTTACCTCTGAAGATCTTCATCTTTTTGCAATCCCAAGGGTCCCAGTTACACAATGAATGGTTGTTTTGTTTGATAAAGTCCTTCTTTATATCGCCAAAAAGTCAGTTTAGTTGGCGCGCTTCATTCAATAATCCACCGGTTTCCCCTCGTTCAAAATGCATACAAAATGAATCCCAAACGTAACCAATATACTTCATCCAAACAAGTCAAACAAAGTTCCTAATCAATCCTCAGGTACCCTAATATGTAAATAAATGATAATATTTAAGATGGAAAATAGTATGTTCATTCCCAGAGATAAATAACCAAGTGCGCGCCCTCACCGGAACGCGCCACAAACATTTTCCAACCAAGCAGAGGCATAACGAAAGTCAGAAATAGCGATAAAATAAATCACTTACGTTTGAAGATCTTCATCTTTTTGCAGTCCAAAGGGTCCCAGTTACATAATGAATGGACGTTTTGTTCGATAAAGTCCTAATTTATATCCCAAAAATGTCAGTTTATTTGGCGCATTTGATTCAGAAATACTCCTGTTCCAACTCGCCCAACATGCCTACAAAGGAATCTAAAAAGTTACCTGTAAACTTCGTCCAACGTTATCTCGAAAGCGTTAAAAGCCAAGTCACATTGGGCTTAGCTCTGGGGGAAGAAGAATGCCGTCTCAGCTTGGCTGCACTCCTCTACCAACAATTCAAACAACGTTTCTAATCCAACCTCGGGTACCCTAATATATAAATAATCAATAAAGGTTAAGACGGAATAAACTGTGTTCAATACCGGAGAAAAAGAACAAGGAGCGCACACTCATTCACGCACGCCAAAAGACTAGAGTCCTTCTGAGGGATACTTCGAAAGAATACGAATACTTCTTCATTTTTCAAAAAACAAGCTTGAAACAATTTCTAAAGACTGTTGACATCTAGTGGAAGCCATAGGAATTGCAATATGGGTCCTAATTATTAGACTTTCCCATAGAAAAGCATTGAAAAGTACAATTACCCAAAAAAAGAAATTCCTGAATGGATTGTCCTCAGGGTTTCGCCTGCCAAATCAGTTCTGTTATAATCACAGACATTATTTGAACAGTTTTAGAAATGTATTCTATCCAATACTACCATGCATATGCATATCCTAGCTGCTGGGCCTGAGTAACAGGCAGTTTACTTTGGGCACCTCAGTCATCCAAACTACCGAATACTGCCCCCTAGCCTTAAAAAGTTAAATAAATTAAAATATATTATAGATTTTAGATTCTTCAAAGTAGCCACCCTTTGCCTTGATGACAGCTTTGCACAATCTTGGCATTCTCTCAACCAGCTTCACCTGGAATGTTTTTCCAACAGTCTTGAAGGAGTTCCCACATATGCTGAGCACTTGTTGGCTGCTTTTCCTTCACTCTGCAGTCCAACTCATCCCAAACCATCTCAATTGGGTTGAGGTCGGGTGATTGTTGAGGCCAGGTCATCTGATGCAGCACTCCATCACTCTCCTTCTTGGTCAAATAGCCCTTACACAGCCTGGAGGTGTGTTGTGTCATTGTCCTGTTGAAAAACAAATGATAGTCCCACTAAGCACTACGCGATGGGATTGCTGCAGAATTATGTGGTAGCCATGCTGGTTAAGTTTGCCTTGAATTCTAAATAAATCACTGACATTGTCACCAGCAAAGCACTCCCACACCAACACACCTCCTCATCCATGCTTCATGGTGGGAACCACAAATGCTGAGATCATCCGTTCACCTACTCTGCATCTCACAAAGACATGGCGGTTGGAACAAAAAAATCTCAAATTTGGTCTCATCAGACCAAAGGACATTTCCACCACTTTAATGTCCATTGTTTGTGTTTCTTGGCCCAAGCAAGTCTCTTCTTCTTATTGGTGTCATTTAGTAATGGTTTCTTTGCAGCAATTCGACCATGAAGGCCTGATTCACATAGTTTCCTCTGGACAGTTGATGTTGAGATGTGTCTGTTACTTGAACTTTGTGAAGCATTTATTTGGGCTGCGAATTCAGAGGCGGGTAACTCTAATGAATTTATCCTTTGCAGCAGAGGTAACTCTGGGTCTTCCTTTCTTGTGGCGGTCCTCATGAGAGCCAGTTTCATCATAGCACTTGAAGTTTTTTGCGACAGCACTTGAAGAAACTTTCAAAGATATTGAAAGATATTTTCCGTATTGACTGAACTTTATGTCTTAAAGTAATGATGGACTGTTTTTTCTCTTTTCTTATTTGAGCTGTTCTTGCCATTATATGGACTTGGTAATTGAAATGCATTCCAGTTGACTACCTCATGAAGCTGGTTGAGAGATTGTCAAGAGTGTGCAAAGCTGTCATCAAGGCAAAGGGTGGCTACTTTGAATAATCTCAAATATAAAATATATTTTGATTTGTTTAACACTTTTTTGGTTACTACATGATTCCGTATGTGTTATTTAATCATTTTGATGTCTTCACTACAATGTAGAAAATAGTACAAATAAAGAAAAACTCTGGAATGAGTAGGTGTCACCAAAATTTTGACTGGCACTGTAGGTAACTAATTGATTGGTGTACCTCTTACTTTAGTGAACTTTCATTATCCTCCCTCCTCACGAGGGAGAGAGAAATGTGAAAATCATCTGGATATGTGGGTTTTTGGTAACGGAATTTCACATGTTGCTGCTCATGAGTCCTTTTACATGGAAATGACCTTATATACAATACTTATACTATACAATACTATATACAAAATTGCACATGGATGTCAATTTGATGATACCATACAGGCAATGTATCGTGATATTCTTTGATGGTCTTTATTACTGCTTCATATGACTTCCGTAAACGTTCTTTCATAACGTTATCTCGAAAGCGTTAAAAGCCAAGTCACATTGGGCTTAGCTCTGGGGGAAGAAGAATGCGGTCTCAGCTTGGCTGCACTCCTCTACCAACTGGGCTAAACTGTCACTGGCCTGCTGTTTCTGAGGAGGTCCTCTCACCTCCACAGCCTAACAAAGTCTGACATGTCTTCGGCTTTTTGATTTATGAACTTATATTAGGCATGTCAAAGCACCCACAACACACATCAAACGCTTATCCCCAGATCCCTGTGAACTCCTCCGCAGGCGCGGAGACAGGGGTGTTTGTAACCTCTCAAAAGTTTTCAGTGTGTGTGTGTGTGTGTGTGTGTGTGTGTGTGTGTGTGTGTGTGTGTGTGTGTGTGTGTGTGTGTGTGTGTGTGTGTGTGTGTGTGTGTGTGTGTGTGTGTGTGTGTGTGTGTGTGTGTGTGTGTGTGTGTGTGTGTGTGTGTGTGTGTGTGTGTGTGTTTGTGTGTGTGTGCCAATCTTTGTGTTGCTTCACAGTCCCTGCTGTTCCCTAAGGTGTTTTTTTAATCTGTTTTTTAAATCAAATTTTACTGCTTGCGTCAGTTACTTGATGTGGAATAGTGTTCCATGTAGTCATGTGTGTGTAAAGAATGACAGTAAGATTACAGATAAAGATCAGTAAAATGAAGACACACATTTGACATTACTGTCAAAGCTACTCCTAATCTTTATAATATCTCTGTCTGAGAAGAACCCCGAACACTTTGGTGAAAAAGTGCACATGATCAGTCTTCCCTGTCTCTGTCTCTCTCCCACACATCAATGCAGCTATGATGAAGGACACACTGAGGAGAACAGCAACAGTGTTTTTCTTTTATTCACTGAAACAGAGGAACCTCATTGATAAGCATCACTCAATCATACCTGTCATCCACTTAAAAGCTTTGCAGGGGGCCGTCCCCAAACTTCAAAGCTTATTGAAAACCAGTCTGCTAATGATCACTCTATTCCTCCTGCCTTATCTTCAGCAGGGTAATGACATTTCTGTTCACTTGATGGATACCACTTTTCATATGTGCCTATGGCTTCAATTATGAAGGGGGAGTCCAGCTGTTTGCCAGTGCATTTAATGAAACATTTCTGTCCCTTTATTTGGAGCAGTGACACTGAATCTAGAAGCTGGCAATCAACAGTCGACTGGTCTTTTGAAGCGCTATGCCAGCTCTAAAATACTTACATATGCCCTGGGCTTCTATTACTGTATAGCATGTGATGGTAAAATACGTTGGGAATAAGATAAATATGCTGCCACAGTTGTGCATTCTGCAGCCATCATATGAATTTATAAGAATATCTCTCTGAATTCAGAAAAAAACCTGCTTACTATTATCCTCAAGAGAAAAAAGCATTTTAAGGTTATTAGATGCTAGGGCTTGTCTTGATATTTCTTTGTGTATTAAAGAGGAAAAGACAGCTTATATACATTTTTCTTATTCTATTCAAAGCAAGGGCGGTCAGTGCTGTTTAAGATGGGGGAGGATGATAATTTGTTATATGAACATGGTCTTCTATTACATCATATTGGATGACTGTCATTCATATTCCATTCACCCAGCTCAATGTAACATTGATAGATTTAGCCTACGAATTTTCCCTGTACCCATCATGAGGTTGTTACAACCTAGCCTATCAATGAAAGTTTAAAACATAGGTTGAGAGAATTTTGAGTAATCAAGGTGACAGACAGTGACACATTCAATACAGTTGCACACTCTTGCCTGCATCTGGCTGATCTAGGGTGCATCTGGCTGATCTAGGGTGTAATCATTAGCAAACGAGAGTTTCCGTTGGACAAATTCAGTTTAAGAAATGTTTTCAACAGAATCGGCGCAATGAATACACCCCAGATCATACTCAAACACAGTTCACTATAATAGCAGCCACATACAAACAGCTTGTTGTAATTCCCTTTTGCATCTATCTATGCGCTCTCTTCCTATCACTTTTTCCCTTTGCTTGGGGACTTCAGTGCACAACACATCAGCTGTCTGTGACCAGGCTCATGACCGCTAATCGCTACACATAGCCTACATCGTTATCTACATAATCATCCTCCCTCATCTTAAACCAACCACTACTGGAACTAAGACATTAGTAAACCCTCTACAATCATGCGGCACAGTGTACAGTCAGCAGCAAGCAGTTTAGCAGTTACACCGGTGGGCCCCCGGTGGCAATAAATGAATACCTCCCCTTCCCCTTCCTCTCTGTTTGCGCTGGGTGTTTGAGTAGGCTAAACTAGCTAGCTGCATTCGATACTAGCTAAGTAAGTGAAAATAAAATATACTTTGAACTATAGCTAGCTCTGACTCTCTCTCTCTCTTGCTTCTCCTTCATTTTGGAAGACTTTTATTTGTTCAAAATTGTTCAACTATTGACTTTCTCTCTTTTTGAGTCAACTACTCAGTGCTAGCTAGCTGTAGCTTATGCTTTCAGTACTAGATTCATTCTCTGATCCTTTGATTGGGTGGACAACATGTCGGTTCATGCTGTGAGAGCTCTGATAGGTTGGAGGACGTCTTCCAGAAGTTGTCATAATTATTGTGTAAGTCTATGAAAGGGGGTGAGAACCATGAGCATCCTAGGTTTGTAATTGAAGTCAATGTACCCAGAGGAGGACAGAAGCTAGCTGTCCTCCAGCTACACCATGGTGCTACCCTACAGAGTGCTGCTGAGGTTACTGTAGACCTTCATTGAAAAACAGTGTGTTTTAATCAATTATTTGGTGACGTGAATATATTTAGTATAGTTTTATCTAAAAAGGACGTTTTTAATGTTTCACTATATATATTTTTCTGAAATTCACTGAGGAGGATGGTCCTCCCACTGATTCAAAGCTCCCCATGTATTTTTATATTGTGTGCACAACTGCTGGAGATGCAGTGAAAACGTACATTATAATGGATGACTTGGCAGTTTGTTGTTATGCATTATATACTGTAAGTCTCTAAATATTAATCAATTAACTATTATAATAAATTATAACTGCAATGTTAAAGTTTTAGAGGTGAACATTTGACCCCGGCAATGTCTGACCATAACGTGAAAGTATCTAACACCATGTTACTATACATTTACCGTAATACAAATTCGTGAGACCAGCAAACATGGCTGGAGTCAAAAGTTGACAGCTTTCACCTTGGATTAGTGGTGTAACTGCAGTCAAGTGTGATATCCAGTCAGAGTATCCTCCATGGTGTTTTTGCCTCACAGCTGGGGAAGCCATTGCTCAGTTTCCCTGTGCCTTTTTCTCCATGCAGAACAGATGCTGTAATAAACATCACTTGGGCCACCTATATTCTTTCACAAAGTCACAGATACATAGGGCAGACCCAGGGCAACGTATGGGCATGCAACCCCTGCAGCTCTCGTTATTTTTAGTCTCATAAATGCTTGAGTCAATTTAATTGTACATTTCATTGCACTTGGTTTAGGGGGAAGGCACATAAAAAGGATAGTGTGTATGCAAAGCCTCACCACAGATCTGGAGGTTCATTCATTTTGATCTTGTGCTTTTATGGATCTAAACTCTTGATCTGTGTCAGTGATATGTCTCTGCTTTAGTCTAGTAGAACTTCAAGCATTTTCAAACCTCCACTCGACTTGCTCAGCGTATTAGCATGTAAATAAAATTAAATGATGTGTGCAGACTGGCAAACCCAAGAGTGAGACTGATGTGTGTTTGAGGATTTTTTCCCCATTACACCATAAAAATAACCTTTCTCATCACCATAAAGCAGAACAGATGTGAATAGGTCACTGCTTGGATGGCGTACAGTATGTCTCTGTGTCAAAGCAAACACATTAGCAATGCTTTTGGCCACATACAGTATGTTCCGACCAGACAAAAACTGGAAGTGTCTAATGCCCGGGACTACCCATTTGTAAAATGTATGCATGCATGACTGGAAGTCGCTTTGGATAAAAAAAAGTCTGCTAAATGGCATATATTATATTATATTATTATGCCCAAGTCTGTGAATACGGTGGTCTATCCCACTTTCAAACAGAAATTCATGAATCATGCCCAGATTGAGAAGTTGAATGAGAAAACAGGACTTTGTTTGTTGTCTTTCTTATAGCATATCAGATTACGTTAATGGTAAAGGCATTGAATGTAAATCATGTTTTGTTGGTCCTCCATGTGAACTGGGCTAATAAATCTTCCCCAAATGGCCAGGTATAGCAGGGTGCTGTCATCTCTGAAGTAAAACGCAATGAGTCACGCTGAGCAGTGACAACTGTCTACTCATCTCCTCATTCTCTGACATAAGAAGAGATTAGCAACATACAGTATATTTCAGATGACAATGACCATTTTATGAGGACTTGTTTTTGTAGAATTGAGTCAGCAAATAGAGAATTTGAAGTAACCCAGAGCATGAGCACTGGAGTTTTAATTGTAGAATTTTTGTACTGAGAAGACCCTTTTTTTTATTACTTTAATGAGTTTGAGTGATGCGAGGATCCTCCCAGTGAGGCACTTGCATTGTAAAACTCATTAGATTTGAAAGAAAGACAATGGACATCTAAACATTTCCCTTAGTTTTTAGAAATGAACTGAATAATGAATTACCTTAATGTAACATCATATGAGTAGAGTATGATAAATTATCAATTAACCTTCACTTCTAAGTTTGGCTAAGAACCATACTGTAGAATATTTTGCGCAGTATTATTCAGATCCAATACAGCATCTTTCCTGCCAGTGTTGCATCAACTTAAACCACCTGAAACAACAGGCTGATAATGATCAGGCCAGGAGTCTGAGCAGTTAACTTATTTTCCAGAGAATCACATTGTGTGTTTGAGGTAATATCTCATTCTTTGAGCATTTTGTACCTAATCTAATTGGTACTTAATGGTACTTTCAAATATGCATATCAAGGACTTGCATAACTGCTTCTTCAACCTCCAGTCTCTTGAACATCCACCATGAATACTATAATGATCATCTAGGCGATGTTGGCCATTTGCAAACCTATATATCACTATTTATGAGCCTATGATCATCACTTTACTGTGTATTGTTGTGCTACTTTATGCCCCAGGGAGGCACAGGATATTATGAAGGAATGTGCTTCTGATGAGATTCTATTACATAATATCCTCTTTGAGAAAAGGTATTTTATCTTCTATATCCACAGATTATGTCACCCATAAATGCAGGTGTTCTGGTACAATGTCCTCACAGAGATGTAGAAAGCTTTGTAATATTGTCTCATTAAACCCTCAGAGAAATATTTTGCTGTTTATACAAAGAGCATCTTCTCTACTTGTGCATACAATTTCAACAATGCATCATTGTTTTCTCTGCTGTATTTCAGTTTGGACACCCAGAAAATAATCAAGAAATGAGGCAAATATAATACGCACACTCATTCCCTGAATGGCAATTCTCGTATCATCGCAAATTGTACCTGTTTCCACATAAAACATGCTAAAATGCAGTATTGCACATGCACGCTGAGGCGTTCACATAAAATTTAATTGAACCAACACTTTAATCTCTGTATGCTAGATTGAGTCCACCTACGCATATATGCGGTTTTGTGCGCCAACGCAGTCTAGGAAAGCTGCCACCAAGCCATCAGTTATTTAAATGGAAAAGACTCGTTCCGTAAAACAAACTCTCTCTCTCTCTCTCTCTCTCTCTCTCTCTCTCTCTCTCTCTCTCTCTCAGCCTTTCCCTCTCTCTCAGCCTTTCCCTCTCTCTCTATCTCCCTCTATCTATCTCTCTCAGCCTTTCCCTCCCTCTCTCTCTCTCTCTCTCTCTCTCTCTCGCTCTCTCTCTCTCTCTCTCTCTCTCTCTCTCTCTCTCTCTCTACCTGGCTCTCTCAAAGAAAACGAACAGAGTGCCAAAAAAGCTGGGACTAGTCAAGCCAACAGATTCCCTGTAACAGAGTACATAAACTGTGCCAAACAACTTGGATCTAAACTAACCCCACAATTAGAGGAAGAGGCCCTTATCAGAGAAAAGGAATTGGCATGTTGCGCCCTGAAATTAACAACAATAGTGGCAGTAATTTAAAACACCATTGCACTTTGGGAATTTAGTTGTTTATATGCAAAATAAAATTTACCAAGATAATCTTTGATTCAAAGTGGTGTTGTTAAAGTGGAGATTAAAATAAGGCCTCCAGGAACTAGGACAAAATTATGTCTTTGTCCTTTCTTATAAAGAGAAATGCGTTGAGATCATAGTGTACAGCCTGAAGTGTAATGTATCTTACATCTGGCGGAATTGCTATGAGCATCAATCAACTGATGTAATTCAATAAAACAGCATCAATTGAATTTTTTTGTGTTTATTAGGACTTTGGTTGCCTTAAACAGTTATTTTCCGGTTCATACTCTAGGGAGGCCATTTTCCCAACAGAGAAAAGTGTTTGACTGTGATACAGTTTCAAATCCTTCATTAATATACAAGACCTGTTACTGGAGACTCCCAAGTGTAACCAATCATGATCCAGTTGTTTGGAATGGGTGCAATTAAATACTGGAGCTTTTCGCCAAAGGTGCCTGCAGGAGTAACCTGATGAAATAATTGTTTTGCCAGAGCGACACTGACAACACTGCATATTCTCCTAAGTGTGGACACCCAAAGAGCCAAGAGAACCCCGGCTCTGCTTATTGTTTCCTCCAGTCCTCACCCTTGAATGATGATTTGGGAGATCTGGGGGCGTGCATGAGAACATGGAGCCGCTCAAGGTTCCTTTCTAGTATTATCGTGGTCAGATTATATTTTTCAACAAGGCTGAATGGATGCATTTTGATTGCTCTGCTTTATCCCTGTTGTAAATGCATGAGGTTGAATCACTTTCTTTGTACGCTCTCTTATCATGACCTTTCCATACCAACACAGAGAGGGGAAGCCGACACAATTGCCTCTGGGCCCGTTCCATCAGGAATTGTTATTTAATGCACATGCTCTGTTATATCTCTTAGCAGGCTGTTAGGAAAGAATTTAGTCACTACAGGTTCTATAAAATCCCTACATATGGGTTAGTCATTTGTGTCCCATGCATGAGAGTGGGTAGAGCGTTCAGCTAAACGCACGCTGTCCTGGTCCTTCTCTTCCTCACCATAAAAACCCACACTTCCCTCAATATACGTGCTCCTCTACCAGTCACATCTCTCTCCATGCCTCTGATGACTTCCATGTGTTGTCCTCCTGAGACACACCATCTCTAAGTCATTGTCTCCGACCGTGTCTACGCGCACTTCATCTTATGGATTCCTGAAAATTCCGTGCCAAGGTTGATTCACCCCATCTTTCCGCTTGTCCGTGTGGCCATAGCTCACTTTAGATCCACATCTTGATCCAGAGACATGGATCGTTATCCTCTCCTCCACTGGAGGGTTTGGTGTGAAGATGTCCATTTCATATGGCTGTAACTCTATCCAGTAAATGTTGTTAACGTATGAGTGTTATGTCATCCTATATCCTAGCTACCCCAGTTTGTGTGTCTACTCTACTCTTACCATTTAAGTTAAAACATGAGGCAGGTAGCCTAGTGGTTAGCAGCATTGGGACAGGTTGGAAAAGGTCGCTGGTTTGAATCCCTGAGCCGACTAGGTGAAGAGTTTGACGATGTGTCCTTGAGCACTTAACCCGAATTGCTCTTGATAAAAGTGTCGGCTAAATGACACAAATGTAATGGTATGGGGAGTTTAAAATATCTACAGTTGATGCAATTTATACTGCAAGCATGTCTGCACATGTGTAATTGTGTACACAGCATGTGTGCACTGTAAATCATAGCTACATATTGTATGCACTGATGAACAAATATGAACACAGCATGTCAACCTGATGCAGGATTGTGTGTAATCAAATTATTCATTTTCACCAAGGTGAGGTCATGTCAATTAACACATTGAAGTAATTGTGGAAAACAAGTCCACACAAACCTAATTAAAATAATGACTGTGGATGTCGATGACGTCTGTGGTAATAATATGTGTGTACCACAAGCTTGTGGATAGACTCATAATAAATGTTCTTGGCCCTTTCATCCACACATTTATTAACTGCCTACTCTGTTGTTTCAAAGGTGACAGCCTTAAAATGCCTTCCAGTGGTGAGAATAAAATCCTTTCATATTCATCCATTTTAGATGAGGTTAAGCTCACTCTTTCATTTATGCCTAGTCAAACTACTGTACAAGGAATTCACTCAAACAGATACAAGGCTTGCTGATTCATTCATTCAGAGTTGAGGTGCTCATGTTTTCAGTCACGTCATGCTTGTTCGCATGAAAACGATGAACTCATATTATCTTGCATTCACTTATATTCACTCAAATTAAGACGAGTTAAGGCTTCCTATTTTTTGAATGGTGAAAAGCAGAGCTCTGCCCCAGTTCAGATGTTATCTCCTGGGTTGTGCTCTGCACTCCTTCTAATGGGAGGGCTGCTAAAGTCATCATGTGTGATACATGATATCACTTAATCTCATCCACATGTTTTTTTAAATTCCACCCCCTACTCTGCATCCCAGGCCTGAGTGCTCTGGGGTTGATGTGTGAGTACTGGGAGTGCCAGAGAACTCTGATATGAAAACTTACACTGTTGGATATAAGAGCAATGCTCCTTATGCCACAGCCATTCTGGTAACATACTGTAATCCATTTATTTTACAGTAATCCATTTATCTTACAGTAATTCATTTATCTTACAGTAATCTATTTATTTTACAGACAGCATTATGAGCAGAGTTTGGGAGTTGAAATGAAACGTCATATCTTCAGATTTGCCCACTGCAGTGATCTGAGGAAAACTGAAAGGTTCAGTCATTTCCACTTCAAGTATTATTTTCAATGACAAGTTGTTGAATTTACCATCTACAGTACATAGAGAACATTACTGAGAGGATAATACTGTACTATACATGGTACCAAAAAATATTTATCAGGGTTTATCTGGTGACTAATGACTAAGGAAATACCACATTTTAGGGGGATTGCATGCTTGAGAGAAAATCATAGTCATCCTGATGGAACCGTCGCCAAGAAGCCTCATGGCCAACTATTCAAACTATTCAGTTTTGATTTTGCTGGGCAGCAGAAGATATAAAAAGAGCTTTGAAAAAAGATGGCGCACTCCGCTGGAACGGATCATGGACCATACCAGGGCTTGACACAGCGGAGAGAAACACCTGCTTGAGTTTAACCAGGTTCAATAACTCATATTTATTGTAGTGGTTGCATTTTGCTTTTCACAATTTAGACAAAAATCAAATAAGGTCATAGATGACTTGTAAATGGACTAGTTTGCTTTGATGAGTCAATTCGTGTCCATGTAAAACTCTGTGAACTTGAAAACCAAAGTGGCACTTTATACAATCTCTATGTACTATCTGCTTGAAATTACAAACTGATGGAGTTTCTAAATGATTAGCATATTGTCACAAACACAAATAAAAAAAATTGAAGGTTACTTCATACAGTAATGCCATCTGTGAAAAGATGTATATCTGTTAGCTCTCGATTATGATATTTTATATCAACATTTCCAAATTGTTAATACATTTAGCATGTTTTAAGCCTATCAGCCCCAATAATCTGTAATATTCATGCTCCATTTTATCTCTCCAAAGTAAAATAAAGATCTGGTGTGTGTTCTTGGAAGGCTATGCTATATTCTGGTCTCCCATGCTGGTGTATAAAGAGCTGGAAGCTATTTCTGGCTGCTGTATATAGATAGCTAATTTAGAACACATGGTGACAGAAGGGGAGCAATCGTGAAAGACCCTACACAAAAGCATTCATCTTGGAGGATGTGTGAATTATGTTCTGCATTATGGGATTTTGTTTACAAAAACACTACCACTGTTTTCAGCCTAGAAACAAGGACAGAAACATGGCATGGAATACTTTGCTCTTCCCTGTAATTACTGAAGACACAAAATACACAAAATCACTATAGCCCTATCCAATTACTTATAAGTTATAAGATGCTGAACAACTCCAGGACCATCTCAATCAGAACAACCTATTTGAGAAGTTCAAGTCAGGTTTCCGTCTGGCCCACAGCACTGAAACAGCCCTACTCAGCCCTACTCAGGATCACCAATGAGTGGCTGATGCTGTCTCCTGATCCTGCTGGACTTGAGAGCAGTTTTTAACACTCTCAACCACCTTATCCTCCTGGAATGCCTCCGGGACACCATCGGACTGTCTGGACCAGCCCTTTGCTTGTTCAACTCCTACCTCTCATGAGTGAGTAGGTGTCGCTAGGTGGGTCCTGGTCCCAGACCCACCATGTCACCTGCGATGTCCCACAAGGATCTTTTCTTTGACCTATCATGGGTTTGTCCTGTGCATTCTCTCCTTCGGTCGTGTCATCAGCCGGCATTGAAATCTCATTCCACTGCTGTGTTGATGACATCCAGCTGTATGTAAAAACTGCCCCGAGTCCCTCTGATGCATGTGCCCATCTGAAAACCTGCCTTGAGGAGAGGGCATGGATGAAGCAACTCTTTTCAACTGAACAGCAGCAAAATCAAGGCCTTACTTGTTGGCACCCACTACCAGGTTCAGTACTAATAACACACCTCACCATTGTAGGACTGAACATCCCCCCCCCCCCCCCCCCAGTTTCCAATCTGGGTGTAAAGCTTGATTCCTCCCTGACCATTGAAGCCACATCAAAGAACGGTGTAAAGCGTAATTCTATCACCTCAAGAACATTGACAAACTCCGTCCCACTCACCCTTACTCAGTCTGAGCTGAGCTCCTTGGGGAGCTGTGCTCCTTAGGGTCCTTGTCCCGTGTAGCATCAGCTGGGTTCTTTGTGTCAGTTGGCCTGTATTTTATGCACTTTGATATTATTTTGTATAATGAAAAGCTGTCACGCCCTGACCTGAGAGAGCCGTTTTATTTCTCTATTTTGTTAGGTCAGGGTGTGGGGTGGGCATTCTATGTGATGTATTTCTTTGTTTTGGCCGAGTATGGTTCCTAATCAGAGGCAGCTGTCTATCGTCGTCTCTGATTGGGAATAGACTTCGGCAGCCTTTTCCCACCTGTGTTTGTGGGTAGTTGTTTTCTGTTTAGTGATCCTGTACCTGATGGAACTGTTTGGCTTTTCGTTTTTTGTTTCTTTTTGTTTGTATGTTTCATAGTAAATAAAATATGAACACTTACCACGCTGCGCTTTGGTCCACTCCATCAACTTCAGACGACAGCCATTACAAAAGCACTTTACAAATGTAATACATTATTATTAATTATTATTATTAAGTATTATTATTATTATTACTTTATAATAATATGAATTATTATTATTAGGAATAGTATTATTAATAATACGATTCATATGCATTTCTACGTTCACATAAATATTTTAACTTCAATTACATAAACTGTACAATCATCACACAACATTAAAATGTTTTTTACATGTGCCATTAACTTGTAATAATCAAAAGGTGAAAATCTATTATCCTCAATGTACTGTAATTAAAAGGAGAAAATCAATGTCCCTGGTTTTCTGCAGAGCAATAGACTTGAGATGGCATCTTCTGCCTCTGCTTGTGAAAGATCATGAAAGATGCAGTTGCAGCAGGGGACTCCAAAACTTTTTGAAGCCCCATATGGCAGGCACTCTGACAAACCATGAAGGACATACATTATTACCCCTGCTCCTCTCTAACACACACAGACACAATAATGCACACGTGCACTGAGAGAGAGAGGGGGGGGGGGGCAAGAGAGAGACATATACACCTGGCATGTCCTTCATGCTGGTGTCCTAGCACGTCTGAGAACAGTTTAATTAAGTGTCAGTCTGATCATGTTCACATTCAACTGTGTTGAACCTATTTTGGCATGTGAACAAAACCGTTTACCTCTCTGTATTGACGTGTTGAGGTGAATTCAATGTAGCTCTCCCATCACAACAAATAAAGCCTCAAAGAACATTATCTTCAAGTGCGTGTTTTGGTTGTTCACTATCACTATAATCACTCAGCTAACATCAACCATACTGTCCATCACCTGCACATAAAAGAATAAACATGTTAGAAATACCTCTGAAACAAAGTCTATATTTGTAGGTATGGTTATGTACAAATTAGAAAGTGAAACCATTTGGCTAATTCATGTGGTGGTTGTGGATGAGTCTGTAATGCATCATCAGTCAGTCTGCTGCTGCTCAATATCCAGGAGAAATTGGAAAGCACATTATCATATATACAGGTAGAGACCTCCGGAAATTATCGTGTGATGAACAATTCGGTGCAGCAATTTGTGGGCTGTGTCACAGTATTCCACACATGATGTGAATGTCCCAGATAAGCTGCTGATTTTTGTTCAAGCCGTCAAGGCACAAGGTTACAGATGAGAAAGTGTTAATGAATCCTGTTCAATGTGATATGCATTGTGAAATGATGTACTACAGTTGAATAAAATATACTGTAAGAAAGAAGGCTGTGAAAAACTGAAAGAATCTCACACTTATGATCATCCACACACACACACACACACACACACACACACACACACACACACACACACACACACACACACACACACACACACACACACACCTAATTCACAAGAAAGCAACTTTTCCTGCCCTGCAATTGGAGCTGTAAAAATGTCTGTTTTTTTCTTGGTCATTTTTTTGTTCTTTCTCCCCCATACATAATGTCTGCAAAGCTCCCTGACAGACGTTCTGGTTATTTGTCTTAAGCCAAGGCTATTTTGCTCCGGTCCAGAGTAGGAAGGCAATATTAAACCTGACATTCCAAAACATCCTCCCTCATCGCTTTGTGTGTGTGTGTGTGTGTGTGTGTGTGTGTGCATGAGTGTATGCATGAGTGTATGCGTGTGTGTGTGTGTGTGTGTGTGTGTGTGTGTGTGTGTGTGTGTGTGTGTCCGTGCGTGTGACAGAGGGAGAGATAAAAAGAAAGTGACAACCTACAAACCTCATAATACAATGGCTGTTAAGTAGCAGGCTGTTTGGGCGGCAGGTAGTGTTGGGTCAGTAAACAATAGGTTGCTGGTTTGAATCCCTGAGCCGACTATGTGAAAAATCTGTCGATGTGCCCTTGAGCAAGGCACTCATTTGTCCTCTAAGTCGCTCTAGATAAGAGCATCTGCTAAATGACTTAAATGTAAATACTAAGACAACAAATGGGACATTTTTCACACACTGGGACTTTTAACGATGTGTGTATGTGTTCAGTAAATGTGTCAAAGCTTGCTAATCGTAACAAGTTTCCAAGAGCCTCAGGCACCTTAGTGTTAGTGTTTCTGTGGGGAAAACTCCCATGAATAAGCTTTTTGAGGTTTGTTTTACTGCAAGGAGTAAGTGTGGGATATTTAGCTACTGTACATAATTCCTCTCAAACCAATGAGAAATATTTTAATTGATACCAAATGATAGTGTGCAGAGATGAATTGATTGAAATGGTGAGGCTTATTGAGCGGCTTGGCTATGGGGCCTGGGAATGTCAGAGGTTAAGTCTAATTGTCTGCAGATGTAGTCATGATGCAGGGTTCATAAGCTAAAACCAACTGAATGCCCTTGCTTTTTAGTTGCATTTCCATAATCTAACGCTGCAGGTTCTCTATCAGAGAGTTAGTTAGTTGTTTATGAGAATTCTAGAGGGAAACATCTGTGGTTTATTTAGGGTCATTCAAGGTGTATTATCTTCTCAAACACACACACACTCACACATATATCTGGAGGACTGTTTCTCACACATTAGCTAAAGGCTTGAGTAAACCACTACTGTCTTATTTCTCATTGTCTGGCTGACTCACAGAGGAAGCATACTGTTAGGAGTAAATTGCCATTTGTTTAAATATTCTGAATAACATGACAGTCAGCCCTCTTGGCAGCGTTGATTTGATTTCTCAGGATGTGTACTTTATTGTCAGGGGATTTATAATGAACCATTAACACTGTCATTCTACTGTCATCTGCAAAGGACCTCCCATCTGCAATAGCTTTAACACTAGTATTTAAGTTATGAATACAGTACATGGAGATTACTCAGAGCAGAGATGAATGGGATGTGGGACAGACTTGCTTTCTTTTTCCAACATGAATATTTACTTTATCTTCATTTTCAGGCGGAGTGGAGGGTTGCGTATGGCTACTGTTGCTTGATAGAAAACAAATGGTTTCACTGTACATGAAGTGAAAAGACACGTGAAAAAAATATGATATGAATTCCCTGTATACCTTTTTTAACAAACATATACTGTATACCAGTATACACTGAGTCACACTTCATTCAGATAGTCGGATAGATGTAGATGTTCTACAGATGGTCATATTATCAACAAGCTATCTGTTGATAAGCAACTGCTTGCTAGGGTTACGGTTTGGTTTAGAATAAAGGTTAGGGCAAGGGTTAAGCCTAGGCTTAGGGTAAGGGTTAAGTTTAGGGTTAAGGTTAGGGTTAGGGTTAGTAGATAGTTAGTTGAAATGTTACTGCAGGTCACAAACATATACTGTATGCTTTTCACATTGCTATGGTCTTTGATCAGATCGCACCATTATAGCTGTAGCTTTAGCTAGCTGTATTAAGAGTCGTGGAGGCCCCTTGCTCTGGCCCTGGGGTAGAGGCACCATTGAATGGGCAGTGTTCCAGGTCCTAAAGCCATGACTGTGCATGATATTCAAATTACCATTTCCCTCTGCTCTCTCTTAAGATTGTAGGATAACATTGCTTAGCCTTAAACAAATCAACCCGCCTCCCTTCACAAAAAATAACATGTACAACATCGCAGACTAAATGATTCCAGTTCTACTGTAGTTAGCATCCCAAAAGTAGATCCCAAATATAGATAATAACATATTAAAGCCAGAGAACGGATTATTTATCTTTCTGCACAGAGACACTCGAATCAGAAGCAATGATTCAAACCACACGAAAATAAACATCTGAAGTAGGATGGACATGTTTCCACTCATTGTCCAACATACTGTACCCATCTTCTATAGAAACCAAGAAAGAGCTGTGTTTCCTCTTCACTACATATTCCTAAATACAAAGGAAGGTGTCACAATAGACTAAATAGTGTACCTTTTCCATCTAGACTTGAGTGATGGCCATCAGATATGAAGATTGACGTTTATTGAGATGACTCATGTACTGGAGGCAGCTCTGCAGAGTGGTCACTAGCTGGAACAGCCACAAAGTCATAAAATCTGATTTTAAACCTAACTCTAACCTTAACCCTAACCTTAACCACATCGCTAACCCTAATGCCTATCCTTAACCTTAAAATAAATAAAAATACTTAAAAGCACATTTTTGTTTTAATACATTTTTACGATGCATCTGGCCCTTCTAGCGAAAACCGCTAAGTTCTGACTCAACCTGAATCAGATATGGGGGATGTTGCCTTTGTGACAGTGAGTGAGAGTGCTGAAGGTTGGTGGTGTGTTTAGATGGTATTACAGTCTCCTCCGCCCTACCTCTGCCCTTACACTGCCACCGTCTGCACATGGCTCCTAGACTTAGGTCATGACTCGACTCAGATACCGGGGCTGCCGCTTCGCACTTTTCACATGACACAATTGACAGTGATAGAACTGAACTGTACATTATGTATGAGGGTGAGCGGATTTCGGTAACAGTTATGCACTGCTCAGTCTATGAAGCGTTAGACAACCCCTTCAATGGTTGTTTAGGTGTTTGACGATCTTTACTTTACAGCTAAAAAAATAGTAGTTGACATTTTGCATTCAGAGAGTATTCACACCCCTTGACTTTTTATACATTTTGTTGTGATACAGCCTGAATTTAAAATGTATTAACTTGAGATTTTGTGTCACTGGCCTACACACAATACCTCATAATGTCAAAGTGGAATTATGTTTTTAGAAATGTTTACAAATGAATACAATACTAAAAGCTTAAATTTTGGAGTCAATAAGTATTCAACCCCTTTGTTATGGCAAGCCTAAATAGGAGTAGAAATGTGCTTAACAAGTCACATATTAAATTGCATGGACTCACTATGTTTCCAATAATAGTGTTTAACATGATTTTTGAATGACTACCTCATCTCTGTACCCCACACACAATTATCTTTAAGGTTCCTCAGTTGAGCAATGAATTTCAAACACAGATTCAACCACAAACACCAGGGAGGTTTTCCAATGCCTTGCAAAGAAGGGCACCTATTGGTAGATGGGTAAACATTATACAAATATTGACATTGAATATCCCTTTGAGCATGGTGAAGTTATTAATTACACGTTGGTGGTGTAGCAATACACCCAGTCAATACAAAGATACAAGCGTCCTTTGTAACTCAGTTGACGGGGAGGAAGGAAACCGCTCAGGGATTTCACCATGAGGCCAATGGTGAATTTAAAACAGTTACAGATTTGAATGGTTGTGATAGGAGAAAACTGAGGATGGACACAACAACATTGTAGTTACTCCACAATACTAACCTAAATCACAGAGTGAAAATAAGGAAGCCTGTACATAATACAAATACTACCAGAACATGCAACCTGTTTGCAATAAGACTCTAAAGTAAAACTGCAAGAAATGTGGCAAAGAAATTTACTTTATGCTTTGAAATAGAAAGTGTTATGTTTGAGACAAATCCAACACAACTTAGCACTGAGTACCATTCTTCATATTCTCAAGCATGGAGATAGTGGCATCATGGTCCTGTGTGGCTCAGTTGGTAGAGCATAGTGCTTGCAACGCCAGGGTTGTGGGTTCAATTCCCATGGGGGACCAGTGTATAAAAATGTAGGCACCCACTACTGTAAGCTACTCTAGATAAAAGTGTCTGCTAAATGACTAAAATGTCATGGGAGTATTTGTCATTGACAAGGACTGGAGAGTTTTCTTGGATAAAAACAACAGAATAAAGCTAAGCACAGGCAAAATCCTAGAGGAAAACCTGGCTCAGTCTCCTTTCCAACAGACTGTTAGACAAATTCACCTTTCAGCAGGACAATAACCTGAAACACAAGGCCAAATATACACTGGAGTTGCTTACCAAGATGACTTTGAGTGGCCTAGTTACAGTTTTGACTTAAATCGGCTTGAAAATCTATGGCAAGACTTGAAAATGGCTGTCTAGTAATGATTAACAACCAACTTGACAGAGCTTGAATAATTTCTAAAAGAATAATGCGGAAATACTGAACAATCCAGGTGTGCAAATTCCTTAGATACTTACTCAGGAAGACTAACAACTGCCAAAGGTGATTCTAACATGTATTGACTCAGGGGTTGCTGTATTTCTGTATTTAATTTTCAATAAATACATGTTTTTCCTTTCTCGTTATGGGGTATTGTGTGTAGATTGGGCCTTCCTGTGGCTCAGTTGGTAGAGCATGGTGTTTGCAACGCCAGCATGGTGTGTGCAACGCCAGGGTTGTGGGTTCGATTCCCACGAGGGGCCAGTACAAAAAAAAATGCATGAAATGTATGCATTCACTACTGTAAGTCGCTCTGGATAAGAGTGTCTGCTAAATGACAAAAATGTAGATTGGTGAGAAAGATATAGATTTAATCAATTTTGAATTCAGGTTGTAAGTGGAATCATTTAAGGGGTGTGAATACTTTCTGAAGGCACTGTAAACACATTTAGCCCCCCCCCCCCCAAAAAAAAAGATAGGCATATTTTACAACGATGTTACCATATGATTTGACTCACAGTAACAAAAATAATTCAATAAGTAGGCCAACAGTGAAACATGGAGAATCATGAAACTAGCACTTTGAATCATTTATCATGTGCAATTCGAGATGATGGGACAGGGATTGGAGCACATGTTTGTCCTCAAAAGCATGAAATATGTATTTTTAGAATGTCCCGTCATGATGTAAAGTAATCTAATAGACAAAACTATTAAACCATCAGAATGTTTTATTTCCTTTGCGTATTCAGTATCGGCTGTGTTTTGGCTTGTATTGATATGCTGTTGGAATTTCAGGGTTCCCATGTCCACCAACAAGGTAATAGTGTAAAACAAACCACAACCTGTCTTCATCTCCACACTTATAAAAACAATCCGATGGCTGTTCCAAAGACATATATCAGCCAGCCAGCCTGTCATGTACTGTACCCAGTTATCAGATGGCCGGAGGAGATGCGTGTAGCCAGCAAAGGTTTGAAACTGGCAGAAAAATGTAATGCTGTCAGTCATGAGGTACATGCGTTATCATTTCCAAGGTTATAGGAAAATGAGCTGACTCACCTTAATATATTTAGCAGTTTAATCTGCAACACCATGTGAATCTTTAACATGAGCATCTCCTGTGTTGGTTAGTATTCACCCCATGCAGTGACAGAGTGTGTGTTAGGATCCAGTCCAGTGCATTACCTAGAATGTGGATTGGTCTGTTGAGGCTTCCAGGGGAAGCAGTGGAGCCTCAGATTTGTTTGCAATTGTTTATCTCACCTGTAATGTGACTGGATTCACATTATTTCTCAGTAAATTACAGTAACTACACTCATTATGGCATCCTGAACCTGTGTATCTTGGATATCTGTATATCACAAGTATCCAGCACATTAAAAGGTTATATCAACACCTGCAATTTATTGATGTATTAAATTATTTAAATGTTGGTTAAACAGGAATTAAAGGACAGTAACGCTAAAATGGTTTATACATCTCAAAGTATAATATTCTGGGGGTAAATTAGACTCATTTCTTAGTGATAACGCCATCAGTAAATGTCATTATTTTATTAAACCAGAAATTATGAATCATTACTGCATCAAATCAAGCGTGGTTTATACAACACATTTCAGACATGGAATGCAATATGCTTTACAGGAAAAAACATTGAAAAAACTATTAAAATAAAAGCTGAAATATTAACTACACAACAAACATAAGATTGAAAACAAAAGAATGACACAAACTAAACAACTAAAAAGCACCCTAAGGAAAAGAAAAGCTAAAAATGTGTTTTAAGAGCTCTTTTAAATATGTCCACAGTTTCAGCCCCTCTCAGGTTTTCTGGCAGGCTACTCCAGAGGCTTGGGGTATAATAATTAAAGCCTGCCTCTCCATGCCTCTTGGTCCTAGGCTTTGGGATAGTTAAAAGGCCAGTGCCAGAGGATCTGAGGGACCTACTGGGTGCATAACTTAAAAGCATCTCTGACATGTATTGGGGTGCACAATCGTGGATTGATTCAAAAACCAATAGAAGAATCTTAAAATGAATTCTAAAACTCACAGGTATCCAGGGCAGAGACCTTACACACCGGTGTAATGTGTGCTCTCCGTCTGGTCTTGGTCAGTACGCGTGCTGCAACATTCTGTATGTTTTGCAGTTGACCAATGGTTTCTTGGTTAGACCAGACAGGAGAGCATTACAGTAGTCAAGCCTGCTTGTAATAAAAGCATGGATGAATCTCTCTGTATCAGCCTGAGAGAGAAATGGCCGCACCTTGGCAATGTTCCTGTTAAGGTCTGGGTGTAGCTGGTGCAGAGGAGTCAGGCGCAGGACAGCAGAGATGAGTAATAAAATGTCCAGAGGGGGCGGAGGAACCTCCCGCACCTCAGACTCCTGGAGTGGACCAGCCACCACCGGCCTGAGGAAAGACACATGGAACGAGGGGTTAATACGGTAATCTGGGGGAAGCTGTAACCTGTAGCAAACCTCGTTCAGTCTCCTCAGGACTTTGAATGGCCCCACAAACCATGGGCCCAGCTTCCGGCAGGGCAGGTTTTGGGTCGAGAGCCAGACCCGGTCACCCAGTGTGAACACCGGGTCCTCACTGCAGTGGCGATCGGCCCGTTGCAGGTGCACATGAGCGGCGTCCCAGGTCTCCTCTGAGCGCTTAAACCATTCATCCACCGCAGGAGCCTCGATCTGGCTCTGATGCCAAGGTGCCAGAACATTTACATTTACATTTACGTAATTAACAGACGCTTTTTTCCAGAGCGACTTACAAATTGGTGCATTCACCTTATGATATCCAGTGGAACAACCACTTTACAATAGTACATCTATATCTTTTTTTTGGGGGGGGGGGGTTAGAAGGATTACTTTATCTTATCCCAGGTATTCCTTAAAGAGGTGGGGTTTCAGGTGTCTCCGGAAGGTGGTGATTGACTCTGCTGTCCTGGCGTCGTGAGGGAGCTTGTTCCACCATTGGGGTGCCAGAGCAGCGAACAGTTTTGACTGGGCTGAGCGGGAACTGTGCTTCCGCAGAGGTAGGGGGGCCAGCAGGCCAGAGGTGGATGAACGCAGTGCCCTTGTTTGGGTGTATGGCCTGATCAGAACCTGAAGTTACGGAGGTACCGTTCCCCTCACAGCTCCGTAGGCAAGCACCATGGTCTTGTAGCAGATGCGAGCTTCAACTGGAAGCCAGTGGAGTGTGCGGAGGAGCGGGGTGACGTGAGAGAACTTGGGAAGGTTGAACACCAGACGGGCTGCGGCGTTCTGGATGAGTTGTAGGGGTTTAATGGCACAGGCAGGGAGCCCCGCCAACAGCGAGTTGCAGTAATCCAGACGGGAGATGACAAGTGCCTGGATTAGGACCTGTGCCGCTTCCTGTGTAAGGCAGGGTCGTACTCTGCGAATGTTGTAGAGCAAGAACCTACAGGATCGGGTCACCGCCTTGATGTTAGCGGAGAATGACAGGGTGTTGTCCAGGGTCACGCCAAGGCTCTTAGCACTCTGGGAGGAGGACACAATGGAGTTGTCAACCGTGATGGCGAGGTCATGGAACGGGCAGTCCTTCCCCGGGAGGAAGAGCAGCTCCGTCTTGCCGAGGTTCAGCTTGAGGTGGTGATCCGTCATCCACACTGATATGTCTGCCAGACATGCAGTGATGTGATTCACCACCTGGTTATCAGAAGGGGGAAAGGAGAAGATTAATTGTGTGTCGACAGCATAGCAATGATAGGAGAGACCATGTGAGGATATGACAGAGCCAAGTGACTTGGTGTATAGCGAGAATAGGAGAGGGCCTAGAACTGAGCCCTGGGCGACACCAGTGGTGAGAGCACGTGGTGCGGAGACGGATTCTCGCCACGCCACCTGGTAGGAGTGACCTGTCAGGTAGGACGCAATCCAAGAGTGAGCCGCGCTGGAGATGCCCAACTCGGAGAGGGTGGAGAGGAGGATCTGATGGTTCACAGTATCAAAGGCAGCAGATAGGTCTAGAAGGATGAGAGCAGAGGAGGGAGAGTTAGCTTTAGCAGTGCGGAGAGCCTCCGTGACACAGAGAAGAGCAGTCTCAGTTGAATGACCAGTCTTGAAACCTGACTGATTTGGATCAAGAAGGTCATTCTGAGAGAGATAGCAAGAGAGCTGGCCAAGGACGGCACGCTCAAGAGTTTTGTAG
Organism: Salmo salar; assembly: GCF_965601325.2. Taxonomy (NCBI): domain Eukaryota; kingdom Metazoa; phylum Chordata; class Actinopteri; order Salmoniformes; family Salmonidae; genus Salmo; species Salmo salar. The sequence goes on from NC_138303.1 coordinate 88,234,551, forward strand.
AGAAAAGAAAGAAGGGATACTGGTCTGTAGTTGTTGACATCGGAGGGATCGAGTGTCGGTTTTTTGAGAAGGGGTGCAACTCTCGCTCTCTTGAAGACGGAAGGAACGTAGCCAGCGGTCAAGGATGAGTTGATGAGCGAGGTGAGGTAAGGGAGAAGGTCTCTGGAAATGGTCTGGAGAAGAGAGGAGGGGATAGGGTCAAGCGGCCAGGTTGCTGGGCGGCCGGCCGTCACAAGATTTCATCTGGAGAGAGAGGGGAGAAAGAGGTCAAAGCATAGGGTAGGGCAATGTGAGCAGGACCAGCGGTGTCGTTTGACTTAACAAACGAGGATCGGATGTCGTCAACCTTCTTTTCAAAATGGTTGACGAAGTCATCCGCAGAGAGGGAGGAGGGGGGAGGAGGATTCAGGAGGGAGGAGAAGGTGGCAAAGAGCTTCCTAGGGTTAGAGGCAGATGCTTGGAATTTAGAGTGGTAGAAAGTGGCTTTAGCAGCAGAAACAGAGGAAGAAAATGTAGAGAGGAGGGAGTGAAAAGATGCCAGGTCCGCAGGGAGGCTAGTGTTCCTCCATTTCCGCTCGGCTGCCCGGAGCCCTGTTCTGTGAGCTCACAATGAGTCGTCAAGCCACGGAGCAGGAGGGGAGGACCGAGCCAGCCAGGAGGATAGGGGACATAGAGAGTCAAAGGATGCAGAAAGGGAGGAGAGGAGGGTTGAGGAGGCAGAATCAGGAGATTGGTTGGAGAAGGACTGAGCAGAGGGAAGAGATGATAGGATGGAAGAGGACAGAGTAGCAGGAGAGAGAGAGCGAAGGTTGCGACGGCTCAATACCATCTGAGTAGGGGCAGAGTGAGTAGTGTTGGAGGAGAGCGAGAGGGAAAAGGATACAAGGTAGTGTTCGGAGACTTGGAGGGGAGTTGCAGTGAGATTAGTAGAAGAACAGCATCTAGTAAAGATGAGGTCAAGCGTATTGCCTGCCTTGTGAGTAGGGGGGGACGGTGAGAGGGCGAGGTCAAAAGAGGAGAGGAGTGGAAAGAAGGAGGCAGAGAGAAATGAGTCAAAGATAGACGTAGGGAGGTTAACCTCTATGGGCTAGGTGGACGCGTCCCACCTACTCAACAGCCAGTTGAATCCTGTGGCGCGTTATTCAAATCCTTAGATATGCTATTACTTCAATTTTTCAAAAATATGACTATTTTACACCATTTTAAAGATAAGACTCTCGTTAATCTAACCACACTGTCCGATTTCAAAAAGGCTTTACAACGAAAGCAAAACATTAGATTATGTCAGCAGATTACCGAGCCAGAAATAATCAGACACCCATTTTTCAAGCTAGCATATAATGTCACATAAACCCAAACCACAGCTAAATGTAGCACTAACCTTCGATGATCTTCATCAGATGACAACCCTAGGACATTATGTTATACAATACATGCATGTTTTGTTCAATCAAGTTCATATTTATATCAAAAACCAGCTTTTTACATTAGCATGTGACTAGCATGTGACTAGCATTCCCACCGAACACTGCCGGTGAATTTACTAAATTACTCACGATAAACGTTCACAAAAAGCATAACAATTATTTTAAGAATTATAGATACAGAACTCCTCTATGCACTCGATATGTCCGATTTTAAAATAGCTTTTCGGTGAAAGCACATTTTGCAATATTCTCAGTAGATAGCCCGGCATCACAGGGCTAGCTATTTAGACACCCAGCAGGTTTAGCACTCATCAAAGTCAGATTTACTATAAGAAAAATGTTCTTACCTTTGTTGTCTTCGTCAGAATGCACTCCCAGGACTTCTACTTCAATAACAAATGTTGGTTTGGTCCAAAATAATCCATCGTTATATCCAAACAGCGGCGTTTTGTTCGTGCGTTCTAGACACTATCCTAAAGGCTAAATAAGGGTGACGAGCATGGCGCAATTCGTGACAAAAGAATTCTAAATATTCCATTACCGTACTTCGAAGCATGTCAACCGCTGTTTAAAATCCATTTTTATGCCATTTTTCTCATAAAAAATCGATAATATTCCGACCGGGAATCTGCGTTTAGATAAACAGACAAAGGAAAAGAAACCATTCGGTCGAAGCGGGCACGCGCCTAAGCCCATAGTACTCTGAGTGGCCACTTGCCAAAAGCGATAAAGTCTTTCAGCCAGAGCCTGCCTCGATATCGTTCAACGTTTTCCCGGGCTCTGTGACCCTATGGAAGACGTAGGAAGTGTCACGTTATTGCACAGATCCTGAGTCTTCAATAAAAAGAGCCAAGATGAAACACTACTTCTCAGACAGGCCACTTCCTGCTTGAAATCTTCTCAGGTTTTGGCCTGCCATAGGAGTTCTGTTATACTCACAGACACCATTCAAACAGTTTTAGAAACTTTAGGGTGTTTTCTATCCAAAGCCAATAATTATATGCATATTCTAGTTACTGGGCAGGAGTAGTAACCAGATTAAATCGGGTACGTTTTTTATCCAGCCGTGCAAATACTGCGCCCTATCCCCAACAGGTTAAAGTCACCCAGAACCGTGAGGGGTGAGCCATCCTCAGGAAAGGAACTTATCAAGGCGTCAAGCTCATTGATGAACTCTCCAAGGGAACCTGGAGGGCGATAAATGATAAGGATGTTAAGCTTGAATGGGCAGAACCGGCTGATACCCCAATACGCACTGGAAGGGAGAGAGGTTAGCGGAGGAGTGGCAGAGCGAGTTTTGGGGCCATCTCTGCCCAGGGGATGAACGCCGCCCACTCCCCCGGCCGGTCCTGGCAATAAGACTGCAGAAACCTACCCACATCCAGGTTTACTCTCTCCACCTGCCCGTTACTCTCGGGGTGAAAGCCCAAGGTAAGGCTAACCGAGACCCCCAGACGTTCCATGAACGCCCTCCATACCCTTGACGTGAGCTGGGGACCTCGATCAGACACTATATCCTCAGGCACTCCGTAGTGCCAGAAGACATGTGTAAACAGGGCCTCCGCAGTCTGTAGGGCCGTAGGGAGACCGGGCAAAGGAAGGAGACGGCAGGACTTAGAGAACCAATCCACAACAACCAGGATCGTGGTGTTACCCTGTGAGGGAGGAAGCTCCGTGAGGAAATCCACCGATAGGTGTGACCACGGCCGTTGTGGAACGGGTAAGGGCTGTAACTTCCCTCTGGGCAAGTGCCTAGGGGCCTTGCACTGGGTGCACACCGAGCAGGAGGAAACATAAACCCTCACGTCCTTGGCCAAGGTGGACCACCAGTACTTCCCACTAAGACAACGCACCGTCCGATCGATGCCAGGATGACCAGAGGAGGGTAACGTGTGGGCCAAATAGATAAAACGGTCGCGGACAGCAGACAGAACGTACAGACACCCAGCTGGACACTGGGGAGGAGTGGGCTCTGTACGTAACGCCCGCTCGATGTCCGCGTCCAGCTCCCACACCACCGGTGCCACCAGGCAAGAGGCCAGAAGTATGGGAGTGTGATCCATGGACCGCTCCTCTGTGTCATATATCCGGGACAGTGCGTCTGCCTTAGCATTCTGGGAACCTGGTCTGTAGGACAGGGTGAAAACAAAACGGGTAAAGAACATGGCACACCTTGCCTGGCGAGGGTTCAGTCTCCTCGCCGCCCGGATGTACTCCAGATTGCGGTGGTCAGTCCAGATGAGAAAAGGGTGTTTAGCCCCCTCAAGCCAATGTCTCCACACCTTCAAAGCCTTGACAACAACCAACAGCTCCCGGTCCCCCACATCATAGTTTCGCTCCGCCGGGCTGAGCTTCTTCGAAAAGAAAGCACAGGGGCGGAGATTGGTGGTGTACCCGAGCGCTGAGAGAGCTCGGCTCCTATCCCAGCCTCGGACACATCCACCTCCACTATGAACGCCAAAGAGGAATCCGGATGAGCCAGCACGGGAGCTGAGGTAAACAGAGCCTTCAGGTGACCAAAATCCCTGTCCGCCTCAGCCAACCACTGCAGTCACACCGGTCCCCCCTTCAGCAGTGAAGTAATGGGAGCCACTACCTGACTAAAGCCCCGGACAAACCTCCGGTAGTAGTTGGCAAACCCTAGAAACCGCTGCACTTCCTTTACCGTGGTGGGAGTCAGCCAATTACGCACGGCTGAAATGCAGTCACTCTCCATCGCCACCCCTGAAGTGGAAATGCGGTACCCTAGGAAGGAGACGGACTGTTGGAAGAACAGACATTTCTCAGCCTTGACGTACAGGTCATGCTCCAACAGTCGACCAAGCACCCTGCGCACCAGGGACACATGCTCGGCACGTGTAGCGGAGTATATCAGAATGTCGTCGTTATACACCACCACACCCTGCCCGTGCAGGTCCCGGAAAATCTCATCTACGAATGCCTGGAAGACTGATGGAGCATTCATCAACCCGTACGGCATGACGAGGTATTCATAGTGCCCTGAGGTGGTACTAAATGCCATCTTCCACTCGTCCCCCTCCCGGATACGCACCAGGTTGTAAGCGCTCCTGAGATCCAATTTTGTGAAGAAGCGCGCCCCGTGCATTGACTCTATCGCACTGGCTATGAGAGGCAGCAGGTAGCTGTACCTCACAGTGATTTGGTTGATACCTCGATAGTCATTGTACGGGTGCAGACCTCCATCCTTCTTCTTCACAAAAAAGAAACTCGAAGAGGCAGGTGAAGTGGAGGGCCAAATGTACCCCTGCCCCAGGGATTCGGAGACATATGTTTCCATAGCCGCCGTTTCCTCCTGTGACAGGGGATACACATGACTCCTGGGAAGTGCTGTGTCTACCAGGAGATTTATCGCACAATCCCCCCGTCGATGGGGTGGTAATTGAGTCCCCTTCTTCTTACAGAAGGCGAGAGCCAAATCGGCATATTCAGAGGGGATGCGCACGGTGGAGACCTGGTCTGGACTTTCCACCGTAGTAGCACCGACGGAAACCCCTAAACACCTCCCCGAGCACTTTCGTGACCACCCCTTGAGAGCCCTCTGTTGCCACGAAATAGTGGGGTCATGACAGGCCAACCAGGGTATGCCCAGGACCACAGGAAACGCAATCAATAGGGAAAAAACAAATTCTCTCCCTGTGACCCTCCTGCGTAACCATGCCCAGTGGAGCGGTGGCCTCCCTAATTAGCCCTGACCCTAATGGTCGACTATCTAGGGCGTGCACAGGTAAGGGCATATCCACAGGAACAATGGGGATCCCTAAACTATGGGCAAATGCTCTGTCAATAAATTTCCCAGCTGCGCCTGAATCTACGAGCGCCTTATGCTGGGAATGCGGGGAAAACTCAGGAAAATGTATAAACAAAAACATCTGAGCAACAGGGGGCTCTGAGTGAGCTTGGTGCCGATTCACCTGGGATGACACGAGAGTGCCCTGCCTGCTGTCTCGACTTCCAGAGGAACCTCCCCAGCACCAACCAGCAGTGTGCCCTCTGTGGCCACAGATGGTACAGGGAACGGCCCCTCCTCCAGTCGCCCTAAGCGTAGCATCTCCCAGCTCCATGGGCGTCGGAGTGGTGGTGCTGGGGGATGGAACTGACAGCTCCCAATCCAGACGTCCGCGGGTAGCCAGCAGGTTATCCAGCCGGATGGACAGGTCCACCAGCTGATCAAACGTCAGAGTGGTATCCCTGCAGACCAACTCCCGACGGACGTCCTTGCGCAGACTGCACTGGTAGTGATCGATCAGGGCCCTGTCTTTCCATCCCGCGCTGGTGGCCAGGGTCCGGAAGTCCAAGGCGAACTCCTGTGCGCTCCTCGTCCCCTGCCTCAAGTGGAACACACGATCACCCGCCTGAGGGTGGTCGAAAACTGCCCGAAAGCGACGGGTGAACTCCGCGTAATGGTCCAACACCGCTTCTCCTTCCCACCATACGGCGTTGGCCCACTCCAGGGCTTTCCCTAAGAGACAGGAGACGAGGGCGGACACGCTGTCACGTCCCGAAGGAGCCGGGTGTTCGGTCGCCAGGTAGAGTTCCAGCTGGAGTAGGAACCCCTGGCATCCGGCAGCTGTCCCATCATACTCCGTCGGGAGCACGAGCCGAATCCCACTGTGACCGGGTGAAGGAGGGGTGAACGGTGGTGGCTGCTGGACGCGCTCCTCGACCGCCAAAGGGGGGTTGTCTGCTCCTGCTGACTCCATTTTGTGGTGCGTGTTTCTGTTAAGGTCTGGGTGTGGCTGGTGCAGAGGAGTAAGGCGCAGGACATCAGAGATTAGTAATTAAAGTAACTTTACTCAAAATTACCAAATACATGTAGTAATACCAAGCCCACACAAAAGGACCGAAATACATAAAACAAACACGCACAAAAACCATGGGGAAAACAGAGGGTTACATTATGAACATGTAATTGGGGAATTGAAACCAGGTGTTTAAAACAAAGACAAAACAAATGGAAAATGAAAGTGGATCGGCGATGGCTAGAAGGCCAGTGACGTCGACCGCCGAACGCTGCCTGAACAAGGAGAGGGACCGTCTTCGGCGGAAGTCGTGACAGTTTCTCAGGTGGTAAAAAAACTATTTTGTTCACATTCCTAAAGTGTGATTCGAAATTTAGTTCAGAATTTAAAATAACACCTAGGTTTTTTACCTGGTGTTTTGTTTTTATTGCCCATTAATTAAATGTGCGGCTAGATTCTCTCACTGTGCTTTGGCTCCAACAATAAGTCTTGTCTTGATTTAGCTGGAGGAAGTTGTGAGCCATTGTCACAACTCATACCGAAGGTGGCTCCCCTTCCTGCTCAGGTGGCGCTCGGCGGTCGTCGTCACCGGCCTACTAGCTGCCACTGATTCCCTTTTCCCCCTTTCCGTTTATTGTGGGCACATGTTTTTGATTGGGCTGATTAGCTGGGCTATTTTAGCCAGTAGGCCCGCCTGCTCTGTGTGCGGGATTATTATTCTGTGTGTTGCTTATTGTACACGATCATTTGTGTTTTTGGTGCTAGTGCGTGTTTGCGCCAACTATTTTCTGTCCCCTGTGTTTGGGGCACTTTGGTTTTGTGTGCGCTCTGGATCGCTGTTGGGGTGGCTTGTGTTCCCCGTTGTGTTCATTAAAAAAACACTACCCAGTATTCTCTGCTTCCTGCGCCTGACTCCTCACCCACTACACCCAAGCCTTACAGCCATCCAAGTATTTAAATCACTAATTCAGTCTAATAATTTATCCGTGGAGGAAAAATCATCTGGTGACACAGAAATGTAAAGCTGTGTATCGTCTGCGTAGCAGTGAAAATCAATGTTGTGCTTTCTGATTACGCTTCCAAGGTTATGTCACGACTTCCGCTGAAGTCGGTTCCTCTCCTTGTTCGGGCGGCGTTCAGCGGTCGACGTCACCAGTCTTCTAGGCATCGCCGATCCACCTTTCATTTTCCATTTGTTTTGTCTTGTTTTCCCACACACCAGGTTTACATTTCCCTCATTACTTGTTGTGTATGGAACCCTCTGTTCCCCCCATGTCTGTGTGTGAAATTGTTTGTTGTAAGTGCATGTGCACATTTTGACTGGTGCGCGACGGGTTTTGTACCCATATTTTGTATTTCTGGATGCCGTTGGTTTTGATAATTAAACTGCTCCGGTTATTACCCAGTTCTGCTCTCCTGCGTCTGACTTCCCTGCCACCAGTTACGCACCCCAGTTACACCAGTTACGCACAGGGTAACATATATGAACTGAACAGTAACAGACCCAAAATCCAACCTTGTTGAACGCCACATGTGATATGTATTTTCTCTTGAGTTATGTTCACCAAAGGTGACAAAAAACTCTTGACCGGTTAAATAAGTCCTAAACCATTTTAGAACTGGACCGGAGAGGCCAACCCACCTCTCCAGTCTGCCCAGAAGGACATTATGGTCAACAATGTCGAATGCAGCAGTTAAATCAGAGAGCAGTTTGGCATCTGTGTTGCCTCTGAGATAATTTATCACTTTAACTAAGGCTGTCTGCGCTGGGCACGAAAACCAGATTGGAATTTTTCTAAAATACAGTTAGCAAAATAATTTAGCAGTTTGAACACCAATTTCTCCAGAATTTTGCTGGAGAATGTAAGGTTGGAGAATGGCTGAAAATTTCTAAAAGCTTAAGAATCCAAATTACTTTTCTTCAGAAGGGGTTTCACCAAAGCAGTTTAGTGCAGTGGGGAAAGTGCCTGTGAACAGGGAGTGATTATAGCATGCACTTCTTCAGATACACAACTAAATATTGTTTTGAGTAAGGTGATGGGTACAGGATTGAGAAGGCAGGTAGAAGGCTTAAATTGTGATGTCACTTTCCGGAGCATGTCTGTGTCAACCAGGGAAAATAAATCCATCATGCCTTTGCATGGTAGCTAGGGCACATATCATCAAACTTCTCATGACGTCTTACTTTACTGACACCCAGCCTAACGTTGGTTATCTTATCTCTGAAATATGCCGCAAACTCATCACATTTAGAGGTGGAGGAAAGTTAACAGGTTTGCTGGGGTAGGATTTATCAGGCCATCAATGGTCGAAAAGAGCACTCTCTAATTATTCTGATTAATAGTGATCAAGAGAGCCCCTCTGGCATTTCTAATTGTGTAGGAGTGTGCGTTAAGACCACCCCTACACTCTTTAAAAAAGGGTTCAAAAAGGGTTATTCGGGTGTCCCTATAGGATAACCCTTTTTGGTTTCAGGTAAAACTATTTTGGGTTCCATGTACAACCCTCTGTGAAAAGGGTTCTACCTGGTAACCAAAATGGTTCTACTTGGAACCAAAAGGGTTCCACCTGGAACCAAAGATGGATCTTCAAAGGGTTCTCCTATGGGGACAGCCGAAGAACCCATTTAGGTTCTAGATATAACCTTTTTTTCTAAGAGTGTAACATACAGATCACTGAGTGATGTCATGAGGGGGTGAAGGTCGAGAGTTGGCCCTTTTCATGTCACAGGAAGTGGTTATTTTTCGTTCCAGTCGCAGCACAAACATTCATGATATGTATGAGAATTCACAGTGATGGGAAGATCAAACACTCCGTCATACAGGAGAGAGAGGGGAACTACTTTTCCTCATGACATTAAAGTGTACTTCAGAGTGTCTGCAACATAAACTTTCCCCAGAAAAGTAATTTCACTGTGAATTTGAGCACCAGTATGACAGCACAAGCCAGATAATCAGAATTTGTGGGCAGAGTGTTATCTCTGCAGGCAGTGTCAGGAAATTTACTGCTGAAAACATTCAGTGGTAATACATTTGTTGCTTATGGTCATTCCTAAAAGAGTGTTTCTTCCTCCTTACTGACCAGATCTCTGTCTCTCCACTTTAATCTTTGATGAGAAAATCAAGCCAAAGAGAGAAATGTCCTCCACACTCTATATTACAGACAGGATGAGATACAATCATGAATGCGTGGCTTGCAATGTGAAAAGTTGAAGGAGAACTGTGTATGAAAGTAATACTGTCTAGATGAGTATCATTAAAGCTCTTATGATGTTAAAATAGTCAATGACTTCTACCGTCTCCTCCATGATGTTAGTTGGGTTTAAACCGTTACTTATTGATTGTTCCATATTTATATATATTTATATATATACACTACCGTTCAAAAGTTTGGGGTCACTTCGAAATGTCCTTGTTTTTGAAAGAAAAGCAGATTTTTTTTGTCCATTAAAATAACATAAAATTGATCAGAAATACAATGTAGACATTGTTAATGTTAAAAATGACTATTGTAGCTGGAAACGGCTGATTTTTTTTATGGAATATCTACATAGGCGTACAGAGGCCCATTATGAGCAACCATCACTCCTGTCTTCCAATGGCACATTGTGTTAGCTAATCAGTGTATCATTTTAAAAGGCTAATTGATCATTAGAAAACCATTTTGCAATTACGTTAGCACAGCTGAAAAATGTTGTTCTGATTAAAGACGCAATAAAACTGGCCTTCTTTAGACTAGTTGAGTATCTGGAGCATCAGGATTTGTGGGTTCGATTACAGGCTCAAAATGGCAAGAAACAAAGAGCTTTCTTCTGAAACTCATCAGTCTATTCTTGTTCTGAGAAATGAAGGCTATGCCATGCAAGAAACTGAAGATCTCATACAAAGCTGTGTACTACTCCCTTCACAGAACAGCGCAAACTGGCTCTAACCAGAATAGAAAGAGGAGTGGGAGGCCCGGTGCACAACTGGGCAAGAGAACAAGTACATTAGAGTGTCTAGTTTGAGAAACAGACGCCTCAAAAGCCCGCAAAACACCAGTCTCAACGTCAACAGTGAAGAGGCGACTCCGGGATGCTGGCCTTCTAGGCAGAGTTGCAAAGAAAAAGCCATATCTCAGACTGGCCAATAAAAAGAAAAGATTAAGAAGGGCAAAAGAACATAGACACTGGACAGAGGAAGATTGGAAAAAAGTGTTATGGACAGACAAATCTAAGTTTGAGGTGTTCAGATCACAAAGAAGAACATTTGTGAGATGCAGAAAAAATGTAAAGATGCTGGAGGAGTGCTTGATGCCATCTTTCAAGCATGGTGGAGGCAATGTGATGGTCTGGGATGCTTTGGTGGTGGTAAAGGGGGAGATTTGTACAGGGACTTCAAGGGATCTTGAAGAAGGAAGGCTATCACTTCATTTTGCAACACCATACCCTGTGGACGGCGCTTATTTGGAGCCAATTTCCTCCTACAACAGGACAATGACCAAAAGCACAGTTCCAAACTATGCAAGAATTATTTAAGGAAGAAGCAGTCAGCTGGTATTCTGTCTATAATGGAGTGGCCAGCTTGACCGTAAGGTATGTAAGAAGTGCCCATCAAGCCAATCCAACTTGTGGGAGGTGCTTCAGGAAGCATGGGGTGAAATCTCTTCAGATTACCTCAACAAATTGACAACTAGAGTGCCAAAGGTCTGCAAGGCTGTAATTGCAGCAAATGGAGGATTCTTAGACGGAAGCAAAGTTTGAAGGACACAATTATTATTTCAATTAAAAATCATTATTTATAACCTTGTCAACCTCTTGACTATATTTCCAAATCATTTTGCAACTAATTTCATGTATATTTTCATGGAAAACACTGACATTTCTAAGTGACCCCAAACTTTTGAACGGTAGTGTATAAATACAGTTGAAGTCGGAAGTTTACATACACCTTAGCCAAATGCATTTAAACTCAGTTTTTCACAATTCCTGACATTTATTCTGAGTACAAATTCCCTGTCTAAGGTCAGTTAGGATCACCACTTTATTTTAAGAATGTGAAATGTCAGAATAATAGTACAGAGAATGATTTATTTCAGCACATTCCCAGTGGGCCAGAAGTTTACATTCACTCAATTAGTATTTGGTAGCATTGCCTTTAAATTGTTGAACTTGGGTCAAATGTTTCAGGTAGCCTTCCACAAGCTTCCCACAATAAGTTGGGTGAATTTTGGCCCGTTCCTCCTGACAGAGCTGGTGTAACTGAGTCAGGTTTGTAGGCCTCCTTGCTCGCACATGCATTTTCAGTTCTGCCCACAAATTTTCTATAGGATTGAGGTCAGGGCTTTGTGATGGCCACTCCAATACCGTGACTTTGTTGTCCTTAAGCCATTTTGCCACAACTTTGGAAGTATGCTTGGGGTCATTGTCCATTTGGAAGACCCATTTGCGACCAAGCTTTAACTTCCTGACTGATGTCTTGAGATGTTGCTTCAATATATCCACATAATTTTCACCCCTCATGATGCCATCTATTTTGTGAAGTGCACCAGTCCCTCCTGCAGCAAAGCACCCCACAACATGATGCTGCCACCCCCGTGCTTTATGGTTGGGATGGTGATCTTCGGCTTGCAAGCCTCCCCCTTTTTCCTCCAAAACATAATGATGGTCATTATGGCCAAACAGTTCTATTTTTGTTTCATCAGACGAGAGAACATTTCTCCAAAAAGTACAATCTTTGTCCCCATGTGCAGTTGCAAACCATAGTCTGGCTTTTTTATGGCGGTTTTGGAGCAGTGGCTTCTTCCTTGCTGAGCGGCCTTTCAGGTTATGTCGATATAGGACTCGTTTTACTGTGGATATAGATACGTTTGTACCTGTTTCCTCCAGCATCTTCACAAGGTCCTTTGCTGTTGTTCTGGGATTGATTTGCACCTTTCGCACCAAAGTACGTTCATCTCTAGGAGACAGAACGCGTCTCCTTCCTGAGCGGTATGACAGCTGTGTGGTCCCATGGTGTTTATACTTGCGTACTATTGTTTGTACAGATGAACGTGGTACCTTCAGGCCTTTGGAAATTGCTCCCAAGGATGAACCAGACTCGTGGAGGTCTACAAATCTTTTTCTGAGGTCTTGGCTGATTCATTTAGATTTTCCCACGATGTCAAGCAAAGAGGCACTGGGTTTGAAGGTAGGCCTTGATATACATCCACAGGTACACCTCCTATTGACTCAAATGATGTCAGTTAGCCTATCAGAAGGTTCTAAAGCCATGACATCATTTTCTGGAATTTTCCAAGCTGTTTAAAGGCACAGTCAACTTAGTGTATGTAAACTTCTGACCCACTGGAATTGTGATTCAGTGAATTATAAGTGAAATAATCTGTCTGTCAACAATTGTTGGAAAAAGTACTTGTGTCATGCACAAACCGACTGGTGGTCATGCACAAAACGAGTTTTAATGACTCCAACCTAAGTGTATGTAAACTTTCGACTTCAACTGTATATATTTAAGCAATAAGGCACGTGGGGGTGTGGTATATGGCCAATATACCACGGCTAAAGGCTGTTCTTAGGCACAACGCATTATTTCTATTATAAACTGGTTACCAATGTAATTAGAGCAGTAAAAATACATGTTTTGTCATACCTGTGGTATATCACAGCTGTCAGCCAATCAGCATTCAGGGTTCGAACCACCCAGTTTCTATTTATATAAATATATAAATAAAAAATTCCGATTGGATCATATTGTTGGTCTTCCTGTGAATCCCTTGGTTGTTGTCTTGTTGAGTCTTTAAAAAATATATATATTTTTTAACTTCATTTAAGTAGGCAAGTCAGTTAAGTTCAAATTCTTGTTCTGTGGCAGAACGACAGATTTTTACCTTGTCAGCTTGGGGATTCGATCTTGCAACTTTTCGGTTACAAGTCCAACGCTCTAACCACTAGGTTACCTGCTGCCTAGTGTAAGTAAAAGCAGACCAGATTCTCTCAAACGCTAGATAATACATGGCCCTCCTGAGATGTGGCCCTCCTGGATGTGTTTTATAAAAGCATAGATCTTTTTATTCTAATTCTCATATTGAAGTGAGGGGTCATGAGTGGTGGAACCCTTTCTCTAATGGGAAGTCTGCTGCCTTACCAGATTACATGGCCCAGCACCACTCTCTAGCTCTGCTGTTCTGTTCCTAGATAAACAAATTAAAGTGGCAGGAAAGAGCGGAAAGTTTCCAAGTTATCAGCGTTAGCATTCACTTTTCACTTGAAGGGGTTGCATGAAACGATTTGTCCCACCAGTTTTTTCACTCCTTAAAGCGCTAAAAGTATATATTTTTATATTCATGACAAGATATTCGCTGACAGTGGCTCTTATGAAAATTTTGAGACGCCAAAGAAATATGTGCTGAATTTTCACAAACTGAGTGTTAGAAAGAGTTGAGGATGAAATATGTTTTGGGGGGTGCCTTTGCTGACAACCAGTACCCCTGGTACTGTTTAAGAGGCAATTCAATGCCTCGTACAAACATCTAGCAAACCCTATGAGAGGCAGGATACTATACAATTCAGGTCATATTGTGAAAAGGGAGGAGAAACACTTTTTATATTTTTCATTCCAATTAATACTATCAAATACTTGTGTTTGATTGGATTTTCATTTGAAGTGATTGTGTTTTAGATTAAAATAATGAGCAATATCTAAATAAATGATCACCTTGGATAATTTTTTTAAATGCTACCGTATACAGTTGAAATAATTGTTGTGGAAACTGAGGACTTCAGGGAGCTAATAAGGATCACCACAACAACACATGATTTGTTAATTTGGATCAATCTGCAGTTTGGTTGTCAAAAAGCCAGGATTTCAAATGACAGGATGCCTCAGCAGCATAGCTATACATACAGTAGTTAGAGACCATCATGCAAATACACGTTCATTACAAGACCGCCTGTACTAGCTCCAGCCACGAGAACAACATTTGCTCATTTCATGTGTGCTATGCGCTGAAGCTCAGAACAAATGGATAGCATCAACGAAGCAGTCACTGGAGAGGAAATGTACAATAAAACTCTCTCTTTCACTTTCTGTCTCTCTCTCATCGGCCCTGCGATCTGTGCTGGCTGGAATTGTGTGGAGTACCAGCGTTAGCCTACGTATGCCGGCCAAAGTTCAAAAAGGTTGGAGTAATAGAGAGGACAGTGTTTCGCTGTCACAGGTGCGTGATCTTTTAAATCACCAACATGATGTCTACAAGCAATTGTAACTGCAACAGGAAAATAGCTTCAAGAGCTTTGTCCAAATACTGGTGGACTTAACTAACAAAAGAATGGACGATCTGAACAGAAAAGGCCAAGACCTTAGTAACAGTTTGCAGTTCTCCAAGGGAAAGGTGGATGTCATGAAAGAGACTAGCAGCAAGATGGCAATAAACTGTAAGTCTACATGAGATGACAATAGCACTGTCTGTGAATCATTATTAGAGATGACTTGTAAAACAGACTAGAGTTCCACTGCATTTTTTCATTGTTCCCTTCTAAAAGCATCAGCATGCTTCAGTTCGGCTGGCGGCTAGCCGAGGTCGGCTAGGCGAACATAATGAGTGTTCTCAAATACTCCCTTTAAAGATCTTCACTTGAAAGATGAGAAAAAAGCGGCAATAGTACTGTTTAGTCTAGTAGTACTGAGATGCCGTAGCATAGTCAGAATTAATCTAAAATAACTCAAGAACTCTGACATTAATTTTGACATTTCTGCTGAGGAGATCTTAGTCGCTCAATTTTACATCTAACTAAGATGTTTGATGGAGTATTTCTCAATAACAAAATTGCACAAAAATCAGTCTCTCACTGACAACAAAGGCTTTATTGAAGAATCCCTACAGCTGACCAATCACAGGCGAAGGAGCGTAGACTTCGGCTCCCAAACTTTGGCTGGCCTAGAGTAAAAAATATGCGCCCGAACAGCCGAAAAAAACTCTTACCAAAGTAAAAAAAACTAACAAAAACTAACAAAATGTTGTCATAATATATGCATAAACACTTCCGAACTGTTTCAACTGGGATGCAAGCGAACGCCTTAATCAGGGACTGATTTAGGCCTGGAACACCAGGCGGGTGCAATTAATTATCAGGTAGAATGCAACACCAGCAGGCTCTGGACCCCGTAGGGTAAGAGTTGAATACCCCTGATCTATAGGGACAATCCAGGAGGAATAACATAATTGTGGATGGCATACCAGAGTCTCCAAATGAGACCTTATGACGGAGAAGTCCTTCACTGGCCGCAGGTAGCATTTGGTAAGATAACACACCCGCACACACATACTCATCACCTCTCCCTGCTCCGTTCAAGTTCACCTAGCAATCTCAGTTCATACATTGCACACATTATTCTAACCTCTCTTCAGTAACAGTTTGGTATGGTATAAAGCAGTGGTTCCCAAACTTTTTAGTCCCGTACCCGGGCAAACATTCAACCTCCAGCTGCGTACCCCCTCTAGCACCAGGGTTAGAGCACTCTCAAATGTTGTTTTTTGCCATCATTGTAAGCCTGGCACACACACTATACAATACATTTATTAAACATAAGAATGAGTGTGAGTTTTTGTCACAACCCGGCTCGTGGGAAGTGACAAAGAGCTCTTATAGGACCAGGGCAGAAATAATAATATAATAATAATCAATAATTTTGCTCTTTATTTAACCATCTTACATATAAAACCTTATTTGTTCATCGACAATTGTGAATAACACAGCACAGGTTAATGAGAAGGGTGTGCTTGAAAGGATGCACATAACTCTGCAATGTTGGGTTGTATTTGAGAGTCTCAGTCTTAAATAATTTTCCACACACAGTCTGTGCCTGTATTTAGTTTTCATGCTAGTGAGGGCCGAGAATCCACTCTCACATAGGTATGTGGTTGCAAAGGGCACCAGTGTCTTAACAGCACGATTTGCCAAGGCAGGATACTCTGAGCGCAGCTCAATCCAGAAATCTGGCAGTAGCTTCTGATTAAATTCAATTTTCACAAAACAGCTTGTTGTAATTTCGATGAAGCTCTCTTGTTCAGATATTGGTAAGTGGACTGGAGGCAGGGAATGAAAGGGATAATGAATCCAGTTGTTTGTGTCATCCGTTTTGGGAAAGTACCTGCGTAATTGCGCACTCAACTCACTCAGGTGCTTCGCTATATCACATTTGACATTGTCCGTAAACTTGAGCTCATTTGCACACAAAAAACATACAATGATGGAAAGACCTGTGTGTTGTCCTTGTTAATGCAGACAGTAAAGAGCTCCAACTTCTTAATCGTAGCCTCAATTTTGTCCCGCACAATGAATATAGTTGTGAAGAGTCCCTGTAATCCTAGATTCAGGGCATCACCCAGATAGGCCAGTCGTGTGAGAATCTCATCATCATGCAAGCTGTCAGACAAGTGAAAATTATGGTCAGTAAAGAAAACTTTAAGCTCGTCTCTCAATTTTAAAAAAACGTGTCAATACTTTTCCCCTTGATAACCAGCGCACTTCTGTATGTTGTTAAAGCATTACATGATCTCTGCCCATATCATTGCATAGTGCAGAAAATACACGAGAGTTCAGGGGCCTTGCTTTAACAAAGTTAACCATTTTCACTGTAGTGTCCAAAATGTCTTTCAAGCTGTCAGGCATTCCCTTGGCAGCAAGAGCCTCTTTGTGGATGCTGCAACGTACGCAAGTGGCGTCGGGAGCAACCGCTTGCACGCGCGTTACCACTCCACTATGTCTCCCTGTCATGGCTTTTGTGCCATCAGTACAGATACCAACATGAGCAGCAGCTACATATGGCTACATACGGACCGTTAGTGGAATTCCCGTGAGAGAGTAATGGTTAATGTGATTGTATGTTAATTATTTGACTAGGCTACCTGTATTTGACATTGTGTTGTTATTTCACTGAACACTAGATGGTTTAATTGTCATTTTTGGCAGTGAAACGAGGCTACTCAGGCGAGAAAGAAACCTCACCCAAATGTATAGCCCCGTTGGAAAATATAAATGGACTGTTTTATACATTTTTTAAATGTGAATCACATTTTTATTTGGTGTAACCCGAAGGCATTGCTTGTACCCCAGTTGGGGAATACCTGGTATAAAGAATACGCATACAAGCTTTGATGTTTAATTTAGTGATGTTTATTGTACTTATCAATGTTTTGGATGAGCGCTCTGTTTGTTTGTTTCTGTTCCCCTCTCTCCGTCTCTGTAGCTTCCGGGTATGCTGGAATCGGGCTGGCTTTGTAGTGCCTGTCCCCAATTGTGAGTTCATTGTCCACCCTCCCTCCCAAAAGCCCGAGAGTCAAGCTTCCGGGTCAGTAGCTTCAGCCCAACATCACATATACACACAAAAATACACCAACTGACACTCACAAGCACCTGATTGACTGACTCTATTACTGTAGCTAAACAATGTTTTTATTTTATTTATTCATTTTATATTAGGTCTATCTCAGATAAGCTACCCAGGAAAGGGCTAAGAATAAACCATATTAATATATGTAACCTTATAAATATGCTTCATGAAATCAATAACTTGCTAACATCGGATAACATTCATATACTGGCCATTTCTAAACTCATTTAGATAATTCCTTTGATAATACAGCAGTAGCAATTCAAGGATATAACATCTTCAGAAAAGACAGGAATGCCCATGGGGGAGGTGTTGCGGCATACAGCGCCTTCAAAAAGTATTCACAACCCTTGACTTTTTTAACATTTTGTGCTACAGCCTGAATTTAAAATGGATTAAATATAAACTGTGTGTCACTTGCCTACAAACAATACCCCATTTTGTCAAAGTGGAATTATATTTTTAGAAATTTTTTGAAATTGATAAAAAAATGAAAAACTGAATGTCAGATGATAAGAAACATGTTTTGAAATGAGTCATTAGCTAGCTAACAGTTTACTGAAAAGCTAGCTAACTAGCTGTTTAGCTGGCTAGCACACCCACAAACTCGTTTTAAACATATTAACCAGCTAGCTAGCACATTATCTTGTCTAACTACTAAATGAGTTGCAAGCCAGCTAAATGTGATGCCAAATAACAATATATAATGTCTTCTACAGTGGGACTTGAGCTGCGACATGCAAAATGAACATGGTGCTGCGCTGAAAACCCCCAAAAACATTTAGGGTGATTTTCTCTAAACAGCTCATCAGGGAGACTTCCATTGTAACTAGCTTGCTGAGCTCAATTGTAAGAGTTAATACACAAATTATACATCATTTTGAAGCTAGGAATCTCCTCTTTGCAGTAGTGTATATGACTTCAAATGTGTTTAGGGGTCAATGTGACTGATTATGATAGAGAAAGTCACAAATGATTTGCCACTGGTCTTACACAAAGCTAGAATGACTATGTATCGGATGACTCCACAATCTACATGTCAGCACCCAAAGCCAGTGAGTTCACTGAAATTCTAAATCAGGGAGTTACAGTCAGTATCAGAATGGGTGATTAATAATAAACTGGTCTAAAACTAAACGCATTGTATACTCAGCAAAAAAATAAATGTCCCTTTTTCAGGACCCTGTCTTTCAAAGATAACTCGTAAAAATCCAAATAACTTCACAGATCTTTATTGTAAATGGTTTAAACATTGTTCCCCATGCTTGATCAATGAACCATAAACAATGAATGAACATGCACCTGTGGAACACAGGTTAAGACACTAACAGCTTACAGATGGACAGCTGATTGTCCTCACAGTGGCAGACCACGTGTAACAACACCTGCACAGGATCGGTACATCCGAACATCACACCTGCGGGACAGGTACAGGATGGCAACAATAACTGCCCGAGTTACACCAGGAACGCACAATCCCTCCATCAGTGCTCACACTGTCCGCAATAGGCTGAGAGAGGCTGGACTGAGGGCTTGTAGGCCTGTTGTAAGGCAGGTCCTCACCAGACATCACCGGCAACAACGTCGCATATGGGCACAAACCCACCGTCGCCTATGGGCACAAACCCAATGTCGCTGGACCAGACAAGACTGGAAAAAAGTGTTCTTCACTGACGAGTCGCGGTTTTGTCTCACCAGGGGTGATGGTCAGATTCGCGTTTATCGTCGAAGGAATGAGCGTTACACTGAGGCCTGTACTCTGGAGTGGGATCGATTTGGAGGTGGAGGGTCCTTCATGGTCTGGGGCGGTGTGTCCAGACTCACATTAAGCATCTCCAATCCAAAGTTTAATCTAGAATCGGCTTCCTATTTCGCAACAAAGCCTCCTTCACTCATGCTGCCAAACATACCCTCGTAAAACTGACTATCCTACCGATCCTTAACTTCGGCGATGTCATTTACAAAATAGCCTCCAACACTCTACTCAGCTAATTGGATACAGTCTATCACAGTGCCATACGTTTTGTCACCAAAGCCCCATATACTACCCACCACTGCGACCTGTATGCTCTCGTTGGCTGGTCCTCGCTACATACTCGTCGCCAAACCCACTGGCTCCAGGTCATCTGTAAGTCTTTGCTAGGTAAAGCTCCGCCTTATCTCAGCTCACTGGTCACCATAGCAACACCCACCCGTAGCACGCTCTCCAGCAGGTATATTTCACTGGTCATCCCCAAAGCCAACATCTCCTTTGGCCGCCTTTCCCTCCAGTTCTCTGCTGCCAATGACTGGAACGAATTGCAAAAATCAATGAAGTTGGAGACATATCTCCCTCACTAACTTTAAGCACCAGCTGTCAGAACAGCTTACCAATCACTGCAGCTGTACACAGCCCATCTGTAAATAGCCCATCCATCCAACTACCTACCTCATCCCCATATTTTGTTTTTCTGCTCTTTTGCACACCAGTATTTCTACTTGGACATCCTCATCTGCACATATATCACTCCAGTGTAAATGACTAAATTGTAATTGCATTGCCACTAATGGCCTATTTATTGCCTTACCTCCCTCATTTGCACACACTGTATACAGATCTTTCTATTGTGTTATTGACTGTACGTTTGTTTATCCCATGTCTAACTCTGTTGTTGTTTCTGTCGCACTGCTTTGCTTTATCTTGGCCAGGTCGCAGTTGTAAATGAGAACTTGTTCTCAACTGGCCTACCTGGTTAAATAAAGGTGAAATAAAAATAAAATAAAAACAGCATCATCGGACTGAGCTTGTTGTCAATGCAGGCAATATCAATGCTGTTTGTTACAGGGAAGACATCCTTCTCCCTCATGTGGTACCCTTCCTGCAGGCTCATCCTGACATGACCCTCCAGCATGACAATGCCACCAGCCATACTGCTCGTTCTGTGCGTGATTTCCTGCAAGACAGGAATGTCAGTGTTCTACCATGGCCAGCAAAGAGCCCGGATCTCAATAACCATTGAGCACATCTGGGACCTGTTGGATTGGAGGGTGAGGGCTAGGGTCATCCCCCAGAAATGTCTGGGAACTTGCAGGTGCCTTGGTGGAAGAGTGGGGTAACATCTCGCAGCAAGAACTGGCAAATCTGGTGCAGTCCATGAGGAGGAGATGCACTGCAGTACTTAATGCAGATACTGACTGTTACTTTGATTGGTTCCTTTCTAGGTTTCTTCCTAGGTTTTTGGCCTTTCTAGGGAGTTTTTCCTAGGGAGTTTTTCCTAGCCACTGTGCTTCTTTCACATGCATTGCTTGCTGTTTGGGGTTTTAGGCTGGGTTTCTGTACAGCACTTTGAGATATCAGCTGATGTACGAAGGGCTATATAAATACATTTGATTTGATTTGATTCCCAGGGGGTCAGAAGTTTACATACACTCAATTAGTATTTGGTAGCATTGCCTTTAAATTGTTTAACTTGGGTCAAACATTTCGGGTAGCCTTCCACCAGCATCCCACAATAATTTGGGTGAATTTTGGCCTGTTCCTCCTGACAGAGCTGGAGTGCTGGAGAGTCAGGTTTGTAGGCCTCCTTGCTCACACACGCTTTTTCAGTTCTGCCCACAAATTCTCTATAGGATTGAGGTCAGGGCTTTGTGATGGCCACTCCAATACCTTGACTTTGTTGTCCTTAAGCCATTTTGCCACAACTTTGGAAGTATGCTTGGGGTCATTGTCCATTTGGAAGACCCATTTGCGACCAAGCTTTAACTTCCTGACTGATGTCTTGAGATGTTGCTTCAATATATCCACATAATTTTCACCCCTCATGATGCCATCTATTTTGTGAAGTGCACCAGTCCCTCCTGCAGCAAAGCACCCCACAACATGATGCTGCCACCCCCATGCTTCATGTTGGGATGGTGTTCTTCGGCTTGCAAGCCTCCCCCTTTTTCCTCCAAAACATAATGATGGTCATTATGGCCAAACAGTTCTATTTTTGTTTCATCAGACCAGAGAACATTTCTCCAAAAAGTACAATCTTTGTCCCCATGTGCAGTTGCAAACCGTAGTCTGGCTTTTTTATGGCGGTTTTGGAGCAGTGGCTTCTTCCTTGCTGAGCTGCCTTTCAGGTTATGTTGATATAGGACTCGTTTTACTGTGGATATAGATACTTTTGTACCCCTTTCCTCCAGCATCTTCACAAGGTCCTTTGCTGTTGTTCTGGAATTGATTTGCACTTTTCGCACCAAAGTACGTTCATCTCTAGGAGACAGAACGCGTCTCTTTCCTGAGCGGTATGACGGCTGCGTGGTCCCATAGTGTTTATACTTGCTTACTGTTGTTTGTACAGATGAACGTGGTACCTTCAGGGATTTGGAAATTGCTCCCAAGGATGAACCAGACTGGTGGAGGTCCACCATTTTGTTTTGGAGGTCTTGGCTGATTTCTTTAGATTTTCCCATGATGTCAAGCAAAGAGGCACTGATTTTGAAGGTAGGCCTTGAAATACATCCACAGGTACACCTCCAATTGATTCAAATTATGTCAATTAGCCTATCAGAAGCTTCTAAAGCCATGACATAATTTTCTGGAATTTTCCAAGCTGTTTAAAGGCACAGTCAACTTAGTGTATGTAAACTTCTGACCCACTGGAATTGTGATACATTATAAGTGAAGTTATCTGTCTGTCAAAAATTGTTGGAAAAAGTACTTGTGTCATGCACAAAGTAGATGTCCTAATCGACTGGCCAAAACTATAGTTTGTTAACAAGAAATTTGTGGAGTGGTTGAAAAATTAGTTTTAATGACTCCAACGTAAGTGTATGTCAACTTCCGACTTCAACTGTATGTCTGTTATTAAAAGATTTTCTGAGTTTTTTTACACAAAAATCAACTGTACTAGTTGTTCATGCTCTGATCTTGTCCCATCTTGATTACTGTCCTGTAATACGGTCAAGTGTAGCAAAGAAAGACCTCGCAAAGCTACAGCTGGCTCAAAACAGAGCAGCACGCCTTGCCCTTAACTGCACATACAGAGCTAACATAAACAACATGCATGCCAGTCTTTCCTGGTTGAGGGTTGAAGAGAGATTAATTGCTTCTGATTTACTTTTTATGAGAAGTATTACTGTAATGAAAATTCCAGATTGTCTGGAATACATATCCCACAAGACATGCCACCAGGGGTCTCTTCACAGTCCCCAAGTCTAAAACGAATTCATGGCAACGCACAGTATTATACAGAGCCACAATCGCACGGAATTCCCTTCCACCTCCAATTACTCACACAAACAGCAAAGTTACCTTAAAAAAAGATCCAACAACATCTCATGGAACAGCGGGGACTGTGAGGCAACACACACACTAACACACACCATTTTTTGTTGTTTTATTGTTTGTATATAATTATTTATTTTCATATTGTTTGTTTATCACGGTATTTAAAGTCTGTGTTACTGCCCTTGTCTAACAGTGTATCAGTGTTTAATTACTTGTCATGTTTTGTGTTTTTTTGTGGACCGCAGGAAGAATAGATGCTGCCTCTACAAAAGCTAATGGGAATCCAAATAAACAAACAAACTCTCTCTGGGCTTAGTGGCAGATGAGCATATCTTCCCCCAGGCCGTTGCCTATATTGCATTACTCTCAGATAGAGGTTGGGAATCTAATTCCATGCATGCCTTCCAAGTGCCACTCCATGGTTGCAAGATGTCTGGAGTATCTCTCAGAGAATATCCTGAGTTTTTGAATCCCTGGCACAAGGTAAATGATATGTCATATGTGCTTCATATTGGACCCAGTCAAGTATGTACTTAATGTTTTGCATATTAAAGAGGAGAGAAACAGAGGATCGGTGAATCCAGCAGCACTCTCTAAGCCATCTATTTAAAACATAGGCTTCAGATGGAACACCTGTCTTACAGAGACAGATCAAAGTTTTGGATGTAAAATAATGATAAACAACATTTATTTTGTTCAGCTAAGAAATGTGGCTGTTGAAATATATACACTGCATGTACAAAATATTAGGAACACCTTCCTAATATTGAGTTGCACCCCCTTTTTCCCTCAGAACAGCTTCAATTCATCAGGGCATGGACTACAAAGTGTCTAAAGCGTTCCACAGGGATGCTGGCCCATGTTGACTCCAATGCTTCCCACAGTTGTGTCAAGTTGGCTGGATGTCCGGTGGGAGATGGACCATTTTTGATACACACAGGAAACTGTTGAGCGTGAAATACCCAGCAGCATTGCAGTTCTTGACACATTCAAACCGGTGCGCCTGGCACCTACTACCATACCTCGTTCAAAAGCACTTAAATCTTTTGTCTTTCCCACTCACCCTCTGAAAGGCACACATACACAATCCATGTCTCAAGGCTTAAAGAAATCCTTCTTTAACATATCTCCTCCTCTTCATCTACACTGATTGAAGTGTATTTAACAGGGATCATAGCTTTCACCTCGTCAGTCTGTCAGTTGCTCCTAATGTTTTGTACACACACAGTGGTGCCTTGCGTAAGACACACATTCTACTGTGCAGGGTCAATGCACCATATGTTATAGATTTTTTTATAAAAGACGACACGAGATAAATCCATAGGAAAAATTTATTTATCAATATGCAATATCAGGATTTCAAACTTGGCTCATGGAATTTCCATTCCATAGTAACTGGTTATGTTGAACATGGGTGGAAGCTGCGTGTGAACGAAAGGCGAAATATATGAACATGGAGCAGACGCAAAAAAACTAATTCACTGGGATTGCATACATGTACATTGAAAATAATACTGAATCATGAACAGAAATAAAACAATGATAATAATGACTTACTGAGGGCAGGGAAAGTGAGCAACCGGTCACACTGAACAAGCCATTACTGTTTAAACTGTATTGATCAGGAAAACCAAACCAAATAATGTAGATATTTTCCTTCTTACTCTAATAGTATGGAGATGTTTTAAGTTCACACTTCAGCTATCAGGTTGCTAAGCACTGCTGTAATATTTTTGAACTATGCGAGTGACCTGGCCACCATACACAGCACAGCAGAGGTGGGCTGAATTTGGCTGTGTGGCTGATAGCTGAGGAAATGTCTGGGGCTTGAGCTGCTTTCTCATTAGAGAGAGCCAGAGATAATATCGTGATAATCTGCAGAGGTCAAGAGAGCGTGTCCATTTCACCTTGAGGGGTGTCGAAAGACTGAGATAGAGCCATGTATGTTGGCCTTATTTATTTCCCAAAGTCGCAAGCTCAGCAGACCTCCTCCAAGCACAATGCTTCTTCTTCACCTTGGACTCTCACAACTAGAGATGGAATTACTGTATCCTTGGTCAGTGAGACCATACAGAGAGTTTAGGGAAACTTGTACAGAAAGATGCCTGGAATAATGTATTGCTCATCTGACTATTTCTAATCAGCATGGGTACATTATTTTTTACCTTTGGAGCATTGTATTATACTCAGACTCATCTTGATCAAAACATCAAGGCATCAAGTATTTACTTGGTTGCTCACCATACCCTGTTTTTAAAGTTCACTAACAGATCCATCGATTTCAAGATGTGACTGTGTCACAGAGAAAATCTATAAAATGTATAGGAGAGTATCTGGCCCTTCTCTAGACTCCCAATCCAGTCCCCCACCCACCCACAAACAGTCTGTGACAGCAAGAATGAAACTGAGGGGAAATAATGTTTCTCATGTTGTATGTATGTGGTGAACAACAATACCATTTTCTTCTTTCCTTGCAAGGCCTGGCACTTAAAACACCCGCTCTAAGAGATTTGTGTCTATAAAAAAATCAAGATTTATACAAAATGTCTTTCCAGAAACACACCTATTTACAAAATTCTGCATAAAAAAAAAACACATTTTACGTTCATAAATGGGTCTCTATTAAATGTAACTTTAAAATGGTACTTTTTCACATATTTACATTATTTTAGGCCACTGTACTACCAAAAATAAAAAGAAAAAACAAACAATAAACAAGCAGTAAAGGGACATCACATGTTACTTCTAGGACTACAGGGTATTGTGTTACTGTAAATAATTGAAGATCACACAGTGGTGTACACATTATCCTTAAACATTGTGAAGATGAGCATTGTGTAATAAACTATACCTTTACCCAATGACAAACAACACACGACAATAAAACAATGCTTGTTCAATATCTAAAGAATTAGGATTCTGTTTGTCACCAGTTTGTCATTGACTTAATTTGAACTTTATTCTTAACACTTTATGATAAAACTTAGTTACAGTATAATTCAGTTCAAAACAAACAAAATATGTTTAAAAAATGTCAAATCATGGTTAGAGTCATATTTGCATATGTTGTAGACATAATTTATTTCTGTAATGTAAGTGATAATGTACAAGACACCGGGAAGGCAAAAGTAAACTTTGAGGCTATTTTTGAGCGAAACAATGTTAATTTATCCAAATAAATCCAGATTGAAAAAAATATAATGTTTCAAAAGAACAGTCAATCTGCTCTAACCCTCAAAGCAAACAAATATGTCAGTCTACAGTCACGTCCATCTAAATATAATAATAGTGAATCTGCTCTCTTATCTGAAACAATGCCAACAAACTGGTGGCACATGTCCTGCTCTCGTTGATAAACTTCTTAATAACTTAAAATAATCTCAATGTTATCAACATGAAAAGTATGCCAGAGTAATTCTACTGTAAATACATGACAGTATCTATCTTGTTTCAAAATAAACACACACGACTAGACTATGGGACCCACTTAAGTACATGGAGATAAGATATTGAAACAGAAAACATGTGTGATGATTCATGTTGAAAACGATTTGGTACCAGTGTAATCTTGCCTGGTCTTTGAGGATGCCAGGTGATAGGAATGGTAAGTCATTAGTCCTCCTCCTGAAGACACCAGAGATGTTTTAGCGCCATCCCGTTGCGGTTGTAACAAGGGTAAAACTCTTTAGGAATTAAAAAAGCCTTTTTGTGAGTAGGAACAGTTTAAGATAAATATGTACTGTATTGCAATTACGTTTGTACAACAATTTGTAATGTAGCAGAATCATTACTTACTTTAAGTGTCCACTCTGTACCTCTCTTGTCTGTGCTGTTTTTTTTTTTAAAAGGTTTGGTTTTCCCATCATCGCAAGGCTGAGGAGAATAGGGACTGGAGCTGGTTTCCAAACTCTTTCCATTGTCCTAAAACAAGCTTTTATGGAGATGCACAGCACGTTGGAAATTACCTGCATCCCTTCTCATTCTGAGCACACGACTGATCCAGGCACCATGCCTAAGTGGCTATGAATGAATTCAGACTCAAACATGAATGTGGCAAACAATAAAACCATCCTTAGCTACATCCCTAGAATTCCACTGTCTCCGGGCGCAGAACTATCACTACAAATGTCATACCGTTAGGTGAACGCAAATCATTCCCTCCGAAGTCATCCAATTCTTCTGAGAGCACGGCCTTTAGGTGGGAGCAAAAGGCTCTGCTCCTTTGATAACATCTTAATTGCTTCCACACCTTTTTCTGCTCAAACAAATTTGATCTTGTTATTCTTTTTCACAAAGGGGAAAACTTGGAGTGAAAACCCTCGAGGCCGCTCAGACACAGAAGTGACCTGTCATTTTGAAACATAACCTTTTCGTTTTCTTTAAATTTATTTCAGTCATGATGACCTCTCACCGCAATTGAGTATGAGCTATTTGTTTTTCATTAATTCACATCCAGGGTGAGACATGTTCATTGCTAGTTTTTTCCCACCACAGTTGCATACCTGACTTTGCCTGTTCGGACACGCTTAAAGAAGTATAACAGGAGACACGTACTGGGACCTACATATGTAAGTGTTTTTTTTTATATAAACAGAAAGAGTGGACAACCTCAAAATAGCCATTAATGACACCGATCCTGCTACATGTGACAAAGTATCAGTAAAGGATACATGAAAAATATTAATATTTACCATAATATAGTATGTATTAACTAGATATTCAGTAGAAATATTAATATTTACCATAATATAGCATGTATTAAGTAGATATTCAGTAGAAAAGAAACAAAATGTTGAAGGAGCAGACACTGGTGAAAAGGAAGCTACTGTAGGTGACAGATAAAAAACAATAGCGCAGGTAAAACACATTGTTGTGAAAGGGAAGTGTATTTTGCTGTCATCACACTGTGCCTTTTTCTGTCTCTGAGCAAACCATGGAGGCTTCATTACAGGAATGGAGCCCATGAGTGACAGCCCTATTGCAGGGTCCTTTGTTTGTGTAGTATACCCTGTTTGCAACTCGTCTCCATTGTCAGAGTGAAGGCTTCTCTACGCCATAGGCTTTACCATCTTACAGTCTTCTCAGACACACAGTATAGCAAAACTTGGGTGAATTAAAATTTCTAGCTTGAAGCAGGAAGAGAAGACTACACAAACCCTCCAAAACCTGCCTTTGGCCTATCCGGAAACATAAAACATGTTTTCAACTACTGTGTCCAGGACAACCTTCTTTCATTTTTGTTCTTGTGTCACTATTTTGAACATCAAAAGTGTCTTTCAACATCAGACGGACAAGGTAGTAAAAGGTAGGCCAGAATTCTCCCCTACAGCAAGCATCCTAGACATAGTCATTGCCTTAGACCTTGTAGTAGATGTTGGCTGGGCTTTGCGCTGGCATCTCCTGGACTATATAAACCGGATGGCCGTATTCCCCGCTCACCTTCTCGTAATGGGGGCAGTAGTTGTTTTCTGTAGTCCGTAGCGGGATGATGATGTCACTGGGTTCAGAGCCGGCGTTCCCAGAGCACTTGGGGCTGGCCAGCGTGCTGAGTGACAGAGCGGTGGTCCGCTGCTGGGTGTGCTTGCGGTTCCTCTTCTTCAGCTTGATCAGCAGGACGATGAGGATGATGATGATCAGGAGGAAGATGACGCATCCCGCCCCGATGACTGCAAACAGCGCTGGCTTGGAGGCAAAGAAACCCTCCGCTGAGTTGGACGAGTCTGACTTGTTGTCCTGGTTCATGGTGTCTGTTGATGGGAGAAAAAAGGAATCAGTTAGCAGCAGGGAAAGAACGAGCGGTGGTCTGCTTGGCAGACTGTCAGACAAAGCTGTACTGTTGCTGATCATGATAGAGGTGCAACCCTGCGAGTGTGCAAATGAGTTCTCAAAGAGAAAAAAGGCTTCTTCCATTATTTCTCTGAATTGAGTGTGTAACTAGGGGCTTCCTGACTGTGTGGCCTTTGTGAGCATGTGGGGGTGTCAGTTTTAGACAGATGATAGCTCATTTCTTCTTGGCATGCATCTTGAGAGCGAGGGGAGGATTAAACTGTGTATGTTTAGCCATATGTTATAACTCCACATGAGGGGGTAAAGGAAGAGAAACTGTTTAAATGTATATTACCGGCTTGAGGGAAAAGAAAACACCAGTCTCTCATTAGACACAGAGGATGAGGACTGAGTCCAATTAGAGTGGCATGCCTATTTCCTGTGTGGTCCTGAAGCCTCCCTCCCTAACCCTCCCTCCCCTTCTTCACTATTTATACTCCACTGCATCCCAGCTCAGCCTGCCTGGAAGCACAGTTTCCACCGCTGTCTGTCTGCCTGGGAGCATAGCTTCCACTGCTGCCTGTCTTTCTGGGAGCATAGCTTCCACTGCTGCCTGTCTGTCTGGGAGCATAGCTTCCACTGCTGCCTGTCTGTCTGGGAGCACTGCTGCCTGGCTGCCTGGGAGCATAGCTTCCACTGCTGCCTGCCTGCCTGGGAGCACAGCTTTGAGGGCTGCCTGCCTGCCTGGGGGCATCGCTTCCACTGCTGACTGCCTGCCCAATGCTGCTGCCGCACTGTCAAACCGGAGGCTGCTAGCTACAGTGCCTTGCAAAAGTATTCATCCCCCTTGCCGTTTTTCCTATTTTGTTGCATTACAACCTGTAATTTAAATGGATTTTTATTTGGATTTCATGTAATGGACATACACAAAATAGTCCAAATTGGTGAAGTGAAATGAAACATTTTTAAAACTTAAAGTGGTGCGCGCATATGTATTCACTCTCTTTGCTATGAAGCCCCTAAATAAGATCTGGTGCAACCAATTACCTTCAGAAGTCATATAATTAGTTAAATAAAGTCCACCTGTGTGCAATCTAAGTGTCACATGATCTCAGTATATATACAGACCTGTTCCGAAAAGCCCCAGAGTCTGCAACACCACTAAGCAAGGGGCACCACCAAGCAAGCGGAACCATGAAGACCAAGAAGCTCTCCAAACAGGTCAGAGACAAAGTTGTGGAGAAGTACAGATCAGGGTTAGGTTATAAAAAAATATCTGAAACTTTGAACATCCCACAGAGCACCATTAAATCCATTATTAAAAAATGGAAAGAATATGGCACGACAACAAACCTGCCAAGAGAGGGCCGCCCACCAAAACTCACGGACCAGGCAAGGAGGGCATTAATCAGAAAGGCAACAAAGAGACCAAAGATAACCCTGAAGGAGCTGCAAAGCTCCACAGCGGAGATTGGAGTATCTGTCCATACGACCACTTTAAGCCTACACGCCACAGAGCTGGGCTTTACGGAAGAGTGACCAAAAAAAAGCCATTGTTTAAAGAAAAAAATAATCAAACACGTTTGGTGTTCGCCAAAAGGCATGTGGGAGACTCCACAAACATATGGAAGAAGGTACTCTGGTCAGATGAGACAAAAATGTTGCTTTTTGTCCATCAAGGAAAATGCTATGTCTGGCACAAACCCAACACCTCTCATCACCCCGAGAATAACCATCCCCACAATGAAGCATGGTGATGGCAGCATCATGCTGTGGGGATGTTTTAAAAAAAAAAATAATCGGCATGGAATGAGAAACTGGTCAGAAATGAAGGAATAATGGATGGCGCTAAATACAGGGAAATTCTTGAGGGAAACCTGTTTCAGTCTTCCAGAGATTATTCACCTTCCAGCAGGACAATGACCCTAAGCATACTGATAAAGCAACACTTGAGTGGTTTAAGGGGAAACATTTAAATGTCTTGGAATGGCCTAGTCAAAGCCCAGACCTCAATCCAATTGAGAATCTGTGGTATGACTTAAAGATTGCTGTACACCAGAGGAACCCATCCAACTTGAAGGAGTTGGAGCAGTTTTGCCTTGAAGAATGGGCAAAAATCCCAGTGGCTAGATTTGCCAAGCTTATAGAAACATACCCCAAGAGACTTGCAGCTGTAATTGCTGCAAAAGGTGGCTCTACAAAGTATTGACTTGGGGGGGGGGGGGGGGGTAGTTATGCACGCTCAAGTTTTCAGATTTTTTGGTTTATTTCTTGTTTGTTTCACAAAAAAATATGTTGCATCTTCAAAGTGGTAGGCATGTTGTGGAAATCGAATGATACAAACCCCCCAAAATAATCCATTTTAATTCCAGGTTGTAAGGCAACAAAATAGGAAAAATGCCAAGGGGGGTGAATACTTGCGTAAGCCACTGTACGTTTACACTGGGGATGGAGGGATGGATTCCACAGTGAACCAAATCTCAGCTCTTATTATTTGTTCATTTATTTTGCAGGGTAAGATGACCTTGATGAAAGAGGAAGGAAATCCCATTTCAAAGTTGGGAGATGGAAAACAACAGACTATTGATCGTACATGAGACCATAGAGCCCAATGTGTGTGTTGAAGGCAATGGAAGTCTGTCAGTCCCCACTGCTTTTATTTTCCTGCTTGTCAAAAATATGTTGAGTGAACAAAAGACTTGTTTGTTCTCGCTCACATTAATGAAGACCACCTGCCAGTTAATAAGAGGACGTTATTGTGACACGGAACATTGGCTTTCCTCAAGATCGTCTGAATGATTATGAAACACTAGAATTATTCAAATTACTTCTGGGTGAACAAATTTTCACATTTGCACCTAACTGTAGGCCCATGCCAACACTTCAGAATGTTCTGAATAATTTATAGAAATCTATTCTGGCTATCTCTCTACCCAGTTTAATTTAGATGTTGAGCATGAATGACTGTACAGAACGTGTTATTTATCATGTGTTTTCCTCATTCTACGGAGACCGCTTCTGCTTCCAAAGAGCTTAATAGCTCAGGAAAAATGTGCATACAAATTAAAGAGGTTTAACCTCTTTGTATTACAGAGAAAACAACATTTTACATTTATATCGATTGAATGATTGGCAGAAGGAAGCAGTTTCCCTTGTTAAAAGCATTTTTCTGAATGCTTAATCCCCTCCTGTACTCCCTGTTCACCCACGACTGTGTGGCCGCACACGACTCCAACACCATCCTTAAGTTTGCTGATGACCAGATGGTGGTAGGCCTGATCACCGACGACGATGAGACAGCCTATAGGGAGGAAGTCAGTTACCTGGCAGTGTGGTGCCAGGACAACCACCTCTCCCTCAACGTTAGCAGGGCAAAGGAGCTGATCGTGGACTACAGGAAATGGAGATCAGAGCACGCCCCCATCCACATCAACGGGGCTGTAGTGGAGCGGGTCGAGAGCTTCAAGTTCCTCAGTGTCCACATCATTAAGGAATTAACATGGTCAACACTCACCAACACAGTCGTGAAGAAGGCATGACAACGCCTCTACCCCCTCAGGAGGCTGAAAATATTTGGCATGGGCCCTCAGATCCTCAAAAAGGTATACAGCTACACCATTAAGAGCATCTTGACTGGCTGCATCACCGCTTGGTATGGCAACTGTTTGGCATCTGACCACAAGGCGCTAAAGAGGGTGGTGCAGACGGCCCAGTACATCACTAGGGCCGAGCTCCCTGCCATCCAGGACCTCAATACCAGGTGGTGTCAGAGGAAGGCCCGGAAAATTGTCAAAGACCCAAGCCACCCAAGCCATAGACTGTTCACTCTGCTACAGCACGGCAAGCGGTACCGGAGCGCCAAGTCTGGAACCAAAAGGCTCCTGAACAGCTTCTACCCCCAAGCCATAAGACTGCTGAACATTTAATCAAATGGCCACCGGACTATTACATTGCAAAAAAGGGTCACTGACTCTCTTACACTGAATCTATGCACAATCACTGGACTCACACACTCAGACATTATTACACTGACACTCCAACACACACTACATATGCTCACACCCACACACACGCACACTGACGCCACACACAATTTCACATGCTTCACATACACTGCTGCTACTCTGATTATTATCTATCCTGATTGCCTAGTCACTTTTACCCCTACCTACTGTACATATTACCTCAACTACTTCGTACCCCTGCACATTGACTCGGTACAGGTACTCCTTGTATAAAGCCTCGTTATTTATTATGTTACTATTTCTTACTTTTTAACTGTGCATTGTTGGGAAAGGGCTCGTAAGCATTTCATGGTAAAGTCTACCCCTTTTAACACGGGTCGTATAAAGGGGACCAAGGCGCAGCATGTAGAGTGCTCATATTTTATTAATGATAACACTTAAACAGAAAATAACAAAAATGACAGCCAACAGTTCCGTCAGGTAACTAACATACAAAACGGAAAACAACTACTCACAAAACCCCATAGACAAACCCCAACTTAAATATGATCTCCAATTAGAGACAACACGAACCAGCTGCCTCTAATTGGAGATCATCAAAACTCAACCTAGAACTAGAAAAACAAGAACAAAACATAGAAACAAAAAACATAGACTGCCCACCCATATCACACCCTGACCTAAATAAACAGAAAAACACAGCTCTCCTAGGTCAGAGCGTGACAGTACCCCCCCCCCCCCCAAAGGTGCGGACTCCCAGCCGCAAACCTGAACCTATTGGGGAGGGTCCGGGTGGGCATCCATACTTGGCGGTGGCTCTGGTTCCGGGCGTAGAGCCCCCACCGCCCGCTGATCCCCCCGCTTCTGTGTGTCCGGAGGAACCAGACCGTGGATCATCGCCGGTGGCTTTAGACCGCCAACCGCCGTTGAAGACTCCGGGCTGCAGACCGCCGTTGAAGACTCCGGGCAGGGGAGCGTCGCTGGAGGCTCCGGGCAGGGGAGCGTCGCTGGAGGCTCCGGACTGAGGAGCGTCGCTGGAGGCTCCGGACTGAGGAGCGTCGCTGGAGGCTCCGGACTGAGGAGTGTCGCTGGAGGCTCCGGACTGGGAAGCGTCATTATCGGTTCCGGACTAGTGACCGCTGCTGCTGGCTCCATGCCATGGATCATCTCTACAGGTTCCGCGCCATGGATCATCACAGGAGGCTTCTTACCAAGGATGATCTCTACAGGTGCCGGGCCATGGATTATTCCTACAGGCTTCGTGCCAGGGTTTATCCCTACAGGCTCCGGACCATGTATAACCCCTTCAGGCTTTTTGCCAAGGATTATTTCAACAGGCTCCAGGCCATGGATCATCACTAGAGGCTTCGTGCCATGGATCATCTCTATAGGCTTCGCACCATCGCTTATCACTGGAGGCTTAGATCGTGGAGCTGAAACAGGTCTCACCGGACTAGGAAGACGCACTGAGGACCGAGTGCTCAATGCAGGCACCGGCCATACTGGGCTATGGAGGCGAACTGGAGGGAGAGTGCGAGGAGCAGGCCCAGAACGTACTGGATTATGGAGGCGCACTGGAGGGAGAGCGTGATAGGCAGGCACATGCTCACCACAATAAGCATGGGGAGTTGGCTCAGGTCTCAGTCCTGGCCCAGCCAAACTACCTGTGTGCCCCCCCAAAAAAATGTTTTGGGGCTGCCTCTCGTTCTTCCCCGGTAGGCTCCGATACCTCTCTATTACTTGGCCCCAAGTCCAGTTTCTCCTTTCCGTCCACTCCTTGTGTGACCAGGTGTCCATTTCTGCCTGGGCACGCCGCTTGATCCAATCATGGTGGGTAGTTCTGTAACACGGGTCGTATAAAGGGGACCAAGGCGCGGCGTGTAGAGTGCTCATATTTTATTAATGATAATACTTAAACAGAAAATAACAAAAACGACAGCCAACAGTTCCGTCAGGTAACTAACATACAAAACGGAAAACAACTACTCACAAAACTCCATAGACAAACCCCAACTTAAATATGATCTCCAATTAGAGACAACACGAACCAGCTGCCTCTAATTGGAGATCATCAAAACTCAACCTAGAACTACAAAAACAAGAACAAAACATAGAAACAAAAAACATAGACTGCCCACCCATATCACACCCTGACCTAAATAAACAGAAAAACAGCTCTCCTAGGTCAGAGCGTGACACACCTGTTGTATGTGGTGCATGTGACAAATAAAATTGGATTGGATTTACCTATGATATCTGTGCTCCTCTGTCAAAGCAGGGCGATGCTTCAACACAACAAAGGCAAAGCATTGTAACGAATATCTCACAGTATCTTTTAACTTTATAGCAGAGGGATAAACCTCCCAAAAGTATCCCTAAATGTTTAAATGACGAAGTATTTGTAAGTTGAAACGTATCATTTTGGTTCTGTTGGCAGCTCTGACAATAAACCCATGCATATTTTGTCTGCTGTCCTGATTGGCTTTGGATCAGTTGTGTGCGTTTGGCCGCGTTCAGCTGTGGAGCTGTGCAGACAGGCATGATAAACCATCGACCTTTATTACATTCCTCTTCACCCGAGGTATGAGAGCTCTCGGGTAAGTCAGACTCAACAGGTTGTTATGGCGGCGCTCTTCTTCCTTCTATGCAGTTAAAGGAATAGGACAGAAACAAAAGTTCAAAGAAACACACATCAAGAAAAATGTCTGCCAAACCTTCACATTGAAAGAAAACCGCACTGTGGGAGACTTGGCAACTGTCCATGACGAGAGGGAAGGCCACTTTTTCCAGAACATCTGATTTTATTTTGTCCTGCAGCAGAGCCAGAACCCTTGGGCCCAAATGACTTTCTAAACCTATATAAACTTCAGCATTTTCTGCTTCCCCGTAAAAAAATACCATTCTGGTGACTGAAACCCTAGCAAAATAAATACAAATGGATCTATCCAATGCGCAGAAATCCTGCTCTTTATCTGTGGCTAGATCTCAGCCTAACAGCTAGGATTTTAATTTTTCATTGCCACACTTGAGCACCGTGTCTATCCACATTACTACTCAGCATAATTAAAAAAGTGGATCAGTGTAACTTTCTCAAACCAAAAGGGAAAAATATAATGTGTGTGTGTGTGTGTGTGTGTGTGTGTGTGTGTGTATGTATCCACAAACATTGTAAACAAACAAAATATTTGACCAACTGGGGACATTTTGTTAGTCCCCACAAGGTCAAATGCTATTTCTAGTGGGTTTAGGGTTAAGGTTAGAATTAGGGTTAGGTGCTAGGGTTAGGTTAAAGGTTAGGGTTAAGGTTAGGGTTAAGGTTAGGGGTTAGGGAAAATAGGATTTTGAATGGGACTGAATTGGGTTTCCCCACAAGCTTAGTTATACAATACTGTGTGTGTGTGTGTGTGTGTGTGTGTGTGTGTGTGTGTGTGTGTGTGTGTGTGTGTGTGTGTGTGTGTGGCGGATGTGGGGGAGCATTGTACAGAGAACAATGGTTTCACAGAGTGGGATACAGTATTGGAAGCAAAACCATGACCTTTTGGCATTGAAGGTTACAGTCAAATCTTGAACACTGATAATAAGGACTAGAGCACAAAACCGGGAAACAGGGGTCATACTGTGGCAAATACTCCTTTTCCCACAAGTCTGAGCATCCTCACCTTTGTTGCCCGACTCCACGGCCCCACCACTGCCCCCCTTCTTATTTGGTTTGGTGGTTGTCTCCTTCACAACGTTTTCCTCTTGGCTGGGCTTCTCTGTTATCACTGGGTCCGGTACAACTGTGTTCGGGTCTGCAATTTGGACGAAGAACGTTAACAAAGTTAGATTCCAATGTGAATATTGTAAATGCTGTTGGTCCTTTTAGTATCATTTTCCAATAAAGATTTGAAATGGGGTGTGGAATGGGAGCCATAGTAATCAGTTCCTTTGACCCCAATTTTATGTCCTAATTAAAGCCAATGAATATAAAGTCTGAGGCATGCATGACAGTGTCTGCTATAACCTGCCAAATGAAGCTATAAAAAAGGCATTAGTCATTTTTTGCGGTAACACTTCACTTGACATATAGCGTCATAACACGTTATGACACGATCATAACCATGTCATAATATGTCATAACAGCTGACAACCTGTTATAATATGGTCATAACACTGTCACGACACATATTTAGACCTGTTGTGACATACAGTATATTGTGTTATTTTATGGCTGGTTATGACGCCTACATAAGAGTATCAAAACCCCAAAAACCTACCACACAAGGCAAAATATTCCATTACACCATAGCCTACGTGTCAACTGTATGTTTGTTTGTTTTTTATTGACCATATTAAATTATTATATTAATTGCACACATATTGATGTCAGACACGCACCTACCCCAATGCTCTGTTGCTGATGACTGGGATGAATGCAGGAGCAGATTTCAGGAGCAGGACAAGACACCCTCTTTTTGACTGATATAACGGCATGCACGTGATAGGCCTATCTGGCTTATATGATTATGATGGTCATAATGCTTCTTGAAAGTGTCATAAAGTGTATTTTCTTAGTCCAAGTGAAGTGACACAGGATGGTCATAATGTTTCTTGACAGTGTCATAAAGTGTATTTTCTTAGTCCAAATAAAGTGACAAAGGATGGTCATAATGCTTTATGAGAGTGTCATATTTTCTATAAGTTATTTAAAATATGATGGAAAAAAACATGACTGTAAAGAATTCATTACAAACAAAGGATTTTATAAACAAACTTTCAAACAAAAGGAAACTTCTTAGCAGGGAAAACAATTATCTGAATAAATCATTTGAATAAATGTAGGTGTCATAACCAGCCATAAAATAATGTAATATACTGTATGTCACAACAGGTGTAAATATGGGTTATGACCATATTATGACATGTTATGTCAAGTTATGTCAGCTGTTGTGACATATTATGACATGGTTATGAGCGGTGTCAAGTAAAGTGTTACCCTTTTTGCATTGTTCCCCTGAGTGCCATCAATGTAAAAGCATAATGAGAGTAGTCTGAATACTCTGGCATTAAGGGAGATTCCATCGACTGGAAAATCATTAAAGTGTACATCAGAGGCTGGTGGTAGGAGTTAAAGGAGGACAGGCTCATTGTAATGGCTGAAATGGAATACATGGAACAGAGTCAATCCAATAAATAGAACAGAGTTTCCATATGCTTGATGTGTTTGATACCATTCCATTTATTCCATTCTAGTCTTTACAATCAGACTTTACTCCTCCCACCAGCATTCCTCTGGTGTACATATGCTGTTTTACTGCCCCTCCTCCCAAGAGAACTATGTGATCTTGGAATTATTTTACTTTAATAGTTTGTAGAAAATATTCTAAACTAAATCAAGGAAACAAGTAGCACTTAAATGTCCAATTGTTCTATTGTTAGAATGGCATTTTTAAGAGCCCTGATGGAGGTCTAGCAGGGCCTAAAATAGTGTATAAGAGATCATACAAAATATTTTGCCGTGACTCATGTGGATGATGTTAAAAATATTTGTTAGTCTGATGTGATTAATAAGGAGCATCCAGACGCTGCACTTGATGCATTTATGAAATTGCTTCTTCCAATTATTGATAAACATGCACCTTTTAAGAAACTGACTGTTAGAACTGTTAAGGCTGCATAGATTGATGAGGAATTGAAAAACTGTATGGTTGAAATAGATGGGGCAAAAGGAGTGACTAATAAGTCTGGCTGCACACCTGACTGACTGACTTACTGCAAATTGAGAAATTATGTGACTAAACTCAACAAAAAGAAGAAACTGTATTGTGAAGCCAAGATCAATGATATAAAGAATTATGCAAAAAAACTTGATTACTTTAAATGAAATTATGGGCAGAAAGAAATTTAATTCCATCTTTCATCGAATCAGATGTCTTATTCATCACAAAACCATTTGATGTTGCTAATTATTTTAATGATTACTTAATTGGCAGACGTGGGAAAACTTAGTCAGGAAATGCCAACAACAAACTGTGAGCCATCGTACTCATGCATTAAAAAAATACAAAATAATGAAAGAAAAGCATTTCAAGTTTAAATTTTGTAAAGTTAGTGTGGGAGAGGTGGGAAAATTATTGTTATCTAATCAATAATGACAAACCTACTGGCATTGACAATTTATATGGAAAGCTACAAAGGAAGGTAGCTGACTCTAAAGCCACTCCTATCTGTCATATCTTTAATCTGAGCCTAGAGGAAAGTCTTTGTCCTCAAGCCTGGAGGGAAACGAAAGTCATTCCACTACCCAAGTGGTAAAGTGGTAAAGCGGCCTTTACTGGTTCTAACAGCAGACCTATCAGCTTACTGCCAGATCTTGGCAAACTGTTGGGAAAAAATGGTGTTTGACCAAGTACAATGCTATTTCTCTGTAAATAAATGAACAACAGACTTTCAGCATGCTTATAAAAAAGGGCACTCAACATGTACTGCACTGACACAAATGACTCATGATTAGTTGAAAGAAATGAATAAGAAGAAGATTGTGGGAGCTGTACTGTTAGATTTCAGTGTAGCCTTTGATATTATCCTGTTGGGGCTAGCGGGCAGTATTTTCACGGCTGGATAAAAAAACGTACCCGATTTAATCTGGTTACTAATCCTACCCAGTAACTAGAATATGCATATACTTATTATATATGGATAGAAAACACCCTAAAGTTTCTAAAACTGTTTGAATGGTGTCTGTGAGTATAACAGAACTCATTTGGCAGGCAAAACCCTGAGACATTTTCTGACAGGAAGTGGATACCTGATGTGTTGAATTACCTTTAAGCCTATGCCATTGAAACACACAGGGGTTGATTAATGTTTTGGCACTTCCTATTGCTTCCACTAGATGTCACCAGCCTTTACAAAGTGTTTTGAGTCTTTTACTGTGAGATCTGACCGAACAAGAGCCATGGAACGGTGATGGCCGATTAGACTCTGGCGCGCGAGTTCATGTTGGGTACCCTCGTTCCAATACGTT
This sequence comes from Salmo salar, assembly GCF_965601325.2. Lineage (NCBI taxonomy): Eukaryota > Metazoa > Chordata > Actinopteri > Salmoniformes > Salmonidae > Salmo > Salmo salar. The sequence goes on from NC_138303.1 coordinate 88,274,098, forward strand.
ATAAAAGAGAATGCATTCGTCCACCTTGAATATTATTCATGTTCTGGTTAAAAAAGGCACTAATGATTTATGCTATACAACGTTTGACATGTTTGAACGAACGTAAATATATTTTTTCCCCTCGTTCATGACGAGAAGTCCGGCTGGCTTAGATCATGTGCTAACAACACGGATCTTTTTGGATATAAATGATGAGCTTTTTTGAACAAAACTACATTCGTTATGGACCTGGGATTCCGGGAAGTGACATCTGATGAAGAGAATCAAAGGTAATGGATTATTTACATAGTATTTTCGATTTTAGATCTCTCCAACATGGCCGTTTGTATAGCAAAGCATATTTTTCTGGGCGCAGTGCTCAGATTATTGCAAAGTGTGATTTCCCAGTAAGGTTATTTTTAAATCTGGCAAGTTGATTGCGTTCAAGAGATGTAAATCTATAATTCTTTACATGACAATATAATATTTTACCAATGTTTTCTAATTTTAATTATTTAATTTGTGGTGCTGACTTGACTGCCGGTTATTGGAGGGAAACGATTTCCTCAACATCAATGCCATAGTAAAACGCTGTTTTTGGATATAAATATGAACTTGATAGAACTAAAAATGCATGCATTGTCTAACATAATGTCCTAGGAGTGTCATCTGATGGAGATTGTAAAAGGTTAGTGCATCATTTTAGCTGGTTTTATGGTTTGGTGACGCCTGTCTTTGAATTGACAAAACATTACACACAGCTATTGTCAATGTACTCTCCTAACATAATCTAACTTTATGCTTTCGCCGTAAAACCTTTTTGAAATCGGACAACGTGGTTAGATTAAGGAGATGTTTATCTTTCAAAGGGTGTAAGATAGTTGTATGTTTGAAAAATTTGAATTTTGACATTTATTTGGTTTCAAATTTGCCGCTCTTGAAATGCACCTGCTGTTGATAGGGTGCACCACGGGTGGGACGCTAGCGTCCCACATAGCCCCAAGAAGTTATTGATCATAACCTGTTGTTGAGAACTTTTGTGTTATGGCTTTTCAAATTTTCAAATCGGAGGGCCTCTGGCAGTCTCTATGGGGGTACCACAGGGTTCAATTCTTGGGCCAACTCTTTTCTCTGTATACATAAATGATGTCGCTCTTGCTGCTGGTGAATCTCTGATCCACCTCTACGCAGACGACACCATTCTGTACACTTCTGGCCCTTCTTTGGACACTGTGTTAACAACCCTCCAGACGAGCTTCAATGCCATTCAACTCTCCTTCCGTGGTCTCTAACTGCTCCTAAACACAAGTAAAACTAAATGCATGCTCTTCAACCGATCGCTGCCTGCACCTGCCCGCCTGTCCAGCATCACTTCTCTGGACGGTTCTAACTTAGAATTTGTGGACAACTACAAATACCTAGGTGTCTGGTTAGACTGTAAACTCTCCTTCCAGACTCACATCAATCATCTCCAATCCAAAGTGAAATCTCGAATTGGCTTCCTATTTCGCAACAAAGCATCCTTCACTCATGCTGCCAAACATACCCTCGTAAAACTGACCATCCTACCAATCCTCGACTTCGGCGATGTCATTTACAAAATAGCTTCCAATACCCTACTCAACAAGCTGGATGCAGTCTATCACAGTGCCATCCGTTTTGTCACCAAAGCCCCATATACTACCCACCACTGCGACCTGTACGCTCTCGTTGGCTGGCCTTCGCTTCATAATCGTCGCCAAACACATTGGCTCCAGGTCATCTACAAGACCCTGCTAGGTAAAGTCCCCCCTTATCTCCGCTCACTGGTCACCATAGCAGCACCCACCTGTAGCACGCGCTCCAGCAGGTATATCTCTCTGGTCACCCCTAAAGCCAACTCCTCCTTTGGTCGTCTCTCCTTCCAGTTCTCTGCTGCCAATGACTGGAACGAACTACAAAAATCTCTGAAACTGGAAACACTTATCTCCCTCACTAGCTTTAAGCACCAGCTGTCAGAGCAGCTCACAGATCACTGCACCTGTACATAGCCCATCTATAATTTAGCCCAAACTACTACCTCTTCCCCTACTGTATTTATTTATTTTATTTATTTTGCTCCTTTGCACCATATTATTTATATTTTATCTCTGAACTTTCTTCAAACTACAAATCTACCATTCCAGTGTTTTTCTTGCTATACTTTATTTACTTTGCCACCATGGCATTTTTTAGCCTTTACCTCCCTTATCTCACATCATTTGCTCACATTGTATATAGTCTTATTTTTTTTCTACTGCATCATTGATTGTATGTTGTTTTACTCCATGTGTAACTCTGTGTTTTTGTATGTTGTCGAACTGCTTTGCTTTATCTTGGCCAGGTCGCAATTGTAAATGAGAACTTGTTCTCAACTTGCCTACCTGGTTAAATAAAGGTGAAATAAATAAATAAATTTAAAAAAAACTGCCATATTGTGGATTCAGAGCTATCTATCTAATAGAACTCAGTGGGTTTTCTTTAATGGAAGCTTCTCCAATGTCAAACATGTAATGTGTGGTGTACCGCAGGGCAGCTCTGTAGGCCCTCTACTATTTTTTGAACAAGTTGAGGAGACTAAATTACTTGGTGTTACCTTAGATTGTAAACTGTCATGGTCGAAACATATAGATTCAATGGTTGTCAAGGTGGGGAGAGGTTTGTCCATAATAAAGAGATCCTCTGCTTTTTTGACACCACACTCAACAAAGCAAGTCCTGCAGGGCTAATATTAAATACTATGCATGCCAGTCTCTCTTGGCTAAAAGTTGAGGAAAGACTGACTGCGTCACTTCTTGTTTTTATAGAAACATTAATGTGTTGGAAATTCCAAATTGTTTGCATAGTCAACTTACATACAGCACTGACACACACACTTACCCCGCCAGACATGCCACCAGGGTTATTTTCACATTCTCCAGGTCCATAACAAATTCAAGGAAACGTACAGTACTATACAGAGCCATGAGTGCATGGAACTTCCTTCCATCTTATATAGCACAAGTGAAAAGCAAACCTGGTTTCAAAAAACAAATATAGCAACACCTCATGGCACAACGCCTCTGCCCCATGTGGCCTACTTGTTGTGTGTATGTACCAACATGTATGTGTAATTGATAGATGCACACACACACACTACATGTTCTAGTTTTCAAATGTATGTAAAGTCTTTTGTCTCTAATGTCTTTTTCGTTATGTGTCGGACGCCAGTAAGACTAACTGTCACCATTGGTGTCGGCTAATGGGGATCGTAATAAATTTAAACATAAAAAAGTATATTTAAATGCAAGGTGTTCACATTTATTTAACTAGGCAAGTCAGTTAAGAACAAATTCTTATTTACAATTATATCTTTTTTTAAATTTAACTAGGCAAGTCTACCGGGGAACAGTGGGTTAACCGCCTTGTTCAGGGGCAGAATGACAGATTTTTACCTTGTCAGCTCGGGGATTCGATCCAGCAATCTTTCCGTTACTGGCCCAACGCTCTAACCACTAGGCTACTTGCCGCCCCAAAATGGTGTGGCACCATATCTCCACCCCCAAAACAATATCACACATCTTAACATGACAGCCTGTTTAAAAAATACATTTTACATCCATAGCTATAAATATGACCAGAACGTTGTGTGCCTCTTTGGATGTTAACACAATATTTATAAAGGCATACTGATATTCATTTAAACAGCTCATTTTAAACCAGTTCATATTGCTGTGTGCTATGTCCTCAACTGGTTTTGCCTTGGGACCCAACTTGAACCAGGTTGTCTCAGTCGCAATCCAATATTTGTATCACCATTTTTTTCCCTAAAATGTAATCTGGAAAACTATTTTTTATACTATATTGATAGTAAATGTACCAATTATATGACAAGGGAACAACAGTCCCTACTTTTTCATTGTCAATAATTCCATTTTGCCCATATTCTTGATGAAGAATGTTAAGCCCTCTGGCTTGAGACCACAAAAATCAACCAAATCTGCGAAATAGCGCTGCTAATAACTATATTGAAAATACTGTGATTGAAGAAAAATAGTTCAGAGGTTAAATTATTAACAAATATAGGTTCATTATAATTTCTACACACTTTCTACCTGGTTTTAGTCGCTACCCATTCAAAACCTAATTTGGGTCGATACCCACCAGTTGAGAATCACTGATCGAAATGGCACCCTCAGTTTTCTCAGTCTGATTACAGTTAAGAGAACTATTGTGCCAGAAGCATTGGTGGTGTGATGTCTGCTACTGCTGGTTCTGAATGTGCAGCACAACATATGGGGCTGTCAACAACAACTGAAGAATCTCCACCCCCAAAACAATATCACACATCTTAAAATGACAGCCTGTTTAAAAAATTAATTTCACATCCATAGCTATAAATATCAAAGTGGTCAATTCAGCAGTTTCAAACATCGACAGGCCTTGCTCTTGCTCATTATACTAACATTGTAAAAGCTTTGGTTAGAGATGAGAGAGAGGCCATCAAAGCCATCAGCCTCCATTTAAACTAACCAGCATACAGTGCCACACCATCTAATTTCATGGGTTAATTGTCATCTGATAATTACATAAAATTCCATGTTCACACACAAATCAATAAATTGCAGTAATACAAGAGTGGCTCAGTATGAGGAAGTGCATCAGCTGATTCTGACACAGTCTGTTGTTACATGGAAAAGTCTAAACGGGATCCTTGGGACGTCCCAACTCTGAAGTCATCCCATTGAAGTTGACATTACAAATGGTTAAGGTAAGGGTTAAAGTTAGGGTTAAGTAAGATATATGGTTAGGGTTAAGGTTAGGTTTAGGGTAGGGACGTCTCAAGGATTCCGGATAGCACTAACTGTCGTTACATATTCAGATATTAGTCATATAATCTTCTCCAATCATTGACATTTTGGTTGAAAAATGCATTTTGTTAGAGACAAAGTTCTCTCCATGAAAAATATATGCGTACCATTATTTTTACCAAGGGATTAGTACCGTGCTGTATATCGTCTTCTAATAATATGTTGTGTTGTTTTGTTCATTGTTTTGTGTGTTGTTTACAATCTTACTTTAGTGACCGTTGTCCTGGATGAGTCAGTGTAATAAAAACAAAGGAACGATACTATTTCCTCATTACTTCATTGTATGTGATTTGTTTCTCTGTGTCCACATTATTTGTGGCAAGAGAGTTTCTATGACTCACTGGTTGAAAATAAGACCCGATCCTTCAGCAAACACACAGCTGAATGTACTATGACCTAGCGTCAGTAACGTCATTGCTCCAAACCATAGAAAAATAAACTGTTGCATTCCAACCGTAACAGCCTGCACAAGACAGCAATGTTAATGACATAGCCTATATAATCGTTTGACTGTTTCCTAGCTCCTATCATAGTGGTTACCGTGTATTAAACACAGCTTTACGCAAACAAGTCTTGAGAAAGACAAAAGGAATGTCAAGCCAATGATGATAATTGTTATCTCAAGTCAGCTATAAAAATAATCCCCAGCCTATGCGGTAACAGCCCATATGTGTAGAATCAGAGTCTTATCGGCCGACCCTCTCTTTATGGTTTGTTTGTTTTGGATGTGACGGGGACTAGGGCAGGGTTTTAGACCGACCTTGACACTCCTAGCTTGACGCCAGACCCAGATGAGTGGGCCAATATACCAGTGAGGGGTTAAGGAGAGGGAGAGTGCATGTGATGATTGATGGTATCTATATGGAGACCTCCGTTTTTTTTCCAATGGTCTCATCTGTTTTACACAGCTGATAGTGCATGCGGTATATGTCTTTAATCCTTCATCACATTGATTTCTGCTGAAATGGTTTGTGTTGGCCTCGTAATCCACTGTCAGTGTAGTAATTTATTGAGACAAATGCATATACATGTTGCACAGAGTTATTTATAAAAGCTAGTGGGGGCATGCCATGGCAGATTAGACAACCTACATCACATCAATGTAGAATGCCTGGGAACTCTTGCCCCACTTATCTCAATGCATTGACATTCTGTTAAGGAGCACTCGGAGGCTGCTGCCTCATTTGGATAACAATGTCAACACTTATTTGAGTTTGTGACACTGTGTGAGAGACGAGGTTTAAATATGTTAAAGAGAGTGACAGTGTGTGAGAAACCTGGACACTTCAGGCAAAGCAATCTCATTCATGTTAGACCGACAGGCTGTCTAAGTAATAGGACAACAGGTAGCCTGTAACATGCTCTCTGAGAATGTCCTGAATATTTTCCACAGCTTTCATTTTCTCATTGTGTGAGTGTTCTTTTGGTATGTGTGAGAAAGTGTTCAGTGTGTCTCTGTCTGTATTTGCACAAGAGCTTTTCTTTTTTTTCATCTTTCCCTTCTCAAAAAAGAAAAGTAAAGAATGGAGTGACATGTGATGTCTGAGGCCCTTATTTTATGAGAGATGAAGTCACTAGATGACTCTCCACACACTGTGAGTAGCGGAGTGGAGTATCCCACTGTAAAAACCAATGCCTGGTTGTCTGGCTATATGAACAATAGTTCATGAAATGCTCCTCGTAATGACATTCCCCGTACAAAGCTTTCATTATCACTCATCCATAGTTATATCCTGCCTGGCTCTATTGTGACTGCCTTTTACTGTTTTTCTGGTGTTCCAGCCAGTCCACAGAGACGCTTACTTACCCTGGCCCACTTTCATGACGATCTTCATAGAGAGGGTGTTGCAGACCCCTCCTTCCCTGTTCTCCAGGCCCTCCAGGGTCCCATTGGAAGTGGCTGTGATGAGAGACAGGAAACAGCATTGGAACATAAATAATAATTACAGACACTCAGAATTAATGTACGGCTTGATTGTTCATTCATGAAGGGATCTCTATAAATCTATATATATGGCTATATCACCGCACACTGATGGATGCAATTATTTAATAGATAATTCAGAAAACTACACAATGGTTGCTGTCCATGCCTCATAAGATATCATCTAACCACTTGTGCTGAGAAAACACTTTTCTAACCCCATAATGTAGATACAGGTATAAACCTGTTGATGCTTACAACAGGTTTTCATCTTTTAACTGCACACTGGTAATGTCCGCTCGGGTTGTAGTTTGAGCACCACATAAATACAAGGCTCTTTATACATTCTTCTTGTGGGCGCTGTGTATATCTGTACACGAGGAAGGAAATGGATGATGAAAATGGATGATGAAAAGCCCTTGAGTGGGCTCTCCTCTTACTAAGACATGGCTGTGATAGTAATCTGATCCCAGGGGAATGTGGTGCTTTCAAAACACTGCTGAAATCATACATGTGGAGAGAGGAAGGTGTACACACTGCACAGTCCAACATTTTTATGTGTGGTAATCACATTTTTACCCACCTTCCCCCCTGACTCTCTACCCCTCCTCTTCAAAGCTTAAAGAGGTTTTTGTTCTTTCCTTTTTGCTGAAGAAATGTACCAAACATTTGGCAAGGCAAGTTATGCCAGAAGCAATTATGGCGAGCTGCAAATGCCAGGGGCTTAGCTTTCTCTTTCGGCATGCCCTGTAATTAGAGACTGGGTGGCACAGTGGCCTGCAGCCCTTATCTCTGAGGGGCTTTCCTTCAAATCAATACCCACTGAGGGGAGCTGAGGAGGCCAGGGGAAAGGGGAAGCCAATAGGGTCTCTGTCTCCCTGTGTTGCTCCTGTCAGCTCTGCTTCCCAAGGACTTAAGTCACAGAAACGGGGCGCAATTGGAACTCTCTAGTCTAAGTTGGGACAGAAAAGACCAAGGAGTGTGAATATGGATCGGGTTCTGGATAATTCTCTCAGCCCATAGATACAAGGGGGCGGTTTCCATGCCAGTGAAAGCCGGTGCCCCGCCCTGCCCCGTTTGATTCTTTTCAGACCTGCTCCGTGGGTATTTTCACCTCCAGAAACCTCCGCTTTTTTCTCCATCTGCTCCATTCTCCTCCTCACAAGGCACTAAAGGAACGGCCACCTTATTAGCTGGTCCAGATTCCCCCCTCATTAAGAGTCATGAATGAGTTGCCATGTAGGAGAGTGTTTGACTAATAAGGTCCCTCTCCAGGAGAATCAAAGCCCCTCTCAGTGAAGCCCAGTCACAATGGCGGTGGGCCGGTGAGAATGGGGCATGTGGCGCTGCTCCAGCAGAGGTATCCCACCACACCACTGGCTCAAATCACCAACTGCTCAACAACACAGAATGGGAGGCCTGTGAACCCGATTTCTCTCTTTCTTTCCCACATTTAGTTTTTCATTCTTCAAGGATGCAATTAGAAGACAGAGGACAAACCAAACTGGGTTCATTACAAACATTTTGGATTAGCAAATCATTCTTATGGCGTAGCCAGATAGAACAAAAGGAGAATGAGTTATTTTGTTTTACAGGCAAAGTTTAAAAGGAGCTTACATTGACGCCAATGTACTAATGAGACCCTGAATATATTGGCAGAAACATTATAATGGAAACTGATTCATTAAGGTATGGAGCTTGAGAGGTATAGTGAGAAGACAATCTCATTGACTATTGGCCCATGCAGGGATTAAACGTGGAACCTAGCCTTATCAATCTACAAGCCTTGACCTTAGCTGATTACATTACCTGCCCGTCTCCTTCACATTTCATGCTCTATCATGCAGGGTAATATCTGTTACTCTCTTTCACTACTACTACCAATTGAGACCTCTCCATCAACCGAGAGAGGCCCCAGCAAACTAATGTTGGCTTTAAATAAAAGTGACAAGCTAACCTTGAATGGTTTGATGGAGCAAGGGAAGAAAAACCCTAGACAATTCATTAGTATTTTCTGATTGCATTGACCACGAAGTAAACTCAGCATGTTTCTTAGAAACCAACTGTTTCAGACATCCTATAGTTGTCCTGTATTCCACAAATAGAACCCTTCACTTGATAGATCAACTTTTAAATAAGGTTCAATGGGAATTCTGTCATCGAACATGTGGGATTGTCTTATTAGGTTTAGAGCACTCATGAAGTGAGAACGGATGCGTTAAAAACAGGAGCAATCAATAGCTTACAGCACTTAACCCGAAGAACAAATTGTGTTTTAGTTTACAGAATGGATCCTTAACACTCTGTTAGTGGAAGGTTGAGGCGGTGAGTGGAAGAGAGCCCTGCTGCCTTGAATGATGTCACAACTATTAAGATGCATAGGCCTGGGAGAGGTGCCAGGCTCCGACCGAGTCATCATGCACAGTGTGAGCATGCCACCATGCCCGCGAGAAGTAGGGCAGAGAGACAGACAACTCTATCCAACAAGGCCTCCAAATATGGCCCACTCTGCTGCCCATCAAAGAAACACTGTTAGATTCTAGGAAAGGAAATCACAGCATCACTGAGGAAGGATAAGGGAATTATATAACATGCATTGCAAGTTGTCTGCTATTGTTGCAAACACTGTATACTGTTGTTCACCATTGCGATGAGGAAACAATTAGTTGGTTCAAGGACTGTCAAGGCCAACCTTTGAACTGGGAAAACATCATTTAACACAGGATATGAAGCAGGGTGTGGGGACGAGGTCATCAGTAGTCCCATCTCTTCCACAGCTGCTGAAACTGACTTCTGTTTTCAAGTGAACTAGGGGGTCACGTTTCACAACTTATGGGGCTCTGAGATGTTGGAAAGATATCTGTCTTGCAACAACACCGGTCTCTATCATTCACCTTCAACAAAGCTACTGCACTCGTGCAATGAAACAGAGTCTGGAAAAATAGTAATAAAATAAAAATTCAAGGACAATACTCAAACTCTTCCGTTTTGGGGGTACTAGGAAAATGTAGTCGTTTGTCCCTAACTGTATTGTAGTGTACCAAAAACATATTGAGGACATCTTGAAATGAACAGATTAGTTTAGGGACTGGGGACACGTCTTGCCTGACAGCCTGTAGACAAAAAGTTCCCTTCTTAACCAATAGATCAATGATTTAAGTTTATAAAAACACCTCTTCTCTGTTATCTGTAACATTACTAAACTATTGGTATTTTACCACCTCAAATTATCAGGACAAATGTTTATTTATATGCAAAGAATGTGGATCAAATAGTGCATAGTCCAGATCTGAGAATTATTTTAATTCTACTATTATAGCTTGTTCAATTCCATTGAGTGAGCTAATGCAAGAGTACAAAAAAGACAGAAAAACCTTTGGTTAGTGAAACTGAAAATAGCATTTGTATTGTATCAGAATGTAAATGTATGTTTATATGACTGAGATGGGACTCTTCGTTAATATATGTTGCTGAAGATAAAAATTAGTTAGGAAAGGGTGGGGTAAACTGAGCAATTTTTTTACATTCAGCATCACTCCGTCAAGGGAAATATTGAATAATTTGGCGAGAGAAAAAAATATCCAAATATATTTCAGGATGTTGTGTATCCCTTGAAATAATCAGAATTCATGTAAATATTACACTTTTGAAAACAAAGCTTGTCCAAAAAAATGTGGTCTCTTGGCACAACTTACCCTGAGTTAAGCCACCTACAAATGTCTGCACTGAATGAAATATTACCACCACCTTTTAAAAACCATGTCTATCTTTATTTCCCGAACGCAGATCAACACAATCACATTTGCATAGTTAATTGTTGAATCAATTTCACTAATGAATTATCATTTACACACTGTGTCCCTTCTTCTTTTGTCTTAGTATGTCTCTATTTTGAGAAAAAAAATAACCTTTTCCTTGACAATAATTATTACTCTCCTCTGACTGAGCATTTTTTCCCCGTTGTCACTTTCACCACTAGAGGGCGATCTGTCAATTTCTCGGGTTCTGTACTCCTGAAGTTGTTGACTGTTTTTGTGATCGCCAGGTACTGTAGCTAGCAGTTCTCTGCTGTTAGCAACCAATGGCTACCAGTTTCTTACTGGCGATAACAGATAAGGATATTTGATGAAGTATCTCTACTTAAACTAACTGAAAATTGATAGTTTATTCCCGTTATATTGTTTTACATTTTGATCTCCATGATCATGAAGCCTTGGAGTGAGATACTGTTAAAATGTGAAATGGATAAGTTTTATTTTTATTTTTTGGTTGATACAGTAGAAGTGCCATGTTTTCTTTATTTTCTCTGCATTCCATTGTTTTCAACGTTGTACTGTCAGAAGGCCTAGTCTAAACCTTTCTGAACAGTGGCAGATCTATTTTGATCGCAATCATTTTTGTTGAGTCATTACTGAATTTTTTTATGTAACAAATCAAACATTAAACCTCGTAAACAATTAATGGTAATTCACAGTAACTTCGTAACCAATTAATTTAGACGCAGCGTTTATTTGAAAGAGATGTTTATTTGCTGAAATGTGTGCCGTTGCCCAGCTATTAAAAGTGACAGGCGTCTATTTGAGACTGCGTTTAATTGTTTTACGGTATATTAGGCCACACAGCTACAAGGATGCACTTTCATGCTAGGTTTAGGACCTCATATTGAAGCTTATAGAGACCCCAACTGATGTATAACACAATCTTAAAATGATCTACTTTGGTTTAGATAGAAGCATCATGAAACCTCTACCACAACAACTTGGTGAAATCAGTTTTTTGGACCCAACTTCCTCACCACTTTTTCCATGTGGTGTCTTTCTTCACAGACTCAATGAAATGATGACCTCTTCCCCACTCTCCCTACTGTATAGCTACCACAAGATAAGGACACAAATTATAAAAAATACCCTTCCGTTTGAATCATAGCATGGTTGTTTGGCTCCTTACCACTGGGGGAGGGAAGCAACTGGCATTAGCACATCATTAATTTGCCAAGAATATGCTCTATATGCTTTAGTATGTTGCTCCGAGGTAGGCTTCTGTCATGACTTTAAAATAAATGGTGTGCCGTTCTAGGTTTTTTCCTTTAGCACCTCTAATTAACTCCAACATGTTTCCTCTTGAATTATGGTTCTGTCTTCGCTCCGAGGACAAAAAGTCCCTGACAAGCATGCATCATCTAGCAGGCTATCATACAGTACTTGTATGCAACTGCAACAGCACGGATACTGTGCTGCTTGTTTAAACGTAAGCCAATCTGAAGGGAGACTTGTTTACTCATTGTAAGACTGTGGGTGAGGTTATGAGGCAAGACAGTTTGTTATACGGTTGGCATTCTCTGTGGTTTATCCTCATTTAGCCAACAAACAACATACTGAGATATCTCTCCAAGCTTAACTGTCATTTCAGTTTGTATGGATGTTCCTCTGAGTGCAGCCAATACCACATCACCACATATACACCAACGCACGTAATCTTTAGAAGCAAACACGATACGTCCAAAAATGGATCTTCTATGTGTACTTAGATCAAATAACAAAGACACCCTCCAAAAACAAAAAATCATGCAATCCATTTTGAATTCTCAATGTGCTCTGTAGCATGCTTCTTTAAAATGCATAGACAGGCACCTGTACAAGGTCCTGTACAAGTGTTCACTGAGCAAGAACATGTACTCATGCATGCATGAATCAACATGTGGCATACAAGGTCCATCTGTACTGAAATTATTATACATTTGCAAAAATGTCAAAAATTCCTCAATAAACAATGTTTTATTACATATTAATTTAGGGGTATTACAGAACTCTCCTGTATACAGGACCACATGCCCATAATGTTTAGGCCACAGCTTCTGTATTATTTCCTGTAACTTACTGTAACTACTAGTGGCATCTTTGCCCCAAACACCATCTGAGATGTTTGAGCTCTGCCCCATCTGACAAACAGTTAATCTGTTCCAGTGGTGACAAGACCTTCACTGACCCACCGCTTTAAAACCTTGGGACAAACGGCCAGGAAAGGCACAGAGAACACAAAGCAAGCAAACAGTGCAAAGCACCTTTAAAAAGCCTTGATGAGTGATAGGCTTAGGGGATAGAATGGGTCAACTCCCAGATGAGCACTGACAACTGTGTTCCAAGGACTACGCCAGGCAGCCACCCTGACAGAAACTGGAGTGGGATTCAGCATTCTGAGACAAGGACACGGCTACTCTGACCCACATCATACAGACACACAGGGGATACTGGAAACATTAACAGCTAGCTACTCTGTCCATACAGAAAAACATATGAAAATCTGGAAAAGTAAGAAACTGTGGTATGTTATGCAGATTATAATTATAATTATATGCTTGTGAAATGTTGAGAACATTTTGGACTCACTCTATCTTTAGGGAGAAGCTTGGTTTTGGCCATGTTTACGGTCAGTAAGATATTAAGATGCTAAAGATTTGGGTTAGGACTGGAAGCAGTTATTTTTGGGCTTCAATGGAGAGTGGCTAAGGCCTAAGGCTGTCCCATCAGATCAGGCACAGTTGACCAGCCTGCTGCCAAATTAAGCTGAGGGTCTGGAGGGGAGATTTCAGCGCTGTTGCGAGATTACAGCACACTCAGCTCCGCCAATGATAT